>NC_091061.1:146947546-147611713 GCF_000393655.2 Nicotiana sylvestris | reverse complement strand
TCCTAGCCTCATCCTAGCTAGAAAAAAGAAAGAAACAGTTAAACTAAAGCTAAGCTTCTAGATACTACTCCTATTTTTCTAACTAACTTAGATTGTTAGATATAACACCTTCACGTTGGAGAGATTCAATCCTTATTATGATTTCTTGAACTGGTGCAGATGTAGTAGTACTTGTAGCTACCTGAGTGTTTGGAATTGCAGTTGTAGTAACAGAACTGCCTCCGTTTACAATTTTTTGGCAAGTTTCAGTAAGGCAGTGCCTACAAGTAGGGCAAGAAGAGTGGGAATTCAGCCATTTATCAATACACTTGACGTGGAACCCATGGTTACACTTAGGCAGAACCTTAACTTTTTCTCCAACTCCAAATTCTGATAAGCAAATTACACACTCAGTGCCAACTCCCGGATAATTCAATATTTCTGTAGTGTAAGTTATAACTGGGAATGTTTTGAGGGCATTTTTCTTGATCCCTGTATTGGCTAGCTTTGCTACAGAAGGGTTTGTATGGTTTGAGGACGATTCTTCCAATACTCGGCTAGCGCATCTCAATGCACACTTTATTAGGCAGTTCACTATAAGTGAACAAATTATGGAACATATAAGTACCGACAAGATCATCACAACATCTGCATCAAATGGTGGTTGATCTGTTGTGTCGTGGCTGATTCCGGTTGCCGGAGGCTGCGCCACGGCGGTCTCGGGGTGGTATTGTTGCAGTGTAGTTGGTATTAGAAGTAGACTTCTTGAGTAGTGGAAGTTCTCCATTAATTCTTGATTGAATATAGTGGAAGTAGCTGCCATGGAGTTTTGGTTGAGAAAATGTGTGTTTTCTTTGTATATATGTTGGTGTTGAATGAACTGAAGTGTCCCCTTGGAAGCAGTTGCTTATATAGGACACATTTATAGGGCAAATTAACAGGTGTAAAGTGTGATCAATCTTTTCTTTTCTTGAGTCTTAATATTATATTAGTATATTTTATCCTTAGAGATTATTTGAGAGTTCTAAGCCATGTTTTCATTAACTAGCTTTAATTATTTCTAATATAAGCACTATAGGTAAGAGTTTATTCTAAACAATTGCCAAGTCGACTTGACAAGGTTATTAAGCTAATGGGCTATCCACTCAAGATGGAGCCAGCGCCACTTTCATTGCCGACTGCCGAGTGGGCTGCCACGTGGATATGGGCATTATCGTGAATCAAATCTCCAAACAAATTATATTTGGGACCCAAATAATGCTAATAGGGAGCCCTAAAGCCCAAGAAGGGTTCAAGAAATTTCCCTGTTCTCTCCACAACATGGAAAATTTGCAAATGATTTCTTCTTATCTCATTAGACTTTTGAATAACTATCCAGCGAGAGGTGGATTGTTTTTTTTTTTTTTTTTGGGGGGGCGGTGGGGGTATGAATTATGTGTGTTGAAGTGTCTTTTCCATCTCCATTTAATCTGATTGTCTTTGGTTTGCATTAGGTAACAAATTAATACACAAACCTTAAATTCATCTGATATTTAATTGTAGTAGCTCCTCCCCTCACTTTTTACCCGTATTCACCATCTTTATAATACTAGACTAGATAAAGGAGAATTCAAGGTGGTCAATAGAGAAACAAATTGGTCAAAGTTTTTATGACTATATTCTATGTGCACGTATTACATATATGATTGGCAAGGAGAGATCAGTGCCTGTCATTATTATTTCAGGTCGATTGAGATTGAACTGATACGGAAAATAATACCAAATGGTATAAAAAGTACTACTTGAGCCTTGTAAAAATAAATTTGTAAGCCATATATTGGCTACTTTTCTGCTACGTGTGCTTTAGCTTTTTCTCTTTTTCTGAAACTATGAGTGCTTTCATATCAATTCTAGATTCCTAGATACATGACCAAATCTTCAGTTAGGCACTTTTTTAAGTTCGTCTATTAACTATACTAGTTTAAGTAGTTTGAGATTTCACCTGGATCAGTCCCATATTTTGGATCATATATTTTGTTAGGTAATTAATTTCACCGCATGGTCATATAATTATGATTTTTTTCACATCAAAGTTATATAATTATGTTTTTTCACATAAAAATAATAAAATTTTCACTAACTCGCACAAAAATTATAGTGGCTGAAAAATACTATTTTTCAGTAGTATTTTCTTATTCCATTTTTTTCAGTCTAATAAATACTAATAACCCAATTAATATAGGAAAAATATATATTTTTAGCATCTCCCAAAAATAATAGCCGATATAATATGTCACGACCCAAAATTCATTAAAGGTCGTGATGGCGCCGGACACCACTTGTCAGGTAAGCCAACACTAGAAGTTAAATAAATTCCTCATTTTAGTATTTTTGAAATAATTTTTTTTCCTTACATTAATAAATAATGAACTTAACCGAGAAAATAATGGTGTATTTAACAAATTTAAATACTGAATAATCTCATAGTCATCCCAGAACTCGGTGTCACAAGTGCATGAGCAATTTCTAGGAAATAAATGTAATACAATAACCGTCCGAAATACAAATTGGACAGAAAAGAAAGTACAATGCTCTGAAGGAGACTATGCTGGCTGCAGGTCATCTCGAGAGATGCAGCTTACCTAAATCTCCGTATGAACTATGCCACTGCACCCAACGAGGCCACTAGACATACATGCGCCTGTACAACAAAAATGCACAGCAAGTGTAGTATGAGTACGAAAACAATGCGTACCCAGTATAACCTCGAAGAAGTAGTAATGAGAGGCCGACTTCGACACTTACTAGTGGTCCAATAATATAATCAGTCGAGGATTTATTAAAAACAACAGTAAACTCAAGGGAATCATATAGCAAGTAAACAATCCTTTTGATAATAAGAGATTTTCAAGTTCATATTTCCTCAATTATCAATTTATCTCAGGCCAGAGAGGCAATATCATTATTTATAATTTCAAGGCAAGCAATACAAGCATGCGAAAATCATGTTGAGGTCGTACGGCCCAATCCAACATAATATTTAAACTGTGCACTGCCAGAGGGTCGAATGACGCGAACCATAGATGCATTTATTACCCCGCTCGCGAATCATACCTACGACGCGGTCAAATATAAATAAACACATCAAACAGTCAATCAAAAATTCATCAGGGAAACAATCACCCAAAGAAATGGCAACTTCTCTTTAACGGTCAAGAAAATAATGTTTAATTTCTTTAAAAATTTATTTACTAATTCGATATGATTTAAGCAATTTAAATTTTCAATAAGGTTACAAATATTTCAAGTATAACATGATTTTGGGTCCTAGACTATCCGGACTTAAGCATAATAGTAGCTACGCACGGACTCTCGTCACCTCATGCGTACGTAGCCCCCAAAAATAGAAGCACATATTTAATTATTTCACATATGGAGATAATTCCCTCTTACAAGGTTAGAAAGGAGACTTACCACGCTCCGAAGTTCCGTAACCGGCTCCCAAGCCCTTCCGATAATTCAAACCGATGCCCAACACTCCAAAACTAGTCAATAATTATGCAAATATTTTGAATATAAACTTTACCCATAACATCACGAACTCAAATATATAATTTATTCCAAGTTCCATGTCCAATTTTGTGGTCAAAATCCAAAAATATAAATTTCTAGATTTTTCTTCAAAACCACAAATTTTTACTAATTTCCCACGATTTTCCATGTTAAAATCTATATATAATCCAAGTAATTAACTTGCAATAGGTGGGAATCACTTACCTTGAAATAGATAATGAAGATGGAGCTCCAAAATCGCTCCTAGGTCGTCTCTCGTGGAAGAAATGAGATCAAATGAGCCAAATCCATTTTTGCAAACTTATACACTACCATGCAACCCTTCTACGAATCCGTGGGCCTTCCATCGCGTTCGCGATGAACAAAATTGTCGAAAGCCATTCCCAAACTCTTCTCAGATAGCCTATAGTAAAATGATCAGAACTTTTTGTACAAAACTCCAAATGACAAATGGTTTAACTTTTTTAAACTGGACACCAAGATTTACAACTTTTATGTTTTAGTCATCTTCCAATTCCTTATAAATATCTAGATATAAGCCTCCAAATTCAGCCCCGTGCAACAAAAATTTGTTCTTTATCTTCCCGGACAACCTATAGTATACCAGACATAACTTTTTGTACAAAAATTGAAATACTAAATGGTTTATATTTTGGAAAACTAGACACAAAGGATACAACTTTTATTCTTGGATCATCTCTAAATTCCTTATAGATTGCGAGATATGAGCCTCCAAAGTCAAACCTGTGCAACAGAGATTTCCTTCTTTGCGAACGCGAGGATCTTTTAACGAACCCGAAGAACAAAGTCCTCGAAGCCAAATCTTTATTCAAGAATGCGAGAGGATCCCCGCGAACACGAAGAAGAACACCAGACACCAGTATCATCTATTGCAAAACAGCCCAAAATGATCCGAAACCACCCCGAAATACACCCGAGGCCCCCTGGGCCCCGTCCAATCATACAATCCAGTCCCATAACATAACACTGACCTGCTCGAGGAATCAAATCACATCAAACAACATCGAAATCATGAATCACACCCTAATTCAAGTTTAATGATCTTTAGAACTTCAAACTTCTACATTCGATGTCGAAACGCATCAAATCATGTCCGATTAACCTCAAATTTTGCACACAAATCACATTCGACATTATGGACCTACTCCAACTTCTGGAATTGGAATCCGACCCCGATATCAAAAAGTCCACTTCCAGTCAAACTTCTCAAAAACCTTCAAATTTCTAACTTTCGCCAAATGACACCAAAATGACCTATGAACCTCTGAATCTACTTCCGGACGAGCTCCTAATAACAAAATCACCATACAGAGCTATTCCCAGACTCGAAATCCCAAACGGACATCGATAACATTGAAATGCATTGCAATCCAAATTTATGAAATTCTTCCAAAATGCCAACTTCCACAATAGGCACCGAAACGTTCACGGGTCATCCAAAGCCCGATCCGGACATACACCTAAGTCCAAAATCATCATACGAACTTGTTGGAACCTTCAAATCCCGATTCCGAGGTCGTTCACTCAATATCAAACCTTAGTCAATTCTTTCAACTTAAATCTTCTGAAATGAGAATTTTCTTTTCAAATCAACTCCTAACTTCCCGAAATTTAATTCCAACTATGCATGGAAGTCATAATGCCTGAAGTGAAGCTATTCATGGCCTCAAACTACCAAACGACGCGCTAGAGCTCAAAACGACTGGTTGGGTCATTATATTCTCTCCCACTTAAACATACATTCATCCTCGAACGTGCTGAGAACTACGCTGGAGTAGTTTGAAATTACTGTTTAACACCTCGTGCACCTACCCGTGCTACCATAACTCAGTTGAGCATATTGGCTTGATCAAATTTGAAGATATCCTCTTTTATTTAGGCAAATAATCCTTAGAGCCCAGTTCCAACATCCAGAATTTTCTGTCGTGCCTGCTTCCAACATGTGAATGCCATATCAATCACCACACGCTGTACCAGAACATGACTGCACACTCTTGCTGAATTCACACCAGGGACCATATTATTTACAAGACCATAATAATACTCTCTGATCATAATAGCCAAAATTTCCCGAATCTAATGCTCATAATGCACCCCATGACAGATATAAGTATTGTTCCAACTCTCAAAATACCGCCACAACTGAAGAGATGTGTAGAAATTCATAACCAACTGCCGAGTCAACAATTGTTAAGTCTATACTCCTAACAAGAACCATTACCTCATTCTGAACCAAATAATGGTATTTGCTATTTAATATACTTCATATAATCCGACCGCACTGATACTAGATCCAATAATCTCGTCTCACCCAGTATGAGCTGCTTAGACAATAAGCCACCCCAAACATGACCAAAAGTCTTATATGATGCCATGACGTGCCAATAGGCTACAAACTTGAATGTGACACATAAGGAAAACGAACTCTGAAAGGGACTACTCAACCCACGAAACTAATTAGACAACCGAAAAGGTGTCATGAACCTTCTTCATAAAATGGGAAACAAAACACACAAAATAGAATATAAGGGACTGTACTCAACATCACACTATTGCGGCATGCAACCCGATCCAAACAACATACCCGTGGCAGCGTTCCACCCGACCCACATATAAAATCCTCATAAGGAGATACTAACCGAGCTAAGTTGCTCATTGCTACAAAATACTGAATATCGGCCACAAGCACGCTAAGTGCATAATACCATCCCTGGGGAGACAGATAAGGCCATATGCTATAAAACTCAAGCACAACTGAGGTGCAATATATGATCTGAATCTCGAGGGCCATCCTGCTCACATAACACCATCGCTAAGCAGAACCTCAACACATTAGAATTTTTCAAGTCGTTTCACAACTCACACGGCACCATATAGTATTACATGAAATAATGGACGATGAAATAAATCTCCAACATTCGAATACTCCTCCATAAGGAGTGCCATGCTAAAATGAACACATTTCGCATGATATAGAGCCCATATTCATATCTAAATCCACCCACCGACATCGAGCCGATTCTGATCGCACCGTACTAGGTGCCGCGCCCCCTTTTTCTCGCAAAATCGGGTTTATTACATTCGGTATGGGACAACTCGTTCCTTTTGGGAACTAGGTTTGCATTTGAAGAGTCGCCACCTAATGATTTAAGGTGCATTAGGACACCTATTGGGTTCAATTCTAAGTTATTTGAACAACCAGAGATAGGGTAAGGGCTTGAAATTATCCTAAAGTGAAGGTGTTAGGCACCCCTTAGGATCCACTAGTGTGGTTCCCAGCCAAACAGTTGATTGTGAATTTGTGCAATTTAGCAAATAAGAGATAGAACAATTAAAAGAAGAGTTTTTGAAAAGAAGTTTGCAAATAAAAGGAAAGGGGGTCCTAGGTTTATATTTAATATGGATCACATCAATGCGATACTCGGTATGACACTCCTCAAAAGAGGGGATACACGTGGTATTAGCGCACCGATCATCATATCCATATCTACAATTCCCGCTCCGTTAAGGTATTAAAGCGCGGATTGGTCTCGATCACTATTGCATGCTATTACCTGTCCCATTCTTATCAGTCCCGGAGGAGTTTAGGACTACTATTCCTAAAGGGGAAAGATATTAGGCTGATTTTGGTTTCAAAAGGTAAAAATCTAAGGCGACATACAAAACATATAATACTGCATGTTGGGTGCATGTAAACAGATAAAGACTCATGCATACCTCCTCAAACGAAACACATAAATAGCATGACTTGCACATACTTTTAAGGTCTGATTAAAATACTAAAGACAAGAGGAGTTAATTATTGAAGCAAACTAGTTTATTACATAACTCAGATAATAAGTCCGAATCAGGCCTGCCTGCTGGTTGTAGCAATTAACAAAAGCGGATTCAATTATATTGTTATCATCACCTAAGGCTTGCCTAAGCGTTTGGGTGAAATGATATCTATTACTGATTAAGAAAGTGGAAAAATAGTAACAGTTTTAAAACGAACGATTAAGATCCTATAGACATGCTTTCTAAACCTTGTTAGATAAAGAAGGAAAGTTGTTTAAAACTAGTCCAGAATAGACTGAATTTTAAATTGATTGCAGATCCTATAGGTAGGATGTATAATACTACTCATTTTATTTCTATAGACATGATTTCTAAAAGGGGTACTGATTCTTAACCTTATGAACACGATATCTGATTTTAACCATTTAGATCCTAGGAGCATGGTATCTAAATGTGACCATAATATGCAGAATTTAAGCAATGTCCTATAAGCATACTCTCTAGATGCAGAACATGCAGAAATTTAATGAAAGCGGGTCTTATAGACATGGTATCTAACATGCTGAATTACAAATGCATAATTTAAACAAACGGATCCTATAGGCATGATTTCTAAAATGCAGAACTCAAAACATGTAGAATTTAAATAGCAGATCCTATAGGCATGATTTCTACCCTTAAGCATGCATAATTACCCAACCCTTTTCACTAGCCAACCCCAATGTTTATTACAAATTATTATAGACTGGCTAATAAATTACATCAGAAAAGTACAAAAGAAAAGTTACAACCAGAGGAAGCCTGATTCTTGAATTCCTCTATGAGTTATGGAATAAACCACCTCAAATTCCATTGATTCAAAGCCTTTCTAAGACCTGGGTGTGTTAGAGTTCCCTAAGGGTCTCAAAGGACCCCGGGCAGTGCTTACACCCAGGTTCATGGAACCAGATTGGGATGAGTGCAGTGTGAAAGTACTAGCCCTTATGTGTCCAAGTTCAGAGGGAGCTCATGGGTCCCAAGGCAGGCTCACACAAGAAGGGCAGAACCTAAGTCTAAGAACATAGTGAAAGTGCAGGAACAAAGTCTTAAAACTGAGGGGATAAAGGAGAGGGGTAAAGGATGATAGGGAGATAGTAATTAGTAACACACAGAGTTAATAACTTCATACAAAGGGGGCCAGGGGTTGGAAATCCATTACAAGGAGCCCATGTACTTAGGCATGGATCAACTTTGGGCATGTACATCAATAGAAGATGTTTACATGCCTATAAACCAATCAGAACAAACAACATCTAGAGGAGACATGGAGGTTATGATCCTAGGTGGATCAGGTTTGGGTCATGCACAGCAATGTCCAATGTTGTCATGCCCTAAACCAACCACATATACTAAACACCTTGGGGATGGGGGTTTAGGATTCACAAGTCATAATAAGTAATGGACAAAACCATTACACTCAGAACATGAAGGGGTAGTTTACAACATGTTTAATAATGGATCTTGGTTAAATACAAACAGGAGACAAACAAGGATGGAAGAGACAGTAAAGAAACATGTTGTTGTTAGTGCAGAAGCTTAATTAGAACATACCAGTAAGATGCAAATACAGAGAAAAATAAGCAAGCTTCCCACAACCTAGCTTTGGCTTTTAGCCGTCTAGGTAAGGCAGTAATACAAGTAGCAACAGAGAAAAGAGAGAGATTAGTGGAGTGTGTGTTTGAACTCATGCAAAGGGTCAAGTGCGAAAACCCTTCTGAAAAGCATAGTCGAGTTTCAAAGATAGTAAGAACCCAGAATCAAAGGAATCACATAAAGAAAAGAGATGCTGAAACAAAGGAACTTCAAATCAAGTCAGGTATTCCAACGAGCAATTTCAAACCCAAAGACATAAGTTTTTCCTTAATAACATTCAAAATTAGAAGATGATAAATAAATAAATCGCACAAGCAGTTTCAGAAACTCGAATAGACCCCAAAAGAAATTAGGGTTTTCAAAATCGATCGAGTTTAAAGATGATGAACAAATAAATCAGACAATATTTAGCAAATATTCTTAGAAACTCGAACGAACCCAAAGAAATTAAGGTTTTTATCATCCATCGAGTCTAGAGATGATAAACAAGTAAATCAAACAAACACTTAACAAATAGTGTCAGAAACCCCAAAAGAATCATGCTTAACTCAAAAAAGATTTTGAAAAGAAGAACTTGAAGGAAAACCTTAATCGGAAAAAGATGAAGAGTCTTTTTTCTGAAAGCAAAATTAAAGAAGCTTCGAGAAGGCATTTAAAAACTCATAGCAAGCATAGATCTAAAGTGAACCTGAAAAAAGTCGAGAAGCTCTTAGAGATTAAGGTTTCAGAAGAACCCCAAGTGACGAGAAAGGCCTTGAAAGCCATCGATCTAAACATGAGAGTCAAGGGTCTGACTCGAATGTCCATGGCTTGCAGAAGAAAGGTCAGAGACGACCGCAGAACAGTCATCGAGCAAAGACTGGATCAAGCCCCTTCAGAATCTGGTTATGAGACCACAGAAACGAACACGTAGAAGCCATGTGGGGATGATATAGGTCTTAGATGATCCTAGAGAGCCATGGATTAGGGTAGTTAAGGTGGCGGCGACTAAGGTTTGATGTTGTTGTTGAGAGGATTTGAGAGAGGAGGGGGATTCAGAGGCGGCGTATTGTGAGAAATAGATTAGGGTGAAACAGTCGTTTGGGTTAAAAAGGAAGGGAGTAATGGGAGCCGTTGATCTACACGATCAATGACTGGGATTAGGTAGGAGTCCGGGTGGGTCATTTAAATGGGTAAAGGGTCAGATTTGAAGGGAATTGGATCAGGGTAAAATTGGGTTCCAATTGGGGTTCAAATTAGGCTATAATTGAAAGGTAATTGGGTTAGTTTTTAAATAGACAATTTTCCTCATTTATTTGATAAAAAATAGCAAATTAAATTCTGAAAATAAATTAAAAGTACTAAAATAATTTATAACATATAATTATCAAATTAAAAATATTGGACTTAATTTTTTTATAGATATATACGCAATTAAATCTAAAAGAGGCTAATATTGCAATTATATGCAATTTAGCTTTAAAAATACTAAATAAATTTCTAAAAATGTACAAAATTTATTTTAGCTATATTTTGGCATAAATATGATAATCCAATAAATGAATTATCAAAATGATAATTTTGGAAATATTAATGGGTTTTTATGAATAAAATAGGGGAATAAATTGGTTTAGAAATCTTTAAAAATTAAGAAAAAAATAATAAAACAATTGGACATAATTATATATGCATACATATGCTATTTTGAAAGTATTTTGCTTATTAAAAAATATACAGGGAAAAATTGGGCATCAACAGCTGACCCTCTTTACCTCGGGAAGGATGAAAGAGTTGTCGGGTAAAGATATGATGGCCAATTTTGACCAAGTAGAACGGTTTGAAGAGGTTTAGGCCACACCCTGGCTTCTGAACTGCCTACATATCCTTGGTCTTACAAGAATCAGGCCATATGTAGTTCGGGATCCGTCGGCGGAGTATGCCGACTGAGACTTTTCAAGAATGGACGCAATGTGTAGTAGGTTTGTGGGAATTAGGTTTGGTAAAGCTGCGGAAACTAGAGCGGGATCGCTCCTGCCGAGATGGTCGTTGCTCGCCGGTTTACCTGCAAATAAGCAATACAAGCATATATTGTACGTAAATAAACATGATGCAAATTCCCATCGGACCATGAAGGTTGTCTTTGGACGGTTAGAATGACGTCCTTAGACCATGCTGTCCTGGGCCATGAAGCGTATAATAAAGGATTCGCAGGCCATGAAATGATGCTCTCGATCTATAAGGATGATGCCTCCGAACCATGATGCCTTTGAATAATGATATACAAAAGATTAAAAGGGATCCTCAGGCCATGACATGGTGTTCTCGAGCTATAAAAATGGTGCCTTCGAACGATGACGCCTTTGGATAATTTGGCGATCTTTCACCCTATGAAATGCAGTGTGTGGCGATCTTTCAGCCCATGAGATGCAATAAGTGGCGATCTTTCGGCCATGCGGCGATTTTTCAGCCATACAATGCGGTAGGCAGCGATCTTTTAGCCCATGAGATATAGATGTGGTGATCTTTCAGTCATGCAATACAGTAGGTGGCAATCTTTCAGCCATGTAGATGCAGATAGATGTAGAGCTTAACCTCGGAAGGTAGAATAGTAGCCTTATGTAATGCAAAAATGTAGATGGAGACAGCGTTTAGTCTTGGAAGATAGAATAGTAGCCTTATGCAATGCGGAAATACATATGAAGACAATGTTTAGTCTAGGAAGGCAGAATAGTAGCCTTATGCAATGCGAAAATACAGATGGAGACAGCGTTTAGTCTCGGAAGGTAGGATAGTAGCCTTATGCAATGCAAAAATGCAGATGGAGACATCGTTTAGTCTCGGAAGGCAGAATATTAGCCTTATGTAATGCAAAAATGCAGATGGAGATAGCGTTTAGTCTCGAAAGGCAGAATAGTAGCCTTATGCAAGAAATAAAATGGCAAATGGCAATAATCTTTCTTAGCTGATAGCAGATTGCGATATTGTAACTGCTGGGGACATTGTGCCTGCTGGGGACACTGTTGTGTGTGGATATCAAATATGAATAAATGCAACGGTTCTGAGAGTTGTATTCCTAAACAACGTTTATCTCGTGAGTGTATAGTATGTTTGATAGTTTTGCAATCCAAGTGCCTGCATCCAAAGAAAAATCGTGAATTTTGCAAAAAGAGGGGAGGTTAGTTTGTATCCCCGCTGGCTCTGCTTGACCTGCTCGGCTTTGATCTGGTGATACTGCATGTATCGTTGGGGTAGCGTTGCTAAACAAAGCAATTTCAATAATAAACAGGCATGATTTTGTGAAAGTATGACATAAGTGTATAATTAAAATACTTTTTAGATGAACTGACGACTGAGACGTAGTTCAGGACATTGCAACATCTCCTGCTACGGAATTTTGAGGGTCCTCCTAAAAATTCTGCCCCTAGTTTGATGAGTTGACACTTCTGACGGTTGCTTGTGGAGATTGGCTGAAATTACTTCGGTATTTTGAGGGTCCCCCTCAAAATTCTGCCCCAGTTTTCAATTGCGCGGGGGGGGGGGGGGGGGGAGGAATGAATTTTTTTATTGAATTGTGACCGAACCCATATGGCTACCTATATATCCCCTATTAAACGGGAATCAGGTCAGGCGTAGTTCAATTACATCGATGAGGAAAGCATGAAAGTTACACATAGTAACGCTTGACTGCATCTGAATTGATCGGTTTTGGCCAAGCTTCTTCATCCATTTCTATGAGTATGATGGCCCGTCCTGTTAGAACCCAGTGAACCATGTAGGGACCCTGCCAGTTGGGAGAGAACTTCCCTTTGGCTTCATCTTGATGCGGGAAAATTTTCTTTAACACCAGTTGCCCCGAAGCGAACCGTCTCGGCTTGACTCTTTTGTTGAAGGCTCTAGACATTCTGTTCTGGTAGAGTTGACCATGGTAGACTACATTCATTCTCTTTCCGTCTATAAGGGCTAATTGCTCATAACGACTTTTTACCCACTCTGCGTCGTCGAGCTCAGCTTCTTATATGATCATTAGGGAAGGAATTTCTACTTCAGCGGGAATGACAGCCTCTGTACCTTAAACCAGCATATAGGGGGTTGCCCCGATTGATGTGGCGATACCCCAACAGAGCAAATGATAACTTTTTGTGCCACTGTTTATGCTTTCTATTATTTTCCTTAATATCTTCTTGATATTCTTGTTGGTGGCTTCTACAGCTCCATTTATTTGAGGCTTGTAGGCTGTGGAATTCTTGTGTCTGATCTTGAAAGTTTCACACATAGCTTTCATCAAGTCACTATTGAGGTTGGAGCCATTAACTGTAATGATCGACTATGGAATCCCGAATAGACAAACAATGCGGTCACGGACAAAGTCTGCCATGACTTTCTTAGTTTGGATGCTTCCTTTGCGTCGACACACCTTAGTAATCCCAAATCAGGAGCCCTTCTATACAGGATTCCTCCGCTGTGAAAGAACTTGTTGGACAATCTCCGAAGTGTGCGTTTCTGAGTAGGACTTGCAAGTTCTGGGTATTCTCCTTTTGCCAAATATTCCTTGATATCATGAAACCAAGGCTTTCCGTCTGCTTCCTCTTCTATATGGGCACAATAAGCTGACTGATCATAGATCTTTACTGGAATGGGATCAATAGAGTTTTTGTCTGGATGTTGTATCATAGATGATAGGGTGGCCAATGTATCGGTAAACTCATTCTGGATTCTGGGAACATGTTGGAACTTCGTCTTCGTGAACCTTTTCCTCAATTCCTGTATAGGATGCAGATACGGGAGTATCTTGGAGTTCTTGGTTGACCATTCTTCATGCACCTGATGTATGAGTAGGTCCGAATCTACAATCACTAACAACTCTGAATGTTCATGTCACTGGCCATCTTGAGCCCTAAGATGTAGGCTTTGTACTCGGCCATGTTATTGGTGCAGGGGAAACTGAGTTTGGAGACACCGGATAATGCTGACCGGTTTTTGATACTAGGACGGCTCCTATGCCAACTCCTTTGAAGTTTGCCACTCCATCGAAAAACATACTCCAACCATCATAGGATTCTGCGATGTCTTCTCCTATGAATGACACCTCTTCGTCAGGAAAATATGTTTTCAGGGATTCATATTCTCTATCCACTGTATTTTCAGCAAGGTGATCTGCTAGTGCCTATCTTTGATTGCTTTTTGAGTGACGTAGACAATGTCAAATTTACTCAACAGGATTTGCCACTTGGCTAGCCTGCCAGTGGGCATGGGCTTCTGGAAGATGTACTTCAAAGGATCCATCCTTGATATGAGGTATGTGGTATAAGCATAGAAATAATGCCTCAGTTTTTGAGCTACCCAAGTTAAAGCACAACAGGTGCGCTCTAACAGAGAATACCAGTCCTCGTACGGGGTGAACTTCTTACTGAGGTAATAGATAGCCTGCTCCTTCCTTCCCGTTTCATCATGCTGCCCCAGAATGTAACCAAAAGCTCCATCCAATACTGCAAGGTAGAGTAATAAGGGTCTACCTGGCTCAGGCGGGACCAAGACTGGTAGTGTTGACAAGTATTCCTTGATTCTGTCGAAGGCTTTTTGGCAGTCATCGGTCTATTTGGTGGCTGCGTCCTTCTTTAATATCTTAAAGATAGGCTCACAGATAACTGTGGACTGTGCTATGAACCGGCTGATGTAGTTAAGTCTTCCCAAGAAAATCATCACATCTTTCTTGTTCTTTGGTGGTGGTAGTTCTTGAATGGCTTTGAAATTTTATGGATCCAGTTCTATTCCTCGGCAATTCACAATAAACCCAAGCAATTTTCCAGCAGGAACCCCAAATGCGCACTTCGCGGGATTCAGTTTCAGGTTGTACCTTCGCAATCTATTGAAGAACTTCCTCAAATCTTCCATATGATCAGCGGCCTTCTTGGACTTGATGATGGCACCATCCACATATACCTAGATCTCCTTGTGTATCATATCATGGAAAATAGTAGTCATGGCCCTCATGTAGGTGGCCCCTACATTCTTTAACCCAAACGGCATCATCTTGTAACAGTGTATTCCCCACGGCGTAGTGAAAGCCATTTTATCAGCATCTTCTTCATCCATCCATATCTGATGATAACCAGCGAAACAATCTACAAATGACTGCAGCTCATGCTTGGCGCAATTGTCAATCAGGATGTGTATATTTGGCAAAGGGAAGTCGTCTTTCGGACTGACCCGGTTGAGGTCCCGGTAGTCGACACAAACTCTGACCTTGCCATCCTTCTTTGGCACTGGCACGATGTTGGCTAACCATGTCGGGTATTCTACTACCCTGAGAACCTTAGTTTTGACTTGCTTAGTAACTTCTTCCTTGATTTTCAAACTCATATCAGGCTTGAACTTTCTGAGCTTTTGCTTTACCGGCGGACATGTCAGATCGGTTGGCAGTTTGTGAGCCACAATAGACGTACTTAGACCAGTCATGTCATCATACGACCAGCCGAATATGTCCTCGTATTCCTTTAGAAATTCTGTGTATTCCTTCTTTTCTGATGGCGATAAGTGAACACTGATTCACACTTCTTTGACGTTCTCTGCATCTCCTAGGTTAACAATTGCTGTCTCCTCTAGGTTGGACTTAGGCCTGTTCTCAAAGTTCTCAACTTCTTTGACAACCTCCTCTGGTATGTCATCTTCCTCTGAATCAATGTCCGTTTGTTACGTTGTCTCATTGCATGTCACAATCATTAATTCATCAAGATAAGTAATAGTAATGCTGTATAAGTAAAGTAATGAGAGAAAACTAATAATGAGTGTTGATTCATAAGAAAAGTCAAAATGCTTTGATAAATTACATAATTGTTTTGAACATTGGAGATCTTATTGCGGGAATCAAAATGCGAAAGGAAAATCATTTAGTAAATAAAACAGTGCATGATGCTTGTTTTAGCCTTGCTACCCCGAGGCTCGTTGGGCTTTGGTTTTCTTGATGGTCCAGTTATTGAGGCGTGCCCCTCTACTTACGGCATGTATAGAAGGGCCTTGCTCCCCCTCCTCCTCAAGAACAACACATCAGTCCATGTCATTGTCTTCTAAGAACAAGTTCTTCACCGCTACAAGTGCTTCTTCTTCTTTGTCTGACCCATAAACAATGTCGGCCTGTTGGAAAGTCTGCTCTAGATGCGGTAGTGGCTGCTCTAGTGGATAGTAAGGACCGCGCCATGGTGGTGACCAGTTGTTGAATTCTTCCCAGGTGTACTCATATCCCAAACCAAAAGTAGTGTCATGCTTCTTGAGCTTTATGGGTTTAGAGATTCCTTGGAGGTTCTTGCCGAGCCCCTTGCCAGGTTCGTACCCACTCCAATTCAGTATACTCTCGATCTTGTTATCCCACCATTTATCTTTGTCAACAGCATTTACCCGTTCAATGTGGTGGTAAGTCTCTCCACCTAGCTTCCTTCAACCCCTTGAATCTGGCTAGTCAATTTCTTAAGTTCCTCAGCCAGGTTCCTAATGAGCAAGTCTTTATCATAAGACTCAGGTGCACTTGAGATAGGTTGGGTGGAGTGTGGCATGGTCTCCACATAGATATGGTTGTTATGGTGGGTGTTTAATTGGTCATTTGTGGAGTTTTGGAGTTCTGGGATGAGTAATGGGGTATTATTTTGGGTATGACAGGTGTTGCATTGGGTCTTTGGTAGAATAGTGTAAGGAGCGGGATGATTCTATTGCTTTGGGATGTTCTGAGGCGGTGTAGGGTTTTGAGTATTGGGAAAGGTGATATCCGGAGTGCTGAGGGAAAATGACAAGCTTGCCAGATTCCGAACTTGATCGAGCTCTTCTTGGAATTTCAAGGATTTCTATTCAAGTTGGGATACATTTTCCTTAGGAACCTGAGTACCATGGCCATTGGTGGCCTCTACCTGTTCAAATGAATTCTCCTTTCTGACATTGTTCAAATCTTCCATTTTGCCTTTGTTCTTGTTTTTGACAGGACTAAGACGAGGAGTGGGTGGAAGGCTCCTTGATCTCGTGAAATAGAATGATGTTTCCAGAGTGCACGAACTAACCTTTGGGGAGGGAAATAATAAAACAAAAGGTAATCAAGTTAGTGAGGAGTATAAAAAGAATTGCAATATTTAAAGACATAGTGCGGGAATGTAAATCGAGTCCTAATTTGGGAACCTCTTTGTGCCCGAGGTAGGCCTAGCGACAAATTGACTTGGAGAACTTAGAATGCTAAATGCCTCATTTTATTGATAAAAGCAGACGAATCCCAAATCGACACTAAATAAGCAAGAAATAAAATTCACTAATGGCCATTGGCCTTATTACATTTATAAAGTGAAAAAGATGAACTCCTATCTACTTGGTCCCAGAAGGATCTTCCCCAGATTGAATGCTCTCGTTGATTAGATCCTCCAGTTCGCGTAGGTTCACCAGTAAAAATGCCTTTGCCAGGTGTTCTGCTTAGTTTCCCTCAACGTTCTGGCAGTCGGTGACTCTTTTCCTCACTTTTCCTTCCAATTCCAGCAGACTGTATTCCAGATATTCCAACTTTTCACTAGCTTTGGCGTCCCTCTCTTTCCACTCATTGATTTAGTCATTTGATGGAAGACTCCTCCACCAGTCTAGCAAGAGTGAGGGTATGCTAACCATACCAAAGTTGGGGACCTCGTTCTTTATTTTCTGCAAAATAAAAGGGTTAAGACCCTACCCCCACCAGACTCGACTATTTAACATCAATAATTAGCATGAAGCATTTAGTTTTTCAAATAAATGCACAGAGCGTGGTGGTGTCCGTTTGGGTTCAGGAAAACCCGGTGGACTTTGGACAAGGCTATCTTAAAAGATTATTATGTGGACAACATAACTGACCCGACTAGGTTTGACCATGATGCATGCACAATTTGAACAGAGTAATGGTTTGTATGAGGTTTTAGACTGGTACCCTTGAGCGGACAACTCAAGGGGGAAAGGCACGGAACCATTGACTATACCGCTGATCGACTGGTTTTATCGCAAATATGCCTTTTTCGGATTTAGGGGGTAATAATATAGGAAGAGCGCAACCAATCATTATAAGCGTTGCTATGGTATTTTGTTTGGCACGAGTAGAGTATGATGTTGAGCATGGTTATGCAATAATTAAAAGCATGTTGACATGTATTTGCACATTAAGAAAGCAGTAAATACAACAGTTTCATAATTTAAAGCAATGGTAAAGGAAAGAAACAAAGAAGACAAGTCAGTTTTGCAGTTGAGAAGGAAATTGAATGCTTACAGGAATTAAACAAGTAATTGCACGTAAAGAGGTATAAATTCACAATAATAGTCTGAAATGGTAAAAGCCTAAATATCCCCAGCAGAGTCGTCATGCTGTCGCGCCCCCTTTTTCTCGCAAAATCGGATTTATGACATTCGGTATGGGACAACTCGTTCCTTTTGGGAACTGGGTTTGCATTTGAAGAGTCACCACCTAATGATTTAAGGTGCATTAGAACACCTATAGGGTTCAATTCTAAGTTATTTGAACAACCAAAGATAGGGTAATGACTTGAAATTATCCTAAGGGGAAGGTGTTAAGCACCCCTAAAGATCCACTAGTGTGGTTCCCGGCCATACAATTGATTGTGAATTTGTGCAATTTAGCAAATAGACAAGTATGAGCTCAAATATTAGGGGATTTAAATTTAAACACATAAGAGAAAGAACAATTAAAAGAAGAGTTTTTGAAAAGAATTTTGCAAATAAAGGGAAAGAGGGTCCTAGGTTTATATTTAATATGGATTACATCAATGTGATACCCGGTATGACACTCCCCAAAAGAGGGTATACACGTGGTATTATCGCACCGGTCATCATATCCATATCTACCCTTCCCGCGCCGTTAAGGTATTAAAGCGCGGATTGGTCTCGATCACTATTGCATGCTATTACCCGTCCCATTCTTATCAGTCCCGGAGGAGTTTAGGACTACTATTCCTAAAGGGGAGGGATATTAGGCTGATTTTGGTTTCAAAAGGTGAAAATCTAAAGCGACATACAAAACATATAATACTACATGTTGGGGGAAGCATGTAAACAGATAAGGCTCATGCATACCTCCTCAAACGAAACACATAAATAGCATGACTTGCACATACTTTTAAGGTCTGATTAAAATACTAAAGATGAGGGGAGTTAATTATTGAAGCAGATTAGTTTATTACATAACTCAGATAAGAAGTCCGAATCAGGTCTGCCTGCTGGTTGTAGCAATTAACAAAAACGGATTCAATTCTATTGTTATCATCACCTAAGGCTTGCCTAAGCATTTGGGTGAATTGATATCTATTACTGATTTAGAAAGTGAAAAAATAGTAACAGTTTTATAACGAACGATTGAGATCATATAGACATGCTTTCTAAACCTCGTTAGATAAAGAAGGAAGGTTGTTTAAAACTGGTTCAGAATAGACTGGATTTTAAATTGATTGCAGATCCTATAGGCAGGATGTCTAATATTGCTCATTTTATTTCTATAGACATGATTTCTAAAAGGGGTACTAATTCTTAACCTTATGAACACGATATCTGATTTTAACCATTTAGATCCTAGGAACATGGTATCTAAATGTGACCATAATATGCAGAATTTAAGCAAGTCCTATAGGCATACTCTCTAGATGCAGAACATGCAGAAATTCAATGAAAACAGGTCTTATAGACATGGTATCTAACGTGCACAATTACAAATGCATAATTTAAACAAACGGATCCTATATGCATGATTTCTAAAATGCAGAACTCAAAATATGTAGAATTTAAACGGTAGATCCTATAGGCATGATTTCTACCCTTAAGCATGCATAACTACCCAACCCTTTTTCACTAGCCAACCCCAATGTTTATAAAATATTATTATAGACTGGATAATGAATTACATCAAAAAAGTACAAAAGAAAAATTACAACAAGAGGAAGCCTGATTCTTGAGTTCCTCTATGAGTTATGGAATAAACCACCTCAAATGCCATTGATTCAAAGCCTTTCTCAGACCTGGGTGTGTCAAAGTTCCCTAAGGGTCTCAAAAGACCCTGGGCAGTGCTTACACCCAGATTCATGGAACCAGATTGGGATAAGTGCAGTGTGGAAGTGCCAGCCTTTATGTGTCCAAGTTTAGAGGGAGCTCATAGGTCCCAAGGCAAGGCTCACACAAGAGGGGCAAAACCTAAGTCTAAGAAGATAGTGAAAGTGCAGGAACAGAGTCTTAAAAATGAGGGGATAAAGGAGAGGGGTAAAGGGTGATAGGGAGACAGTAATTAGTAACACACAGAGTTAATAACTTCATACAAAGGGGGTCAGGGGTTGGAAATCCATTGCAAGGAGCCCATGTACCTAGGCATGGATCAACTTTGGGAATGCACATCAATAGAACATGCCTATAAACCAATCAGAACACACAACATCTAGAGGAGAAATGGAGGTTATGTTCCCTGGGGGATCAGGTTTGGGTCATGCACAGCAATGTCCCATGCTGTCATGCCCCAAACCAACCACATATACTAAACACCTTGGGGATGGGGGTTTAGGATTCACAAGTCATAATAAGTAATGGACAGAAGCATTAACTCAGAACAGGAAGGGGCAGATTACAACATGTTTAATAATGGAACTTGGTTAATACAAACAGGAGACAAACAAGGATGGAAGAGACAGTAAAGAAACATGATATTGTTGGTGCAAAAGCTTAATTAGAACGTACCAGTAAGATGCAAATGCAGAGAAAAAAAAGTAAGCATCCCACAACCTAGCCTTGGCTTTTAGCCGGCTAGGTAAGGCATCAATACAAGTAGCAATAGAGAAAAGAGAGAGGTTTTAGTGGAGCGTGTGTTTGAACTCAAGTGTTTTATGCCTTGTGTTCGTGTGTTTGAAAGAAGAGAAAGTGGGTATTTATAGTTTTGAAAGCATGTAAGAAATAAGGCAATAAACACACATATGGAAGTAATCAGCAATCAGAATCAATCAACCCAATGATTCCCCTTTAATTGAGGAATCATTTTTAACGGACTAACAGGTTTAAAAGAAGGAAAAAAAATCAGTTTGTAGGCCGACTGGTTATTACCATAAAAGGAAGTAGTAAAATATTGAGTACACAATAGAGTCCAAATACAGAGATACAATTGTTTTGGGGAAACGATTCAGTAAGGCAATAAGTAAGGAAAGGGATCAATCACTTTAATAGGTGACTAAATTAGAGTTAACAAAAACAGAAGTTTTGAAATCAGTCCCAAAATTGAGAATCAATCAAAGAAGGGGCCTCTGCATATAAATAGAGTGCACAAATGATGGACATGCGAGACCAAACTATTGGTAAAAGAAACAACATGCAATAGTAGCACAAAGTTAGTAGACAGCAAACATTCGAAGCATGATAGTCACGTAGGTCAAGTTTCATTGAATCAATAGTATAGAGAAAAGAAAAAAAAGGATAGAGTAGCAGAAGCATGCAAAGGGTCAAGTGCGAAAACCCTTCTGAAAAGCATAGTCGAGTTTCAAAGATAGTAAGAACCCAGAATCAAAGGAATCACATAAAGAAAAGAGATGCTGAAACAAAGGAACTTCAAATCAAGTCAGGTATTCCAACGAGCAATTTCAAACCCAAAGACATAGGTTTTTCCTTAATAACATTCAAGCTTAGAAGATGATAAACAAATAAATCGCACAAGCAGTTTTAGAAACTCGAATAGACCCTAAAGAAATTAGGGTTTTCAAAATCGATCGAGTTTAAAGATGATGAACAAATAAATCAGACAATATTTAGCAAATATTCTCAGAAACTCGAACGAACCCAAAGAAATTAGAGTTTTTATCATACGTCGAGTCTAGAGATGATAAACAAGTAAATCAAACAAACACTTAACAAATAGTCCCAGAAACCCCAAAAGAAATTAGGGTTTTTATCATGCTAAACTCAAAAAAGATTTTGAAAAGAAGAACTTGAAGGAAAACCCTAATCGAAAAAAGATGAAGAGTATTTTTTTATTAAATCAAAATTAAAGAAGCTTCAAGAAGGCATTTAAACCCATAGCAAGCATAGATCTAAAGTGAACCTGAAAGAAGTCGAGAAACTCTTAGAGATTAGCGTTTCAGAAGAACCCCAAGTGACGAGAAAGGCCTTGAAAGCCATCGATCTAAACAGGAGAGTCAAGGGTCTGACTCGAATGGCCATGGTTTGCCGGAAAAATGTCAGAGACGACCGGAGAACAGTCATCGAGCAAAGACTGGACCAAGCCCCTTTAGAATCTGGTCATGAGACCACAGAAACGAACATGTAGAAGCCATGAAGGGCTGATACAAGTCATAGATAATCCTGGAGAGCCATGGATTAGGGTAGATTAAGGTGGTGGCAGCTAGGATTTGATGTTGCTGTAGAGAGGATTTGAGAGAGGAGGGGGATTCAGAGGCGGTGTATTGTGAGAAATGGATTAGGGTGAAGGGGTCGTTTGGGGTTAAAAAAGGAAGGGAGTAATGGGAGCCGTTGATCTACATGATCAACGGCTAGGATTAGGTAGGATTCATGGTGGGTCATTTAAACGGGTAAAGGGTCAGATTTGAAGGGAATTGGGTCGGGGTAAAGTTGGATTCCAATTGGGGTTCAAATTAGGCTATAATTGAATTGAGCTTGTTTTTAAATAGCCAATCCCCATTTATTTTATAAAAAATAGCAAATTAAATTCTGAAAATAAATTAAAAGTACTAAAATGATTTATAACATATAATTATCAAATTTAAAATATTGTACTTAATTTTCTTATAGATATAAACGCAATTAAATCTAAAAGAGGCTAATATTGCAATTATATGCAATTTAGCTTTAAAATACTAAATAAATTTGTAAAAATGTACAAAAATTATTTTAGCTATATTTTGGCATAAATATGAGAATCCAATAAATGAATTATCAAATTAATAATTTTGGAAATATTATTGGTTTTTATGAATAAAATAGGGGAATAAATTGGTTTAAAAATCTTTAAAAATTAAGAAAAAAATAATAAAACAATTGGACATACTTATATATGCATACATATGCTATTTTGAAAGTATTTTGCATATTAAAAAATATACAGGAAAAAATTGGGTATCAAAACTAGGCTAATAACCTTTCAGGGGTCTATGATAACCTTTTTTTCCCATAACTCACAAGAACAACCCTCGTATCCAGAACAAACCTCCACAATCCATAACCCAATAAACCGAGTGCCCTCCAAGCATAAATTCTCAAGTTAGTGATATTACCACAATATTCATACTTGGTTTAAATTCAATCAATCAAGTGACTACATGTCACACTTATACAATCTTCCCGTGAGGTACGCTCCCACGACCTTCCGCACTAGATAACAAGTCTACACATCCATACCACTGGTCATACTAATGTTCTAAAGCATATCAAGAATTCGTAACCAAGATGCAAAGCCTCCGACACAAAATGCCGATCTCAGGTGACGCTGAAGACAATACCAGCCTACTCCAAACATCCAAATCTCCTTCTTGCTCATCCGAGCTTGTGACATCCTTGTCAACACCGAACCACAACCTTGATCCCCACTTTCAAATTTCATACCGCTCACTACACCTAACAAGCCAACATGCGATAGTACTAGAATTTCATCATAACTCCTGAACCACTAATATGGTAACCACTTCATCACATGGAAACCTTTTACTTAACTTATTCCAAGAGAACCATAGCAACACACGACTGAATTCTCATAACCGTAGAACTTTCAAATCCTCAAGTAGTGTTCTAAACCACCATAACCCTTCCAGGATCCACCTACACATAACAAGCCATAATACTTGAATACTTCCAAATAAAATCAATTATGGCGGCCGTCGAGCCTCGCACGTACCCCCACCACTATGCCAATTCAACCATGGCTAACCAATCTAACTTCTTCTAATTCATCCTTAACTTGCCTTAGAGATAATAATAGCTCCATTTCTTACATCACCAACCTAAATCCGCACTCACCTTGAGTGACCCATTCCACGAGACCACATTGTCTCCAAACCCATGAACCGTTTCATACCTTCCTTGCACGCACATTCACATCTTCAACTGATACACCCATTCTGATAATTCCTCTACGAATCCAAAGTCTTTTTCTCTTTTTCTTCCCAATTTTACACTGCAAGTCGAAAACATCATAGAATATTCCGAGCCTCTTATCATAATCTACTACAAAAGTTCGATTCTTAACCATACTCCAAGCTTGAATCCTTAGGCACCACATTGTTAACCTTTGAATTCACTAGGATCGTTGTTGAGAGTCACTCACTCTGTCTTGGTCCCGAATATAATCAACTCCAAGGCTCCACTGGTACATGAACACCCATCTCAATGAAGCACCCGACTGAATCACTTCCCTTGTAAATCACCTCTGTATGAAGCATAAATCCTGAATCTTCCCAAAGCTTGAACATCAGTCAATAAGGCCAACTACATCACACCTTTATCGATTCCTTTGCTCAAATTACCACTTATGTTCTTTATCCTTAGCTGTAATAACTCAACAATACGCAGATAACCCAAACCTCACAAGTAGATAACCATGCAACCTAATCGTAGGCGATGGGACCCTCCCACTTAGCTTGAAGCTACTATTATATAACTCTGGAACCCACCAAGATTCTTTCTTCATTGTTGACATGATCTTACACAACCAACCCGCCAATTTCCTCGAAATCCTTCTGTTAGCATTTCATGAACACTCTGAATCTCTAGGAATATTCACATATTCGACTTCTTACTGGATAGTCAGTAAAATCCTTCGCAGAAGCTTCGCCAACCACGCGACCACTGACCTGCTCACAGAAGATAACCCACATGTGGGGAAATTACACGCCGACATCTTCCAATATCGCTGCACGGGGTACAATCACTACGACATCAATAACCCATATTGAGCCCGTACTCATTCACAAACTGTACTAGTCCATTCACTTCTTATGGACATCAACTAAATTTGCGACAATATCTTCCAATTCAAAGTTATATTGCATCCTTCTTCGTATCAAGCAACTCCCGTTCTGTTGCATCCAATCTCCCGCCGTATATAGCCAATATTTCAAATTAAGCCCGTGGACCCAATAACCATCCACTAAAGTTCCCAAATCACTCTAAACCTTTCCTCAAGATGTGTAGTTATCCTGCCACTGAACCCATATGCTACTCTGTCACTCTCCCGCTTTAGGTAAACTCACTCCTTTAAGCAACTACTCAACTTTTTCTTCTTACACCTGGCCTTCTAGAAATTTAACCACCGCCTGACACTTCCTGCATGTCCTTACTCATCCTTTGCTGCCCAGTTGTTTCCTTAGATCAATATCTATCTCTGTAGCACTTGAATAGATAGATCGCTACTAACTTTAGCCCTTTTCAAAGATCCTCCTTCTCGAGCCGTCAACATTAGAAATACCCATTCAATCCTGAACCACCGCACCCCGCGATCTCTGATAGCCGCTTCTCCAGTACTATGTCACAATATCCTTCCCCAAAGGCGAATTGTAGAAGATCATAACACCAACAAACTTAACACATTCAATCGAGGATGACGACACCACGTCGCAGATAAAAATTCCACCACACTTGAAAATACCAAGTCCTGTTACCCTATCAACCCAAACCTGAATATTTATAGTCTGATTTCCTTTCCTCCACCGGAAATAAAATATCGAATCTCTGAATCATGCTCTGAGTAAACCTCCTTTCAAGTCATTCACTGTCCCGACACATAGGCAAGCATCCTACTATCACATCAATAGTACGCGATAACCGTTCATAAGCATCATAGCAACCTATGCATAGCCTAAAGCTCTCAGAAGTACAGCTACTAAGCTGAAATGACAGAATATCCTTCCGCAAGGCGATGACAATAGCCCAAACAACAATGCAAGGAGAAACATCTCGTACCTTATCTGTAGTACCATTAAGATTCCTCGATTCCCGATTTAGAACCACCATTCACGTCGCATAAGATTGAATGGGAAGGAAATGAAGGCATAAGCCTCAAAGGAATCAAACCACACAATTAGGAATCAAGAAGGGAAGTGCTCCTAACAGCTCTGTAGCCTCTCGAAGATAAGTGCAGACATCTCAGTACCGATCCACAAGATTCTACTAGACTCGCTCATGACTCGTGAGACCTAAGGGAACCTAGTGCTCTGATACCATATTTTCATGACCCAAAATCCGTTAAAGGTCGTGATAGCGCCGGACACCACTTGTCAGGCAAGCCAACACCAAGAAGTTAAATAAATTCCTCATTTTAGTATTTTTGAAATTATTTCTTTTCCTTACATTAAACAATAAATAATGAACTTAACCGAGAAAATAATGGTGTCTTTAATAAATTTAAATACTGAATAATCCCATAGTCATCCCAGAACCCGGTGTCACAAGTGCATGAGCAATTTATAGGAAATAAAATGTAATACAATAGCTGTCCGAAATACAAATTGGACAGAAAAGAAAGTACAATACTCTGAAGGAGACTCTGCTGGCGGCGAGTTGTCTCGAGAGATGTAACTCACCTAAGTGTCCGTATTAACCATGCCACTGCGCCCAACGAGGCCACTAGACATACATGTGCCTGTGCAACAAAAATGCATAACAAGTGTAGTATGAGTACGAAAATAACGCGTACCAAGTAAGAATCCAGTCTAACCTCGAAGAAGTAGTAATGAGAGGTTGACTTCGACACTTACTAGTGGTCCAATAATATAATTAGTCGGGGATTTATTAAAAACAGCAGTAAACTCAAGGGAATCATATAGCAAGTAAACAATCCTTTTGATAATAAGAGATTTCCAAGTTCATATTTCCCCAATTATCAATTTATCTCAGGCCACGGAGGCAATATCATTATTTATAATTTCAAGGCAAGTAATACAAGTATGCGCAAATCATGCCGAGGTCGTACGACCTGATCCAATATAATATTCAAATTGTGTACTGCCAGAGGGTCGAATGACACGAACCATAGATACATCTATTACCCCGCTCGCGAATCATACATGCGATGCAGTCAAATATAAATAAACACATCAAACAGTTAATCAAGAATTCATCAGGGAAACAATTACCCAAAGAAATGGCAACTTCTTTTTAACGGTAAATAAAATAATGTTTAATTTCTTTAGAAATTTATTTACCAATTCGATATGATTTAAGCAATTTAAATTTTCAATAAGGTTACAAATATTTCAAGTATAACATGCTTTTGGGTCCTAGACTACCCGGACTTAAGCGTAATAGTAGCTACGCACGGACTCTTGTCACCTCATGCGTACGTAGCCCCCACAAATAGAAGCACATATTTAATTATTTCACCTATGAGGATAATTCCCTATTACAAAGTTAGAAATGAGACTTACCTCGCTCCGAAGTTCCGTAACCGGCTCCCAAGCGCTTCCGACGACTCAAACCGATGCCCATCGCTCCAAAACTAGTCAATAATTATGCAAATTTTTGAAGATAAACTTTACCCATAACACCACGAACTCAAATATATAATTATTCCAAGTTCCATGTCCAATTTCGTGGTCAAAATCCAAAAATATAAATTTCTAGGTTTTTATTTAAAACCCCAAAATTTTCACGAATTTTCCATGTTAAAATCTAGATATAATCCAAGTAATTAACTTGCAATAGGTGTAAATCACTTACCTTGACATAGATGATGAAGATGGAGCTCCAATATCGCTGCTAGGTCGTCTCCCGTGGAGGAAATGAGATGAAATGAGCCAAACCCATTTTTGCAAACTTATACACTGCCATGCATTTCTTCTACGGGTTCGCGGGCCTTCCATCACGTTCGCGATGAACAAAATTGTGAAAGCCATTCCCAAACTTTTCTCAGACAACCCTTGCATAATAGTCATACCTTTTTGTACAAAACTTCAAATGACAAATAGTTTAACCTTTTGAAAACTAGACACCAATATCTACAACTTTCATGTTTTGGTCATCTCCTAATTCCTTATAGATTTCTAGATATAAGCCTCCAAAGTGAGTCCTGTGCAACACAATCTTCTTCATCTTCCCGAACAGCCTGTAGTGTACCAGACATAACATTTTGTACCAAAATACAAATGCTAATTGGTTTACATTTATGGAAATTAGACACAAAGGGTTACAACTTCCATTTTTGAATCATCTCCAAATTCCTTACAGATTGCAAGATATGAGCCTCCGAAGCCAGACTTGTGCAACATAGATTTCCTTCTTTGCGAATGCGAGGATCTCTTAACGAATGCGAAGAACAAAGTCCCCGAAGCCAAATCTTTCTTCGCAAACGCGAAGAACAACACCAGGCACTAGCATCAGCTATTGCAAAACATCTCAAAATGATCTGAAACCACCCTGAAACACACCCCAAGGCCCCCAGGGCCCCGTCCAATCATACAAACCAGTCCCATGACATAACGCGGACCTGCTCGAGGCCTCAAATCACATCAATCAACATCGAAATCATGAATCATACCCCAATTCAAGCTTAATGAACTTTAAAACTTCAAACTTCTATATTCGATGTCGAAACCTATCAGATCACGTCCGATTAACCTCAAATTTTGCACACAAGTCACATTCGTCAATACGGACCTACTCCAACTTCCAGAATTGGAATCGAACTTTGATTTCAAAAAGTCCACTTCCGGTCAAACTTCTCAAAAACCTTCAAATTTCTAACTTTCGCCAAATGACCCCAAAATGATCTACGGACCTCCGAATCCACTTCCGGACGCGCTCCCAATAATAGAATCACCTTGCGAAACTATTCCCAGATTTGAAATCCCAAACGGACATCGATAACATTGAAATGCACTGCAATCCAAATTTATGAAATTCTTCCAAAATGCCAACTTCCACAATAAGCACCGAAACATTTACGGGTCATCCAAAACCCGATTCGGACGTACGCCCAAGTCCAAAATTATCATACGAACCTGTTTGAACCTTCAAATCCCGATTCTGAGGTCATTTACTCAAAATCAAACCTTAGTGAATTCTTTCAACTTAAGTCTTCCGAAATGAAAATTTTCTTTTCAAATAAACTCTGAACTTCCCGAAATTCAATTTCGACCATGCGTGCAAGTCATAATGCCTGAAGTGAAGCTACTCATGGCCTCAAACTGTCGAACGACGCGCTAGAGCTCAAAACGACTGGTCGGGTCGTTACATAATATACATTTTTTATATATGTGTATTATATACATATTTTTTATATATTTTTGTTTACAAATGTAATTAGTTTTGACCGACCGATCAATTTTTCGCCCTTAAAATAGGAATTATCCAACCCGACCTAACTCAATACTCATATACATAAAGTGAAATAATACCGAAAGTGAATAGTTCACCAAAAAACTTAGTTTGGAATGCATGAGATTCTGACCAAAAAATAAAAGATATGGATAATTAGGGAGTCTTGAAACAATAATGCTATCAATTTGAATAAAAATCTTAAAAAAAAATATCGTGCTTTGGGGGATTCACTTTTAATAGTATTTTAATTTTTATATATGAGTATTGGTTCAAGGTAGGTTGGTTATTTGTATTTTAATTGAGTTATTATTTATTAGATTGAAAAAAATATGGAATAAGAAAATATTACATGAAAATTATATTTTTCGGTAACTATAATTTTTGTACGATTTAGCGAAAGTTTTATAATTTTTGTGTGAGAAAATATAGTTATATGACTTTGGTAAAAGAAGAGTCATGCTATATAACCATTTATAAAATTTACCTTATATTTGCTTGTTTGTTGATTTAAATTCCCAAGAATGTGGACCCCACGCATTATGAAGTATTAGGATTATATCCTTGTCAAATCAAGTGGAAAATAGTTCCTTTTTGCATGCTGAACTAATCCATATCTATACTATATTAAAGGTATGAAGACCTTTAGCAAAATGTTGTTCGCTTTTTTTACCCTTTAAAAATATAGTTCGCACTAGATAAAATAGTCAATTAAGTATTTTCTAATATTTAGGACATAAAAATTTATTGAAATTGGTTATTAATTCTTTCCTTATTTAAACTAAATATCTAAAATTTAGGACTTTAAAATTGATTAAAATTTTACGTTAACTAAATGTTTAAAAAGTCAATTACTTGGTATGTTAGTACAAAATTGTAGACGTTCAAAGTTTTCACAATTAAGTGACAAATAATGAGAGACTAAAATTTAAATTACATAATATATAGAAAAATAACATTTTCTTTTTCTTTTTTTGTCTTCTCCGTTACTTTAGACTATTATAAAAGCATGAAGCTTCAATGTAAAATTGATCGACCTTTTTATTATTTTAATAATAAGTTTTACATTGGACAAAATCATTATTTAATTGTAACTTTCTAATATTCAGGACATTGAAATTTACTAAAGTTTTGACTATTAAATCTTTTTTATTTAAACTATATATGAAATCCTAATATGTAGAAATATAATCACAATAAGATAAATTATATAAGTTGAGTAAGTCAATTTTAACAAGAATTTATCATTTTAAAAATTTAAATTCATTGACATGAAATACACGCGCAATGCACGTACTCTAAGACTAGTACTATCGAATTGTATGAATTCTCTTTTTGTAAGATTCTCTCTTTTCTCAATCATTGCAAATACCTTTTTAGCATTAACTTAAACACAAATTTTTCCATACCTTTTTTTTTTGACTAAAACTAAAACTAAAACTAAATCCAAAAGAGAACCTAAGAGAAGTCTCATATCTTCATAGAAGGTAGCACTGTGGTAAATATTTTGTCTAAATATGGTTGTAACAATAATAAGATACAACATTATTTTTATATTTCAGTTCGTCGCCTTCTTTGTGTGCTTATATATAGAATCACTTCTTAAAGCTCTTAAAAGGAGTTGAAGAGAATGAACCCTCGCGCCGTCGTCGTCGTCGCTCGCTCGGCTCGGCTTTGGCTTTGGATTTAGATTTGTCAAATGATCGATCGATAAGATTATTTTTTGGACAAAATTTATTTAATTATTTAATAATTAATTAAACGCCAAGTCACTGCTGAAAATACGCCAGAATCTTGCTGAAGATTCAGAGAGCCTATCTAACCGCGGTTATGCCGCGGTCGCGGTAGAACCACGGCAGGCAACGTATTCTTCTGAAAGGCACTTTTTCCAAACACCTCTTCTCATAATTGCCTATAAATTCTGAGGCAAGGCTCCATTTTCTACACACGAAAAACACTCTAGAACTTCTTTATTTCTGAATACATTGCATCCTAATTCGCAGTCTCTCTCTCTCAAATTCGTAAGTGTGATTTTGCTCTGTTCTTTGAGTTCGTTGGTATCCTGCAGTTTGTATTGCCACTGTTGCAGGAAGGTTTATTCCGTTTTATCCTGGGAGGATTTAATCCATTACCTTGGCAACTTGTGAGGGGGTTAAAATTCCTTAAGGACGCACAAGAAAATTGTGGACTCGGAATATTTCTGATTCTTATTATTTTCTAGATTTCTTTATTCTTCTAACAGTTTTGTTTTCTGATTTTTGTTTTAACACAGTAACACTCACAAGTTTAAGGAATTTTTACAATTACTAACGTTTCTGTGTTGATTATTAAACTGTTTTCTATATACTTTGTTGGAGACTAAAGCCTTGTTGCTTTCTACTCCTATAATTGTTTCTGTCCGGTTTAAAGTACATAAAAACTTTGCCGGAATAATAAACGTACGGGTTTGAAGTATATAAAAACTTCACCATTGTTACGTGTTGTATGTTTGGTTTGGTATTCAGTTTGAAGATATCAAAACTTCACTGATTTAACAAGTTCTGTATTGTTTTCAACTTTACAGAAATATGATGAATGAAAACCAAACTAATGGAAGTATTGCGGGAACGGGTGCTACTGTTACGAGTGTTGCTGCCTCGTCAAGCCGTTCTACTCCTGCTCATGCTATGGCACCGGCAGAAAAACTCGGAAAGTTTTCCGGTATTGACTTCAAACGCTGGCAAATGAAGATGCTCTTCTATTATACTACGTTGAGTTTGCAACGTTTCATCAAGGAGGATCCTCTGGTCATGGCTGAAAATACTCAGGATGATGAACGACTTGTTGTAACTGAAGCATGGAAACATTCTGATTTCTTGTGCAAAAACTACATATTGAGTTGTTTGGAAGACGGCTTGTACAATGTCTATAGTGTCATGGAAACTTCAAAAGCGTTATGGAATGCGCTTGAGAAGAAGTACAAGACTGAGGATGTCGGACTTAAGAAGTTCGTGGCTGCAAGGTTTTTGGATTTCAAGATGATTGACACTAGGTCAGTCATAACTCAAGTCCAAGAATTACAAGTCATTGTGCATGACCTCCTTACTGAAGGTATGACCCGAATCAATAATTTTATTAATAAGATTTATCTTATTATTTATTATGAATTTGTTATTGAAGGTATGGTCATAAATGAGGCCTTTCAAGTCGCTGCTTTCATTGAGAAGTTACCTCCGTTGTGGAAGGATTTTAAGAACTATCTTAAACACAAGCAGAAGGACATGACACTAGAAGACTTGATTGTTCGTTTGAGGATAGAAGAAGACAACAAAAATGCTGAAAAGAAGTCACGTGGAAACTCGACAATTATGGGGGCAAACGTTGTTGAGGAGGCGCCACAAAATAAAAAGAGGAAGAAGGCTTCTGGACCAAAGAATTACCCAAGCAAGAAAAAGTTCAAGGGTAATTGCCACAAATGTGGAAAATATGGGCATAAGGCCGTGGATTGTCATGCGCCAAAGAATGGTAAGAAGAAAAAGAATCAAGCTAACATGGTTGAAGATGAAATGGAGGACTTATGTGCCATGTTGTCTGAATGCAATTTGGTAGGAAATCCAAAAGAATGGTGGATAGATTCTGGAGCCACCCGCCATGTTTGTGCTAACAAGGAGTTATTTTCTTCTTATGCCCCCGCAGGACCCGACGAGACAATCTTCATGGGAAATTCATCTATGTCCAAAATTGAAGAAGTTGGCAAGATTGCGTTGAAGATGACGTCGGGAAAAATAGTGACTCTAAACCAAGTCCTCCATGTTCCAGAAATTCGCAAGAATCTTGTGTCTACCTCACTTCTTGTCAATAATGGATTCAAATGTATTTTTGTTTCTAATAGTGTTGTACTAAAGTAAGAACGATGTATATGTAGGAAAAGGTTACCTAAATGAGGGCCTTTTTAAGCTAAATGTAATAGCAGTTCCTATCAATAAAGTGAATGTTTCTTCTTACTTACTTGAGTCAAACACTTTATGGCATTCGCGTTTAGGTCACGTAAACTTCAAAACATTGCGGAAGATGATAAATCTAGAAGTATTGCCAAAATTTGATTGCATTAATTCCAAATGTCAAATATGTGTGGAATCAAAGTATGCTAAGCATCCTTATAAGTCCGTTGAAAGGAATTCAAGTCCTTTAGACTTAATTCACACAGATATTTGCGACATGAAGTCAACACCATCTCGCGGTGGGAAAAAGTATTTTATTACTTTTATTGACGATAGCACGAGATACTGCTATGTTTATTTACTTAATAGTAAAGATGAGGCAATTGATGCTTTCAAGCAATACAAGAGTGAAGTTGAAACGCAACTAAACAAAAAGATCAAAATGATAAGAAGTGATAGGGGTGGCGAATATGAATCTCCTTTTGAAGAAATTTGTTTGGAAAATGGCATTATTCACCAAACAACTGCCCCTTACTCTCCACAATCTAATGGAATTGCGGAGAGGAAGAATCGAACATTGAAGGAGATGATGAATGCATTGCTAATAAGTTCTGGCTTACCACCGAACTTGTGGGGGGAAGCTATACTTACAGCTAACCGGATAATCAATCGTGTACCTCATAGTAAAACACAGTCCATTCCTTATGAAAAGTGGAAAGGAAGGAAGCCTAGCTTGAAATACTTCAAAGTGTGGGGGTGTTTAGCTAAGGTACAAGTTCCTAAACCTAAAAGGGTTAAGATATGTCCAAAAACGGTTGATTGTGTGTTTATTGGATATGTAACCAGTAGCAAGGCATATCGTTTTCTGGTTCATAAATCAGAAAATCCTGAGATTCACATTAATACGATAATAGAATCAGATAATGTTGAATTCTTTGAAACTATTTATCTGTATAAAAAGCAAAGTGAAGTGACCTGCCAAAAGTCAAAATGACCTCGGGAGGAAATAACAGATGGTATGCCTAATGAAGAAAATCTAAGAAGAAGTAAACGTCAAAGGATATCTACTTCATTCGGTCCAGATTTTCTGACTTTTCTGTTAGAAAATGAGCCTCGTACCTTCAAGGAAGCAATGCCTTCCTCAGAAGCACAATATTGGAAAGAAGCTGTCAATAGTGAAATAGAATCCATATTGAGCAACCATACCTGAGAATTGGTTGATCTTCCTCCAGGTAACAAAACGTTGGGTTCTAAATGGATTTTCAAGAAGAAAATGAAGGACGATGGTACTATTGACAAATAAAAGGCAAGACTTGTTGTCAAAGGATTTAGACAACGAGAAGGTCTTGACTATTTTGACACATACTCGCCGGTAACAAGAATTACATCCATTCGGATGCTAATAGCGTTAGCCGCCTTGTATGGTCTTCAAATCCATCAAATGGATGTAAAAATAGCATTCTTAAATGGTGATCTTAAGGAAAAAATTTACATGAACCAACCTTAAGGGTTTGTGGTTCCGGGAAAAGAAAAGAAGGTGTGTAGACTTGTCAAGTCCCTTTATGGACTAAAACAAGCACCCAAGCAATGACATGCGAAATTTGACCAAACAATATTGTCAAATGGTTTTAAGATTAATGAATGTGATAAATGTGTTTACATTAAGAACGTTCCAAATCATATAGTCATTGTTTGCTTATATGTTGATGATATGCTAATAATGAGCAAAGACATTGCCGACATTCAAGCTACTAAACGTATGCTTGCTAGTAAGTTTGATATGAAAGACTTAGGAGTTGCCGATGTAATTCTAGGAATTAAAATCCAGAGGACTCCTCAAGGTCTAGCTTTGTCTCAGTCACATTACGTGAAAATGGTACTGGAAAAATTCAAACACTTGGAATTTAGAAGTGTAAGAACTCCAATTGACTTAAACCATCATCTTATAAAGAATAAAGGTGAAAGTACGCCTCAATTGGAGTATGCTCGTGTGTTGGGAAGCTTAATGTACATTATGAACTGTACACGACCTGATATAGCTTATGCAATAAGTAAACTTAGTCGATTCACAAGTAATCCCAACAAACATCACTGTGTGGCAATGAAACGAGTTCTGGGATACTTGGAGTATACCCAAGACTACGCCTTGCACTACAATAAATATCCTGCGGTTATCGAAGGATATAGTGATGCAAATTGGATAACCGGCTCAACAGAAACAAAGTCCACAAGTGGATATGTTTTTACTGTTGGTGGAGGAGCCGTATCTTGGAAATCTTCCAAACAGACGTGTATCGCTCGTTCTACAATGGAATTAGAGTTTATAGCTTTGGATAAAGCCGGTGAAGAAGCTGAATGGCTTCGAAATTTCTTAGAAGACATTCCATTCTGGCCAAAGCCTTTGGCTCCTATTTGCATACATTGTGATAGTGAGGCTGCCATAGGACGAGCAGGGAGCGTTATGTACAACAGAAAGTCTCGTCATATACGACGAAAACATAACACCGTTTGACAACTACTTTCTAGTAGAATTATCACTATTGATTATGTAAAATCAAAGGATAATGTGGCAGATCCGCTTACAAAAGGCTTAACTAGAGAGGGAGTTGAGAAATCATCTAAGGGAATGGGACTATGGCCGAGGACAAGTCAACATGGCGGTAACTCTACCCAGAATCTTGGATGTTCCGAGATCTAGGTTCAAGGAGCTCAAACAAAGTTGTGATTGACCAGTTCAACATTGTCAAAATAAAATCTTTGGTCCATTCTCGTGATGAAGACAATGTTCAGTAACAAGGAAAGAAATTTACACGTTCTTTAATGATTACCAAAGTTTGATGAGGTATCTATAAAATAGTGTCAATCTAAATGATTACACATTTAGGAATCACCTACGTAAGTGTGAAGTGTAAGCCGCTTCAAGGATAATTCTGTAAGGCCAATTCTCTACGCACTTATGAGACCAGGCGGTGTTCATGGCTAAAACGAACACAACAATGAGAACCAAAAGACGGTTAAGGGTTGGTTGTGTGACATATGGTTGTCTAGGTATACACTAAAGTTCGACGGTTCAAAGATATCAAATCTACCGATTGACCGAGTATATCCGACATATGTTCACTACGGAAAGTTCAAAGGGAAACCTACTTATCCAGATGCAATTAATCCTTACTTGCAAAATCACATAGCTTTCATCTATGATCTTTCTTGATACAACCATTCCCATTCATGTGGGGGATTGTTTGACTTTAAGCCATTGGGCTTTAAAGTAGAAGAAGTGTGAATTGGAAATGGAGGGAAAATGAAAAATTTGAAGAAGTGAACTTTTGTCTTGCACTTTGTCCCTCATTGGTGAGGGACAACCACATTTGTGTGCTTATATATAGAATCACTTCTTAAAGCTCTTAAAAGGAGTTGAAGAGAATGAACCCTCGCGCCGTCGTCGTCGCTCGCTCGCTCGGCTCGGCTTTGGATTTGGATTTGGATTTGGATTTGGATTTGGATTTGGATTTGGATTTGTCAAATGATCGATCGATAAGATTATTTTTTGGACAAAATTTATTTAATTATTTAATAATTAATTAAATGCCAAGTCACTGCTGAAAATATGCCAGAATCTTGCTGAAGATTCAGAGAGCCTATTTGACCGCAGTTCTGCTGCGGTCACGGTGGAACCGCGGCAGGTAGATTCAGAGAGCCTATCTGACCGCGGTTATGCCGCGGTTGCGGTAGAACCGCGACAGGCTGCGTATTCTTCTGAAAAGGCACTTTTTCCAGACACCTCTTCTGATAATTACCTATAAATTCTGGGGAAAGTCTCCATTTTCTACACATGAAAAACACTCCAGAACTTCTTTCTTTCTGAATACATTGCATCCTAATTCGCAGTCTCTCTCTCTCAAATTCGTAAGTGTGATTTTGCTCCGTTCTTTGAGTTTATTGGTATCCTGCAGTTTGTATTGCCACTGTTGCAGGATGGTTTATTCCGTTTTATCCTGGGAAGATTTAATCCATTACCTTGGCAACTTGTGAGGGGGTTAAAATTCCTTAAGGACGCACAAAAAAATTGTGGACTCGGAATATTTCTGATTCTTATTGTTTTCTAGATTTCTTTATTCTTCTAACAGTTTTGTTTTCTGATTTTTATTTTAACACAGTAATGCTCACAGAAAAACCAAACAATATGAAACAAAGGACAAAAAGAGAGAGGCTTGTTTTAATGTATGTGCCTACTTTTAAGCATGTGCATAAGATGGTCACCAGACACAAACTAAATCTTAAAAGGGCATATTAACTTTCTTGTCATTTCTGAGGAGTATAATAGTATATATCTGTCGTCTGCCGAAAATCAGGAAGCTTAATTATATGTCTTAGATTGAGTGCCCGTATGGATTACCAAAAAACTTGATTCTTTACTCTGTTCCTTAAGCGTAAAGTAAATAAGCAATAAAATAAACACAACGATTTTACGTGAAAAATTACCCGGTTCAAAAGTGCAAAAATCATGACCTACCACGTAGAATTTTCAATTCCAACACCACTAAAACAATGAGTCAAAATATCAATTACAAGATTGTAATTCAACACTCTACAGTACTACTACTCATATTTGATTCACAAGTTACTCTAACTTGTAAAGCAAATTACTCACTCCAACCCACTGGTTGTTTATGACACTTGATTACAAATCAATTACCTAAAACACATTCACTAGACTGACTCGAGAAGAATACAATGCATGTACTCAACACAAGTAAACAACTTATGGTTGTTAGTTAATGTGCAAAAGGATTGTTTAGAAGTCCAAAGTCAATCCTATTTAGACACGACTTGAGATCTTCTAGGAGTCTTATTCAAAGTCAGCTTCCTCTTTGATAGGACTCCTACTGTTCCAAGGATTCTACACATTTTGGGACTTTAGTGTCATGCCCCGAACCTGGGGAGGTGTGGTTGGCACCCGATGTCGTACTGGCCCGAGCGAACCACTCTGTAACTCATGATCGTTTGACCAAAACTAGAAAATACATAAGTTGAATTAGCTGGACTCATTTCTTTTGTAACTATTATGGGCCAACATGGCTACAACTCGTAATGCATAACTGTAAGTGGGCAACACTGTATCACTAAATCATATTTCTTAAAACATGAATACATATGAGCTCGTCAAGCCTCTGACATACTGTACCAAATGAACCTCTGTCTACAAAGCTTCTAAGATTATTTGACATAAAATGGGAGAGGGTACCGGCCTACCCATAAGTCTATAGAAAAACTTTGACACGATGACTTATAGAGTCGGCTGCACTCCGAATGAGGTGGAGTCTTACCGATCCTTCATTGAATGCCAATCTCGTCTACTATGAGGGCTCGTCAAACTGATTATCTATATCTGTAATTCTAGATAGCTCTGTAAATCATGAAATATTTATAATGTCATGCATATAAATGTCATGTAATGCATAGGTCTGTACGTACATAACATCATCAAGCCTATGAGGGCATCCCATCATATTATCTCGGCCACTGTGGGCAAATTATCAACGTATACCAGCTGATCAGGTGGTGGTGCATATATAACGTCATAACCTTTTTCCATATCCCATATACATATATTTATATATATACGCGTATAGAACGCTATCTGGTGCCACTGTGGGCAAAATCATCAATGTATACCAGCTGATCAGGTGGTGGTGCGAATATAACGCCATAACCTTTTCCCATATCCCATATATATATATATATATATATATATATATATATATATATATATATATATATATATATATATGCGTATATAATACCGTCTGAGTCATGGGTAAACACGTATGTAAATGAATGCAATGCATGAGAAGTACGTCAATTGGACATAGAATTTAGGTATCATTTAGAATAAAATTAACATTGTCCATTACAAAATAAGAAAATATAATTTCTTTAAAATCATGAATAAATAATCCTTTATAAAGTTATCTTCCCAAGCATTTAAAAAACTCACCGTACAAATTTTATAGTAAGTCAACGGACTCAAAAGAAGTCCTAAACAAGGTGTTACATTCACCAAGGGATGACTAATGCAAATATACAATATTTGTATAATCTCAAGAAATAAAAATATTTTTTTAAAATTTTTTGGCAACTAAATTTCTCGAAATGTCATAAGACCACTATACCTTTAAATAATATCATGAAGTAAACTTTATCAACTTACGTATTTTTTTGAGACCCACGAACAAATGATAAAATAATGGGACACATGAAAATTCAAGAATATAGGCACCTCTAATATTTCTATGAATAGAGTCATTTATGGAAGTTGTGCACTTGCTCGTTTCGTCTGTATCGTATGGATCATGCCAAAAGAAAGAAGGGATAGTCTTAACATACCGTACTATATCTCTAGTTGCGGTTATACGTAGTTAGAAGAGATCGGTATTGTCACAACCCAATTTCATCTCAGGTCGTGATGGCGCCCAACACCGTTGTCAGGCAAGCCAACGTGGAAATTTTAGTGAATCCTTATTTTACTTTCCAAAGCAGTTACAACATTTTTCTTAATTTGCAATTAAAACAGGTGATAATAAGCAATATCCAATAATAGTTATACAACCCAAAAGAATTGTCTACTAATGTGTGTGTCAAGACCTTCTGTCACAAGCTATGGGCAACTAGTAGAATATATAAAATAATAAATCTATCCTACTGTCTGAAACAGAATAGACAGTCAAAAGTAAGAAAGACTACATCAAGCTGCTGATCGGCACAGGAAGGGAAGCAGCTCACCGTGGAAGTCTCAGACTATGATCGATGCGCACCGGTCTGATAGCCAGATGTACCTGCCTCAGAGCCTGTATAATTAAGCACAGAAGCATAGCATGAGTAGATAAACATTATGTACCTAGTAAGTATCCCCTCTAATCTAGAAGAAGTAGATACGAGAGGTCGACTTGATACCTACTAGGGTCAAATAATATAATATGATGTTATGCCAGGCTGATGGTCACAAGTATATAACAGTTGAAATAAGGATTTCTAATACATGTAATTTTAAATTTATAGTTAATCCTTTACTATTCAAACCATGTATCAGGCAAGTCATCAATAATAATTCACATAAATATCATGCGCACATTATGCCAAGGTCGATGGTCCGATCCAACATAAAAGAAACTGTGTACTGCTAGAAGGTCGAATGACACGAACCTTATTTGCATCTATTTCTACCGAGGTGATTGGCTCGATCCGCAAATATCAATTATCAACAGAAAATACAAGAAGGCGCATTTATATTCAAATAAACTCATACAAGTGCTCAACACAACATATGTTCACTTGTTCATTTCCAATCTCTAGCATATACTAAATGATCACAATAGCAAGAAGACATATAACATTTGCAAATATAGCATGATACGGGTCCTAAACTACCCAGATAATTACCATGATAGTAGCTACGCACGGACTCTCGTCACCTAGTACGTACGTAGCCCCCGCATTTAGTGGAAAATTATACAATTATCACTCCTATGGGGACAATTCCATTTTACAAGGTTAGAAAGGAGACTCACCTCGCTCCAAAGTGCACTTCCAATACCAAGAATGAGCCCCAACTCTCAATTTGGAGCAGAACGATCCAAAACTAGTTAAATGGGGGTAAGAACTAGTCAATACAAGATCACAAGATCACATTCTAACTATTAAAGCAATTTCCCAACCTTAAATACAAGTTTCCTAAAATCCAACCCCTGGACCACGTGCCCGGATTCCGAAATTTTTCGAAGAAAGTTGTTCTTTGTGACCTAAAGATCAATAATATATGATTTCTACTTCGCTTCATAACCAATTTCGTGGGAAAATCTAAGTTTTATCAAAACCCTAGGTTTTGCTCTAACCCCATGGTTTTACCTTAATCTTAGTATTTAATCTACCTAAGACACAAGTATTAAACTAGGAATAGGTGGGATAAACTTACCTCAAGATGCTAGGTGAAAGTCTTCTCTCAAAAGCTCTAAAATCGGCAAATGGAGAAGTGAAAAATGGCAAAAATAACTTAGAACCCGTATTAAATGAAGCTCACTGCTTCAGCGATTTTCGCATCTGTGGTCCTGGGCCACACCTGCGGCCACCGCATCTGCGGAAGGGAGCCCACTTATGCGGAATTTCACCTGGGCCGCTAGGTAGCATCTGCGAGCTGCCAGCCGCTTTTGCGGCTTCGCTTCTGCGGAGGAATGGCCGCTTCTGCGGTTCTAGGCCTAGACTGGCTTGGCCGCATCTGCGAGAGATGGACCACTTCTGCGGTCTCGCACCTACGGCTGGCCAACTGCAGGTGCAGTTATGACAACAACTAAAGCTTCAGCACTTCTCCAATTTTTCCAACTTCACTCGAGGCTCGTCCGATTGGCACTCGGGGCTCCCAAGCCCCGCCCGAACATACCTGCAAGTCTGAAATCATGAAACGGACCTGTTTGAACCTTTAGAACGCCCGAAACAATGCTAAATCTAAGAATCATTCCCTAAAACCAATTGAATCAAACTTATGAACTTCAAGTTCTTAATTCTCCTCTAACGAGCCGAAACACACTTAAACTACTCAGATTGACACTAAATTTTGCGGACAAGTCTTAAATGTTATATTGGACCTATACCGGGCTCCGGAACCAATATATGAGCCCGATACCCATGTGATCAATCATTATCTAGTTCTTTTAAATCCTTTGAATTTTAGTTTAACAATTTCCAATAAAAATTCATTACTCGGGCTAGGGACCTTGGAATTCGATTCCGGGCATAGCTTAGGTCCCATATTTTCCTACGGACCCTCTAGGACCGTCAAAAACACAAATCCAGGTCCGTTTGCTAAAACTATTGACCAAAGTCAAACTTAGCCTTTTAAGAAAATCTTAAGGAATCAAGTGAGCCTATTTCAACCCAAACTCTTCCAAAACTCGAACTAACCATCCCCACAAGTCGTAAATCAGATAAAGCAAACGCGAGAAGTATTATTTGGGTGAACGGGGTTCTAAAAAGCAAAACGACCGGTCGGGTCATTACATTCTCCACCTCTTAAACAAACATCCGTCCTCGAACGGACATAGAAAAGTACCTGAGGTGCCGAATAAGTGTGGATATCTGCTCCGCACGTCCTCCTCGGACTCCCAGGTCGCCTCCTCGACTGGTTGGCCACTCCACTGGACTTTCGTCGCTGAAATCCTCTTGGATCTTAACTGGCGATCCTGTCTATCAACAATGACAACTAGCTTCTCCTCATAAACCAAACTCTCATCCAGCTGAATAGTACTGAAATCCAACACATGGGACAAGTCGGCATGATACCTCAAGAGCATGGACACGTGGAAAATCGGATGAACTCCCGATAAGTTGGGGGTAGAGCAAGCTCGTAGGCAACCTCCCTAACTCGCCTCAACACCTCAAATGGGCCAATGAATCTTGGGCTCAACTTGCCCTTCTTCCCGAACCTCATAATACACTTCATTGGTCAAACTTTCAAAAGGACCTTCTCGCCAACCATGAATGAAATAACTCTTCTGATCCGCATAACTCTTCTGTCTGGATTGAGCTATGCGAAGCCTTTCCTGAATCAACTTCACCTTATCTAAGGCGTCTTTCACCAAGTCTGTGCCGTATAACTTAGCCTCGCCAGGCTCAAACCACCCGATAGGGGAACGACATCGCCGCCCATATAAAGCCTCAAATAGAGCCATCTCAATGCTGGACTGGTAGCTGTTGTCGTAAGCAAACTCTGCCAACAAGAACATATCCCACTATCCTCCAAAGTCAATCACACATTCTCTAAGCATGTCCTCCAAGATCTGAATTGTCCGCTCCGACTGCCCGTCGGTCTGTGGATGAAATGATGTGTTAAACTCCACGCGGGTCCCTAAATAACCCTGAACAGCTCTCCAGAAATGAGAAGTGAACTGAGGGCCTCTATCTGATATGATGGAAACAGGCACACCGTGCAACCGGACTATCACCCGAATGTAAATCTGAGCCAGTCTCTCCGAAGTGTAAGTAGTTACAACCGGTATAAAGTGTGCCGATTTGGTCAACCTATCCACGATGACCCACACTGCATTAAACTTCCGCAAGACCTGGGGCAACCCAACTACAAAATCCATAGTAATGCGCTCCCACTTCCACTCTGGTATAGACATCTGTTTAAGTAGGCCACTCGGCCTCTAGTGCTCGTACTTGACCTGTTGGCAATTCAAACATCTAGCCACATACTCCACTATGTCTTTCTTCATCCTCCACCACCAATAATGCTGCCTCAAGTCACGGTACATCTTCATATCACCCGGATGAATGGAATACCGTGAACTGTGAGCCTCCTCCAGGATTATCTCTCTCAAGACCATCAACATTAAGAACACATAGGCGACCCTGTAGTTGTAGAACACCATCCTCACCAATAGAGACCTCCTTGGCACTACCCTGCAGCACTGTCTCTCTAAGAACCGCCAAGTAGGGATCATCGAACTGTCGGGCCTTGATATGCCCCAATAACGAAGACTGAGCAACAACACACGCAAGGACACAGCTAGGCTCCGAAATATCCAGCCTCACAAGTCTATTAGCCAAGGACTGAATGTCCAAAACTAGTGGCCTCCCCCCTACTGGAATGAATGCCAAGCTACCCATACTCTCTGCCTTCCTACTTAAGGAATCTGCGACCACATTTTCCTTGCTCGGATGGTAAAGAATGGTGATGTCATAATCTTTTAGTAGCTCAAAGGCACCTACGCTACCTCAAATTTAGATCCCTCTGCTTGAACAAATTCTGCAAGCTATGATGATCAGTATAGACCTCACATGACACCCCATACAGATAATGTCTCCATATCTTGAGAGCATGAACAATCGCGGCCAACTCTAATTTGTGCATAGGATAATTCTTCTCATGAATCTTCAGCTGGAGTGAAGCATAGGCAATAACTCACCCCTCCTGCATCAATACACACCCCAATCCAATGCATGAAGCATCACAATATACCGTATACATACCTGAACCAGAAGGTAACACAAGAACGAGTGCTGTAGTCAAGGTTGTCTTGAGCTTCTGAAAGCTCGCCTCACAATCATCGGACCAATGGAAAGGATCACCCTTCTGGGTCAATCTAGTCAGAGGTGATGCAATAGATGAAAAGCCCTGCACGAATCACCTGTAATAGCCTGCTAACCCTAGGAAGCTCCTAATCTTGGTCACTGAAGTAGGACGTGGCCAACTCTGAACTGCCTCAATCTTCTTGGGGTCTACCTTAATACCCTCTCTTGACACAACATGCCCCAAGAATGCCACTGACTCTAGCTAGAACTCACACTTGGAGAACTTAGCATATAGCTTCTGCTCTCGCAAGGTCTGAAGCACTACCCTAAAATGTTGCTCGTGCTCCCCCAGGCTACGGGAGTATATAAACATGTCGTCAATGAAGACGATGAGAAAGGAATAAATCTAAGGCCTGAACACTCTGTTCATCAAGTTCATAAATGTTTCTAGGGAATTAGTCAAGCCAAAGGACATCACCAGAAACTCATAATGGCCATATCTCGTTTGAAATGATCTCTTCGGAACATCCGAGTCTCGAATCTTCAACTGATGGTACCCTGACCTCAAGTCAATCTTAGAGAACACCCTAGCACCCTGCAACTGGTCGAACAAATCATTAATGTGCGGCAACAGGTACTTATTCTTGATGGTAGCCTTGTTCAACTGGCGGTAGTCAATGCACATACGCATAGTCCCATCTTTCTTCTTCATAAATAACACTGGTGCTCCCCAAGGTAAAACACTAGGCCTAACAAACCCCTTTGCTAACAACTCCTTAAGCTGCTCCTTCAACTCCTTCAAATCTTTCGGAGCCATGCGGTACAGTGGGATAGATATAGGCTGGGTGCCTGAAGCCAAATCAATACAGAAATCAATATCACGATCCGGTGTCATGCCAGGAAGATCAAAAGGAAATATATCGACGAACTCCCAAACTACTAGAACTGAATTAATCATCGGAGACTCTGCGGTGGTGTCCCAAACATAAGCCAAATACGCCAAACACCCTTTCTCGACCATTTGCTGAGCCTTCAAGAAAGAAATAACCCGGCTAGATGTATCAACTGTGGCACCCTTCCACTCCAACCCTGGTAACCTTGGTATCGCTAAAGTAATAGTCTTGGCATGGCAATCTAGGACGGTGTGATATGGAGATAACGAAGCCATGCCCAGGATGATCTCAAAATCGATCATATCGAGCAACAAGAGATCCGCTCTAGTCTCAAAACCATAGAATGTGACCACACAGGACCGATAGATCCGATCTATATCCACAGAATCGCCCACAGGAGTGGACACATGAACAGGAGTGCCCAAGGACTCTGGAGCAATAACTAGAAAATGAGCAAATAGAGATGAAACATACGAATAGGTAGACCCTAGATCAAATAATACCGAAACATGTCTACTGAAGACGAAAATAATACATGTGATGACGACATCTGAGGCCAATGCATCTGGCCTAACCGGAAAGGCATACAATCTGGCTAGAGCGCCGATTGGCTGGCCTCCACCTGACTGAGCAGTAGCCGGCTGACCTTTCCCTGCCCAGATTCCACCTCTAGGATGGCCCCTACAAGTCTGCCCTCCACCTCTAGGTAGCGAGGTAGCCGGTGCTGAAATTATAGGCTGCTGACCCTGTTGTACTGCCTTGCCCCGAAGCCTTGGGTAGTATCTTGTCCTATGACCAAGGTCTCCGCATTCAAAATAACCTGGCAGTGCAGTGACCTGCTGCCTTGATGGCTGACCCTGATGGCCTGTAGACCCATTGGATGAAGCCTGAATAGCCGGTGGACGATATGAACTCTCTGGCATAGCGCTGAAATAAGAATCAAAAGAACCCTGAGGACTTGAATACCCACCGAAGGAACCCTGAATAGCTGGTGGGCGGTAAGAACTCTCTGGTATGGTGCTGAAATAGGGATGCATCGGAGCACCCCGAGCAGGTGGTGGTGCTGAATATGGGGGCCTGCTGGGCTGTCCCCTCCCAAACTGGCCCCTTCCCCTGGCCAGGGCACCTCTGAACTCTCCGGAGTATCTAGCCCTCTTATCCTGATGCATCTCCTCTGTACCCCTCAGACGGTAGCCCTCAATCCTCCGAGAAATCTCCACTACTAACTGATAAGAAGTCCATATCTCTACCTCGCAGGCCATGTTGGCCCTGATGCCAGAATGCAACCCTACAACAAACCTCTGCACCATCTCTGCGTTAGTAGGAAGTATCATCAATGCATGGCAGGATAACTAAGAAAACCTCGCCTCATAATCGGTCACGGACATCTGATCCTGCTCAAGCTGCTCAACTGATACCGCAGCTCTTCCCTCTCAGAGGGTAGAATATACCTATCCAGAAATAACTGCGTGAACTGACCCCAAATGATAGGAGGAGAACCTGCAGGTCTGCCAAGAACATAAGACTGCCACCATCTGCGGGCCCTGCCCTCTAGCTGAAAAGTAGTGAAGTCAATCCCATGCGACTCCAATATCCTCATGTTGTGCAGTCTATCCCTGCACCTATCAATGAAGTCCTGAGCATCCTCATGACGCTCACCCCCGAAGATAGGAGGGTGAATTCTAGTCCATCTATCTAACGTCTTCTGTGGGTCACCATCTGTAGCTGGTCGGGGCTCGGGTATCACTATAGCAACTGGCTGAGCCCCATCCACGGGTAGTGCACCCGGAGTCTGACACACTACAACTGCATGACCATGAGCTTGAGCAGTAGGGGTCTGTGCTCCCCCACCTACCTATGATGTAGCTGGATCTACTGGAAATAAACCAGCCTGAGTCATGGTATCTATGAATCCTAGCATACGACCCATGACCTCCTGGAATCCCGGTGCTGTCATAAAGTCTATCGGGGTGGGCTCAGCTGCGGGCACCTCGCCCTGCTCCTCAATAATAGGATCTCCCACAGGATCTGCTGGCGGTGCTACTGGAACAGCTCTAGGACGCCCTCGTCCCCTACCTCGAGTCGGTGCCCTCCCCCAGCCTCTGCCTCGGCCTCTAGCAACGGGAGGAAGGGGGAAGCCCCTCCCGGGTCGGGAATATCTTCCATGAGTTTCCTCACCATCTGTGAAAAAATAGAAGAGAGAAATTTAGTATACCATCCACTACACGATAGGAAATGAATAAAGAGTAGTTTCCTAACACCCTATACCCTCTCGAAGATAAATACAGGCATCTCCTTACCGATCTGCAAGACTCTATTAAATTTGCCCATGACTTGTGAGACCTATGTGAACCTAACACTCTGATACCATGTTGTCACAACCCAATTTCACCTCAGCTCGTGATGGCTCCCAACACCATTATCAGGCAAGCCAACGCGGAAATATTAGTGAATCCTTATTTTACCTACCAAAGCAGTTACAAGATTTTTCTTAATTTGCAATTAAAATAGGTGATAATAAGCAATATCCAATAATAGTTATACAACCCAAAAGAACTGTCTACTAATGTGTGTGCCAAGACCTGGTGTCACAAGCTATGGGCAACTAGTAGAACATACAAAATAATAAATCTATCATACTGTCTGAAATAGAATAGACAGTCAAAAGTAAGAAAGACTCCATCAAGCTGCTGATCGACACAAGAAGGGAAGCAGCTCACCGTGGAAGTCTCAGACTATGATCAGGGACGCGCACCGGTCTGATAGCCAGATGTACCTACCTCAGAGCCTGTACAATTAAGTACAGAAGCGTAGCATGAGTACATAAATAATATGTACCCAGTAAGTATCCCGTCTAATCTCGAAGAAGTAGAGAGACGAGAGGTTGACTTGATACCTACTAGGGTCAAATAATATAATATGATGTTATGCCAGGCATGATGGTCACAATTATATAACAGTTGAAATAAGGATTTCTAAGTCATGTCATTTTAAATTTATAGTTAATCCTTTACTATTCAAACCATGTATCAGGCAAGTCATCAATAATAATTCACATAAATATCATGTGCACATTATGCCGGATCCAATATAAAAGAAATTGTACACTACCAGAGGGTTGAATGGCGCGAACCATAGATACATCTATTTCTACTGAGGCGATCGGCCAGATCCGCAAATATAAATTATCAATAGAAAATACAAGAAGGCGCATTTATATTCAAATAAACTCATACAAGTGCTCAACACAGCATATCTTCACTTATGTTCATTTCCAATTCTCTAGCATATCCTAAATGATCACATTTGCAAATATAGCATGATACGGGTCCTAAACTACCCGGATAATTAACATGATAGTAGCTACACACGGACTCTCTTCACCTAGTACGTACGTAGCCCCAGCATTTAGTGGCAAATTATACTATTATCACTCCTATGGGGACAATTCCCTCTTACAAGGTTAGAAAGGAGACTCACTTCGCTCCAAAGTGCACTTCCAATACCAAGAACGAGCCAGAACGATCCAAAACTATTTGAATAGGGTAAGAACTAGTCAATACAAGCTCACAAGATCACATTCTAACTATTAAAGCAATTTCCCAACCTTAAACACAAGTTTTCTAAAATCCGACCTCGGGCCCACGTGCCCGGATTCCGAAATTTTTTAAAACAAGTTGTTCTTTGTAACCTAAGGATCAATAATATATGATTTCTACTTCGCTTCATAACCAATTTCGTGGGAAAATCTAAGTTTTATCAAAACCCTAGGTTTTGCTCTAACCCTATGGTTTTACCTTAATCGTAGTGTTTAATCTACCTAAGACACAAATATTAAACTAGGAATAGGTAGGATAAACTTACCTCAAGATACTAGGTGGAAGTCTTCTCTAAAAAACTCTAAAATCACCCAATGGAGGAGTAAAAAATGGCAAAAATAACATAGACCCCGTATTAAATAAAGCTCACTGCTTCAGCGATTTCCGCATCTGCGGTCCTGGGCCGTATCTGCGGAAGGGAGCCCGCTTCTGTGGAATTTCACCTGGGCCGCTAGGCCGCATCTGCGAGTTGCCAGCCGCTTTTGCAGCTTCGCTTCTTCGGTTCTGGGCCTGGCCTGGCTTGGCTGTATCTGCGAGAGATGGATCGCTTGTACGGTCTCGCACCTGCAGCTGGCCAACCACAGGTGCGGTTATGACAACAACTCAAGCTTCAACACTTCTCCAATTTTTCTAACTTCACTCGAGCCTCGTCTGATTGACGCTCGGGGCTCTCGAGCCTCGCCCGAACATACCGGCAAGTTTGAAATCATGAAATGGACCTGCTCGAACCTTCGGAATGCTCGAAACAATGCTAAATCTAAGAATCATCCCCTAAAACCAATTGAATAAAATTATGAACTTCATGTTCTTAATTCTCCTCCAACGAGCCGAAACGCACTTAAACTACTCGGATTGACACCAAATTTTGTGGGCAAGTCTTAAATGTTGTATTGGACCTGTACCGGACTACAGAACTAACATACGAGCCTGATACCCATGTAATAAATCATTATTTAGTTTCTTTAAATCCTTATAATTTCAGTTTAACAATTTTCAATAAAATTCATTACTCGGGCTAGGGACCTCGGAATTCGATTTCGGGCATACGCTCAGGTCTCATATTTTCCTACGGACCCTCCGAGACCATCAAAACACAAATTCGGGTTAGTTTGCTAAAAATATTGACCAAAGTCAAACTTAGCCTTTTAAGAAAATCTTAAGGAATCAAGTGAGCCTATTTCACCCCAAACTCTTCTAAAACCCGAACTAACCATCCCTACAGGTCGTAAATCAGATAAATCAAGTGCGAAAAGTTTTATTTGGGGGAACATGATTCTAAAAAGCAAAATGACCGGTCGGGCCGTTATAGGTATATCACGATATCTTGATGTTTCCTTGCATAGATAATATATGATGCAGTCACCTTACTCACTTAAACATAGAATATTCTGAAGGTCCTCGTAGATCAGATTTTTAAAAGCTACCAACCTACCAAGAATCAGTAAGTGTCAAACTTTTTCACATGTTAAATTATCCTCCTTAGCATCTTCCTTCAAATAAGCATGCCCCTTGGAAAAAGGGCTACTTTTCACTGCTTTTTAGCCGTATTTCCTCCATCTAAAACCATCATCCAAATGATCAACTTCACTCTTGGTCATGAATGTAAATCTTAGATGTCTTTGCCTTTTTTGGACATTCTTCTTTTTAGGTTTTAATTGTTTCTTATACTTGTCTTGTTCTTGCTTTTCATCTTGTTTCTTTAGTGTGGTGCTATGCTGATCATCATCAGCAACTTCAAGTGATGATGAAGAGATCGACAGCGAATTGGGCGTCGCCGGATTGTTATTCACCACCTTACATCATTCTTGAAATGTTGAAGTGGTAGATATTGAAGTAGCTAATGATTGGGGTGGCATCAATAAGGGTGTTTGCAATGGAGTTTGGAGCAAATAAAAAATGGAAGGAGTAGTTGTATTATAGTAATCAAGAAGATCATGATCACCTAATATTGTATCTAAAGAATCATTTGCAGTTTTACACAACATATTGAAGATGTTTGGTAAAGAAAAGCTAGTTTGAATCTGTTGTGAAAACATCAGATTTCCAATGAAGTCTCTGCATTTAGCTTGTTTTCCTTCTCCATAATATTGGACTAAATTCTTGTTTAAATGTTGGTTTTCTAATTTTCAGCTGTGTAGTCTTATTTTTCAAGTGTGAAGAGAACTTTTTTGTTTTTTTTTGTTACTTTTTAAAGAGGTTGTGTCTTGTAAATAAGCCACCTAGCCTAATAAAGTAAAAGTCACTACTACCTAAGGCATATGCTTCCACGTGGGGTGGGGATAAAAAATGTTAATATTTATCCACATATTATGTAATTAGGTAGTATCTCGTTACCCAGTAATTAACCAATTACCCGCATAATTATGAATTATCTCAAATTACTTAAAGTTTTACTCATTTTTAATACACTTTATATACCTTACTATAATATGTTTTACTATCATGGTCATGTGGTACCATAATTAAACTTAAATACATATCTGCATCTCTTTCTCATATGTAGGTAACTTTAGAAATTATGGATATAAACCATCCCATTACTTTGCATGCATTAGTTTGGACATCACTGTTCCGCCATAAGCGGTAATTTGTCTACTGATCACTTCGCTAATTGCAGAGTTTATTCCAACACATTGCCTCCATACATCAAGATGCTAAAACTTTTTAACACAACATTGCAGGCTTAAGCCTCAAATTGATGAACAAAGTTAATCATGAATAGAATAACACCTAGTTTTTCCTCATAAAAAGCAGCCATAATTTATACTATGATATGTGGAGGAGCAACTAAATAAGTTTAAAGATCAAGCTAAATAAGTTTAAGGAAACCACCATAACAGGAATCTACTAGAAAGATACTTTAACTATAGGTCATCAAATATCCTTTTCTTTTAATATAAAAAGTTAATCATTCAGCTAAAAAATGTATTGACATGACATCAATGATTGGGATCAAATAGAAATGTAGTAAATGGTGTGAAAGGAAGTAACTAGAGATATATGAAATAGAAAATGATTTCAGGAAAAGCGAGGAAACTAAAATGAGATATTTGTTCAACCTTTTTACAAAAAATGTTCCACTGAATATAAATATCATATCAAAATATATCTAACGGTATCAAGGTTGTTTTACCAACTTTATTATAATATTTACTGAATTTTATGTATTTTATAAATACTTCTTGGTTCAGTTTAAACAATTACTTATTTGTCATGACCCTAAATCGGTACCTGGTCATGATTGCGCCTATCGTGAAACAAGATCAGTTGACACCACACCCAATTCATTTTAAACAATTATAATAACACAATTTAAGACATTAACATGCTAATAATCCCAAAATAAAAGTGATCTACTACAATTTGCGGAAACCAACACAGCCCGACATTGGAGTGTCACCAGTCATGAGCATCTAACATATGTCTAAGAGTATGAAGGAGTTTATACCGTCTATTACAGAACTAGAACAAGGGAAATAAAATAGGAGGGAGAAACACTAGGTTGCCAATGTCGAGCAGCTACCTAGTGGACTCCGAATAGCCTACTGGGAGCAATCAATCCTTACTGGTGGGACCCAAAGCTCCTGAATTTGCACATAGGGTGCATGGAGTAAAGTTAGTACTCCAACTCAGTGAGTAATAAAAGTAAAAGCAGCTGAGGGATAAGAAATCACGTAAAGTACAACAACATGCTATAAAGAGGCAGTATAAAATCAATACAATGCAACAAAATAGTGAAAACTTGTAAAAACACCTCAATTCAGTAAATACCTCTTTAAAACATCTTTTAACAGTTAAACATGTGAATGAAAAGCAGCAAAAAAAGATAAATACATAAAATCAGCCCCTTGGGCACAATACTAACGTAAATGAGCCCCTCGGGCAATAACATGAAACAACCTCAGCCCCTCGGGCTATATCACATATCTCATTGGGTACCCATGCTCAATGGGGGTGTACAGACTTCGGGAGGGCCCCCTTACGACCCAAGCATAATATCAAGCCATATCATGGCATAATCAATAGGCTCTCGGCCTCAAATCAAGCCACCTTGTGGCGTACAACTCAGGCCATCGGCCTCATAATTAGGAAGCAACTCAATGCCGCTGTGGCGCGCAACTCAATCCCATAATAACCTCAAACACAGGCCCTCGGCCCTACTCTATCAGAAATCTCTAAAAGCCACTCGGGCAAAGTAAAATATGATGCTCAGCTCAAAATATCATTTAAGAAGTCAAAATAGTATAAAATGGCCGAGTTATAAAAATAGTAGAATATAGCATAACTGAGTACAAGTATAAAGTCAAAACAGTGAGGAATAGTAGAAAAAATCCCCTAAGAGTCCAAAACAGTTGGCACGAGGCCCAAATATGGCATTCAACCTAAAACATGATGATAGAAATAGTTTTCAATCAAATACGCAGTAAAACAATCATACGGGGCGGATTAAGTCACAATACCCAATAGTGCACGACTTCACGCTCGTCATCTAACGTGTGTGTCACATCAATATAGCACAACGATATGAAATTCAGGGTTTCATACCTTCAGGACAATATTTACAATCATTACTCACCTCTATCCGGTCCAAACTCTAGCCCTCGATGCCCTTGCCTCTCGAATCGGCCTCCGGATGCTCCATATCTAACCAAAATCAGTAGAAAACCATCAAAATATGCTAAGGAAATAAAGCCCACTCGAAAGAAATTAAATTACAACACAAATCCTAAAATTGGCCAAACCCGACCCCCGGGCCCACGTCTCGGAATCCGATAAAATTTACATCAATAGACTCCTTATCACCCCCCGAGTTCATTCATATCAAAAGCACCAAAATCCAACCACAAACGGCCTCTCAAATCCCAAATTCTAGGTCTCCAATTACAAGCCATATTTCTTCAATATTTAGGCTTAAATTCTACAAATTCCATGATTAATTAGGTAGAAATCACATTAGGATTGAGTATTAAGTCCATAAATCTTACTTCCAAGTGTTCCCCCTGATTCCCTCTTCAATCCTCTTCAAAACGTTTCAAAATCGCCCAAAAATGGAGGAACTTAGGCTAAAATCACGAAAATGGGTCTTTTAAACATTCTACCCAGCACTTAAAATTTCTTCATCGCGAACGCGGTCAACGTCTCGCGTTCGTGAAGCACAACTTGGTGTGGACCACTTTTTCCTTCATTGTGATCGTGACTCCCCGTACGCAAATGCGAAAGCTTGACTTCCCCTCTCTTCGCGAACGCGGCTCCCCACCCGCGAACGTGAAGAACAAATCCTCCAGGTCCCCATCTGCTCACTTACCTCTACGTGAACACGGCAAGAACCTCACGAACACGATGACCACGAGCCTCAACCCTTTGCGAATGCGAGATCACCTTCGCGAATGTGAAGGCTAATTTCCCAACCTCCGATCTCAACCCTTTGTGAACGCGAGGGTCCACTCGCGAACACGAAGCACAACTGTCTGCAACATCAACAACAAATTTTCTGCAATTTTATCCAACTTGAAATGGTCCGTTTAACCACCTGAAACTCACCGGAGGCCCTCGGGACCTCAACCAAACATGACAACATATCCCGTAACATCATTCAAACTTGTTCCAACCTTCGGAACGCTCAAAACAATATCAAAATACCAAATTTGCATCAGATTCAAGCCTAAGAATTTCAAAATCTCCCAAATTCCGCTTTCGATCAAAAAGTCTATCAAACTACGTCCGAATGACCTAAAATTTTGCACACACATCCCAAATGACACAGCGGACCTACTGCAACTTCTGGAATTCTATTCCAACCCCTATATCAAATCTCACTTATCAACCGGAAAACGCGAAAATTCCAATTTCGCCAATTCAAGCCTAAATCTACTCCGGACCTCCAAAACACATTCCAATCACGCTTTTAAGTCCTAAATCACCTCCCAAAGCTATCCGAACCATCAGAACTCACATCCAAGTCCTTTATCACATAAGTCAACATCCGGTTGACTTTTCCAACTTAAGCTTACTCAAAAGAAACTAAGTGTCTCAAACCTTATTAAAACTTCTCCGAACCCGAGCCAACCAATCTGATAACATATAATACAGCTAAACAAGGAAATAATAAGCAAAAATAGGGGATACAGAGCAGTAACTCATGAAACAACCGACCGGGTCATTACATTATCAAGGATTGATGCAATCATGCATATAGTAAATCACGTGTATGGCTTAGAGCTGGCATAAAGGTAATAAATTTCTATTTTTATTATTTTACTAACATCGAGATATGAACAGTGTAGGATCTATTTTTTAAAGTCTCAATCGATAAGAGGTCTTTAATTCAAGTTACTATACTCCCTCCGTCTCATATTAACAGTCGTGGTCATTAAAAGTAGTGTCTGAAATACTCTGTAGAAAAGTACGTGATGTAACATCCCTCCCTCCTTTAGAAACATTCGTCCTCGAATGTTAACTCTTTGAGATTTTCAAAATTTCCGCTAGGATCTTCTTTGTATAGTAAACTAAAACCCAACCTCTATATGAGCTCTGGACTATCCCAATGTTTTGTACTTGAGTATCTCGTATCTTCTTCAAATCTTACTTACCTTTCAATCTCTCATCGTATCTTCTGTCACTTTCATAACCTCCCTTACACAAGTGGAAAATATGCCTTAAAGCTCTACTGTGATAGCACCTCTAGTTGCATACGAAATTTGATGAGAGTTTCATACTAACTTATTACGTCCCAGATCTATGGCATGATCTGGAAACAAATGAAGGGTAACATTTCCTAAATGCCCTATAGCCTCTCATTTATAGATATGGTGGGAAACACACTCATAACTAAGACTCTACTAGGCACGGCTTTGTAGACTCCCTAGGACACGACCTGCTCTGATACCACTTTGTCACGCCCCGAACCTGGGGAGGTGTGGTTGGCACCCGATGTCGTACTGGCCCGAGCGAACCACTCTGTAACTCATGATCGTTTGACCAAAACTAGAAAATACATAAGTTGAATTAGCTGGACTCATTTCTTTTGTAACTATTATGGGCCAACATGGCTACAACTCGTAATGCATAACTGTAAGTGGGAAACACTGTATCACTAAATCATATTTCTTAAAACATGAATACATATGAGCTCGTCAAGCCTCTGACATACTGTACCAAATGAACCTCTGTCTACAAAGCTTCTAAGATTATTTGACATAAAATGGGAGAGGGTACCGGCCTACCCATAAGTCTATAGAAAAACTTTGACACGATGACTTATAGAGTCGGCTGCACTCCGAATGAGGTGGAGTCTTACCGATCCTTCATTGAATGCCAATCTCGTCTACTATGAGGTCTCGTCAAACTGATTATCTATATCTGTAATTCTAGATAGCTCTGTAAATCATGAAATATTTATAATGTCATGCATATAAATGTCATGTAATGCATAGGTTTGTACGTGCATAACATCATCAAGCCTCTGAAGGCATCCCATCATCTTATCTCGGTCACTGTGGGCAAATCATCAACGTATACCAGCTGATCAGGTGGTGGTGCGTCTATAACGCCATAACCTTTTCTCATTCTCATATATATATATATATATATATATATATATATATATATATATATATATATACGCGTATATAATGCCATCTGGTACCACAGTGGGCAAAATCATCAATGTATACCAGTTGATCAGGTGGTGGTGCGTATATAATGCCATAACCTTTTCCCATATCCCATATACATATATATATATATACGTGTATATAACGCTGTCTGAGTCATGGATAAACGCACATGTAAATAAATGCAATGCATGAGAAGTACGTCAATTGGACATAGAATTTAGGTATCATTTAGAATAAAATTAACATTGTCCACTACAAAATAAGAAAATATAATTTCTTTAAAATCATGAATAAGTAATCCTTTATAAAGTTATCTTCCCAAGCATTTAAAAAACTCACCGTACAAATTTTATAGTAAGTCAACGGACTCAAAAGAAGCCCTAAACAATGTGTTACATGCACCAACGGATGACTAATACAAATATACAATATTTGTATAATCTCAAGAAATAAAAATATTTTTTTAAAATTATTTGACAGCTAAAATTTCTCAGAATGTCATAAGACCACTATGCCTTTGAATAACATCATGAAGTAAACTTTATCAACTTACATATTTTTCTGAGACCCACGAATAAATGATAAAATAATAGGACACATGGAAATTCAAGAATATAGGCACCTCTAATATTTCTATGAATAGAGTCATTTATGGAAGTTGTGCACTTGCTCATTTCGTCTGAATCGTATGGATCATGCCAAAAGAAAGAAGGGATAGTCTTAACATACCTTACTATATCTCTGGTTGAAGTTAAACGTAGTTAGCATAGGTCGGTATATCACTATATCTTGATGTTTCCTTACATAGATAATATATGATGTAGTCACCTTACTCACCTAATCATGGAATATTCCTGAAGGTCCTTATGGGTCAGATTTTCAAAAGCTACCAACCTCCCAAGAATCAGTAAGTATCAAACTTTTTCACATGTTAAATAATCCTCCTTAGCATATTCCTTCAAATATGTCTGCCCCTTGGAAAGGGGCTGCTTTTCACTGCTTTTTGGTCGTATTTCCTCCATCTAAAACCATCATCCAAATGATCAACTTCACTCTTGGTCATGAATGCAAATCTTGGATGTCTTTACCTCTTTTGGACGTTCTTCTTTTTAGGTTTTAATTGTTTCTTACACTTGTCTTGATCTTGCTCTTCATCTTGTTTCTTTAATGTGGTGCTATGCTGATCATCATCAGCAACTTCAAGTGATGATGAAGAGATCGATAGCGAATTGGGCATCGCCGGATTGTTATTCACCACGTCACATGATTCTTGAAATATTGAAGTGGTAGATATTGAAGTAGCTAATGATTGTGGTGGCATCAATAAGGGTGTTTGCAATGGAGTTTGGAGCAAATAAAAAATGGAAGGAGTAGTTGTATTATAGTAATCAAGAAGATCATGAGCACCTAATATTGTATCTAAAGAATCATTTGCAGTTTTACACAACATATTGAAGATGTTTGGTAAAGAAAAGCTAGTTTGAATCTGTTGTGAAAACATCGGATTTTCCAATGAAGTCTCTGCCTTTAGCTTGTTTTCCTTCTCCAAAATATTGGACTAAATTCTTGTTTAAATTTTGGTTTTCTGATTCTCAGCTGTATAGTCTTATTTTTCAAGTGTGAAGAGAACTTTTATGTTTCTTTTTGTAACTTTTTAAAGAGGTCTTGTAAATAAGCCACCTAGCCTAATAAAGTAAAAGTCACTACTACCTAAGGCATATGCTGCCACGTGGGGGTGAGGGTAAAAAATGTTAATCTTTATCCACTTATTAGGTAATTAGGTAGTGTCATGTTACCCAGTAATTAACCAATTATCCGCTTAATTATGAATTGTCTCAAATTACTTAAAGTTCTACTCATTTTTAATACACTTTATACACATTACTATAATATACTTTACTATCGTGGTCATGTGATACCATAATTAAACTTAAATACATATCTGCATCTCTTTCTCATATATAGGTAACTTTAGAAATTTTGGATATAAACCATCCCATTACTTTGTATGCAATAGTTTGGACATCATTGTTCCCTATAAGGGTAATTTGTCTACTGATCACTTCGCTAATTGCAGAGGTTATTCCAACACATTGACTTCATACATCAAGATGCTAAAACTTTTTAACACATCATTGCAGGCTTAAGCCTCAAATTGATGAACAAAGTTTAATCATGAATAGAATAACACCTAGTTTTTCCTCTAAAAAGCAGCCATAATTTATACTATGATATGATGGAGGAGCAAGCTAAATAACTTTAAAGAGCAAGCTAAATAAGTTTAAGGAAACCACCATTACAGGAATCTACTAGAAAGATACTTTAACTATAGGTCATCAAAGATCCTTTTCTGTTAATATGAAAAGTGAATCATTCAACTAAAAAAACGTCTTTGTCAATCAACGATAGGGATCAAATATCAATGCAGTAAATGGTGTGAAAGGAAGTAACTAGAGATATATGACATAGAAAATGATTTCAGGAAAAGCGAGGAAACTAGAATGAGATATCTGTTCAACCTTTTTACAAAAAAACGTTCCACTCAATATAAATATCATATCAAAATGTATCTAACGGTATCAAAGTTGTTTACCAACTTTATTACAATATTTACTGAATTTTATGTATTTTATAAATAATTCTTGGTTCAGTTTACACAATTACTTATCAAGGATTGATGCAATCATGCATAGAGTAAAACACATGTATGGCTTAGAGTTGGCATAGAGGTAATAAATTTCTATTTTTATTATTTTACTAACATCGGGATATGAACAATGTATGATCTATTTTTGAAAGTCTCAATTGATAAGAGGTCTTTAATTCAAGTTACTATACTCCATCCGTCTCATATTAACAGACGTGGTCATTAAAAGTAGTGTCTCAAATCCTCTGTATAAAAGTACGGGATGTAACATTTAGTCTCTGGCTGATTTATCCATATCCTTTTTAGCAACGACCCTTATCACTTATAGTGGCAATTGTCCACCAAACTCGGACCTGGGTAACTTTAAGATAAAGTTACTGTCTTGTACAGATGTACAAGTATCACTTAGGAGGATATGATTCTTTCTCTAGAGGAGCAGGTTCTTTAGAACAGGTTCTTCAGACAGTTAAGCGACTATGTTAAGGACCTGGTTCTTTGAACATTTAGTCATATTTTGTTAATCATCAAAACTTCAATATTCAACAATTCCCCCTTTTTATGATTACAAACTTTTTGTACAGCAGAACCACAACAGAACCAGATAATCAAAACAAGCACTATTGACAGACATGTATGTTCACAATAACTTCCAAACTTATCTTCTCCATTTTGGAATTATCGAAAACACATAAAAACTGTGAGACTCATATCCAATACTTCTTGGTCCGCCCTCTAACTCTTCTCGTGCCTTCCACAACCAGCCACTCACACCTCCTTACTGGAGTATCTGGTCTTCTCCTCTGTACATGCCCGAAATATCTGAGCCTCGCTTCCTGCATCTTGTCATCAATGGGATCCACGTGCACCTTCTCCCGACTATTATCGTTCTTAATCTTATGCATCCTACTATGCCCGCACATCCACCTCAACATCCTCATTTCTGCTAATTTCATCTTTTGGATATGTGAGTTCTTACCAGGCCAACACTCAACCACATACATCATGGCCAGTCTAACCACCACTTTATAGAACTTACCTTTGAGTATCGTTGGCACTCTCTTGTCACACAAGACTCTAGATGCTAACCTCCACTTCATCCATCCTACCCCAATACGGTATGTGACATCCTCATCGATCTCCCTTCCCCCGTGGATAACCGAACCAAGGTACTTGAAACTGCCTCTACTTGGGATAACCTGTGACTCAAGACTTACATCCACGTCCACTTCCCCCGGCCCAGCGCTGCACTTATACTGGAGGTATTCTGTCTTCGTTCTACTTAGCTTGAAGCTCTTAGACTCAAGAGTCTGTCTCCAAACTTCCAATCTTTCGTTAACACCGGCTCGTGACTCATCAATCAAAACTATGTCATCGGCGAATAGCATGCACCATGGCACCTACCCTTGAATATGGTTTGTTATCGCATAAGAGAGGAAAATAAACTATGTTGATGATCTAATAGAGTAAAAGATAGTAAAGCAGAGCAATAGGAGATATTAAGTAGTGCCAAAAGCAGCCTAGGTCCTTGTCTTCAGCAATAGAACAAATAAACTAAGCATACTGCAAACTACTCAGACTAAGACAAAAAAAACAAAAGATAAGGAATCCCTAGAATAGCAAAAGAACTAAGGACACTAGGAAGGAACAGGTTCAAGGGTGAGAAGCAGAGGGAGGTCAAAGCTTTCACAAGGGTAGCAATCTGTTGAGCATGGGCCTCCCTATCTCTTTGGAGTTCTTCCCTGAGTTGATTAGTTTCCTTTCTCGGCTCATTATTGTCTTCACGAATCTTGGAATTCTCTTCAACAACTAACTCTAACCTCTTGCTGCGTTCTGCAACCCTACTTCTCCCAGGAAGAATGGAAGATCATGTGGGTCCTCTAGCCTTGATCTCCTTATAGCCACACTGCTTAAGGGTAACAACATCCAAAATGTCATTGTATTTTCCATACTTAAGCTCAGGTAAGGCAATGTTGAGCTTGTCAAATAACTTAGTCAACATTAAACCGTATGGCATAACATGCTTTGGTTTGGAGGTATCTGCAGCTCTTGCCATGTGATGAATCATCTAGCTAGGAAGATTGATAAGTCGACCTGTGTCAAGTAGCTCCATCACATACATGTCCAATAGAGTAGCTTCATGCCTTCTCTCAGACCTCTGAAGAATGAAGGAGTTGACAAACTAAAACAATAGCTTGTAAAAGGGAGTCATATCAGTCTTGTACACTTTCTGGGGGGCATCTAGTTCAAACATTTGGGAGAACTTTCTGGTGACCACAATGCAAATGTCAAAATCATTGTCTATGGCTGGCCACTTCTTTTTCAAATAATTGTCAAATCCCAAAGAAGGGATATTCAGAAGCAGCCTTAGTTCTTCATCATCAAACTCTATGTCAAAGCCACCTACTTTACTCTTGACTACCTTCCTATCAAAAGTGAAATTTGTGTAGAACTCCACCGCAGGAACACATACTAGGGGGAAAGCTTTGACAAACATGTGCTTCCACCTCTGTAGCTCCAGTTGAGCCATTCCTTTCTCATCAGTGTTCGCAAGAATCTTCTTGTAACGACCCGACCAGTTATTTTGAGAATTTACACCCTGATCCCCTATTATTTGCTTCCTCCAAGTCTATTTCTGCTATTGTGAATTGCCGGGATAGTTCATCTTGAGTGTCAGAATGTTTTGGGACACTTAGTCCCTAAATAAGAGTTTAAGTCTTAGAATGTGGACCGTAGTCGGAGCAGTGCGAAGACGGATCCAGAATGGAATTCCATCGATTATGTTAGCTCTGTTGGGTGATTTTGGGCTTAGGGGGCGTGTTTAGATCATGTTTTGGGGATCCGTAGCTTATTTAGGCTTCAAATGCCAAAAGTTGAATTTTTGAAGTTTCTGGACCGATAGTGAGATTTTGATATCGGAGTCGGAATCCGATTTCGGAAGTTGGAATAGGTTCGTACTGTTGTGACTTTTTGCAAAATTTGAGGTCATTTGGACGAGGTTTTCTAGGTCTCGTATCGATTGTGAAAGTTTGAGGTTTCAAGTTCATTAAGATTGAATTGGTGTGTGATTCATGTTTTTGTTATTGTTTGAGTTGATTCGAGAGCTCGATTGAGTTGGTATGGTATTTTAAGAGTTTATGGCACATTTGGTTGAGGTTCCAAAGGCCTCAGGTGTGTCTCGGGTGAGTTTTGAGTGAGTCCGGGCATTACCGGAACTCAGGCATAGTTATGGTGCTTAAACCTCCACTGAGGGCGGAATTGGGGCGCTGAGGCGCTCCAGGGAAGAATCCGTAGGTTCATTGGTCCAACTTCGGAAGCCTATATCCTTTGATTTACAAGAAATTTTGAGATGATTTAAAAACAAAAATTATAGCCCTTCGTGTCTAGTTTCCAGAGAGTTAAAGTAAACATCATTTGGACATATGTAGAGAAAGTTATGGCCAAAATACTATGACCTATCTATGTAGTCACCAGAAGCGCGGTCAGCGGTGGAAGTCTACTGGGGCGGTGATTTTTGGCTGTCAGCGAAAATGGGAATCCGAGAGGTGCACTATAAATATGGGATTTAGGGTTTTATTTCATATTTTGACCTAAAGAGCTCGGGACTTGGCAATGTTTTGAAGGTTTTTCAAGAAATTCATCTGGGTAAGTGATTGTAACTCAGTTTTGGCTAAAATACACGAATATAACGTTGGATTCATCATTTAATTTCGGATTTGGGATGAAAAATTGGAAAAATTTGAGAAAAGTTCTTAGGCCAAATTTTGGGGTTCTGGTCGAGATTTTGGTATCGAAATTGAGTGAATTTGGTATGGTTAGACTCGTGAGTAAATGTGTGTTCATAATTTGTGACTTTTACCCTATTTCGAGACGTGGTCCCGGGGAGGATTTTTGGGCGTTCTTGTATTTTCTTGCCTTAGCTTCGATTTATTTAGCTAAATTAGTTGTTTATAGTTGTATTTACGTTATGATATTGATTCGATTAGATTTTGGCCACTCGGAGTTGGATACTCGTGGCAAGAGCGTGATTTCAGATTGATTTTGAGCTGGTTCAATGTAATGGCTTGCCTAACCTTGTGGGGGGGAAACCCCCTTAGAATTTTAGTGTTGTTGCTATATGAGTGTCGTGTACGTAAGGTGACGAGTACATACACGTGCTAATTGTTGAAAAACCCCATTTTTATTAAGTAAATATCAATATTTTTCTTATAATTGAGCAATACTTGTACTTGAAGCCTCTTGTTTAGCTTAGGAAAAGCATGCTTATGTTTTCTAATTGTCTTACCTGCTTTAACTGCTTACTTGTATTCTGTGTAGCATGTTTAGAGTATAATTCCTATTTATTCATGAATAGAACTGTAGATTCTTCTTGACACTGTTGTTTCTTTACTTTGGGACTACGGGACGATATCCCGGGAGATCCCCCTTTATGTTTACTTTAGGGATACGGATCGGTATTCCGAGAGATCCCCCTGCACGTTTATATTTGGGACTACGGGACGACACCCAGGAGATTCCCCTATACTAGATATTTACTTTGGGACTACAGATTGGTATTCTGGGAGATCCTCTACACATTTACGTTTGGTACTACGGCACGATATCCTGGGAGATCCCCTGTTGCCATCTCTGTGTACTAAGCTACATTCTTTCTGTGATTTTTATTCTCTATCAACTATTAGTGCTTTAATTATACTGTCACATTTCATACTGTTTTACCTTGTTTTATGTATATAACCAATAGGGCCCTGACCTTCCTCGTCACTACCCGACCGAGGTTAGGCTTCGCACTTACTGGGTACTGCTGTGGTGTACTCATGCCCTTTCCTGTATATGTTTTTCGTGTGCAGATCAAGGATTTTCTGTTCAACCATTCTATCAGTGATGCAGGCGATATCAGAGACTTTGAGGTACATCTGACGCGTTCGCAGACCTAGGAGTCCATAACTATTCTCCCCTTTAGCTTTAGACTTCCTGTATTTACTTTTGATAAGACATTTTGGAGTTATAACATTATGTAGTTATTCTGCAGCTTGTGATTTCATGAGATTCCGAGTTTGGGGAGTTTTATTCTGTATTGAGAGTATGTATTGTATTTGCCGAGGGGCATTTTTAAACTCATTATTTATGTTTTACTCGTAACTTGCTAGTTTTGTATTGCATTTCCTTTTTCCGTAAATTTTTAGGCTTACCTAGTCGTAGAGACTAGGTGTCGTGCACGACAGTTCACGGAGGGAGAACTAGGGTCGTGACAAGTTGGTATTAGAGCTCTAGGTTCATAGAAGTCATGAATCACAAGCCAATTTAATAGAGTCTCGCAGATCGGTACGGAGACGTCTGTACTTATCTACGAGAGGCTATGTAACTGTTAAAGAAAATTCCACTTCATTTGATTTCCTTGTCGTGCAAAATTTTTTGATATCAAAATTCTAAACCTCTATCTTCTATTCTCTCACAGATGGTAAGGACACGTGCTACCAGAAATGACCTGGCACCCGCGCCCCCTACTAGAGCCGCTAGAGGTCAAGGCCGGGGTAGAGGTCGAGGACGCGCCCGTGGTGCAGCCAGAGCACCTGATACGCTTACTGCTACTACTATTCCTGCTCTTTAGGATACCCTTGCACAGTTTGTGAGTATATACACCACTCTAGCTCAAGCAGGGTTCATTCCCCTTGTTGAAGCCACATCCCAGGCCAGGGGAGGAGCACAGACTCCCACCGCCCGTACTTCTGAGCAGCGAGTTCAGGTTGATCAGATCCCAGAGGTTATACCAGTACTGCCTGTAGTCCCACTGCAACCCGAGGATAGGGCAGCAACTTCAGAGGATGAGCAGCGGAGGCTTAAGAGGTTCAAGAAGTATAAGCCACATGTATTTACTGATCTAGCATCTGCTCTGGGATTTCTGGAGGAGTGCTATCGTATCCTATGCACTATGGGTATATCAGGATCGAGTGGAATTTCTTTTACTACCTTCTAGCTTCGAGGAGCAGCCTATTAATGGTGGTGTACTTTTGAGTTGGATAGCCCAACTGAGGCAACTTCCCTTACATGGACCCAGTTTTCAGATATGTTTTTGAGGGAGTATGTTCCTCAAAGCCTCAGGGACGCATGGCGCGCAGAGTTGCACCAAGGTACTATGACTGTTTTGGAGTATGCTGTCCATTTTACTGACTTGGCTAGACATGCACCAGCCTTGATTTCCACAGTTCTTGAGATATTTTACCGATTTATTGAGGGGCTCATTCCCAACATCAGGTCTAGCACGGCTCTGGAGTTGGAGTAGGATATTTCTTATCAGCAAGTGGTGAGCATTGCTAGGAGAGTAGAGGGTATGCATGCTTGGATAGAGAGGAGAGGGAGGTCAAGAGGTCTCGGGAGTCGGGCCATTATTCTGGTGCCCGTGATCCAGCTGCAGTTCGTCATGGTAGGGGTTATATGAGTCGCCCCATTCATTCAGCTCTTCTAGAGCCAGTGGTATTCCAGCTCCTCCTAGACCTCATGAGCCCTATTATGCACCTCCAGTATCTAGTGCCCCTCCTGCACAGGGTGCTTTCAGTGGTCAGTCCAGCAGACCTGGCCCGAGCCAGTCATAGCCACCACATCCTCCCAGGGATTATTTTGAGTCTGGCGACACACGCCATATGGTGAGGGATTGCCCCAGACTTAGGAGGGGTGCACCTCCACAGACTTCTCAGCAACACGTGCTCTACAAGGTCCTCAGGCTATGATTATAGTACTAGTTGCCACCCCGTCTGCCCAGCCAGCTAGAGGTGGAGGTCGGGGAGGTAGAGGTAGCCCTAGAGGGGGAATCCAGGCCAGATACTATGCCCTTCCTACCCATACCGAGTCTGTTGCCTCCGATTTTGTCATCACAAGTATTGTTTCAATATGCCATAGAGATGCATCGGTTCTATCCGACCTAGGCTCCACTTATTCTTATGTGTCCTCTTATTTTTCCCCATATTTGGGCGTATCTCGGGATTCTTTGAGTTCTCCTGTTTATATTTCTACTCCTGTGGGAGATTTTCTTATTGTGGACCGCGTTTATCGGTCGTGTTTGGTTGATATTAGTGGTTTTGAGACCAGAGCCGATTTATTATTGCTCAGCATGGTAGATTTTGATGTTATCTTAGGCATGGACTGGTTGTCGCCCCATTATGCTATTCTTGATTGTCACGCCATAACAGTGATATTGGCTATGCCAGGTGTACCGTGAGTAGAGTGGAGGGGTACCTTAGATCACACTCCCAGTAGAGTTATTTCATTCCTTAAGGCTCAGTGCATGGTTGAGAACGGGTGTGACGCGTATCTGGCTTATGTTAGAGATGTTAGTGTTGATACCCCTACAGTTGATTTAGTCCCAGTAGTGCGGGACTTCCCTAATGTATTTCCATTTAATCTTCCGGGTATGCCACCCGACAAAGATATTGATTTCGGCATTGATTGTTTACTAGACACTTAACCCATTTCTATTCTTCCTTATCGTGTGGCTCCTCCTAAGTTGAAGGAGTTGAAGGTGCAGTTGCAGGAATTGCTTGACAAAGGTTTTATTCGGCCTAGTGTATCACCTTGGGGTGTTCCTGTTTTTTTTGTAAAGAAAAAGGACGGTTCTATGCGTATGTGCATTGATTATCGCCAGTTGAATAAAATTACAGTGAAGAACTGGTATCCTTTGCCTCGTATTGATGATCGGTTTGACCAGTTACAAGGTGCATAAGTGTTTTCTAAGATTGACTTGCATTCAGGTTATCATCAGTTGAAAATTGGGGAGCCATATATCCCAAAGACTGCTTTCAGGACTCGGTATGGTCATTACGAGTTCCTTGTTATGTCATTTGGGCTGACCAATGCCCCAACAGCCTTTATGCATTTGATGCACAGCGTGTTCAGGACATATCTTGACTCGTTCATCATTGTCCTTATTGATGTCATTCTGGTATATTCCTGGAGTCCAGAAGATCATGAGCAGCACCTGAGGACAGTGTTTCAGACTTTGAGAGAAAAGAAATTATATGCAAAGTTCTCGAAATGTAAGTTCTGGTTGGATTCCGTGGCATTCTTGGGTCATGTGGTATCGAGTGAAGGAATATAGGTGGATCCGAAAAAAGTAGAAGCAGTGTAGAGTTGGCCTAGACCAACCTTAGCTACAGAGATCCGTAGTTTTCTTGGCTTGGCGGATTATTGCCGTCGATTTGTTGAGGGATTTTCATCTATTGCAGAACCTATGACTAGGCTGATCCGAAAGGGTGCTCCGTTCCAGTGGACGGAAAAGTGTGAGGAGAGCTTTCAGAAGCTCAAGACAGCTTTGACTATAGCCTCAATGTTGATATTGCCTATAGGTTGGGGATTTTATACTGTCTATTGTAATGCCTCGAGGATAGGCCTTGGGGCAGTATTGATGCAGGACGGTAGGGTGATTGTATTTGCGTCCAGACAGTTAAAGGTACATGAGAAGAATTATCTTATCCACGATCTCGAGTTAGCTGCTATTTTTTATGCGAAGATTTGGCATCATTATTTGTACGGTGTTCCTTGTGAGATTTATACTGATCACCAGAGTTTGTAGCATCTGTTCAAGCAGAAGGACCTTAATTTTTACCAGAGGAGGTGGTTAGAGCTGCTAAAGGACTATGATATCACTATCTTGTATCACCCGGGCAAGGCCAATGTGGTAGCCGATGCTTTGATTCATCGGGCGAAGAGTTTGGGGAGTTTGGCTTATCTACCAGCAACGGAGAGGTCCATGGCGATGGATGTTCAGGCCTTAGCCAACCAGTTTATGAGATTGGATCTTTCGGAGCCCAATCGGGTTCCAACTTTTGTGATCTCTCGGTCTTCCTTGTTCGATCATATCCGAGAGCGTCAGTATGATGACTCTCATTTGCTTGTCCTCAAGGACAAGGTTCTGCATGGTGATGCCAGAGATGCCATCATTGGTGATGACGGGGTATTGAGGATACAGGATCGGGTTTGTGTACCCAATGTTGATGGACTTCAAGAGTTGATTCTAGAGGAGGCCTACAGTTTGCGGTATTTCATCCATCCGGGTGCCGCGAAGATGTACCGGGATTTGAGATGACACTATTGATGGAGGCGGATGAAGAAAGATATAGTTAGGTTTGTAGCTCGGTGCCTCAATTGTCAGCATGTAAAGTATGAGCACTAGAGGACGAGTGGTTTGCTTCAGCAGATAGAGATTCTGGAGGGGAAGTGGGAGCGGATCACCATGGATTTTGTAGTTAGGATCCCAGGGACTTCGAGGAAGTTCGATGCCATTTAGGTATTATGGATCTGTTGACCAAGTCTGCGCACTTCATTCATGTGTATACTACCTACTCTTCAGAGCGATTGTTTGAGATTTATATCGGGATATTGTTTGACTACATGGTATTCCAGTTTTCATCATTTCAGATAGAGGTACTCAGTTCACATCATAGTTCTGGAGGGTCGTACAGCATGAGTTGGGTACTCGTGTAGAGTTGAGCACAACATTTCACCCCCAGACAGACGAACAGTCAGAATGCACTATTTAGATTCTTGAGGATATGCTCTGTGTGCGTGTGATGGATTTTGGATGTTCTTGGGATTAGTTCTTGCCACTGTCAAAGTTTGCCTACAATAACAACTATCAGTCCAGCATTCAGATGGCACCACATGAGGCTTTGTATGGCAGGTGGTATAGATCCCCGGTGGGTTGGTTCGAGCTGGGTAAGGCTAGATTATTGGGCACAGACTTGGTTCTGGACGCTTTGGAGAAGGTTAAGGTGATTCAGGATAGACTCTGCATAGCCTAGTCTAGACAGAAGAGTTATACGCATCGGAAGGTTCGTGATGTTTCCTATATGGTTGGAGAGCAGGTCTTGCTTTGGGTTTCTCCTACGAAGGGCATTATGAGATTTGGGATGAAGGGGAAATTGAGTCTGAGGTTTATTGGTCCTTTTGAGGTATTGCGATGTGTTGGGGAGGTTGCTTACGAGGTTTCCTTACCTCCCAACTTGGTAGGAGTTCATCTGTTGTTTCATGTTTCGATGCTCTGGAGGTATCACGGTGATCCATCGCACATGTTGGATTTCATTTCAGTCCAGTTGGACAAGGATCTATCTTATGTTGAGGAGCTAGTGGCGATATTGACAAGCATGTTCGAAAGTTCAGGCCAACAGAACATTGCATCAGTGAAGGTTCAGTGGCAGGGTCAGCCGGTCGAGGAGGTGACGTGGGAGCTTGAGCAGAATATGCACAGCTGTTACCCTCATCTTTTCACCACTTCAGGTATGTCTCTATGCTCGTTCGAGGACGAACGGATGTATTAAGAGGGGGAGGATATAAAGACCCGGTCGGTCATTTTGAGAATTTATGCCCCGATCCCCTATTAATTGCTTCCCCCGAGTCTATTTATGCTATTATGAATTTTCGGAATGGTTCATCTTAAGTTTTAGAGTGTTTTGGGATAATTAGTCCCTAAATGAGAGTTTAAGTCTTAAAATGTGGACCGTAGTCGGAGTAGTGCCAAGACGGCTCTGGGAAGAAATTTTGTCGATTCTGTTAGCTCCATTGGGTGATTTCGGGCTTAGGGGCGTGAGGGTAACAACATCCAAAATGTCATTATATTTTCCAAACTTAAGCTCAGGTAAGGCAATGTTGAGCTTGTAAAATAATTCAGTCAACATGAAACCATATGGCATAAAATGCTTTGGTTTGGAGGTATCTGTAGCTCTTGCCATGTGATGAATCATCAGGCTAGGAAGATTGATAAGTCAACCAGTGTCAAGTAGCTCCATCACAAACATGTCCAATAGAGTAGCTTCATGCCTTCTCTCAAACCTCTGAAGAATGCAGGAGTTGACAAACTAAAACAGTAGCTTGTGAAAGGGATTCATATCAGTCTTATACGCTTTCTGGGGGGCATCTAGTTCAAACTTTTGGGAGAACTTCCTGGTGACCACAATGCCAATGTCAAAATCATTGTCTATGGCTGGTCACTTCTTCATCAAATAATTGTCAAATCCCATAGAAGGGATATTCAGAAGCAGCCTCAGTTCCTTATTATCAAACTTTATGTCAATGCCCCTACTTTACTCTTGACTACCTTCCCATAAAAAGTGAAATTTGTGTAGAACTCCACCACATCAGGAACACATACTGGGGGAATGCTTTGACAAACATGTGATTCCACCCCTGTAGCTCCAGTTTCTCAACCAGTTGAGCCATTCCCTTCTCATCAGTGTTCACAAGAATCTTCCCGTAACGACCCGGTCGGTCGTTTTGAGAATTTATGCCCCGATCCCATATTAACTACTTCCCCCGAGTCTATTTCTGCTATTGTGAAGCCGGGATGGTTCATCTTGAGTTTCGGAGTGTTTTAGGACACTTAGTACCTAAATGTGAGTGTAAGCCTTAAAATGTGGACGGTAGTTGGAGCAGTGCGTAGACGGCTCCGGAATGGAATTCCGTCTATTCTATTAGCTTTGTTGGGTGATTTCAAGCTTACGGGCGTGTTCAAATCATGTTTTGGAGGTCTGTAGCTTATATAGGCTTGAAATGCCGAAAGTTAAAATTTTGAAGTTTCCGGACCGATAGTGAGATTTTGATATCGGAGTCGGAATCCGATTTCGGAAGTTGGAATAGGTCCGTAGTATTGAATATGATTTGTGTGCAAAATTTGAGGTCATTCATACGAGGTTTTATAGGTCTCGCATCAGTTGTGAAAGTTTGAGGTTTCAAGTCTATTAAGCTTGAATTGGTGTGCGATTCATGTTTTGTTATTGTTTGAGGTGATTCGAGAGCTCGATTGAGTTGGTATGGTATTTTAGGACTTTATGGCACATTTGGTTGAGGTTTCGGAGGCCTCGGGTGTGTCTCGGGTGAATTTTGAGCGAGTCCGGGCATTAGCAGAACTCGGGCATGATTGTGGTGCTAAAACCTCCATTGAGGGCGGAAGTTTTTCGGCTGAGGGCGGAATTGGGGCGCTGAGGGTGGAGAATGGGGTGCTGAGGCACTCCAGGGAAGAATCCTCAGGTTCGTTGGTCCGACTTCGGAAGCCTATATCTTTTGATCTACAAGGAATTTTGGGATGATTCAAAAATGAAAGTTGTAGCCCTTCGTGTCTAGTTTCCTAAAAGTTAAAGAAATCATAATTGGGACATTTGTAGATAAAGATATGGCCAAAATACAAAGGACTGTCTATGCAGTCACCAGAAGCGCAGTCAATTTGGGCGGTAATTTTCGGCTGTCACGGAAAATTGGAATCCGAGAGTGCACTATAAATATGGAATTTAGGGTTTTATTACATATTTAGTCCTAGAGAGCTCGGTACTTGGTGATTTTTCGAATGTTTTTCAAGAAATTCACCGGGGTAAGTGATTCTAACTCAGTTTTGGCTAAAATACACGAATATTACGTTGGATTCATCATTTAATTTCGGATTTGGGGTGGAAATCGGGAAAATTTGAGAAAAGTTCTTAGGCTGAATTTTGGGGTTTTGATCGAGATTTTGGTATTGGATTTGAGTGAATTTGGTATGGTTAGACTCGTGAGTGAATGAATGTTCATAATTTGTATACTCGATTTCGAGACGTGGGCCTGGGGAAGAATTCTTGTATTTTCTTGCCTTAGCTTTGATTTCTTTAGCTAAATTAGTTGTTTATAGTTTTATTTACGTTATGATATTGATTTGATTAGATTTGGGCCACTCGGAGTTGGATACTCGTGGCAAGAGAGTGATTTCGGATTGATTTTGAGTTGGTTCGAGGTAAGTGGTTTGCCTAACCTTGTGTAGGGGAACTCCCCTTAGGATTTTGGTGTTTTTGCTATATGAGTGCCGTGTACGTGAGGTGACGAGTGCGTACACGTGCTAATTATTGAAAAACCCCATTTTAATTAAGTAAATATCTGTGTTTTTCTTATAATTGAGCAATACTTGTACTTGAAGCCTCTTGTTTAGCTTAGGAAAAGCATGCTTATGTGTTCTAATTGTCTTACCTGCTTTAACTGCTTACTTGTATTTAGCGTAGCATGTTTAGAGTAGAATTCCTGTTTATTCACGAATAAAATTGTAGATTTTTCTTGACACTGTTGTTTGTTTACTTTGGGACTATGGGACGATATCCCGGGAGATCCCCCTTCGTGTTTACTTTGGGACTGCGGATCAGTATTTCGGGAGTTTCCCCTATAAGTTTATATTTGTAACTATGGGACGACACCCGGGAGATTTTCCTGTATTGTATATTTACTTTGGGACTACGGATTGGTATTCCGGGAGATCCTCTATACATTTACGTTTGGGAATACGTGATGATATCCTGGGAGATCCCCTATTTCTATCTCTGTGTACTGAGTTACATTCTTCCTGTGATTTTTATTCTCTATCAATTCTTAGTGCTTTAATTATACTGTCATATTTCATACTGTTTTACCTTGTTTTATGTATATAACCAGTAGGGCCCTGACCTTCTTTGTCACTACCCGACCGAGGTTAGGCTTGACACTTACTAGGTACCGCTGTAGTGTACTCATGCCCTTTCCTGCACATGTTTTTCATGTGCAGATCTAGGTTCTTCTACTCAGTCGTTCTATTAGTGAGGAGGGCGATATCAGAGACTTCGAGGTTTATCTGCCGTGTCCGTAGACCTAGGAGTCCCTCTCTATTCTCCCCTTTAGCTTTAGACTTCCTATATTTACTTTTGATTAGACATTCTGGAGTTAGAACACTATGTAGTTATTATATAACTTGTGATTTCATGAGATTCCGGGTTTTGGGAGTTTGATTCTGTATTGAGAGTATGTATTGTATATGCCGAGTGGTATTTTAAAACTTTTTATTTATGTTTTTACTCGAAACTTTCCAGTTTCGTATCGCATTTCCTTTTTCCGCAAATTGTTAGGCTTACCTAGTCGTAGAGACTAGGTGTCATCACGACAGTTTACGGAGGGTGAACTAGGGTCATGACACTTCCCATTTAGTACTTTTCTGTTCCTGAACTCTATGAGTCGATCAACTGCAGCTATCACATCCTTTCTTGTCTTACCCATACTTGATCTTGTAGAAGAGGTAGCAGGTTTGGTGACTTTGGCACCCCTTTTCTTTGGTGTAGCAGACTTTTCAGGAAAGACAGAGTCACATTCATCTTCTCTATCCACTTCAACAACATGTTCCAACATTGTAACCTTCTTGTTAGGCTTCTTTGCACTTATGGACTCCTTCATGATTAGTGCATCAACAACCTTTCTTTTACTCCTTGTGAGGTGAGTTCTAGCAGGAGGAACTACTACTTTTCTTGTTGAGACTGCTGACTTGATAGCTTTCATAGTTGTCTTCTTAGACTTTTTCCCTACCTCAGATAGAGGCATATTAGCTTCATCACTGCTAACTTCTTCATATCCAGTTGAAGGAGTTAACAAAGACCCAATTTTTTGAGCCCTTGTCTCTTCACCAATTTCTTCTGAAGGGGCTATGATAGTGTTTCCAATTGTCATGGAACCTTCAGATTCCTCACTCACATTCCCCTTTTCTTCCTAATTTTCTTCATTACCTCCTTCACTCTCACTCATCTCTTCCTGATACTCACCCTTACTTTTAGAAATTTCCTCTTCTTCACTCATATTTTCTTCTTCTGCGGAAACACTAGCCTATTCATCTGTCTTATACTCTGTATCACTCTCCTTCTCATCTACAGATACTCCTTCATTCTCACTTTTTTCTTATTCATTAGGTATTTTTTGAACATCAGTTCCTCATGATTGTTCACAACCTCTTCTTCTTTTTCACTTTCCTCATCCTCAGTCCAACTAAAATCAAGGCCATCAGAAGCCTCCTTTTGCACTAGTTCTTTACGTCCTTGCCCCTCAACCACAGGCTCCACAACCGTTGTATATACCTCTTTTCCTAGATGTCGTGCATTCTCTTCTACCATGAATTTCTTCACTAGTAACTTCTCACTCGTGGGTGGAAGAGTATTTAGGGGTGAAACATCTATAGCAGAAACCAAAACATCTAACTTAGAAGTAGGGTGTAGTACCTGATCAGTAGTGCCTAAACCTGATTTTCCCTGAATCACAGATTCCTTGACTCTAGGGTCACTCTGCGTAGCAGCCTTAGGCACTTTTTTGACAAATTTTCTTAAAGTTGCTTTGACATTTGCTGACTTAGAGGTATTTTTCATATGAAGCTCAGGTGCATGGGTAGTTGCTTTTGAAGGTGGGGGTACAGCGGAGGTAGGAATGATAGGAACATTAGCAGTAGGAACAGGAGAGGATATCAAAAGAAAAGGAGCAAGTATGGGTGTGGGTGCGGGTTCTCTTGAAGACTTGTCATTTTTCTTCGATTTGGGCTTCAAGATTTTGGGTTTTGCTTCAGCCTTGGTTGATGATTTAACTTTAGAGGGTGCTTGACTGGCTTTAGGCATGGTGTTCAGATGAGAAACTTGAAGAAGAGAAAGAAAAGATTAATTCTTGATAATTGCTTTCGAATTTTTGCTTAGGGTTTGAGAGAAATAGTTAGGTTAGAGAAGCTGATCATAAGAGCCTTTTAAAGGTGTTACTCCTGATTTGACTGGAAGAGAGAAGGTGACCGAATTTGAGTTCTAACGGGACTCTTATAACGGTTACTTTGACTGGAAGTTTTTCAGAAGTAATTGATCTCTAATTGCATAAGGATTCACCCTTACTCTTTGACTAGAAGACGTTAGAAGTGATGCCAACGGAATTAAAAGTCTGAGTATAGCAATAATTTTAGAATATAAAGTCCTAGTGATTTAAGATAGTATGGCACATACCTGAGTCAAAGAACCAACTCCTTTCCAACTCCTTATTCAATTCTAAAATAAAGCTTCAGCACTTTATTTTATTATCATGCAACATATTTATCGGCTAGATTTTTTAAACAAGTGTGTGAGGTTAATACAATCACAAAGCTCAATCAAACACATTGTACTTAATTATCTACATCTTGTTAAGCCTTTTCTAACCAATTACTGGGAGTCAACTTAGTGGGAGGAGTTAATTAGACCTAGTTCTAGTCTATTCCTTTCAAAGTGATCCCTACTCAGAGCTTTAGTAAAAATATCAGCAATTTCATCTTCAGTTTTACAAAAATTAATTGAGATATTTCCCTTTTTAACACTGACTCTAAGAAAGTGATGTCTAATGTCATTGTGCTTGGTTCTCTTGTGCTGGCATGGATTTTTAGCAATGTTTATGGCAATGGTGTTATCATAAAAAATGGGAACACAATCAACAAATATACCATAGTCCCTTAACTGTTGTCTTATCCAAAGTAACTGAGCACAACAGGATGTTGCTGCCACATATTCAGCCTCAGTTGTAGACAAGGCCACTGAGTTTTGCTTCTTGGTTCCCCATAACACCAGACAAGAACCTAGAAAATGAGTTGTTCCTGAAGTGTTTTTCCTGTCAATAGGAAAACCTGCATAGTCAGCATCAGCATAACCAACTAGATCAAAATTGTAGGGTCCCCTTGAGATATCTTAGTATCCTTTTGATAGCTTTCAGGTGAGATTCCTTGGGGTTTGTCTGAAATATTGTCCATTATCCCACACTAAACACTATATTAGGCTTGCTTGCAGTGAGGTACAACAGTGACCCAACCATTCCTCTATATAGTTTCTGCTCCACACTTTTCTCTTTTTCATCAAGGTCCAGCTTTGTTGCAATTACAATGGGTGTGTCAATGTACTTAGAGGAATCCATATTGAACTTCTTCGTTAGTTCTTTGATATATTTCTGTTGATGTATCATGGTTCCACTAGGTGTTTGTTTGATTTGTAGCCCAGAAAGAAGTTCAATTTACCCATCATGCTCATTTCAAACTCATTTTCCATCATCTCAGCAAATTCCTCGCACATTGCTTCATTGGTAGCCCCAAAGATAATATATATAACTTGCACAATCAGAATATTTTTTCCTCTGCTCTAGAAATAGACTATTGTCCACCTTTCCTCTTACAAAGTTGTTTTCTAAGAGAAATTTTGAGAGACTTTCATACCAAGCTCTTGGAGCCTATTTCAGTCCATAAAGAGCTTTATCCAGTTTGAACACATAGTCAGGAAATACTTCACTTTCAAATCTAGAAGGTTGTTTGACAAATACTTCCTCTTTCAGGTAACCATTCAAAAAGGCACTCACATCTATCTGGTATAACGTGAACTCTATGTGGGCAGCAAAGGCTATCAGCATCCTTATAGCATCTATTCTAGCTACAGGTGCAAATGTCTCATCATAGTCAGTGCCCTCCTCTTGATTGTATCCCTGAACCACCAGTTTGGCCTTGTTCCTTATGATATTTTATTGTTCATTCAACTTGTTTCTGATCACCCATTTGGTACTTATGACATTTTTGTTCTTGGGTTTCTGTACCAGGTGCCAGACCTTACTTATCTCAAATTGATTTAGCTCCTCTTGCATGGTAATGATCCAGTCTTGATCCTTTAGTGCTTCTTTGATGGTCTTAGGTTCAACCTGTGAGAGAAATGTTATGAGTGCATATGGATTTGTTAGAGAAAACCTGGTTTGTACTCCTACATTTGGATCATAGATGATATTCTCAAGAGGATGTGATCTTTGATGCTTTCATGGTCTGATCTGTAAACCCAGAGAAGATTCACCCAAGGAGTGACCCAAAGGAGCAGGTTCAGTAGGTGTGGTTTCATTGGCTGATCAGCAGTTAGAGTAGTTCTTTCTTCTTCTAGTTCCTTATGATCACTGTCAATTTCCTTGTGGTTTTCAGATCCATCTTCATCAGATTCCTTTGTATATCCATCACCAGTGAATCCTATGTCATAATTTTCATCCTGCAGACCTTTCTCAGCCAAATTGTTAGATTCATCAAAAATAACATAAATATTTTCTTCCACATACATAGTCCTTTTATTAAAAACCTTATAGGCTTTACTATGTAGAAAATAACTCAAGAAAATTCCCTCATCACTTCTATCATCAAACTTACCTAGATCTTCTTTCCCATTATTATGCACAAAACATTCGCACCCAAAGGCTCTCAGGTGAGTGAGTTGGATTTTCTTCCTCAAAGTAACTCATAGGAGTTTTCTCAAGAATGGGTATGACCATGCATCTATTTAGCAAATAGCAAGAAGTATTGATTGCCTCAGCCCAGAAATTCTTAGACAGTTCACTGGAAATCAACATGGTCTTTCTCGTGTCTTCTAAGGATCTATTCTTTCTTTTTAGAACCCCATTTTTGTTGAGTTCTAGGTGCAGAGAAATTATGGTCAATGCCATGTGAGCCACAGAACTCAAGGAATTTTGAATTTTCAAATTCAGTTCCATGGTCAGTTTTTATACTTAAAACATTACATTCTAGCTTCTGTTGAATCATTCTGACAAATACACAGAAAAACATCAACGGTTTCATCTTTGGATCCTAAAAACAAAGTTCAGTATACCTGGAGAGGTCATCAACAATCACAAACACATACCTCTTACCTCATCTGCTCCTTATTCTCATTGGTCCACATAGATCTATGTGAAGGAGTTCTAGAGGTTTAGAAGTACTTACAAACTTCTTAGATTTAAAGGATGGCCTAACATGTCTCCCTCTAACACAGGCATCACATACCTTGTCAGAGGTGAACTCAACTTTAGGTAGCCCAAGTACCAAGTCCTTTGCTGCCAATTTGTTAAGTTGAGAGAGACTGGCATGTCCCAATCTTTTATGCCATAGTAGTGGATCATCTTCTACTACACTCAAGCATGTGTGCTCACTTTAGGGAAGTGACATAATCGATAGCTTGTAGGCATTGTTATGTCTTTTTCCCTTTAGCACAATTTCATAAGTATCAAGCTTAGCGATAGTGCAGATTTTGGAATTGAATTTTACCTTATTTCCTTTGTCGCACATTTGAGAGATGCTAAGAAGATTGTGTCTAATACCTAACACATAATACACATCTTCTATAGCATAAGAGAGTGAATTGACAACCCTGTCAATACCTGTTAGTGAGAGGAAGTTTTTTTTCCAGTCATATATCTTGAGCATCCACTATCTAGATACTAGTCCTGATTGTTTCCTCTCACCTTAGCCTGCACCAAAATTCACAAGTTAGTTTTGGGAACCCAGACTAGCTTGGGTCCCTTTTTGTTGGAAAAAAGGATGAATCAAATCCCTTCTTGCCCAGAAGAAGAGAGGATTAGAAGCTATTTTCTTGTTAACCTTATTCCACTTAGTATAGACAGGAGGATTAACCTTTGGATCATCTTCCTTCTTCACATTTTTAGCAATACCAAAGTTTTTTCTAATCTGAGCATGAATTAGGGGAGGACAAGTGTCTCTAAAGTGTCCTACTCTTCCACAATGAGTGCACATGTTATTATCAGAAATTCCTACATACTTTGGGTCAAACTTAGGGACATATTTTCTATAGCCAATTCCAGATTTGTTATAGCTATAGTTTTTCATTTAGCCAATTCAAGGAATCATAAGATCTATGTCATTTGCTTAGTATACAGAGTTCATAATTAGCCTTTTCTAGGTTTTCATACAAGATTTTATTTCTACATTCAGCATCACAAAGATTATCATTAGCAATTTTTAATTCCTTCTCAAGCTTATCTTGTAGATCACTCATTTTTTCTTTGCCATGTGTAACAAAAGACTTCTCATTCTCAAAAGTAAGTTCAAGAACCTGGTTCTTAAGGTCTTTGACCTGTTTCTCTAAACTAGCTTTGTCAGATTCAAGCTCTTTGATATCAAGTTTGACACAAGAAAGGTTGCTGATTAACTAATCATTTCCATTACTCATTTTATCTATTTTATTCATTAAGGTCACAATTATGGACATCAGTTGCTTTTTGGACATAGCATGAATATTTTCCTTCAAGTCAGATATACTTACCTAGTTTGCCTCATCTTCTGTTTCTGAATCACTCATGGCCATCATTCCTCTCACTTCTTCCTCAGTTTTTGATCCTTCAATCGCCATCAGATCCACTTCTATGTTTTCATTTCTAAAGTCAGTTTCCAAGGTCCTCCATATATCATGAGCAGAGCTATAAGAGGACCCTCTGAGGAGGGTGTTTCTAGACAGACTTTTGTAGAGCAAGTCCTTTGCTTTGGTATTTTTCTGAACTAGCTGATGATCTTCTTCATCATATTCCTCTTCTCTTTTGTTGCACTTGTTACCTTCACCATCCAATTTGGTTGGGAAAATCAGTCCACAACTAACAATTACCCATAGGTCAAAATCAGTTGCCTAAAGAAATGTTTCCATACGTAGCTTCCATTCATCATAGTGGTGTTCATCAAACAAAGGAGGCCTTCCAATGTACATTCCAAGTTGTATTGGGGGTTTTGTCTTCACAGCTTGGTGTTCATCAATCACAACATAGAGACTTATAGCCTCATCCTCCTTTTTTTCCTCTTGATCACTCCTACTATCCTCATATGCTGCCAAGAATGCCTGCTTCATTGCTTCAGTAAATCCTTTACCTAGGATTTGTCCTTTATTGGAACCCTTTTCTCTCATCTTCTCTTGTTTCTCCTTTTCAGATCATTCTTTCCTCTGCTCGATTTCCCACACTGGCCAGTCATTTTCCATGTAATCTAGCTTGCTACACTTGTAGCACCCATCATAGTTAGCTTTGTCGATCTGCTTGTGCTTACTACTGCTCTCTCTCTTGGATGCACTTTTGGAATTCTTCATGAACCTCTTGAGATTGGCAAACATTGCTAGATCAGGAGTATCATTGTCAGATTCATCATCCTCGGATGCTTTAAGAACCAAGGAATTACCCTTCTTTAGTTCTTATTTGCGCAGTTCTATCTTTCTCATTTATGAGTTTTTAAGTTTCCAACCAACTCATCATGTGAGATTTTATCCAATTCCTTGGCTTTCTGGATTGTAGTGACTTTTGATTCCCATGAAGCTAGAAGGATTCTTAGAACTTTGCTAACCAACTCTTCTAAGGTAAACACATTTCCAAGTGATTTCAGTTCATTGGTTATTATAGTGAACCTAGTCATCATATCCTGGATGGGCTCAGACTCCTTCATGGAGAAAAGCTCATAGTTTCTCATGAGTAGTTCAATTATCTCTTTACTTGATTTGTTCCTTCATGAGCAGTTTAGGAGTGCATCCCATATAGAGCATACATAATTTCTATTGTACACATCAGGACCAAGTCCACATATAAGGATTTTCTTTGCCTTTGCATTCCTCTCTATCATTCTGAAATCTACTGCCACAAATTCGTAGGGGTCCTTAGGAACTGTTTTACTTTGTGCACTTTGTTTACTAGGAATCAAAAGACCTTGGTTAACTATGGTCCATAGTTCATAGTCTTCAGCTGTCAAGAAATCTTACATTCTTGCTTTCCACCAACTGTAATATTTTTCATTGAACATTGTCAGTCTGGTGGTTGATTGTCCTTCATTAATTCCAAGTGGAGCACTCATCTTTCTTCCAAGGTCTCTCTAGGTGTTAGCCGTGTAAATGAGAGAACCTCCTCTGATACCAATTATTAGATTGAGTGCCCGTATGGATTACTAAAGAACTTGATTCTTTACTGTATTCCTTAAGCGTAAAGTAAATAAGCAATAAAATAAACACAATGATTTTACGTGAAAAATCACCCGGCTCAAAAGGTGCAAAAATCACGACCTACCATATAGGACTTTCAACTCGAACTCCACTAGAACAATGAACCAAAATATATCAATTACAAGACTATAATTCAGTACTCTTACTACTCCTATTTGATTCACAAGTTACTCTAACTTGTAAAGCAAAGTACTCACTCCAACTCACTAGTTGTTTATGACACTTGATTACAACTCATTCACCTAAAACACATTCACTAGACTGACTCGAGAAGAATACAATGCATGTAATCAACACAAGCAAACAACTTATGATTCTTAGGTGATGTGCAAAAGGAGTTTTTAGAAGTCCAAAGTCAATCCTATTTAAACACGACTTGAGATCTTCTAGGAGACCTATTCAAAGTCAGCTTCCTCTTTGATAGGACTCCTACTGTTCCAAGAATTCCACACGCTTTGGGACTAGAGTCTCTGAGTGAATTATCCATATCTTTTTGAGTAACGACCCTTACCACTTATAGTAGCATTCGTCCACCAAACTCTAACCTGGGTAACTTTGAGATAAAGTTATTGTCTTGTACAGACGCACAAGTATCACTCAGGAGGAGCTGAGTCTTTCTCCCAAGGAGCAGATTCTTCGTACCTTGTTAATCATCAGAACTTCAATATTCAACAAAATGCAAAGGCGTAGTAACTGTGCATCAAAACTACAGGCTGATCAACTAATTTTTAATTATAATAAGAGAAGTAACAATATATAATTTGTCGTAAGACTTGGAAGCCTAACTTCCCTGCCATTGGTTACATTTTCAGCTTTTCCAAGGCATCCACTAGCTCTTTTTGCAAGTAATTTTGTAGATTCGGGCGCAAAACCAAATCCTCGTCAACATCATATGTATATATTATTAGCTGATTGTACTTATTAGCATATTAATGAGCAAAATAACAGCCTGTTGTAGAAAAACTGAAACCCTATCTTCCACAACATATACAAGTAACCTTTTCCTAGTGTGTAGTTCTTTTAATTTCTCGTAGTATAATGCTACTAGTGATTTTGTAAGTAATCGTATAGATTCCTAGTACAACAAAATCTTAGTGTTTAGCTGGTTTTCATTTAGTTCAGAGTTCTTTTCAAGTTTGAGTTGATTGCTGCAGGTTTAAGATGTAAAATATTCTCGAGTGGCTAGTAATTATAACCACTAAGTTTTTGGCATTAGAGGGGATAGAGCATGAAATGTCATTGATTCAACCATTTAAAGATAAATAAAAGAAACTTTTAGTAGAAAGTAGTAAAATATGTGTGAGAAGAAGCAACATTTATCACTTTATTATTACAAATAGAACGGAGTTGTAGCAGGGTTCTTTCATTTCTAGCGTACGCAACTTAATTAGATCCAAAGGTTCTAATCTCACCAAAAGTCCTATACTCTTTTACCTTCACTTTCACTATTCACGATCACTGTCCTTCACTTTTTACCCATATATATGCACCATCTTTATAATACCAGACTAGATAAAGCCATAAAGGAGAATTTAAGGTGGTCAATAAAGGAAAGAATTGACAAGTGGGGAAACAAATTGGACAAAGATTTATGATTGTCCTAATGAAAAACTTTCAGTAGCTAATATGATAAGCTACTATATTCCATGTGCACGTATTACATACATGATTGGCAAGGAGAAATATGAGTCCACAACCTAACTGCGGTAAAATTGGACTCAAAGCACCAAAAAAGTGGAAAAAAATTTGACGACATTTTTTTATATAGCGCATTTATTTAATGCACTATATCTTCATAGCCAGTTTCTTGGTTAAGGAATAGCGCATGAAATACATGCGCTATGCCTGAGTGTGAAAATGCGGTCAATTTTTTTTAAAAAACTCTGTATAGCGCATACGCTATCCCTCAACGTGAAAAGACGGCCGGATATAGCAGCCTCTTCTTTCCCGAAGAGAAATGGGTAACCCCCCCCCCCTTTCTTAAAACAAAAACGCCATTGGAGCCCACAAACCTCCTCGAAATCCTGTGTAGTTCATACTTTATCGATCTAAAACCCGATCCAAGGCTGCCTCGTACCGTGGAACTCGCTTAGTGCCTGTTTCGATTGTCAAAGCGGCATTTTTAATCCGTTCAAAAAAATTCAAAAATAGGTATTTCGAAACACTCTTTTAGTGTATGTATATATATGTATGCGTGTGTGTGTAATTAGTTGGTAGTGATGTATTGCATGATTTTGTGCTCGTTTTGTGAATTTCTTTTTAATTTTTTTTATCCGAATTACTTTAATGTTTAGGAAATTTGTGTGAAAATTATTTATTGTACCTTTGTTATATAGTTGTTGAATATTTTGTTTTACTTGTTGATTAATTTTATAATTGTACAATAATAATATGTGCTTTTAGTATTATTTAGTTCCCTTTAGTGATGTCCTTTAGTGTAGTAGAACTATAAATACATTATAATTTATGTTAATTAATGTTATTTATTTCCCTTTAGAGTGATGTGCCTTTAGTGTTATTTAGTGCTCTTTAGTGTGCCTTTAGTGCTCTTTAGTATTCTTTAGTGTAGAATAATAACTACGTATCATCATTAACGTAGCCGGTTAGAGTAATCGATTACGGATCAAATATTAATCAATTATTAATCGTATAGTAAAAGTATTATCACATATGAATCATAAAATAATTAGTTGTCAGTATAAAAAGACTCTGCCGAATTTTGTGTAAAATATAACAAATTAATATACAAATTATTACGAACGAAATAAATAATTCATAATAGTGTATATAAAAATATTTATTAAAACTTTAAAAATTATATCAATTAGTTAAACAAATTAATTATTTAGTACTATCTTAATGACGAATAAAATTGTTAAAAAATTGACAGTACATAAAAGAGACTGACAAATTACGATATAAATCGTTACGAACGCAATAAATACTTAATAGTAATTTTTATAAAAATAATTATTAAAAATATCTCGATAAGTTAAACAAATTAAATATTTAGTTTTCTTGTAACGATGAATAAATAAGATAAAACGTTGACAGTACAAATAAAACCTTGCCAAATTTGGTCGTAAAATCCACAAAAATAATATATAAATAAATACTTTATATCAATTAAGTAATAATATAAGTACTTATCAATTAAATATTACAATAGAAATATTTCAATATATTTTGAGACGTTAAACGATTAAAGAGAATAATATTTTAATTAATATTATTCAATTTACAGACATCATCAGATTGTAGAGGTCGGCCGGTTGCAGTTCGATTAGCCCTTGATCTCGACTTTGATAGAGTGGTGGAGACTTGACACTCACACATTTCATATGCCTATTGGCGAGGCAACCATCACGCTAGAGGACGTGGAGGAATTATTCAGGTTGCCCGTTGATGATTTGGTTGTCCACTACCCGCCTGCTCTTAGGGATTGTAGGGGGGCTCGACTAACTACAGATGTTGCAGAAGCTCACTGAATTCCAGCCGGCGGAGCAGGCTACTGTCACTGGCGTTAGTCGATTGCAGCTATCGCCTGTTAGGCAGCATCTGGAGGCACTGCACGAGGAGATCACGGATGACTCACCACTTGAGGCTATTGTGACGACCCGACCAGTCGTCTCATGAGTTATCGCTCCTTTTCCCCCATTTATGCTTCTTATTGCTTTGTTTATCAGTTATATTTATGATCGGGTTGGTTGGCTCGGGTTCGAAAAGGTTTTGAGAAGGTTTGAGGCACTTAGTCTCTTTTGAGGAAGTTTAAGTTGGAAAAGTCAACCGGATATTGACTTATGTGTTAGAGGGCTCGGATGTGAGTTCCGATGGTTCGGATAGCTTCGTCAGGTGATTTGGGACTTAGGAGTATGATTGGAATGTGTTTTGGAGGTCCGGAGTAGATTTAGGCTTGAATCGGCGAAATTGGAATTTTGGCGTTTTCCGGTTGACAGGTGAGATTTTGATGTAGGGATCGGAATAGAATTCCAGGAGTTGCAGTATTTTCGTTGGGTCATTTGGGATGTGTGTGCAATATTTTAGGTCATTCGGACATGGTTTGGTATACATTTTGATCAAAAGCGGAATTCGGAAGATTTTGGAAACTTAGGCTTGAATCCGATGTGTTTTGGTTGATACGATGTTGTTTGAAGTACTTTGAAGATTGGTATAAGTTTGGATGGTGGTTTATGATGTGTTTGTACTTTTGGTTGAGGTCCCGGGGGCCTCGGGGTTATTTCGGATGGTTGACGGAAGATTAGAGTTGGGTTGTGGCAACTGAAGTTTTCCCATGGCTGTCATAACTGCACCTGCAGCTAGGGGACCGCAGGTGTGGTCTCGTAGAAGCGAGTTTGTTGTCGCAGAAGCGGAAAGGGGCTAGGAAGGCAGAAACTGCAGAAGCGGTTGAGGGACCACACCTGCGATGGCGCAGGTGTGAAATGTGCATCGCAGATGCGGAAGCTGAGGAAAAAGTGAGGACCGCAGAAGCGGCATATTGGACCACAAAAGCGGTACCGCAGAAGTGGTAAAAGGGTCGCAGATGCGAAATGCCTGGGCCAGAAGGTATAAAATATTTCCTTCGCGAAATTTTGCTAAGTTCTCCATTTTTGAAGACGGGAAGCGAGCTAGGGCAGTGAATTCAAGAGTGAATCGAAGAGAATCAGTTGGGTAAGTTTCCTAAGCTTCATTACTTGAAGTTATGATCATTTTTCCATTGGTATTAGTGGAGATTAAGGGTTAAAATTAGGAAAACTAGGGCTTGGTATTGGAGACCTAGACTTGAGGATTTGAGGGGTCATTTGTAGTCGGATTTTGGGACTTTTGATATGTATGAACTCGCGGGGAGGTAAGGAATCTATTGATGTAAATTTTATCAAATTCCGAGACGTGGGCCCGGGGGTCGGGTTTTGATAATTCGAAATTTATGTTATAAATTGATAATTGTCGCATGAGCTTCATTCCCTTAGCGTATTTTAACGTCGTGATTCTGATTTTGGATAGATTTGATGCGAGTTGAGGCCGATTCGAGGGGAAAAGGTGTTGCGGGCTAGAGTTTAGACCAGATTGAGGTGAATAATGATTTTAAATGTTGTCCTGAGGGTATGAAACCCCGGATTTCACATCGTGGTGCTATATTGAGGTGACACACATGCTAGATGATGAGCGTGGGGTCGGGCACCATTGGGGATTGTGACTTAGTCCATCCCGAATGACTGTTTTACTGCGTATTTGATTGAAAATAATTTGCTATCATCATGTTTTGGGTTGAATGCCATATTTGGACCTCGTGCCAACTATTTGAACACTTAGGGGATTTTTACTAATATTTCCTCAATGTCTTGAATCTATAGTTGTATTCAGTCATGCTATATTCTAATGTTTTCATAACTCAGCCATGTTACTCTATTTTAATACTTAAAATGATATATTAAATGATATTTTGGGCTGAGCATCATGTTTTACTGTTGCCCAAGCGGCTTGTGAGATTCTGACTGAGTAAGGTCGAGGGTCTATGTTGTGAGGAAACACCTGATTATGATTATGAGGCCGAGGGCCTAAGATTGTACGCCACAAGGTGGCTTGTTAATATGAGGCCGAGAGTCTATGTGATTATGCCACGAGATGACTCGATATTGTGCTTAGGTCGTAAGGGGCCCCTCCAGACGTCTGCACACCCCAGCGAGTGCGGGTACCCATTGTGATATAAGATAGAGCCCAAGGGGCTGGTATTGTTCCATGTGTTGCCCGAGGGGCTGATTCTTTTGGTATTGTGCCCGGGGGCGGTTCTTTATGTGTTTACCTTTCCTAATTGCCTGTCATTTACTTGCTTAACTGTTAAAAAGGCATTCCAAAGAAGTTTAAAATGAACTAAAATGACTTTACATATTTTCAGTGTTCCATTGCTTTTACTAACTTTTACTGCTTCTTTATAGTCTGTTGACGTGTCTTTACGTGATTTCTTATTACTCAGTATGTATTTATTATTATTACTCACTGAGTTAGAGTACTCACTTTACTCTCTGCACCCCGTGTGCAGATTCAGGTGCATCAGGTCCTGCTTGCGAGGGTTGGGAGAGCTTCCAGCAGATTCCGGGGATTCAGTAGGTAGCTGCCCGGCGATTCGCAGCCCAGTGCTTCTCTCGGTTTTAGTTATGTAATAGTTGTGTAGACTCTTTTCAGACTTGTAGTTTTTTATGATAGATGCTCATGACTGGTGATACCCCGATGTTCACGAGAGGCATCATCACGATCGGGTTCGGGTTTAGGGTCATGACAGCTATTGAGCGGCAGTCGAGGCTGTTGATCTTGATGATATTTGGTGGTATTCTTTTCCCGAATACTTTGGGAAACCTTGTTAGACTGTGGTTCTTGCACCAACTGGAGCAGTTAGATCACTTACGCATGTACAGCTGGGGTAGAGCCATTGTAGCATATCTTTATAGGTAATTGTACATGGCGTCCATGGGTAGCGTGAGAGACGTTACTATATTTATTCCGCTACTACAAGTGATAACATTATCAGTTCTTTTCATGATTATCATAAAGATAGTAAAAATTATTCAAATTTACATCCACAATCAATATTAGGTTTGGGCTTGTGAGTGATTCTTGCAGATGCAGCCCCCTTCTTGACAAATAGCTCCAGATGCACCACCCCCGCTGTTTCTACCACGTGCTAGGAGGTGGGTAAATAGGCGAGGTCGTGCCCGCGAGGTCGAGCCTCGACATCATCTCCTTTATTACAGGGATTTGTTGGATCTACTTAAAGATGCTCAGGTAAATATTTGACTAAGTTTGTTTGAAAAATAGTTCCTGTTTGCATGGTAGTAAAAACTTGAAACCATATCTTCCCTTTTCAATATTTGGTACCTTTTACCTTTTCCACTAGCTCTTTTTGTAAGTAATCCTGTAGATTCCATGCACTAAACCAAATACTTGCTTTAGCTTTTTACCTAGTCCCACTTGGTTGGAATTCTGGAGAGATTACTAATCTCCTGTTGGATCAAATGTTTGCCTGTTTCTACTTTGATTTAAAGGACAAATCAATTATCTCGTATACTATGATGAGCTGTAGTTTTGTTGACCATCAAAGACAATGGATGTCAACATCATATGTATAATTAGCTGACTGTACATATGAATGTCAACTCTTTTACCTTCGCTTTCACTATTCACGATCCATGTCAGTAAAAAAAAAGCTTTTTGTTTTTTTAAAAGTCACTTTGTTCCTATAAATTACCACAAAAGAAGAGGCCTAATTTGCATCATCCAACAGGATAATTAAATCTAGTGTCCCAAACTTTCTATTCTTCCCTCTTTAGACTTCAGGTTCTAGTTCTCATTTTTTTATTTAATACGGAGTATTTGCCGATGCCTCCTAATCTCTAGCTAATCACATAAATATATCCTTGTAGATTTGGAGACAATTCTTTTTTTCCAATTCGGATTAAGATTGACTAGCTGGCCCACTTGTTGTATGTTGTATGATCACAAGGCACCAGATCAATTTGGAATTAAGTTTAAGCTTATGTATATTCTTGTGGCTTGTAATTAAAGCAAGATAATCTTTGTGATATATGAGTACTTGATAAAATCTATGTTAAGTATGGAGTATTATTTTTAAAGATAAAATGGTGGTAAATAGAAGGCTCGAGCTCGAAGGTGTAGAACTGACATGGGTTGTTTTCTGTCCACGAACTTCTATGACTTCCTTATATTTGTACGTTGCTGCCCTTTTTGTTTAGCTCTTAGTTTTTACTAATTAAGATAGGAAGTATGATTAGGGCTAAGCTTAAGATAAGGTGATGCTTAGTGCTTTTGTTAACGCTTTAGTTGCTACTCTTTCTCTTTGTTGCTCATAAAGTACTAGCTATAATTATTTTAGCCCACCGAAATTGGTCGATTTCGTAAAAAATAAAATTGAAAAATCAAGAGACTTTTTTTAAAAGTTTAAAACTAGCACCTTCGATTGTGAGCCTAGGGTGTGGGGGTTAGGCTTGGACCCCTACCATGTATATTAATTAATAACTTACAATGACAAGAGGAGGATATGGTACCTTGCCTCCGGTCTACAAAAAGTTTGCCAAGCAAACAAGGAAAGGCAGAGCCTATACAAAAGCCTTTCCATCCAAAAAATCTAACTTAACTAATAAAAAAATTATATTTCTCATATCTCCTCCTAAAAGAAGGAATCTGTCGTTTGTCAAGTTGAATCAACCCCTTTGCCTCTCTAGGAAGGTTGTGAGGAGAATGATATAAGGTCCTATTTTCGCTTGTAGAAGCCAATTTTATCAATATATCCGGAATTCGATTTGCTTCTCTAAGGCAATGAGAGATACAAGCATAGTAGTAGTGCCAATGATAATGTGTTGCAGCTTCAAATTGTTGGTGCTTTGTTTGACGAGGATGTTAGTGACAATAAGAGAATCAATCTCCACATGAAGATTAGAGTGCCCATGTTGAGTGCACCATTCTACCCCAAATCTCGCTGTCGTGGCTTCAGCTTGCGAGCTGCTGCTGGCTTGGATCGGGACAGAGAATGCGAAAATGAAATCTCCATTGCTATCTCTAACAATACCCCCAATCCCAGCTTTCCTGCTTGCTTTGATAAAACTACCATCAGTGTTAATTTTAATCCAACCAGGTGCTGGTTTGGTCTATTGAACAGGGGTACATATGACAACAGGTTTGAGCTTTTCCACTAATGTCACGTCTCGGATTTCCCACCGTCGGGATCGTGATGGCGCCTAACTCTTTGAAGGCTAGGAAAACCAACAGATTCAATTCTAATGCATTAATCATTAACCAAAATAGTAATTAATAATAATCTAAACTAAACAAATATGAAGTGCGAAAATTTTATAACAATTGAAAATACTAATACATGGCTACCCAAAAGATCTGGTGTCACAATCCACGAACTTCTAAGAATTTTCTACAAATACACCAAAGAAATACATCTGTTCTCGAAATGAAAAGAGACAGGAAAACTAAGATAGAGGGAAGGGGACTCCAGGGTCTACGAACGCCGGCAGATCTACCTTGGGTCTTCTGATGGACTGAAGACAGCAACCCAACTCTAATCACGAGGTTCGGCACCGATTTCTGTACAGAAAGTGCAGAGTGCAGTATCAGTACAACCGACCCCATGTTCTGGTAAGTGACGAGCCTAATCTCGGCGAAGTAGTGACGAGGCTAGAACACAATAAAAATATAAACATGTGCAGTTAAATCATATACGAGAAGATAATGATAACAGAAATTTAACAGATAATAACGGGGAGGAGGAAGTCATGCTGAGGGGAAATATCAAGTTCTGGAAATAATACAGTAAAGAAACAAAATAAAAAATCATGCATTGAACCAACAGAAATAATAACATAGCAACATGTGCACGACATCATTCTTCATGCTTTTACTCTCGTCCTTACCATAAGAAACAACAGAAATGGCACGGCATCACCCTTCGTGCATTAACTCTCTCAAAATCACAGCACGACATCATCCTTCGTGCATTAACACTCAAAGAATATGGCACGGCATCACCCTTCGTGCATTAACACTCGCTCACAATATTGTGCACGGCATCACCCTTCGTGTTTTATACTCTTCCTCACCCAAATAATATAAACAATAACAACCCGACAAGGGAATCAGCAATAACCAACCTCGTTTCAACATTTAACTTCACAATATAAATTTTCAACTTGAGTCAATACTCAACCAATATCCAAAATAGGGAAAAACATATTAGAACTTGTTTAACATGAAGAACTAACCAGTTACAGCATGAATAGTACGTATAAAAGAATACAACAGTCACAAGTATAAGACTCACTCGCATGCTATGATCCAACAACAATGTATAGATACTCGTCACCTCACATGTACTTAGTACTCCACAACTAAACACGTAGCAAATAAGGCAACAACACCTAATCCCTCAAGCTAAGGTTAGCCACGACACTTACCTCGATTCCACGGCCAAACTCAAGCCTCAAATACCGCTTTTACTTTAGATTTCACCTCCACTCCACTCATATCTAGCCACAATTAATTCAATATCAATAATATTGAAAAGGGAATCAACTACAATGCACAATTTTAGTTTTTCCAAACTTTCCCCCAAAAAGTCAAAAAACCGACCCCGGGCCCGCTTGGTCAAAACTCAAGGTTCAAACCAAAACTCATTCACCCACGAGCCCAAATATGCAATTAGTTCGGAATCCGACCTCAAATCGAGGTCTAAATCCCAATTATAAAAAAAAATTCTAATTCTACCAAAACCCCCAATTTCTACCATAAAAACTCTAGATTTTTGGATGAAAATAAATGAAATACAATGGGGAATTGAAAGAAAGTGGTTTAAAATCATATACCAATATTTTAGGGAAGAACGTGTCTCTTGAAAATTGCCTCTAAGCTTCCTTAGTTTTAAAAATATGAAAGAATGGCTAATTCCTGTTTTTGATTCTGTTTATAAAACACTGGACAGACCATAATCGCGTTCGCGAAGCAGCGGACCTAGTGACCTTCGCGTTCGCGAAACACCCTACGTGTTCGCGAAGGTATACCCCCCAACCTTCGCGTTCGCGACCAGTGCCTCGCGTTCGCGTAGAAGGATTGCTCTCTCAGACAAATTTACACTTCGTGATCGTGAGAATTGCTTCGCGATCGCAAAGCACAAAATACTTGTGCACCTGCAACAGCAAAACAGCAGAAATTTCCAAGTTCAAAACATCCCGAAGCCTATCCGAAACTCACCCGAGCCCTCGGGCCTCCAAACCAAACGTGCACACAAGTCTAAAAATATCATACGGACTTGCTTGTGCGATCAAACCACTAAAATAATACCTAAAACTACGGATTTAGCATCAAAATAAATGATATTATCAAGAACACTTAAAGTTTCTATTTTCACAACCGAGGGTCCGAATCACGTCATATAAACTCCGTTTCTCACCATATTTCACAAACATGACTTAAAAACCATATTAAACATGTACCGAGATCTGAAACCAAAATAGGGGCATGATACCAACAAGATCAAACATTATTCAATTTCTAAAAACTATTATATTTTCAGTTTAATAATTTTCTTCAAATTTTCATTTCTCGGGCTAGGGACCTCGGAATTCAATTCCGGGCATACGCCCAAGTCTCATATTTTACTACGGACCCTCCGAGACCGTCAAATTACAGGTCCGGATCTGTTTACTCAAAAAATTGACCGAAGTCCACTTAATTCAATTTTAAAGGAAAAATTTAGCATTTTCTCAAATTTTCACATAAAGGCTTTCCGGAAGCGCACCCGCACTGTGCACGCAAATCGAGAAGAAAGAAAATAAGGTCTTGAAACCCTCGGAACCCCGAATTGGGTTATAAAATACGGGATGACCTTTTGGGTCATCACAACTAATGTGCAAAGATTACCCCATGTTCCATTAGTGTCGACATTAGGAAAAGCATCCTTAAAAACTTCTTAGATATTCCAAACACATTGAGTAACTATTCTATACAAGTAGAAGTTGTTGTTTTCCCCATACTTACATGCAGCCCAAGATTTCCAAATCTCCCAACAGATAATGACAAGAAGAGATTGCAATATCAGTTTATGAATTGTGTTTCTTGCTTTTATGTTCCATCACCTATTAAGAAGACCTCTGATTGGTAAGTGTTGATGAATGATTCCAATAGAATGCCTATAGCTTTCCATACATACTCAGCTGATCTACCCTCCACAAATAGATGTTGCAAGGTCTCCATTACAGGTATTGGACAACATCTACAAACTTCAGTGTCTTGAGAATCCAACCTTGTAATATTTTCTATAATAGGAATTCTATCAAAGAAGATTCTCCATCACATGAAAGATTGTTTGAAGAGAATGGATTGGTATCATATCTTGTTGAAAACCAACCGACTTCGATCGGTTATTCGACTGGTTATCGACCGATGGTTGCGGACGATTTTTGCCGAATTTTTAGTAGTGAATATGGTAGAGTGATTGAGATTAAAGGTGTTAAACGGGCCGGGCCAGCACATTAACAACCCGGTTCGATCCTATATAGTCTAGGTCAGCCCGGTCCAGTAAGGAGTGGAACAGATTGGCTAGGGTAGGGGGTTGGTCCGAATAGGGTGAGCTTTTTTTGGTTACCTATGCCCCAAAACTCTACTAGCCCGTTAAGGAGTTACCGGATTTTTACCGGGTTCCAGCCCGGCCCAATCCGGTAACCATTACACTTCTTTCTTAAGAAAAAAATAAAAACTGACTATTGCCAACGGTCAAAATATGGGAAGACTATCGACCAAGGATTATTTTTTGCAAAAATGGCCATTTCAACCTACCCCATTAAACATATAGCCGCCCCCCTAATAAGTTTTGGCCATTTTTAATAAAGAACATAACATAAGTTTAAGTAAAAATGGCACGGGGTGCCCTATTTGGTTTCCCTTATTTAACTTGTACCCACTTTTAATTTTTTTTAACTTGTACCTACTGTTTAAACAACTTAAGGTCTTTTTCTCCTTTTTCTTCTTCTTCTTCTTCTTCTTCTTCTTCTTCTTCTTTGGGTAACAATGATTTTATATGGTGTTTATGAATATATTTTAAGGTAGTTTATGATGTTTTACAGTACTGAGCTATTATGACGCTTCATTTTTTATTATTGCTTAGGGTTTCTTCTTTTTCTTTTTCTAAATTGCAAAAAGGGTTCGTTAGATTTATTGTTGTTTTGATAAATTGATGATTGGAGTTTGTTCTTGATGATATTTGGAGGTTATGTTTCAAATTTGAGCTCATTTGGAGTAGATTTAGGTGTTAAATCATATATTTGATTGCTAAAATTCAAAGAACAAATTTCTATTTCTGGGCAATTTGTACTTCTGGCCTATTTGGCCTTAAGTGCATGAAAACGTTGGTTGCACTTCAGACTTTTTGGCCTTAAGTGTATCTGAAGTGCAATTTTTCGCTCCAGGCTTATTGGCCTTAAGTGCATGAAACCATTAGTTGCACTTAAGACCTATTTGGCCTTAGGTGCATCTGAAGTACAATTGTTTTACTTCAGACTAATTTTTTGTTAACTTCAGCCTCGATAAGTCTGAAGTTGATAATAAAGTAGATAGTCTTACAATATTTTTTGCAAAATGAGTATCGGTTAAATTGTAACTCCAAAATTTGGTATAGATACAAAAGCCCCTGAGTTTAATAAAGAACCCGAAATAAAATTTAATTAGTGTTTACACTTGCAAAACAAAAGAATCATTGGGAAGCTACACTTGCGTTGGCCTCATCCTAGCTAAAAAAGAAAGAAACAGTTAAACAAAATCTAAGCTTCTAGATACTACTCCTATTTTTCTAACTAACTTAGGTTGTTAGATATAACACCTTCATGTTGGAGAGATTCAATCCCTATTATGATTTCTTGAGCTGCTGCTGATGTGGTAGTATTGCTAGCTACTTGAGTGTTTGGAATTGCAGTTGTTCCGCTTACAATTATTTGGCAAGTTTCAATAAGGCAATGCCTACAAGTAGAACAAGAAGAGTGGGAATTCAGCCATTTATCAATACACTTGACAGGGAAGCCATGATTGCATTTAGGCAGAACCTTAACTTTCTCTCCAACTCCAAATTCTAATAAGCAAATTACACGCTCAGTGCCAACCAGGGTTGACAATTTGAGCTCAAACACATCTAACCCTTCCAGACATTAATGGATTGAGTTACAAATATTTTAACTCATGGGTCAATTTGGGCTGAGCCCAAGTTAACCCATTATATTTTATAACCCATTCTGACCGATGAAGCAGCTCAAATACAACCCATGAAATTCACCCAAAACAAAAATTATCTCAACCCAACTTATATAGAAATTTATTTAGTTGCCCCAATTTTACTCTTTTTTTTTGTATTTTTAATTTTATGTTCTTTTGTTTTTCTGCACCATCCACCCACTCAGCCCTCCCTTCCCCCCGGCAAACCCCCCTTCCCCTCAAACAAAAAATTTACTTTTTTTTTCAATTTTCTGTTTCTCCTCAAAAAAAATTACTTTTTTTTTGTATTTCAAAAAGAAAAATCTTTTTTTTTTTTAATTTTTAATTTTCTATTTTCTGTTTTTTTTTGTTTTTCTGCATCACCCACCCCGCCCAACCCCCACTCCACCCCTATCCTTACCCCAAAAGACTTTTTTATGCAAGATGAGCATGATTCTAAAACATGGGTTAAGTTGGGCGGGTTGGGTTATGACCCATTGTTTAGCTCATCTTGACTCAGCCCATCTTAACCCAAGTACACTTTGGGCTGGGTTGGGCAATGACTCATCTTGACCCGCCCAAATTCAGCCCAACCCGCCCATTTGCCACCCCTAGTGCCAACCCCTGGATATTTCAATTCTGTAGTGTAAGTTATAATTGGGAATATTTTGAGGGCATTTTTCTTGATCCATGTATTAGCTAGCTTTGCTACTGAAGGATTTCTATGGTTTGAGGATGAGTCTTCCAATACTCGACTAGCTCATCTCAATGCACACTTTATTAGGCAGTTCACTATAAGTGAACAAATTATGGAACATATAAGTACCGACAAGACCATCACAACATCTGCATCAAATGGTGGTTGATCTGTTGTGTCGTCGCTGATTCCGATTGCCAGAGGCGGGCCCGCGGTGGTCTCGGGGTGGTATTGTTGTACTGTTGCTGTTATTAGAAGTAGTCTTCTTGAGTAGTGGAAGTAGTTGCCATGGAGTTTTGGCTGAGAGAATGTGTGTTTACTTTGTATAAATGTTGGTGTTGAATGAATTGAAGTCTCCCCTGGGATGCAGTTTCTTATATAGGACACATTTAGGGGTCGTTTGGTTTGAATACAATTTATGTCAGGATAAGTTATACTGGTATAAGTTATACTGGGATAAGTTATGCTGGGATTAGTTATGTTGGGATTGTTTTTTATCCATTGTTTGGTATGTTGTATTAAATATGACAATTGCATAATTTGTAAGAATAATGTATAAGTTATACCGGTGCTAATTACCCTACCCTCTATAAGGTATAAGTTATTCCGATGTTAATTTTAATCCTAGGATAACTTATACCTGGTTTGCTAACCAAATGAAGTATTAAAGTGATATTAAATTTTTATACCAGCACTATACCTTCTTATACCTCGTACCAAACGACCCCTTAAAGAGCTAACAAGTGTAACGTGTGATTAACTCTTTTCTTTAATGTCTTAATATGAAAGAATATCATACTATTATATTTTATCCTTAGAGATTATTTGAGAGTTCCAAGCCATATTTTCATTAACTACCATTAATTATTTCTAATATAATAAGCACTATAGATAAGAGTTTATTATAAACAATTGCCAAGTGGACCAGCCCGAGTATCTTTTAGTAGTGGCAATTTTCCTCTTTGAAAAAAAAATGTTTGAAATTTTTACCTCGTATAGCAAAGGTTAACACCTTATTTATTTTAAATAAATATCATTTTGAAAAATTATATTCTATAGATACTTTTTAATGTTTATAGCAATATATTTAATTTTGGTTACCTCCTATCCCTAAGCCACTAAATACGCTATTTAGTTACACTATGTTCTTTCTCTCTCTACTTTGATACATGCCATTCTCTTCCCCCATTCTCTGAAAATACGATGCTCAATCTCAAAATTTCTCTCACCCACATCACCTACCATTAGTCACAAACGGTGATTTTCAATTTGACTTTTAATTGCGAGCAATCTACACCCAACCGCCCCACCTTCATTTCCTTCAACCTGGAATACCCTTTCGTAAACTCGAATCAAACCTTCTTGTGCTCTAGAAACTTCCACTACCTCCTCAACTTCTTCACTGTTATTATAGCTTATCCCTCTTTTCTTATCTATATTTGAGTCACCAGTGATGTTTATAACCCGTTCATGGCAATTTGGTAAAGGATCTTCGAACCGGATTTTGCATCCAATTTGAGTTTCGAGGTTATTAATTACACCGCCGGTAATTAAACCACAAACAAATATGCAAATTCTGCTACAATGGTAATGCATGGGAACAGTGAGATTCAGGGTTTTTGCTCGACGACAGATTCGCCGAAAATTAGGGTTTGTTCTTGAACAAAGGCGACGGAATTTGGGGCTGAGCAACTTGATTTTCTGTTAATATATTTCAATGTATTTTCAACGTATCACGTTGTATTTTTATGTATTTCATTGTATTCATTGTCTTTTTTTTTCATTGTAATTCAATGTATCTCGCTGTATTTCATGTATATCATTGTATTTACTGTCTTTTTTTCATTGTATTTCAATGTATCCCGCTGTATTCTATGTATTTCATTGTATTCACTGTCTCGCTATATGCCATGAATGTATTCATATATATTTTTTAATTAATATAATTTATGTATTCAGATGTATTATATAATTTCTCTGAAGATTGCTATGTTTTTGGGGTATTTTTCGGTTGAGAATCTTTTTTATAACTAGAAATACAAAATTTGTGAGTTATAATTGAGTTTGTTGAGTTATATTAGGAGTCTATTATGTTAATTGATTCACTTTCCATTTAAAAATAGTGTAATCCCCTGTTTCATGCCGTAAATATAGTCGAATACAATAACATGTCTAACTGTAATCCCATGTTTCACGCCATAAATACAGTCGATTACACTCGAATACATCAACTGATTAGTTGGACTTCCCTGATTCATGCCTATTTTTGCTACTGTATTCATGAATATAGTAGCTTAAATACATCTAATACATCTTATAACAACAGAAAACGTATCTAAAATCCGTAATATAGCAAATGGAATCTATAGATAGCTAATTACCACTAAAAGATAATGATTTCTGAAAATTTCTCAAAATGTTTTGACTAGTGTCACGACCCCAGTTCACACTCCATGAACTGTCGTGACGGCGCCTAGTTTCTATGACTAGGTAAGCCTAACAAAAGCGGAAAATAAGTAAAACTTGCGGAAGAAATAATGAAAAGCCAAAATAACCGAATGAAACAGTATTTAAAATGCCGCTCGACATATACAATACAACTTCTCAAAAACTAATACACTTTCTTAAAACCCGGAACCTCATGAAACCACAAGCCTTTGAATATCTAACAGTGTCTAACTCCAGAATATCTAACAAAGAAAAGAATTACAGAAGGGATAATACTAAAAGCGAGAATAGAAAGGGACTCCTCGGTCTGCGGACGCAGCAGATATACCTCGAAGTCTCTACAGAAGCGCATTGCCTCAAGGATGATAAAACTGAGTAAAAGTACTTGGATCTGCACATGAAAAACATGCGCAGAAAGGGCATGAATACACCATAGCGGTACTCAGTAAGTGCTAAGCCTAACCTCGGTCGGATAGTGAAGAGGAAGGTCAGGGCCCTACTGAGGTTAAATAAAATATAAGGGTTAATAGTGTGGAATAAAATAGTATAAATAAGCGCAATAGTAAGAAATAACGTAGATGTTGAAAGAACAACAACAACTAGAAAAGAGACATAATAAATCACGGGAAAGAAATACAGCTCAATACAAAGATAACAACCGGGGCACCTTCCAGGATACCGTCCTATAGTCCCAATTACAACTATCCAGTGGATCGCCCAGGATACCATCCCATAGTCCATCATATATATCTGAAGGATCTCCCGGGATCCCGCCCCGTAGTCCAATTATCAGTGCGCGGGGATCTAGTGGAAATCCCGATCCGTAGTCCCAAATATAACTACCCAGTACTGAGGGAATCTACTAGAATCCCACGTCCGTAGTTCCAAATAAACAGACAAGGTGGATCTACCGGAATCGCACATCCGTAGTCCCAAATAAATAGACAAGGGGGATCTACCAGAATCCCACATCCGTAGTCCCAAATAAACAGACAAAGGGGGAGCTATCGGAATCTCACATCCATAGTCCCAATGTAAATACAAAGCAGCAACAGGAAAATATTCAGAAATGACAATTTTCATATTATGGTTGTAAGCACGTGATTTTTGCTCCACGGACAATCACTCCAAAATACAATCATTGACACCTCGCTGTACAATTTTTTGATTTTACGTGATATGTGCTGGTAGTCATTTGTGGTTCTGTCCATTTTTTTCATTTTTATCAAGCAAAATACAAAATATGTATGTCATGTTAATTAAGCCATAATTCAGTCATTAAAAGAAAATTCACAAAATATGCGTCTTTTATTTTAGGCTGTGATTTAACCATTTAAAGAATTTGTAATATGTGTGTGATAATTGTGTTAAGTGTTGATTAATGTGTGTTTTTAAACTCATTTTAATTTAGTTGTATTTTAAAATTAGAAAACAAAGGAAAAGAGTGCAAATTGTTTAGAAAATCGGATTGGGCCTATTTGTTTCAAAATTTTAAGGCCCAGAAGCAGCCCAAAACCAGCACCCCGGTCCAATTCAGACCAGGCCTGCCCAAGCATGGACCCCAAACGACGTCGTATCAGCATCCCTGTTGGAACCGTTGATCTGATTCAAACGGACGGTCTTGATCAGGCTGCTCATTTACCCAAACGACGCCGTCTTAGGCAATTGATCTGAGCCGTCCAACCCCTTTGATCCAACGGATCCAGGCCTTCCCCTAGACCCGTCAAAATTTGACCCGATCCAGTCCCCCACCCGGTCGCACCTACCACACACCTAAACGACATCGTTCTTCCCAAGTGAATAGATCCTGGCCATATATCTCACTTGATCCAACGGCCAGGATCTAAACTCTCAATGCGTATATAAACCTAACCCTTTTACCCCGCCCCCTACCCAAACCCCACCCCCGTTCCTTCGTCTCTCTCAGAAGGGACCCCAAATCCCCAAAACCCTAGTAGACGCCCTGGTGCCCTTTCAGCATAAATCCGGCGGCCAGGATGCCGGTGGCTACCATAGTTACACAACTGGACCTACGAGCCCCCCTGAACACAAATCCCTAATCACCTAACTTCGAATCACCTCCCAGGTGCTCGAATCTTCGATCAAAGATTCGAGCCAAAACCTTAAGTCACCGGATGAGTCCCAAATTCACCCTAGTCACTCCCCTAACATCCCTCATACCCTAATCAGCTTTGGTTCCGGTCGAATATAAGTAGAACTCTTCCAATCCCAAATCTGAGTTCAAGAACCCTAAAAAACCAAACCTGTTTCGTTTGAGGTAAGTGTCCTATGTAATCGTCTTTTCTTTCCTCTTGTTTAGGTTTATGCATGTGTTTGTGGATTTGTTTTAGATTTGTTTTTGATTATTTTCTATCCATCTTCAAAGACCCTTTTGTTTGGTCGATTTCTTTTCTCAAATATTAATTGAAGTGCTATAAGATGTTTAGTCGCCTCGATTGATGTTGACGACCAGTTAAGTTTCATAAACTCTATGTTAAATGCCCCGAGTTTGGAAATAAATTTGTGCTTTGTTTAGTCTGTGATATTTATCGATTAATTGTTACGTATATTAGTTCATATAATCGACCTGAGTAACGTCGTCAAATAATTAAGTGTTGTAAAGTTCCATTGTTATCCGAAAAAGGCCTGAGACACTTAGTTTGTTTTTGTTTTAAGTTTAGTCGATTAGCGGCTAATTAGTATACGTTATAACTCGCAAAGTCGACTCGACACATGTTTGATGTTAGTTTCACAGTATTAAATAACAAACGACCTAACTGAGTGATTTAGGTTAGTTTCACAGCCAGTTACTGGCTGATTTTGTTGAAGGCTTGTGTTGGACTGATTATAGGTTGGGATAGTTTTGGTTGGGGCAAAGACTGATTAAATATTCAGGATTAATGGGCTATCAATTGTTTAATCAGAAATACTATTAATCTAGTATTAGTGGGGACAAAACATAAGAGTATGGGAGTTTAATACTTAACTAAACCCATGACCCTTGAATAGAGCAATAGGTCAGGCGTGGGGAACAAAAATGACCTGCATCAAGAAGATGCTTAGGCATGGGAAATGAAGGGGATGGGCAGTCACTGAGGCTGTGAAGTTCTAGGCAGCCCTTAGGGGTTCCCATTCAGTTATAAATAGAGTTGTTTTTAGTTAAGAAGGGGCTGGACTTTTAGTCTTCAGAGAGAAAAAAACATAAAGAAATTTCAGAATACTGTGAATGAGTATCATCTGAAAACTGTGTAAGAGTTCAAGTTGGTCAAGCTGTCTTTGCTAATTGTTGTTGGTTGTTTGCTGAGCTTTTGTGGTTATTGAATTTCTGCTGCTACTGCATTGAACATTCTGGTTTTCTCGGCTTACATTTTACTACTCTGTTTCCTGGGTTTGGTTTGCTTGGTGCTCGACCACTTGTGAGCTTCATCACTGTGGCTGGTTATTGTTGCTGTGTTGCTTGCTGTTTGGTTGCCTGTTGCTGATACTTTTCTTCATCTCTTTCTTATTGTTCAAACATCCAGGTACCCATTCTAAATTCATTGATGTAAATGGTGAAGTTTGGAGTTGAATAAGAGCATGAGAAGTATTGCAGTCCAAACACTAGCATAGTTACCACTTTTCTGCTGTTTGTAGTTTAGAATACTTATATGTTCAACATGTAAAGTTTGGTTTTCAAACTATGTAACGAAACAATTTTTAGCCTTATTGAGTTTGGTCTGTAACCTTTTGTTGTATGTAAATCAGAAAAGAAGTTAGCTGGAGAATAGTGATACTCGGCCAACAAGGGTTTCACATAAGGTCTGTTTAAAATAAATGCAGTGGTCACATTTGTGTCATCTTAATTCACCAGTAGGTAATGTGTATTTCGAAGGCATATTAGGCCATTTGGATTATAGCAAAAAGAAAAATAGTATAGCTAAACACATGGTAATACCGCTTAAGTTAGACAGGGTTAGTTTCAGTTGTTCAGTTTTTTTTAGTGTCAAGCATGTAAGAAGTAATTAACTGAACTTCGTACGTATGCCCGTCAATGAATAAGGTCGAATACGTCTGAATACTTCGCCTAAGAATAATCTGTTTCGATATTATTGTGCGTCAATCTCATGTCTCAGTCTTCTTGAGTAATAGAATATAGAACGAAAGCAATCCCTTTTGTACAAACTCTGCTGCAAGTTTTCATTTGTGTTAGTCATAAACTAATAACTAACAAATTACGTTTTTCAGCATGTAATTAATTAAGAGTTTTTCTTTATTTTAGAGATGAACTTAATAGAAAATGTAGTTGTTGTAGGTTTATCCTTAAAATAAAACGAGATGAGCCTTGCCAAATAAAAATGCAAATTGCGGGGCCCTCAATAATTAGTCATAATAAATACTTAGATTTTGGAATGGATCGTTTAGTGAATTTCACCGCCTTCCCCAAAGATAATAACGCGTTAGCCTCTTTAGACGCGACTTAACTAAATTACTTTCTTAAACTCGGGTGCATATTTATGTGACCCAAATCCAAATCTCAACGGAGTCGAAATGCGTCTCTAATCACGGGTACATTGATTGTGGCGTGGTCTGAGATGCATTTCCATGACGTTGCAAATTCTTTTTATAAGGAATGAGACGAGCCTCGACAAACAAAAATGTACAAAGTGCGGGGCCCTCTAAATGTACATGTATATTAAAATACTTAGAATTCGGGACAGGCCGTTTAGCGAATTTCATGGCCTTCCCCAAAATAACAATACGCTAGTTGCTTTAAGCGCGCCTTTAATAATTTATTTTCCTTAACTCGGGTGCACATTTATGTGACCCAAATCCAAATCTCAACCGAATCGAGATATGTCAACAATCACGTGTACATTGATGTAATGTGGTTCGAGGTATGTTTTCACGACGTTGCAAGTCTTATAAAATAACAGTAAATGATAAAAGCGGTTAAAAGTTAAATTTTGCACATAAGTTCACACTTGTATAAAATCAGATAATCAAGCCGAATGTAACAGTTGAGCGACCGTGCTAGAACCACGGAACTCGGGAATGCCTAACACCTTCTCCCGGGTTAACAGAATTCCTTATCCGGATTTCTGGTACGCAGACTGTAATATGGAGTCATTCTTTTCCTCGATTCGGGATTAAAAATTGGTGACTTGGGACACCCTAAATCTCCCAAGTGGCGACTCTAAAATAAACAAACCAATCCCGTTTCGATTGTCCTTTAATTGGAAAAAACTCCCTTGTGCCCCTCGCGGGTGCGGAAAAAGGAGGTGTGACAGCTCTGGCGACTCCGCTGGGGACTATTGTTGACCCAGAACCACTGGTTCAGGGTTAAGAATTCGAGCTTAGAATAATTGTTATTATTTGGCTTTATTTATTATCTGATTTTATTACATGTTTTAACTCAATGTGCTAAATGATGCTTTTACCGCTTTGATATTATTTGAATTGTGTATAAACTGTGCTGAAACCTTTCTCTTCTTACCTCCGAGGAGAAGCTCGCTGGTCGAAACTCCCTATTCTGTTAGTATCAATGCCCAAGTAGAAAGAGGCTCGGATAAGTTACAAAGCCGGACGACCCCGCGGGTCCCCGGTACGTAGCCCCCTCCTCGACTCGAGTTGTCCGCTCGTGTAAGCCAGGTCTAGAACAAAGCCCAGTTTGAAGCTTAGTAAAACATAACTTCATGCCGGATCCCTAGTAGGAAAATGCTTATTTGCATCACGTTGCATTTCGACTTAGGGGGCTCAACACAGGGGTTGGGCCCGTCCAGGAATAGTAACCTGAAACAAAGAAAGAGAGACCATCATGTGGCATTTTGTCTGTTATCGCATTTAATTTGCTTCAAATTTGCATGTTAACCGGCGGGTGATAACAGGAGTTTCGATAGCATAAATAAAAATGAAAAAAAAAAGCAATGTCCAAATATTTTTCATTTTTAGAAAACTAGTGATTTAGATAAATTTCTTACCCGAACTACGTCGGTTTGATTCCCACCGGATGTGGGATACGTAGGCAACCCTTATCGGGTCCAACTCCCCGATTTTGTTTTACCAATAATTATATATATATAGGTACCCATATACATTTCTTTCAAAAAAAATGATTGGAGTCAAAATAAAAGTCTTTTCTTTCTTGTCTAAAGTCACCTTAATAAATGTGCAGAATGAGCACAAAGAGGAGTTCATCTGAGGCCATTATAAACAAAGTTCCTCTGGGCTTACGCATGTGGTGGAGCGAATTGGGAGGATCAGGGCAAGATACAGTCAAAATATACTTGGGAAATTTGGTTGGATTGCTGGACATCGATCCGCGAGGGGACATTATCAGGGCTCTAATTTCATTTTGGGACTCGGCCCACAACGTATTTCACTTCTCAGATTTCGAACTCACCCCGACACTGGAGGAGTTGGCAGGGTACATTGGATGTCCTAACATCCCTATGAAAGAGCAGTATCTCATTGCACCAAGGTCCATAACCATACACAAATTCCTGGATATCGTAAAGATCCGCAGAACGGTACATAACCCAGAGTTATCAAAAGGGTTTTGTAGTTTTGCATTTCTGTACGACCGATACGGTCATCTGGGAGGGTTCAACAATCCCGAGAGTAAGATCTGCAGTGGGGAGAACTGGTTGGAATGGGAGAAGCACAGATGTATTGCTTTTATGATAGCCTTTCTGGGTTTTTTGGTGTTCCCTAAAAGAGACGGAAAAATTAACATCCAAATTGGTGGGGTCGTCAATACTTTGATCAGACAAGAAAATAGCACTCTGGCACTACTGATAATTGCGGAAATTTTCCGCGCGCTCACCTTTTGCAAAATCGGAGGAAATTTCTTTGAAGGATGTAATATGCTGCTACAAATGTGGATGATAGAGCATCTATGTCATCGCCCTCAATTTCTGAAGTATAGGTCATCACAAAAGACTTGTATAGAAGAGTTTCCCACCAGGATCGACGGGTTCAGATTGCCGGAAGGGGTCGCCGAATGGGTCACGCTACTGCGCTCTGTTTCAGCAAACCAGATAGAGTGGGCATTCGAGTGGCTACCCCTAGATGAGGTCATACATATGGCGGCCACCGAATCTTATTTGCTGTTGATGGGTCTCCAAAGTACCCAGCCCTACGCACCATGCAGGGTGTTGAGGCAGTTGGGACGATACCAAGTAATCCCGAAGGAAGAAGATCTCAGTAGCCAGGTGATTGAAATCGGACCTGGTGGGCAGTTCCCTGAAGCATTCGTTCGGAGGATCTGGAATGAATGTCAAACCTTGAAGGTAAATACCTGTGTACGAGATCGGGCTAAGGGCGAAGTGTCTCCGAAATACCTCCCGTGGTACAGAAGGGAGCTTGAACATCAGAGACCAACTAAGAGAGCTCATATCCAGGGCTTTGACGAATCCTCACAGGCAGAATGGGGCTGGTTAAAAAGAGAAGAAGGCTACCGGGCTGAAATCGGAAAGCTAAAGCAACAAGTCGAGAGGCTTATATTTGAGAACAACGTGCAAGTCGCCTCAGAGCAGGGCGAAAAGAACAAGCTAGCCCAAGAGAACCAGACACTAAAGGCCCGCCTACGCCAAGCCATCAAAAGTAACCTTGACCGACAGAAACGTCGCTCCGACGAAAGGTTAATAGCAAGTCTGAAAAATCAGGTCATCCAAAACCAAGAAGAAGTAGAACAATCAGAAGCTCGCATAGCAAGGATGAAGGTCAGATGGGTGAAATGCACAATGGCCCGGAGGCAGCGTCTGTAACAGGTCATAAGGGATTATGAAATGAGCATCGGGATATTAAGGGAAACGAACTCCACGCTACATGATCGGATCATCAAACAAGCACGAGACGCTCAGGCCGACAGGAGACATTGTTATGATGCAATGGACTGCATGGAAAGGCAAATGGAGCTGTTCCAAGATCGACTTGCCGACAATGCTCAAGCACTGGGAGTGAAGAACCGACAAATCAGGCAATTGTTCATTGAAAGGGACAACATTCGAGGAAGGATCGACGAAATTGGGCACTACATCTACATGAAATTCCTAGCAGGGGAACAAATACCTCGGAAAACCCTTCTTGTTTCCATCATGGGCTGCGTCCACCGAATTATGAATGAGTTGAAGAGCTTGCAGAAGGACCTCACACCAAGGGCCGCGGAAAGGCCGAATGATGCCTCGCGGGCCCTTAAGTTAGAAAATTAATCTTTGATCGAGTCTTGTTTATTTAGGCTTTGTTGTTTTCCCATATGTTGTTTTCTTTTCTTTTTAGTCAAATCGGGTCAAGAACTGTGGAGTCTGTACTATTGCTATTCTTTGTTTGAAGTAACTTGTAATAGCAAAATTTTGAGAATGAATTTAATGATTCCAAAAGAATTTTGCGTTTCTTTACTTTATGGCAGAACTACGCCTGGTCTGATTCGCGCGGGGACGTGATACGTAGGCAATCCCCATAAGATTCGACCGCTTTTAATAAAGAAAGAAAAGAAAATACAAAAATAAAATAAAATACAGGGTTTCCCAAAGTACTTTAAAAAGGGACAAATGAGCAAGCCGGGATGACGCATGTTGTTTGAAGCAAAGCATGTAGAAACGGTTAACTGCCTAGGAGCATTGCATCCTCTATGTGTTATGATCAAATCTGTTAAGCTCTAACGCTAACAAAGTTTGTTGTTGTCTGAATCCAGACAGTTAGTTGTTAAAGAATTCTGGCAACACACCCTTACCAAACCAGATCCAAAGGACAGTAGCAACAAGCATGACTACTTCAGAGAATAGTAACGAGGAAGAAAGGCCGATGAGCCAGTTGTTAAAAGAAGCGATGGAAAAGATTGAAAGGATGGGACTAGAGATGAATGCAATGCAGCTGGATCTAGCCAAAGCACAAAAGAGCCCTGAGCCACTGGGGCACATGCCGGAATACCCTCACTCCGGCCCTTCAACAAGCCTCCTGAATCCCCGTTATCATCAGGAAAGAAGCCCACATGATTCCCAAGCTCCACCACCCCATCAACCTCTCCCAACACCAAATATTCCCATTTTTGTGGGACCCACATCAGCCACCCTACAAAGAACGACCAGTGAGCCATTGTTTCAGGCTCACGATACGCAATACTATCCCCCTGAGCCCACATTCCATGCCCCCGAACCACAGGCCTACAACCCGCACTTGGAGGTACCGGCAGAGATTGAAAAGCCAGTTAAAACCCCCGAACAGGATGAGGTATTGAGGAAGTTCAAAAGCCTGGAGCAGTCCTTTAGGAACCTGCACGGATTGGGCAATCAAGTCAGCGTGGCTTACAAAGATCTATGCCCTTTCCCGGACGTCCAACTCCCGGCTGGGTTCAAGATGCCTAAGTTCGATTTATATGAAGGGCACGGTGATCCCATGGCACATTTGCGGGGATTCTGTAGCAAAATGAGAGGGGCAGGCGGCAAAGATGAGCTGCTGATAGCTTATTTCGGCCAAAGTCTGAGCGGATCTGCACTAGAATGGTATACCATGCAGGATTCCAGTAGATGGTACACTTGGGATGATCTGGCGCAGGCTTTCGCGGGTCATTTCCAATACAATCTCGAGATAGTCCCTGACCGTCTCACATTATTGAGGACTGGGAAGAAACCCGGGGAAAGTTTTCGCGAGTTCGGATTCCGCTGGAGAGAGCAAGCGGCCAGAGTCGATCCTCCCATGAGAGAGGGAGAGATGGTGGACTATTTCTTACAAACATTGGATCCAACCTACTTTGGTCACTTGGTGACGATGGTTGGAAAATCCTTCAACGAGGTGGTGAAGATAGGGGTCATGATAGAAGAGGGTCTGAGGTCTGACAAAATCCTGAATTACTCAGCACTCAAAGCAACGACCCAGGCTATTCAGAACGGCACGGGAGGTGCGCTGAGAAGAAAGAAAGAAGAAGTTGCCACGATCGAGGCAGGCAGTTGGTCCGGGTCTGGCAAGCCACATTACAACCAACCCAGACCTCACAGGTCAAACTACCTATACAACCCACCACATCACTGCTATCCCCCCCCAAGAACCTCATTTCACCGTCCATCAAGCCCAGACATACACCCAACCTCCGGTTCGCCCACAATGGCGTGCGCCAGCTCCCCACAATACATACCCAGCTCCACATAATACCTACCCACCACCACAAAGTACCTACCCTCCACCCAGAGCATACATGAACCCTCCAGGGACAAGCTTTCGAGGGAGTCAAGCTGCTAAGAATGATAGGCTACAAAAACATAGAGCCTTTACTGAGCTGGGAGAGTCCTATACCGCCGTATTCCACAAATTGATACGGTTGGGTTTGGTGAGTCCTGTTGAACCTAGAGAGCAAAACCCCCCATCCCAAAATGTGAACAGGTCAATAAGCTGTGAGTACTGCTCAGGAATGCTGGGACATGAAACTGAAAAATGTTGGAGACTGAAGCAGGCGATACAAGACCTCATTGATGCTAACAAAATCGAGGTCCAGACGCCGGAGGCACCTAACATCAATCAGAACCCACTGCCAGCGCACCACGAGAGTTACATGATCGAGTTGGTGTATGAGGGAGGAGAGTTGAGACAGCCCTCACAGACAGTGATGATGATCCAGGCTGCTCCAAAAGAAGGATCGACCAATGGAGGGACGGGGGTACAATCGTAGGGAGAATGCGTCAAGACAGTAGTGATATTGGGAAAGAGCCCATCCGCCATAACAAGCAAACTCGAGCCAAACAAGTTGGTAATATCAGGGACTCCACCCACGCCTGTAGTTGTGTTGAAAGGGGTGTACAGGGAACTGGTCACTATAAAGCCTGTAGTCCAGTTGCCGATGATTGATAGCAAAGATGTGCCTTGGAAATACGAGAAGGCGGTGGTGATGTACAAAGGGAAACAAGTAGAGGAAGTTAGTTGTGAAGCGCAAGGGCTGACTCGATCAGGTCGGTGTTTTGCTCCGGTGGAACTGAGAAGAACCAACCCCGCTACAACTAAGAAACCTGTGTCCGAAGAAGAGGCTGAGGAGTTCTTGAGGAAGATGAAAGTGCAGGACTACTCCGTGGTCGAACAGCTGAGGAAAACACCAGCCCAGATCTCGCTGATGTCATTACTGATCCATTCTGAGGAGCATCGTCGGGCCTTGGTGAAGATATTAAACGAAGCTCACGTGCCCAACGAGATTTCTGTAAACCACCTGGAAACCATTGCCAACAAGATTTTCGAGGTGAATAGGGTAACATTCTCAGATGATGACCTGCCAATGGAAGGTACGGAGCATAATAAAGCTCTCTACCTAACTGTCAAATGTGAAAACTCGGTAGTTACTCGGGTATTGGTGGATAATGGTTCAAGTGCCAATATCTGCCCATTGTCCACTCTGAACCAGTTAAAGATCGACCACAGAAAAATCCTCAAAAATAGCATCTGTGTTCGAGGATTTGACGGAAATGGAACAGCCACTGTAGGGGATGTTGTACTTGAATTAACCATCGGTCCAGTCCTGTTCACCATGGAGTTCCAGGTGTTAGATGCCACAGTATCTTATAACCTTCTGTTAGGACGACCATGGATTCATGCAGCCAAAGCAGTGCCCTCCACCCTACATCAGATGGTGAAGTTCGAGTGGGAAAGACAAGAGGTCGTGCTACACGGCGAGGACACGACGTGCACCATGGGTGGCGCCATTGTACCTTTCATAGAGACCGATGATGACAAAGGTCCTTGGGTCTACCAGATTTTCGATACAGTGTCGGCAAACAAAGTTTCTGAAGGAGAAATCATCCCGCACCCTAGGGTATCTGCCGCGATAGTCATGATGGTCTCGGAAATGCTGGGTAATGGATTCGTGCCGAGAAAAGGCCTGGGAGTCGAGCTTCAGGGGATTGTCCAAACTGTCTCCCTGCCTAAAAATTTGGAAACTTTCGGATTGGGGTTCAAGCCAACCGCAGCAGATGTAAAACAAGCGCGGAAAATGAAGAAGAAAGTCTGGTATCTTCCCAAACCCGTGCCACGTCTTTCAAGAACTTTTGTCAGAGCAAGCGCCAAAGGGCCACCGGTCCCAAAGATTCTAGGACCATTGATTGGTATGGATGGGGACTTGAATCAGAGTTTTGAGAGGCTATTCGCTGATGTCAGTATGGTAGAGGCTGGAGAAGGTTCCAGCAGAGCAGAGATACAGTTTGTGGGGCCTGAGGCCAAAACCAACAATTGGACGGTTACTCCTCTTCCTGTCCGAGGGGAGCCTTGGTAGTAGGCTTTGATTTATGTTTTGTTTGTTTTGTTTTGTTCGGATTATTCCAGGGTGTAATCCAAATTTTACTTTTGTTTTGTAAAAGTATGAACCCTTTTATCCCGCAAGTTTAATAAAGTTCTCTTCTCTTGTTCCATTTTAATTTTGTTTTGTTCTTTTTCTTTCTGAACAGTTCTCTTTTTACTGGTTCTAACGACATGGTATGCACAGCGGATCTTCGACCTAGTCTAATAAATCAATCTGAATCCGACTTAATGACACAAGAGGTCGTTTGTAACGATGAATCTGAATATGACGAAGATAAAGCCTTCGAAGAGATAAACCGAGAACTGTGCCAATTTGAAGAAAAACCCAAACCTAACCTAAATGACACTGAGGCTGTGAATCTAGGGGACGATGATAATGTCCGAGAAACCAAAATCAGCATCCATATTGAGCCGAATGTCAGGGAAGAATTGATCAAAACCCTCGTGGAATTCAAAGATGTTTTTGCATGGTCATATGATGATATGCCGGGATTAAGCACCAATTTAGTGGTTCACAAATTGCCCACTGACCCGGCATACCCTCCGGTCAAGCAAAAGCTAAGGAAATTTAAAACAGAAATGAGTGTAAAGATCAAAGAAGAGGTGATTAAGCAGTTGCAGGCGAAGGTCATTCGGGTCACTCGATATCCCGAGTGGTTGGCCAATGTGGTACCAGTTCCAAAGAAGGACGGGAAAATCAGGGTGTGCGTCGACTACCGCAATCTCAACAAAGCAAGTCCCAAGGACAATTTTCCATTGCCCAACATCCATATCCTGATCGATAATTGCGCTGGGCGCGAGATCGGATCCTTTGTGGATTGTTATGCGGGATATCATCAGATCCTGATGGACGAGGAAGATGCGGAAAAGACGGCTTTTATTACGCCATGGGGAACTTACTGCTATCGGGTAATGCCATTCGGACTGAAGAATGTCGGGGCAACGTACATGCGAGCAATGACTGCTGTGTTTCACGACATGATACACAAAGAAATTGAGGTGTACGTAGATGATGTGATCATAAAGTCTTGGTGTCAGGAAGACCATGTACAGACCTAAGGAGATTCTTCCAAAGACTCCGAAGGTGTGATATCAAGCTTAACCCGGCCAAATGCGCATTCGGGGTTCCATCAGGAAAGCTGTTAGGATTCATCGTCAGTCGACGGGGTATTGAGCTGGACCCATCAAAGATCGAATCCATCCGAGATTTGCCACCGCCAAAGAACAAAACAGAGATAATGAGTTTGTTGGGTAGACTCAATTACATCAGCAGGTTCATCGCTCAACTCACGGCGACTTGTGAGCCCATATTTCGGTTGCTGAAAAAGGATGCTGCGGTAAGTTAGACGGTAGAATGTCAAGAGGCTTTCGACCAAATCAAAGGGTATCTGTCTAATCCACCCGTGTTGGTCCCGCCTAAGCCAGGGAAGCCCTTAATTCTTTATCTGACAGTCCTGGAAAATTCATTTGGTTGTGTACTGGGGCAACATGATGACACAGGAAGGAAAGAGCAGGCCATTTACTATCTCAGCAAGAAATTTACAGTATATGAGGTCAAGTACACTCAACTCGAGAAAACATGCTGCGCCCTAACTTGGGTGGCTCAGAAGTTGAAACACTACCTGTCCTCGTATACCACTTATCTCATATCCCGTTTGGACCCATTAAAGTATATCTTTCAGAAACCTATGCCCACAGGAAGGTTGGCAAAATGGCAAATTCTACTCACAGAGTTTGATATCGTCTATGTGACGAGGACAGCCATGAAAGCCCAAGCGCTGGCAGACCATTTGGCAGAGAATCCCGTTGATGAAAAATACGAGCCTTTAAGAACGTATTTTCCCGACGAAGAAGTGATGCATACAAGTGAGATGGAGTTACCCGAGGAACTGGGTTGGAAGCTTTTCTTCGATGGAGCTGCGAACGCGAAAGGGGTTGGAATAGGAGCAGTACTCATTTCTGAAACAGGACGACATTATCCTGTTACGGCTCAACTACGCTTCTATTGCACCAATAATATGGCCGAGTATGAAGCTTGCATTTTGGGTCTGCGATTGGCGGTGGACATGGATGTCCAAGACATTTTGGTCTTGGGAGACTCGGACCTCTTGGTACATCAGATTCAGGGTGAATGGGAAATGCGGGATCTGAAACTCATACCATATCGACAATGCTTGCACGATCTGAGCAAGCGATTTCGGTCGGTGAAGTTCAAACATATACCGAGAGTTCATAACGAGGTTGCGGATGCATTGGCCACCTTAGCATCAATGCTGCACCACCCTGACAAAATGTATGTTGATCCTCTGCACATCCAGGTCCGTGATCAGCACGCTTATTGCAATGCCGTAGAAGAGGAAGCAGATAACGAGCCCTGGTTTCATGATATCAAGGAATACCTCAGAATGGAGATATATCCGGAACAGGCCACTGGAGACCAAAAAAGAGCCCTTCGGCGTTTGTCGAATGGTTTCTTCCTCAGCGGAGGAGTTTTGTACAAAAGAACCCCGGATTTGGGATTGTTGAGATGTATAGATGTCGGTCAAGCCACGACGGTTATGGAAGAGGTACATGCTGGAGTTTGCGGGCCACATATGAGCGGATATGTATTGGCAAGGAAGATCCTTCAAGCAGGGTATTATTGGCTCCCCATGGAGCATGACTGCATCACTTTCGTGAGGAAATGCCATCAGTGTCAGATACATGGAGATCTGATTCACGCTCCACCAACAGAGTTACATACGATGTCAGCACCCTGGCCGTTTGTAGCATGAGAGAGGTATGCCAACAATTCAAGATTACACACCGCAATTCCACCCCATATCACCCCAAGGCGAATGGAGCGGTTGAAACAGCCAATAAAAACATCAAGAAGATACTGCGAAAGATGGTGGAAGGATCTAGACAATGGCACGAGAGATTACCCTTTGCTCTGTTGGATTATCGCACTACCGTCTGGACCTCCATAGATGCAACTCCTTATTTGTTGGTGTACGGAACTGAGGCCGTAATACCGGCGGAGGTCGAAATTCCGTCCCTCCGGATTATCGCTGAAGCCGAGATTGATGATGATGAATGGGTCAAAGCTCGATTGGAACAGTTAAGCTTGATAGACGAGAAAAGATTGGCAGCAGTGTGCCATGGTCAGCTATATCAGAAGAGAATGGCAAAGGCATACAATAAGAAGGTACGCCCTAGGAAGTTTGAAGTAGGGCAGCAGGTATTGAAGAGGATCCTCCCGCATCAGGTCGAAGCAAAAGGCAAGTTTGCCCCAAATTGGCAAGGGCCTTATATCGTTACCAGGGTGTTGCCTAACGGTGCTTTGTGTTTGACGAATATCGAGGGAAGATGTGTTCACATGGCTATCAATTCGGATGCAGTCAAAAGATATTATGCGTAATTTCTTTGATTATGGCAATTATTGGTTCGTTTGTTTGTACTTGGTACTTATTGGATAATGAAATGACGGAGGCAATTCTTTCTTCTATCCAAACACTTTTTACCCTTGTTTCCCCCTTTTGAGCCTTAAGTTATTCTTTCATATCCCTCTTTTGGAATCACTAATAGAAAAGATATGAAAAAGAAAAAAAAGAGAAATAAAAAGAAAGAAAATTGTAAAAGAAAAAGAAAAAAAGAGAAGGAGATAAAAATCACAAGAAAAACAAAACCGTGGGAACTACGTTTGACCTGATTCCTCAAAGAGGATACGTAGGCGCCTCACGGCTCGGTCATAGTGTGCATAATGTCCATAAGTGTGCATAATAGGCACAGTGTGCATAACGCACATAGCTCAACATAGTGTAAAAATAAAATCCCCCAAGCAATAAAACTGGGGCAGAGGTTATGTTTTAAGGTTCCAACAAAGGTTTGATTCCAAAAGTTGTAGCGTATCACCCATAAAGTTATTTCATTTTGATAGCCTTTCTTTTAGCCCCACACCGAAACCAACATCGACGTCCAAAAGACCTCCCGATCAATATCCAAGAGGTGCCAAGTCAGGCAAATAAAGCCGAGAACAATACACTGATCCCCGGCAAAGAAGAGGAGCATAAAACTGGAAATGAATTGATATTCCAGAGGAATCTCCAAAAGAGAGGGTCATATCGATAGCACTCCAATCCTCCGTTGAAAAAATAAAATGAGAGAGTCTTGGCGGTGAAAACCTTCGCAGGCACCACAAGGCGACGAAAGATGAGGGGTATAAAACGAGAGAGTCTTATCGGTGAAAACCTTCACAGGCACCATAAGGCGCCGGGAGCTGAGAGAAAAGAGAGAGTCTCATTAGTGAAAACCCCTAGAAGGGCACTATGAGGCAACAAGACAGATCAACAAAAGGATCCACGTTCACAAAGAAATGGACGCCCATTTATCCCCAGTAAGTAAGGTCATCAGGCAAGTTGATTGATACAAATAGACTGGGTCAGGAATCTATGGTGCACGTCATGATCACAAGGACCAGTCATGTTATCCAGATAAGTTCTTCTCTTTTCCTTTTTCCACCAAGTATTGGTTCAGAAAGATTTTCCTCCTTTTCTATCTTTTTCATTTTTTCTTTCTAAGAATTCGTTTTGGAAAAGATTTTTCAAAGTTTACTACCAGAGGCCGAAGGGGTACGAAAGAAAAATACGAAAAGGGTAGGCCAAGAGCCGAGGCAATAAGACAAAAGGCATCGGCTGCGAAACCAAAGGACGAATTGTGTAGAAAGAAGGGTGACATAAAGAGAGCGGAAAATGACGGGTGAAGGACTTGTGAACCAAGTTCCGAAAAGGTTTCCCCGCAGAATGTTGATAAATCCCGGACCCGAATCCGAAGTGGTCAGACGCCACAAGAAAGGGAAATCAAACCAGTGCAAGATATCCCCGGGTAATGCAATTCTATGCCTTGCAGTTCCGGAAGGAAGTAAACTCCTGAAGGGAGTAGTTTCGGGATTAAAAACAGACTCCCACAGCATGTCCTGAAAAGAGAAAGCAGAAAGGGGGATAAATGGAAAACCACCCCCAGCAAGCAGCGTCGTCCACCAACCAGTTGTTGGAGCATAGAGCAAGGAGAAGAAAAGGGAAAAATCATCCCCCATCGGAAAGGTCACGTTGCCCCACCATGATTAAAACTAACTAAATCCTTTTGTCTGCTGCAAGAAAATAAAGGTTGATGATGGCAGAAGGACGCGATACCGGAAAGGTCACCAAAACTGGGGCAGAAAATTTTCTGCCATTGCCAAATATTTTCTCGGAGGAACGAGAAAACAAAATCAAATATGTCTTAGTTTAAATAGGCGCCCACCTGTATAACGAGAGGAATATTTTCATGTCTTAGTTTAAATAGGCGCCCACCTGTATAATGAGAGGAATACTTTTTCAGTCTTAGTTTAAATAGGCGTCCACCTGTATAACGAGAGGAATATTTTCATGTCTTAGTTTAAATAGGCGCCCACCGGTATAACGAGAGGAATACTTTTTCAGTCTTAGTTTAAATAGGCGCCCACCTGTATAACGAGAGGAATAATTTTCAGGCTTAGTTTAAATAGGCGCCCACCTGTATAACGAGAGGAATAATTTTCAGTCTTAGTTTAAATAGGCTCCCACCTGTATAACGAGAGAAATACTTTTCAGTCTTACTTTAAATAGGCGCCCACCTGTATAACGAGAGGAATATTTTCATGTCTTAGTTTAAATAGGCGCCCACCTGTATAATGAGAGGAATAATTTTAATGTCTTAGTTTAAATAGGCGCCCACCTGTATAACGAGAGGAATAATTTTCATGTCTTAGTTTAAATAGGCGCCCACCTGTATAACGAGAGGAATACTTTTCAGTCTTAGTTTAAATAGGCGCCCACCTATATAACGAGAGAAATACTTTTCAGTATTAGTTTAAATAGGCGCCCACCTGTATAACGAGAGGAATACTTTTCAGTCTTAGTTTAAATAGGGGCCCACCTGTATAACGAGAGGAATAATTTTCAGTCTAAGTTTAAATAGGCGCCCACCTATATAACGAGAGGAATACTTTTTCAGTCTTAGTTTAAATAGGCGCCCACCTGTATAACGAGAGGAATAATTTTCAGTCTTAGTTTAAATAGGCGCCCACCTGTATAATGAGAGGAATAATTTTCAGTATTAGTTTAAATAGGCGCCCACCTGTATAACGAGAGGAATATTTTCATGTCTTAGTTTAAATAGGCGCCCACCTGTATAACGAGAGGAATACTTTTTCAGTCTTAGTTTAAATAGGCGCACACCTGTATAACGAGAGGAATACTTTCCAGTCTTAGTTTAAATAGGCGTCCACTTGTATAACGAGAGGAATACTTTTCAGTCTTAGTTTAAATAGGCGCCCACCTGTATAACGAGATGAATAATTTTCAGTCTTAGTTTAAATAGGCGCCCACCTGTATAACGAGAGGAATATTTTCATGTCTTAGTTTAAATAGGCGTCGACCTGTATAACGAGAGGAATAATTTTCATGTCTTAGTTTAAATAGGCGCCCACCTGTATAACGAGAGGAATAATTTTCATGTCTTAGTTTAAATAGGTGCCCACCTGCATAACGAGAGGAATAATTTTCATGTCTTAGTTTAAATAGGCGCCCACCTGTATAACGAGAGGAATACTTTTCAGTCTTAGTTTAAATAGGCGCCCACCTGTATAACGAGAGGAATACTTTTCAGTCTTAGTTTAAATAGGCGCCCACCTGTATAACGAGAGGAATACTTTTCAGTCTTAGTTTAAATAGGCGCCCACCTGTATAACGAGAGGAATACTTTTCAGTCTTAGTTTAAATAGGCGCCCACCTGTATAACGAGAGGAATACTTTTCAGTCTTAGTTTAAATAGGCGCCCACCTGTATAACGAGAGGAATACTTTTCAGTCTTAGTTTAAATAGGCGCCCACCTGTATAACGAGAGGAATACTTTTCAGTCTTAGTTTAAATAGGCGCCCACCTGTATAACGAGAGGAATACTTTTCAGTCTTAGTTTAAATAGGCGCCCACCTGTATAACGAGAGGAATACTTTTCAGTCTTAGTTTAAATAGGCGCCCACCTGTATAACGAGAGGAATACTTTTCAGTCTTAGTTTAAATAGGCGCCCACCTGTATAACAAGAGGAATAATTTTCAGTCTTAGTTTAAATAGGCGCCCACCTGTATAACGAGAGGAATATTTTCATGTCTTAGTTTAAATAGGCGCCCACCTGTATAACGAGAGGAATACTTTTTCAGTCTTAGTTTAAATAGGCACCCACCTGTATAACGAGAGGAATAATTTTCAGTCTTAGTTTAAATAGGCGCCCACCTGTATAACGAGAGGAATAATTTTCAGTCTTAGTTTAAATAGGCGTCCACCTGTATAACGAGAGGAATAATTTTCAGTCTTAGTTTAAATAGGCGCCCACCTGTATAACGAGAGGAATATTTTCATGTCTTAGTTTAAATAGGCGCCCACCTGTATAACGAGAGGAATACTTTTCAGTCTTAGTTTAAATAGGCGCCCACCTGTATAACGAGAGGAATACTTTTCAGTCTTAGTTTAAATAGGCGCCCACCTGTATAACGAGAGGAATACTTTTCAGTCTTAGTTTAAATAGGCGCCCACCTGTATAACGAGAGGAATACTTTTCAGTCTTAGTTTAAATAGGCGCCCACCTGTATAACGAGAGGAATACTTTTCAGTCTTAGTTTAAATAGGCGCCCACCTGTATAACGAGAGGAATATTTTCATGTCTTAGTTTAAATAGGCGCCCGCCTGTATAACGAGAGGAATAATTTTCAGTCTTAGTTTAAATAGGCGCCCACCTGTATAACGAGAGGAATAATTTTCAGTCTTAGTTTAAATAGGCGCCCACCTGTATAATGAGAGGAATACTTTTCAGTCTTAGTTTAAATAGGCGCCCACCTGTATAACGAGAGGAATAATTTTCAGTCTTAGTTTAAATAGGCGCCCACCTGTATAACGAGAGGAATATTTTCATGTCTTAGTTTAAATAGGCGCCCACCTGTATAACGAGAGGAATACATTTTCAGTCTTAGTTTAAATAGGCGCCCACCTGTATAACGAGAGGAATAATTTTCAGTCTTAGTTTAAATAGGCGCCCACCTGTATAACGAGAGGAATAATTTTCAGTCTTAGTTTAAATAGGCGCCCACCTGTATAACGAGAGGAATAATTTTCAGTCTTAGTTTAAATAGGCGCCCACCTGTATAACGAGAGGAATAATTTTCATGTCTTAGTTTAAATAGGCGCCCACCTGTATAACGAGAGGAATACTTTTCAGTCTTAGTTTAAATAGGCGCCCACCTGTATAACGAGAGGAATAATTTTCAGTCTTAGTTTAAATAGGCGCCCACCTGTATAACGAGAGGAATAATTTTCAGTCTTAGTTTAAATAGGCGTCCACCTGTATAACGAGAGGAATAATTTTCAGTATTAGTTTAAATAGGCGCCCACCTGTATAACGAGAGGAATAATTTTCATGCCTTAGTTTAAATAGGCGCCCACCTGTATAACGAGAGGAATAATTTTCATGTCTTAGTTTAAATAGGCGCCCACCTGTATAACGAGAGGAATACTTTTCAGTCTTAGTTTAAATAAGCGCCCACCTGTATAACGAGAGGAATAATTTTCAGTCTTAGTTTAAATAGGAGCCCACCTGTATAACGAGAGGAATAATTTTCAGTCTTAGTTTAAATAGGTGCCCACCTGTATAACGAGAGGAATATTTTCATGTCTTAGTTTAAATAGGCGCCCTCCTGTATAACGAGAGGAATACTTTTCATGTTTTAGTTTAAATATTTCAGATTTTGAGAGTAGTAACCCCACCGGAAGGCCGAAGGTTACAGCGGGAATATCCAGCAGGAAACAACAAAAATCCCCAGCACCGCGAAGCAGAAGGTTGCAAACTCAGGCGCACAAATCAAAAGGACGCGTAAGGACGCGTTTTGAAAGAAGCAGCTTATGAACATTAAATCATGCCCAGCATGGCAAATCTGATGAAGAGAGACGTACCACCAGAGGAACCACTGAAAAGCTTAATGAAGAAAGCCGGGTCCCTAGCGGACCAAGCAAAATGATGAAAACCGGCATTCAGAAAGGCAGAGGACCAGTGTCATCCCCAAGTTCACAAAATAAAAGCATCGGAGGAAAATGCAAGCCGACAAGAAAGCAAGGCGACAAGAACAAGTTGAAGATAGATGAGATCTTATGATCCACAGTCTAGCCTAGCTTCTTATTTTTTCTTTTGGCACAATGTAACAGGGAGATCGATAAGCGATAACAGCATACAACAGCATGCAACAGCACACGACAACAGCGAATGTTACAGTCACGCGGTAGTCCCAGCTACCGAAGCTTCCCGAACTACATTGACATGATTCCTGTTCAGCCCAGGATATGTAGGAAACCTCGGAAGCAAAGGTTCGGTCAAATCTTTTTCAAAAAATGCTTCACACGGAGTACTCGGGCGAGCAAAAATCGCCCGCTTTGTCTTTGCGCGAAAACCCTTCGTGTCTTCGGGCAAAGAGGGGCAGCTGTAAGCACGTGATTTTTGCTCCACGGACAATCACTCCAAAATACAATCATTGACACCTCGCTGTACAATTTTTTGATTTTACGTGATATGTGCTGGTAGTCATTTGTGGTTCTGTCCATTTTTTTCATTTTTATCAAGTAAAATACAAAATATGTATGTCATGTTAATTAAGCCATAATTCAGTCATTAAAAGAAAATTCACAAAATATGCGTCTTTTATTTTAGGCTGTGATTTAACCATTTAAAGAATTTGTAATATGTGTGTGATAATTGTGTTAAGTGTTGATTAATGTGTGTTTTTAAACTCATTTTAATTTAGTTGTATTTTAAAATTAGAAAACAAAGGAAAAGAGTGCAAATTGTTTAGAAAATCGGATTGGGCCTATTTGTTTCAAAATTTTAAGGCCCAGAAGCAGCCCAAAACCAGCACCCCGGTCCAATTCAGACCAGGCCTGCCCAAGCATGGACCCCAAACTACGTCGTATCAGCATCCCTGTTGGAACCGTTGATCTGATTCAAACGGACGGTCTTGATCAAGCTGCTCATTTACCCAAACGACGCCGTCTTAGGCAATTGATCTGAGCCGTCCAACCCCTTTGATCCAACGGATCCAAGCCTTCCCCTAGACCCGTCAAAATTTGACCCGATCCAGTCCCCCACCCGGTCGCACCTACCACACACCTAAACGACATCGTTCTTCCCAAGTGAATAGATCCTGGCCATAGATCTCACTTGATCCAACGGACAGGATCTAAACCCTCAATGCATATATAAACCTAACCCTTTTACCCCGCCCCCCTACCCAAACACCCACCCCCGTTCCTTCGTCTCTCTCAGAAGGGACCCCAAATCCCCGAAACCCTAGCAGCCGCCCTGGTGCCCTTTCAGCATAAATCCGGTGGCCAGGATGCCGGTGGCTACCATAGTTACACCACTGGACCTACGAGCCCCCCTGAACACAAATCCCTAATCACCTAACTTCGAATCACCTCCCAGGTGCTCGAATCTTCGATCAAAGATTCGAGCCAAAACCTTAAGTCATCGGATGAGTCCTAAATTCACCCTAGTCACTCCCCTAACATCCCTCATACCCTAATCAGCTTTGGTTCCGGTCGAATATAAGCAGAACTCTTCGAATCCCAAATCTGAGTTCAAGAACCCTAAAAAACCAAACCTGTTTCGTTTGAGGTAAGTGTCCTATGTAATCGTCTTTTCTTTCCTCTTGTTTAGGTTTATGCATGTGTTTGTGGATTTGTTTTAGATTTGTTTTTGATTATTTTCTATCCATCTTCAAAGACCCTTTTGTTTGGTCGATTTCTTTTCTCAAATATTAATTGAAGTGCTATAAGATGTTTAGTCGCCTCGATTGATGTTGACGACCAGTTAAGTTTCATAAACTCTATGTTAAATGCCCCGAGTTCGGAAATAAATTGGTGCTTTGTTTAGTCTGTGATGTTTGTCGATTAATTGTTACGTATATTAGTTCATATAATCGACTTGAGTAACATCGTCAAATAATTAAGTGTTGTAAAGTTCCATTGTTGTCCGAAAAAGGCCTGAGACACTTAGTTTGTTTCTGTTTTAAGTTTAGTCGATTAGCGGCTAATTAGTATATGTTATAACTCGCAAAGTCGACTCGACACATGTTTGATGTTAGTTTCACAGTATTAAATAACAAACGACCTAACTGAGTGATTTAGGTTAGTTTCACAGCCAGTTACTGGCTGATTTTGTTGAAGGCTTGTGTTGGACTGATTATAGGTTGGTTTGTTAGTTGTGGGAGGGGGTATTCGAACTAGTAACTGGCAGATACAATAGAAGGAAAGGGTGAGGCAAGACAGCAATGATCAAGGGTCTGTGGGATAGTTTTGGTTGGGGCAAAGACTGATTAAATATTCAGGATTAATGGGCTATCAATTGTTTAATCAGAAATACTATTAATCTAGTATTAGTGGGGACAAAACATAAGAGTATGGGAGTTTAATACTTAACTAAACCCATGACCCTTGAATAGAGCAATAGGTCAGGCGTGGGGAACAAAAATGACCTGCATCAAGAAGATGCTTAGGCATGGGAAATGAAGGGGATAGGCAGTCACTGAGGCTGTGAAGTTCTAGGCAGCCCTTAGGGGTTCCCATTCAGTTATAAATAGAGTTGTTTTTAGTTAAGAAGGGGCTGGACTTTTAGTTTTCAGAGAGAAAAAAACAGAAAAAAATTTCAGAATACTGTGAATGAGTATCATCTGAAAACTGTGTAAGAGTTCAAGTTGGTCAAGGTGTCTTTGCTAATTGCTGTTGGTTGTTTGTTGAGCTTTTGTGGTTATTGAATTTTTGCTGCTACTGCATTGAACATTCTGGTTTTCTCGGCTTGCATTTTACTACTCTGTTTCCTGGGTTTGGTTTGCTTGGTGCTCGACCACTTGTGAGCTTCATCACTGTGGCTGGTTATTGTTGCTGTGTTGCTTGCTGTTTGGTTGCCTGTTGCTGATACTTTTCTTCATCTCTTTCTTATTGTTCAAACATCCAGGTACCCATTCTAAATTCATTGATGTAAATGGTGAAGTTTGGAGTTGAATAAGAGCATGAGAAGTATTGCAGTCCAAACACTAGCATAGTTACCACTTTTCTGCTGTTTGTAGTTTAGAATACTTATATGTTCAGCATGTAAAGTTTGGTTTTCAAACTATGTAACGAAACAATTTTTAGCCTTATTGAGTTTGGTCTGTAACCTGTTGTTGTATGTAAATCAGAAAAGAAGTTAGCTGGAGAATAGTGATACTCGGCCAACAAGGGTTTCACATAAGGTCTGTTTAAAATAAATGCAGTGGTCACATTTGTGTCATCTTAATTCACCAGTAGGTAATGTGTATTTCGAAGACATATTAGGCCATTTGGATTATAGAAAAAAGAAAAATAGTATAGCTAAACACATGGTAATACCGCTTAAGTTAGACAGGGTTAGTTTCAGTTGTTCAGTTTTTTTTAGTGTCAAGCATGTAAGAAGTAATTAACTGAACTTCGTACGTATGCCCGTCAATGAATAAGGTCGAATACGTCTGAATACTTCGCCTAAGAATAATCTATTTCGATATTATTGTGCGTCAATCTCATGTCTCAGTCTTCTTGAGTAATAGAATATAGAACGAAAGCAATCCCTTTTTTACAAACTCTGCTGCAAGTTTTCATTTGTGTTAGTCATAAACTAATAACTAACAAATTACGTTTTTCAGCATGTAATTAATTAAGAGTTTTTCTTTATTTTAGAGACGAACTTAATAGAAAATGTAGTTGTTGTAGGTTTATCCTTAAAATAAAACGAGATGAGCCTTGCCAAATAAAAATGCAAATCGCGGGGCCCTCAATAATTAGTCATAATAAATACTTAGATTTTGGGATGGATCGTTTAGTGAATTTCACCGCCTTCCCCAAAGATAATAACGCGTTAGCCTCTTTAGACGCGACTTAACTAAATTACTTTCTTAAACTCGGGTGCACATTTATGTGACCCAAATCCAAATCTCAACGGAGTCGAAATGCGTCTCTAATCACGGGTACATTGATTGTGGCGTGGTCTGAGATGCATTTCCATGACGTTGCAAATTCTTTTTATAAGGAATGAGACGAGCCTCGACAAACAAAAATGTACAAAGTGCGGGGCCCTCTAAATGTACATGTATATTAAAATACTTAGAATTCGGGACATGCCGTTTAGCGAATTTCATGGCCTTCCCCAAAATAACAATACGCTAGTTGCTTTAAGCGCGCCTTTAATAATTTATTTTCCTTAACTCGGGTGCACATTTATGTGACCCAAATCCAAATCTCAACCGAATCGAGATATGTCAACAATCACGTGTACATTGATGTAACGTGGTTCGAGGTATGTTTTCACGACGTTGCAATTCCTTGTAAAAAATAATAATAGTAATTATGAAAGCGGTAAAAAGTTAAAATTTGCACATAAGTTCATATTTGTATAAAATCAGATAATCAAGCCGAATATAACAGTTGAGCGACCGTGCTAGAACCACGGAACTCGGGAATGCCTAACACCTTCTCCCGGGTTAACAGAATTCCTTATCCGGATTTCTGGTACGCAGACTATAATATGGAGTCATTCTTTTCCTCGATTCGGGATTAAAAATTGGTGACTTGGGACACCCTAAATCTCCCAAGTGGCGACTCTAAAATAAACAAACCAATCCCGTTTCGATTGTCCTTTAATTGGAAAAAACTCCCTTGTCCCCTCGTGGGGCGGAAAAAGGAGGTGTGACAATGGCAAACAAGTAATTCTAGCCTATCATGCTGCACCGAATTCAGGTAAGGCATTTTGAGCAAATAAAGCAATTAAATCACTTAGACATACTTTCCTAAGCTAACAACAGGCTTAATAATGCAAGTAATAAAAATAGGAAAGGAAGCATACAAATAATTACTTAATGAAAAATTGGATTTCCAATAATTAGCACAAGTACGCACTCATCACCTCACGTTCAAGGCATTTTAATTACCAAATATACCAAATCCTAAGGAGAAGGTCCCCCACACAAGGTTAGGCAAGCTACTTATCTCGAACCGACTCAAAATCAACCCGAAACCACGAGTACTCGAGTCCAAATGGCCTAAATCTATTCAATTCAATTGCATAATATAAATAACACTTCAAGTAACTGATTCCACAAAAAAAATTCTAAGATAATACGCGAAATTAGGTAAAATAACCAAAATTCCCCTTAGGCACATGGCTCGGAATCGGGTGAAATTTACATTTTCAGAATTCTCATACTCTCACAAGTCTATACAAAACAAGAACACTGAAATCGGAGTTCAATTGACCCCTCAAATACCCATTTTAAGGTCTCTTAATCTCAAGCCCTAATTACCCATTTTCCCAAAAGTTTTACCACTACTTAGGTCGTTAACCACATATAAACGAGTTATGAAGTCAAAAATGTTACCTCCAAGTGATTCCCCTTTGGTTTCCTCAAAAATCTATCTCAAAAGCTTCAATCCCGTTCAAAAATGGTGGAAAAATGAAGAAGGGTTGCGGATGGGCTATTTAAATACTGCCCAGATTTAACACTATGCGATCGCAGAAATACCTACGCGATCGCATAAGACAACTCCCTCAAAGCAGCACGATCATGACCAGCTCTATGCAATCGCATAGAGCAATTCCATTCGCCTCACTGCCACTCCAAGTCCTTCTACTCGAACGCATTGACTAACACTGCTTAACCTATGCGATCGCACTCTTTCCTTTGCGATCGCAATTAACAAAATCGTCTGGCCTCAACTTACTCTACCCGATCGCAGGTGAACTCACGCGATCGCAATGAACAAATCACTGCTGCAAAAATACCAGAACACTAGCAATCTCCCAAAAACCAAAAGTGCCCGTTTGAGCATCCAAAATGCACCCGAGCCCCCCGGGACCCCAACCAAACCTATCATTCAAACTTGTTCCAACCTTTAGAATGCTCCAAACAACATCAAATCACCAATGTTTCATCGGATTCAAGCCTAAGAATTCCAAAAACTCTCAAAATATGCTTTCGGTCAAAAAGTCTATCAACCCTCGTCCGAATGACCAGAAATTTTGCACACACGTCACATTCAACACTATAGAGCTACTCCAACTTTCAGAATTCCATTCCGACCCCCGGATAAAAATCTCACTATCGGACCGAAAACTTCAAAAATTCAACTTTCGGCATTTGAAGCCTAAATTAGCTACGGACCTTCAAAACATAATCCGAACACACTCCTAAAACCGAAATCACCCAACAGACCTAACGAAACCATCGAAATTCCATTCCGTGGCCATCTTCACACTGTTCCGACTAAGGTCAAATTTCCAAAACTAAAGCTCTCATTTAGGGACTAAGTGTCCCAAAACTCTCCGAAACTTAAAACCGAGCATCCCGGCAAATCATAATAGCATAAATAAACTCGGGAAAAGCAGTTAATTGGGGATCGGGGCATTAATTCTTAAGACGATCGGCTGGGTCGTCACATCCTCCTACACTTAAACACTCGTCCGTCCTCGAACGAGCATAGAGACATACCTGAAGTGCTGAAAAGATGAGGGTAACGGTTGTCCTGCTTGGTCTCCTAGGTCGCCTCCTCGACTAGTTGACCCCGTCACTGAACCTTTACTAATGCAATGTTCTTTAACCTTAACTTTCTAGCCTTTCTGTCCAATATTGCCACTAGCTCCTCAATGTAAGATAGATCCTTGTCCAACTGGACTGAACAGAAATCCAACACGTGCGACGGGTCACCGTGATACCTCCGGAGCGTCGAACATAAAATACCGGATGAATTCCTACCAAGCTGGGAGGTACGGCAAGCTCATAAGCAACCTCCCCAACACGCTTCAATATCTCAAAACGGCTAATAAACCTCGGACCCAACATCCCCCTTCTTCCCAAATCTCATAACGTCCTTCATAGATGAAACCCGAAGTAGAACCCGCTCTCCAACCATATAGGAAACATCACGAACCTTCCGATCCGCGTAATTCTTCTGTCTGGACTGGGCTGTATGGAGTCTATCCTGAATCACCTTAACCTTCTCTAAAGCATCCTGACCCAAGTATGTGCCCAATAATCTAGACTCACTTGACTCAAACCATCCCACCTGGGATCTACACCGCCTACCACATAAAGCCTCGTACGGTGCCATCTAAATGCTGGACTGATAGTTGTTATTGTAGGCAAACTCCGCCAATAGCCAGAACTGATCCCAAGACCCTCCAAACTCAATCACACACACACAGAGCATATCCTCAAGAATCTGAATAGTGTGCTCGGACTGTCCGTCCGTCAGAGGGTGAAATGTTGTACTCAACTCCACCCAAGTACCCAACTCATGCTGAAAGGCCCTCCAGAATCATGGAGTGAACTAAGTACCTCTATCTAAAATGATGGAAACTGGAATACCATACAGACGAACAATCTCCCGGATATAAATCTCCGCCAACCGCTCCGAAGAGTAGGTAATACACACATGAATGAAGTGAGCGGACTTGGTCAGCCGATCCACAATCACCAAAATAGCATTGAACTTTCTCAAAGCATGTGGGAGCCCAACGACAAAGTCCATGGTGATCCGTTCCCACTTCCACTCCGGAATCTCTATCTGCTGAAGCAACCCACCCGGTCTCTGGTGCTCATACTTCACTTGCTGACAGTTGAGGCACTGAGCTACAAACCTAGCTATATTTTTCTCCATCTTCACCAATTGTGCTGCCTCAAATCCTGATACATCTTCGCGGCACCCAGATGAATGGAATATCGCAAACTATGGGCCTCCTCTAGAATCAACTCCCGAAGCCCATCAACATTAAATACGCAAATCTGACCCTGCATCCACAATACCCCGTCATCACCAATGGTCACATATCTGGCATCACCATGCTGAACCTTGTCCTTGAGGACAAGCAAATGAGGGTCATCATACTGACGCTCCCTGATACGATCAAATAAGGAAGACCGAGAGACTACGCAAACTAGAACCCGACTAGGCTCCAAAAGATCCAATCTCACAAACTGGCTGGCTAAGGCCTGAACATCCATCGCCATAGGCCTCTCCGATGCTGGTAAATAATCCAAACTCCCCAAACTCTATGCTCGGCGACTCAAGGCATCGGCTACCACATTGGCCTTGCCCGGGTGATACAAAATAGTGATATCATAGTCCTTCAGCAACTCTAACCACCTCCTCTGGTGCAAATTTAGATCCTTTTGCTTGAACAGGTGCTGCAAGCTCCGATGATCAATATAAATAACACAAGGAACACCGTACAAATAATGACGCCAGATCTTCAAGGCGTGAACAATGTCAGCTAACTTAAGGTCATGGACCGGGTAATTCTTCTCGTGTACCTTCAACTATCTGGACGCGTAGGCAATCACCCTACCGCCCTGCATCAATACCGCTCGAAGGCCAATCCTCGAGGCATCACAATAGACAGTATAAGACCCTGAACTTGTAGGCAATATCAAAACTAGGGTTGTAGTCAAAGCTGTCTTGAGCTTCTGAAACCTCGCCTCACACTCTTGCGTCCACTGGAACGGAGCACCCTTCTAGGTCAACATGGTCATAGGGGCTGCAATCAATGAAAACCCCTCAACAAAACGACGGTAATATCTCGCCAAGCCAAAAAAAACTGCGAATCTCTGTAGCTGAGGACGGTCTGGGCCAACTTTGCACTACCTCTATTTCCTTCGGATCAACATGAATACCCTCACTCGACACCACGTGGCCTAAGAATGCCACAGAATCCAACCAAAACTCACATTTCGAGAGCTTAGCATATAACTTCTTTTCTCTCAAGGTCTGAAGCACTGTCCTCAGGTGCTACTCATGATCTTCCCAACTCCAGGAATACACCAGAATATTATCAATAAAAACAATAACGAACTAGTCAAGATACAACTAGAACACATTGTGCATCAAATGCATAAAGGCTACTGGGGCATTAGTCAGCCCAAATGGCATAACAAGGAACTCGTAATGACCATACATAGTCCAGAAAGCAGTCTTCGGGATATCTGGTTCCAGTATCTTCAACTAATGGTAACCTGAGCGCAAGTCAATCTTAGAAAACACCCGTGCCCCTTGAAGCTGGTCAAACAGGTCATCAATACGAGGCAAAGGATAACGGTTCTTCACTGTAACTTTGTTCAACTGGCGATAATCAATACACATACGCATAGAACCATCCTTTTTCTTCACAAACAAGACAAGAGAACCCCAAGGTGATGCGCTGGGCCTAATAAAACCCTTATCAAACAATTCCTGTAATTGATCCTTCAACTGCTTCATCTCAGGAGGAGCCATACGATACGGAGGAATAGAAATGGGCTGAGTGACCGGCAATAGATCAATGCCAAAATCAATATCTTTATCAGGCGGCATGCCCCGAAGATCAGCTCGAAATACATCAGGAAAATCCCGTACTACTAGGACTGAATCAACTGAAGGGGGTATCAATACTGACATTTCTCACATAGGCTAGATACGCATCACACCCCTTCTCAACCATACGCTAGGCCTTAAGGAAATAAATAACTCTACTGGGAGTGTGATCTAAAGTACCCCTTCACTCAACACGCGGTACACCTGGCATAGCCAGCGTCATGGTTTTGGCGTGACAATCAAGAATAGCATAATGGGGAGAAAACTAGTCCATGCCCAAGATAATATCAAAATCTACCATGCTGAGCAACAATAAATTGGCTTTGGTCTCAAAAACACTATGAGCAACCAAACACGACCGATAAATGCAGTCTACAACAAGAGAATTTCCCACAGTAGTAGAAACATAAACAAAGGAACTCAAAGAATTCCAAGGTAGACCCAAATGCGGAGCAAAATAAGAAGACACATAAGAATAAGTGGAGCTTGGATCGAATAGAACCGATGTATCTTTGTGACAAAATAGTACAATACCCGTGATGATAGAATCGGAGGCAACAACCTCGGTATGGGCAGGAAGGGAATAATATCTAGCCTGGCCTTCCCCTCTAGCTGGCTAAGCAGGTGGGGTAGCAACTGGTGTTGTGATCATAGCCTAAGAACTCTGCGGAGCGTGCTGTGGTTGAGAAGTCTATAGAGGTGTACTCCTCCCAAGTCTAGGGCAATCCCTCACCATATAATGTGTGTCACCACACTCAAAACAAGCTCTGGGAGGACGTAGCAGTAGGAACTGTACGGTACGGGTACTCCAGGACCCTTGAACACCTGAAACACTATGTGAAATCTGAGATGCAAACTGAGCTAGCTGACCCACAAAACCTCTACCATGCCGTACTCTTCCTCCAAAATAAGGACCAGTGGGTCTCTCCAGTCTACGAGGTCTCCTCACATCCCTATACTCTCTCTCCTGACCTCGTTTGTCCTCTCTCTCCTGGACCCACCTGCCCTCTACTCGGCGAGAGGTCCTCACCACTCGCTGAACTAGGAACACAGGCTGCATCACTATGACACCTGAAACCCGACCAATGAGAACTCACTGCTCTGGAGTGGGGTGGTGGAAGTTTGGGTCCCTTCCTCGATCTATGAAGTAGTTCGCACAACCTGAATCAACCCCGCCTGAACTAATGTACCAAATATGCTCAGGAATTATGATAATGTCTCCTGAAGTGCTGGAGTAGTAGTAGCAGTAGGCGTATCCAGTGCTTGGGCTCTGGCTAGATTTGTTGGTGGCTCCTCGGTGGCAGATCGCGTGAGTGCTCTGGCTGCACCGCGTACGCGTGCTCGGCCTCTACTCTGGCCCCGACTTCTGACGACTCTCGCACGGGGCGCGGGTGCCTGATCATCTCTGGTAGCGCGTGTCCTCACCATCGGTGAGGGAATAGAAGATAGAAGTTTAGAATTGTGATATCAAAAATCTCGCATGACAAGGAATTCAAATGAAGTGGAATTTTCCTAACAGTTACATAGCCTCCCGTAGATAAGTACAGATGTCTCCGTACCGATCCGCGAGACTCTAATAAACCAACTTATGATCCATGACACCTATGAAACTAGAGCTCTGATACCAACTTATCACGACCCCATTTCGCCCTCCGTGAACTGTCATGACGGCACCTAGTCTCTATGACTAGGTAAGCCTAACGAAAGCGGAAAACTTGCGGAAGAAATAATGAAAAGCCAAAATAACCGAATGAAACAGTATTTAAAATGTCGCTCGGCATATACAATACAACTTCTCAAAAACTAATACACTTTCCCAAAACCCGGAACCTCATAAAACCACAAGCCTTTAAATATCTAACAGTGTCTAACTCCAGAATATCTAACAAAGAAAATAAATACAGAAGGGATAATACTTAAAAGCGAGAATATAAAGGGACTCCTCGGTCTGAGGACACAGTAGATATACCTCGAAGTCTCTACAGAAGCGCCTCGCCTCAAGGATGATAAGACTGAGTGAAAGTACCTCGATCTGCACATGAAAAACATGCACAGAAAGGGCATGAGTACACCACAGCGGTACTCAGTAAGTGTCAAGCCTAACCTCGGTCTGGTAGTGACGAGGAAGGTAAGGGCCCTACTGAGGTTAAATAAAATATAAGGGTTAACATTGTGGAATAAAATAGTATAAAAAAGCACAACAGTAAGAAATAACATAGAGTTGAAAGAACAACAACAACTAGAACAGAGACATAATAAATCATGGGAAAGAAATACAGCTCAACACAGAGCTAACAACCGGGGCACCTTTCAGGATACCATCCTGTAGTCCCAATTACAACTATGCAGTGGATCTCCCGGGATACCGTCTCGTAGTCCATTATATATATCTGAAGGATCTCTCGGGATCCCGTCCCATAGTCCAACTATCAGTGCCCGGGGATCTACTAGAAATCTAAATCCGTAGTCCCAAATATAAATACCAAGTACTGGAGAAATCTACCGGATGCAGTCCCGTAGTTCCATATAACTATGCAGGGGGATCTACCGGAATCCCACATCCGTAGTCCCAAATAAACAAACAAGGTGGATCTACCGGAATCGCACATCCGTTGTCCCAAATAAACAGACAAGGGGGAGCTACCGGAATCCCACATCCGTAGTCCTAATATAAATACACAGCAACAACAGGAAAATATTTAGAAATGTCAATTTTCATATTAAGGCAAACAAATAATTCTAGCCTAGCATGCTTCACCGAATTCGGGCAAGGCAGTTTGAGCAAATAAAGCAATTAAATCACTTAGACGTGCTTTCCTAAGCTAACAACATGCTTAATAATGCAAGTAATAAAAACAGGAAAGGAAGCATACTAGAAATTACTTAATGAAATTCGGATTGTCAACAATTAGCACAAGTACGCACTCATCACCTCACGTACAAGGCATTTCAATTACCAAATATACCAAATCCTAGGGGGAAGGTCCCCCCCATAAGGTTAGGCAAGCCACTAATCTCGGATAAGCTAAATATCAACCCGAAACCACGTTCTTGCCACGAGTACTCGAGTCCAAATGTCCCAAATCGATTCAATTCAATTGCATAATGTAAATAACACTTCAAGTAACTGATTCCACAAAGAAATTCTAAGCTAATACGCGGAATTAGGTAAAATGACCAAAATGCCCCTCAGGACCACATCTCATAATCGGGTAAAATTTATATTTTCAGAATTCTCATACTCTCACGAGTCTATATATAACAAGAACACTGAAATCGGAGTTCAATTGCCCCTTCAAATACCTATTTTAAGGTCTCTTAATCTCAAGCCCTAATTACCCATTTTCCCCAAACTTTTCACCACTAATTAAGTCTTTAACCACATATAAACGAGTTATGAAGTCAAAAATGTTATCTCCAAGTGATTCCCCTTTGGTTTCCTCAAAAATCTCCCTCAAAAGCTTCAATCCCGTTCAAAAATGGTGGAAAAATGAAGAAGGGTCGCGGATGGACTATTTAAATACTGTCCAGATTTAACACTATGTGATTGCAGAAATACCTACGCGATCGCATAAGACAACTCCCTCAAAGCAATGTGATCACGACCAGCTCTATGTGATCGCATAGAGCAATTCTATCGCCTCACTGCCACTCCAAGTCCTTCCACGCGAACGCAAAGGTCACTATGCGAACGCATTGACCAACACAGCTCAACCTATACAATCTCACTCCTTCCTTTGCGATCGCAATTAGCAAAATTTCCTGGCCTCAACTTACTCTACCCGATCGCAGGTGAACTCACGCGATCGCAATGAACAAATCACTGCCGCAAAAATACCCAAACACTAGCAATCTCCCAAAAACCAAAAGTGCCTGTTTGAGCATCCGAAATACACCCGAGGCCCCCGTGACCTCAACCAGACCTACCAACATATCCCATATTATCATTCAAACTTGTTCCAACCTTCGGAACGCTCCAAAGAACATCAAAACACCAATGTTTCATCGGATTCAAGCCTAAGAATTCCAAAAACTCTCAAAATACGCTTTCGATAAAAAAGTCTATCAACCCTCGTCCGAATGACCTGAAATTTGCACACACGTCACATTCAACACTACGGAGCTACTCCAACTTTCGGAATTCCATTCCGACCCCCAGATAAAAATCTTACTATCGGACCGGAAACTTCAAAAATTCAACTTTCGGCATTTCAAGCCTAAATTAGCTACGGACCTCCAAAACACAATCCGAACACACTCCTAAACCCGAAATCACCCAACGGACCTAACAGAACCATCAAAATTCCATTCTGTGGTCGTCTTCACACTGTTCCGACTAAGGTCAAATTTCCAAAACTAAAGCTCTCATTTAGAGACAAAGTGTCCCAAAACTCTCCGAAACTTAAAACTGAACATCCCGGCAAATCAAAATAGCATAAATAAACTCGGGAAAAGCAATTAATAGGGTATCGAGGCGTTAATTCTTAAGACGACCGATCGGGTCGTCACAAATAGGTTATTAAAGTTAGAGTCTTAAGACTCTTGGTAATGAGCTATCCACTAAAGATTGGGCCAGCCCACCTTCATTGCCAACTGCCGAGTAGGCTGCCACGTGGATATGGTTATTATCGTGAATGAAATATCCAAACAAAGCATATTTGAGACCCAAATAATGCTAATTGGGAGCCCTAAAGCCTAAGAAGGGAGCAAGAAATTTCCCTATTCTCACCACAAATTGGGAAAATTTGCAAATGATTTCTTCTTATCTCATTAGACTTGTGAATAACTATCCAAGGCGAGAGGTGGATTGTGGGGTTTGGTTGGGGGGGTGGGGGGTTGAGATCTATGAATTATGTGTTGAAGTGACTTTTTCCATCTCCATTTCATCTCATTGTCTTTGACTTTTCCATATATCATTTGACAATTATCTTAATTGAAGTAGCTCCTCCCTTCACTTTTTACCCTTATTCACCATCTTTATAATACTAGACTAGATAAAAGAGAATTTAAGGTAGTCAATAGAGAAACAAATTGGTCAAAATTTTTATGACTATATTCTATGTGCACGTATTACATACATGATTGGCAAGGAGAGATCAGTGCCTGCCATTATTATTTCAGGTCGATTGAGATTGAACTGATTAGCAATACGGAAAATGATACCAAAAGGTATAAAAAAGTACTAGTTGGGTCTTGTAAATATAAATTTGTACACCATATATTGGCTACTTTTCGCTACGTGTGCTTTAGCTTTGCCTCTTTTCCAGAAACTATGAGTACTTTCATATCAATTCTAGATACATGACCAAATCGTCTATAAGTATACTAGTTCAAGTAGTTTGAGATTTCACCTTAGATCATTCCCATGTAGGATCACATATTTGCTTTTTTGTTAATTTAAATTCAAACATATATGGACCCCACGCGTTACGAAGTATTAGGATTATAACCTTGTCAAATCAAATAAAATCAAGTGGAAAATAGCTCTTGTTTGCATGGTAGTAAAAACATGAAACCATATCTTCCCTTTCCAATATTTGTTACGCTTTTAGCTTTTCCAAGACATCCACTAGCTCTTTTTGTAAGTAATCCTGTAGATTCCGTGCACTAAACCAAATCCTTGCTTTAGCTTTTTACCTAGTCCCACTTGGTTGGAATTCTGGAGTTAAAGGACAAATCAACTACCTTGTATACTATGATGAGGTGTAGTTTTGTTGAGGATCGAAGACAATGGATGTCAACATAATATGTAGAATTAGCTGATTGTACGTACATTAATGAGAAAAATAGCATATAGTAGAAAAACTGAAACCATATGTTCCAAACATATATAAGTAAACTTTTCCTAGTGTGCCCTTTTGATTTCTCGTAATGTATACTACTACTTGTCATTTTGTAAGTAATCATATAGATTCCTAGTACAACAAAATCTTAGTGTTTAGCTGGTTCCCATTTGGTTCAAAATATCTTTCAAGTTTGAGTTGATTGCTGCATGTTTAAGATGTAAAATATACTCGAGTGGCTAGGAATAAGCACCAATTTGGCATTAGAGGGGATAGAGCATGAAATGTCATCGATTCAACCATTTAATAAAGATATACAAAAAAAAAAAAAAAAGGAAGAAGCAAAATAAGCACATCGGATAAAAGGTCTCCTTTAGTAGAAAGTCGTAAAATAAGTGTGAGAATAAGCAACATTTATCACTTCATCATTACAAATATTAGAGAGTTAGAATTTTGAAATTGCATTTGAATATGTATTTTACTTGAAAAAATATTACAATTTGTAAGAAAATATATTATTTACCTGAAAAAGTAATAAAAATCACTTTTTCAAGCTTGAAATTCATCTTCAAAAATTTAGCCCAGTATGTAATCAAACAATGTTTTAAAGATGAGTTTCGAAAAAAAAAAGATAAATATATGGACAAACTGACTCCTTAGATACGAGGTTCTAATCTCACTAAAAGTTACTCTTTTGCCTTCGCTATTCACGATCAATGTCAGTCAAAAAGCTTTTCTTAAAAACAAAATCACTTTGTTCCTATATAAATTTATATCATATTAAAAGCGTGAACCCCTTAGTTAAAAGTTAAATTACTTAAATGCCTCTTTAAATTATATTAAAACCCTAATTTTAAAATAACATAAAAAAATTAATGCCTACAAGAGGGTCCGTTTCATGCTTTATTAAGAGACACAACTTACAACCATTCTGTCGGGAAAAAGACACATTGAATAGCTAACTCCAAAAGGTGCTATTGTTGATAAAATGATTGGTACCAATTATTGCCGAAATATGACAATATCCAAAGTGAATCAAATACGAGCATTACCTATTTAACCCAACGAGTTGTATTTGACTTTATCGAGATATCTTTACATGTGCAAAAACACTTTAATATATACATATATACCTTAAAATTGCACTCATTTACTATTGATCCTGAATTTCACCTTTGCGTTACCTCTCATCCGTTCGCAACATTGCATGCAAATCAATAGATAACCAAAACTTAATCCATTTGACACTTTTGGGTTTGCTTTTAGGAATTATAGTTGAAAGGTGGTGACTATTTTTCGGATTAGTTTCTTCATCTATCATGCTGCTATAAACTCATTTTTCTTCAAAGTCGGAAAATTTGATTGGCAATGGATACGGATTACACACGAATCTGCTATATCCATTCCTATAAACGACTAAAGGTAATTGATCTAACCTAATCAAAACTACCTTCAACTTTATATACTACTTAGTTATCCATTATATTTAATTTTCATTTTGAATTCAGCTACAGAATCGACGAACAGTGCCTTGCTTCTTCAATTAAAAATTTGGTGACAAGTGTCAGCTTCTAGAATTCCTAAAGGTACTTGCTAATATTCTTTTATTTCTTTCTAATTTAATGTATGTATTTTAGATTTAGCTTAGTAAGATGAATGAAGGAGAAGCACTGTTCAGATACTGTAATATTTTGGAATTCTAAGACATCAAATTGGAAGCTTAATGCTAATCAAGATGGTGTTGAGTAAACATAGAGAATTAATTTTCTTTTTATCAAAATTGGTAAGAAAGGTGCAATTCCGTCTTCAACTGAGTTTACTCGACTGATTCATCCACTTGAAATTTGTGTAAAAATTACTAAAACTTAAAATTTATAAGGGGAACTTTAATTGCTCCAAAAAATAATATATGAACTCGAAGATGTTGATGCTACCACAGTTGAGGAACAAGATGAACAAAGGAAGAGGATGGAAAGAATCAATGAAGATTAACGTTCGCTAAATAAAGATTAGCGGTCTTTCTTTATAATGGAAGAAATTATGAAATAATTTGATTTTTGAAGTTGTATTTAACGAAAAGTTATTATTGTTGGTGTATCAACCTATATATCAAATTTCGTGTTTTTCTTCACATGAAAAGCAACTTGTATTGGCATAATATTCATTTTGATCCATAATTATTCTATTACTTCTATTTTATTGATTTTCACATATTATCTATCTCCTTATATATGAAAACAATTATTCAATCAAAAAAAAAAACATCGGTGAAATCTGTTCTATAGGTATAAGTCAAATCTATATTATTATATGTTAAGCTAAATGATTGAGGATGCGTTGTAAATAAACTTATTTTATTAGTCTGACGATGTTATCTTGTAATATTCTTTTAAGATTATCAAAAGTTGTATGTGATAGATCCACATTGATCATATATAAAATCTTATACTATATACTTTTACGTATAATTATTTCCTCAAACCTTTGTTTTTAATAATATTGATATTATTTTACAAAACTGCATATTACATAACTTGATATACACGTGCAACGCACGTGACGAAAAACTAGTTACCAGAAAATAAGAGACCTAACTTGTATCGTCCAACATGATAATTAAATCTAGTGTTCCAAATTTTCTATTCTTCCCTCTTTAGACTTCTGGTTCTAGTTCTCATTTTTCTATTTAATATCTGCTGATGCCTCCTAATCTCTAGCTAATCACATAAATATATCCTTGTAGATTTGGAGACAATTGTTTTTTCAAATTTGGATTAAGATTTGACTAGATAGCGGCCCCACTTGTTGTATGTTGTATGATTACAAGGCACCAGATCAATTTCGGAGTTAAGTTAAGCTTAGGTATATATTCTTGTGGTTTGTAATTAAAGCAAGATAATCTTTGTGATTTAGCAGTACGTGATAAAATCTTTGTTAAGTATAGATTAGTATTATTATTTTTAAAGATAAAATGGTGGTAAACAGAAGGCTAGCTCGAGCTCGAAGGTGTAGAACTGACATGGTCCTTTCTGTTTTGCTCTTAGTTTTTACTAATATTTTTGCTAATTATGATATTATATTATGATTAGGACAAGCTTAAGATAAGGTGATGCTTAATGGTTTAGTTGCTCCACTTTCTCCTTGTTGCTCCTCTTTCTCCTTGTTGCTCTTAAAGTATTAACTATAATCACTTTGACCCACCACTGAAGAATGTGGTGGGATGGTTGAAATCCCTTTACCATTAACTAGAGGTTTTGCCGTCTCGAGTTCAAGTTGAAATCCTAGTAGGAAGGGCTTCCTTCTAAATGGCCATGTGTGATGCAATTTAATTAGTCGAGTGAGCAGTGAGTTTTAATACCCAAATGATTAAACAAAAAAATATATAACCAGACCCTATCCAGTTCTAGAATGCAATGCACTTGCAAAGTTTTTTGAAATTATTGTCCCACCATTTTAAAAGATAAATAAAAAAAATAAAGTTGATTTTATCTATTGGTGGGCATCAACTAATAATTAACAAAATTTATTCACGTGATTATCTGTTGTTAATGGAAGTAAAAGGATAATAGCTTGAAATTTTCAGAAAATGATAATAAAAAATATTGAAAATAAAAAAGGTTCTGCGGTTGGAGCTTAAAGAAATATACCATCTCTTGCTAGTGTAAAGAGGCAACTGGCATGGATAAGATTTCACTCTTTTTTTCTTCTCAAAATTATTTTACAAATTGAACTTCAAACAAATAGGAGTTCAAGCACTACAATATTTTTGGCCTATAGCCACACTAATTATAGACAACACTCGAAAAGTGTTGCCAAAATTAGCTATAGATGCGCTTATAAAGCATGGTCTTTGACTTGAGTCTTTGGCCACGATTGTTAAGGCCACACTTAAAAAGTGTGCTCTTATAATATAAAGATAACACTTCTTAAGTGTTGCCAATTTATAAATTATTTGACAATGCTTATTAATTATAATGCAACGTTTTTAAAGAGTTATTAAATTCTAATAAAAAATGTAACACTTTACGAGCGTAACCTAAAAATTTATTATAAAAATATTTTTTTCGATATTTCCCCCGAAATATACCATTAATGAAAATATTTCCCTCCCAATACTCAAAAGGCAAAGCAATCACAATCTCCAAGAATACTACCGCATACCAAACCCTTTCCCAATTCTTTTCTATTACTTCCTTTCCGCCTAGTTTGCTGACTCCCAACAAATTGCATAGCCTAACTTTGTTGCTTCGTTTCCGCCTTGTTGCTTCTTCCAGACAGTACTCTAGCGAATCTCCATCTCTTCTCTATTGGTTAGTATTTCTTTTAACTCAAAGATTTCCCCTTTTTTTTTATTTCTGATGAAAAAATAATCTTCTATTATGTATATACCTGGGTATATTGGTATATTCTTTATATTATACTCAATGTTTTTAACTTTTTTCTAATTTCAAATTCTTGGGCCGAAAAGAAGTAATTTTATTTTGTTTAATTTTTGGGTATCAAAGTTTTAGTTTTTTACTAATTTCAGATTCTTGGGTTGAAAAAGAGTAATCTTTTCTATTTGATTTTTGGTATCTTTGAATGATGTTCCTTCTTATATTTAATGTTTTAATTTGTCTAGCTTCTTTGAATGATGTTCCGTCAAGAATGATGTTCCTTCTTCTTATATTCAGATTCTTAGCTTCTTTGATTTTTTGGTATCTTTGAATGATGTTCCTTCTTATATTTTTGGTATCTTTGAATGATGTTCCGTCAAGTTCAATATTGAATATTTTCTTGCTGATCGATTTCTTTGATGTGCACATATATTTTTTACTCATGTATTTTCAATGTGTCCCTTTTGGTATCACTAAAAATTACTTGATTGGTTATTCAATATGTCCCTTCTGAGGAACCATATTGTTCATATGTGGATCGAGAATTCCTCTATTTTGAATAGCAGACACGTTATATGTAACCTTAGTCTGATCTCTGAATATTTTTTTGGCAATGACGACCGATAAACATTTATATCTGCAAAGGGAATTTCAAAATATCAACGAAGTGACATTTAATATATCACACTCCATTAGAAATTTTCGTTCTCTGCTCTTCTTAAAACAAATCTCTGGCTTGGTTTATTAGAATTTCTCTTGATCACTTACAAGATGTAGGGATAATATGATCTGAAATTTGATCAAAAGAGAAGCAGTGTTGTTTGTCTCTAAAAATAGATTTATTACATATACCTGAAAAGCAGTGAATTTGAATGGAGATGTATTTTGGAAAACTCCATCTTTGAGCCATCTCTCAGGATTGAATAAATTTGAACGGAGATGCATTGTTGCAGTTGTATATATTCTTAAATATGTCTAATTTCTTAAATATATACTTTCTCACATACTGTTAAATATTCTTACTAGTTGTTAGGCTAAAGTAATTTAATTTTTTTGTATGTAGGATGAATCAAGTGCACTGTTATACATGTGCATTTGCAATTTGTTCACAAGTTTTGGTCCTCTTCTGCTAATTTAAGTTGTAAAAGTAACTTCAGTCCTTAGAGTTCTTCTCCTGCTAAAGTCATGTGTGGCATTGACTAAAACTGAAAGAAACCAGATGTTCCAGCTATAGGACACATTCAACTTCAGTGGTGTACGTGCTATTGCAAAAGATAAGCATTATACAATTAGTCTACCCATGGTCAATAGTCACTCAATGTTCCAATATGTAAGAAAAAATTTCACAAGATAATACCAGAGAAGCAACAAGAATTATTATACTTAGTGTTTTATTTTGAAAGTGGGGAGTAGCCAGAAGATACAGAAATAACATCATTTGACCAGATAAAAGCCTATTGTTAATTTGTTATATTTTAATTTTTAAGTGATTCTTACAGGGGGCCTAAAGCCAAAATTAATATGAGGCCTAAATTTTTAAGTTATAAGATATATTTTTATTTGAAATCTACTTTTCTAGCTTTTTGAGATATAAAGTTGTTAATAATCTTTTTTATAATATTTTTTTTGACAGTCTTAACTTCAGAATCGTCAAAGTTTTGGAGAAACAACAGATGATGCATTTAGGGTTGTGTTTGGAAAGGAGCAGCCTGGTCGGGTTAGATGCTATGGTAGATCGGTGACGAGAAGCTCTCTGAAAAAAGATGAAGAAATCACCAAACTTAAACAACAACATGCCATCGAAATAACTTCTCTGAAGGAAGAAATGAAGGAAATGATGAGAGAAGAAATGCGATGTCTTTTTAGTTCCTTCACCCGGTTGATGAAAATAGTGCACAAGCTATGAGAGGCAATAATCTACCACATTCTTCTAGCTCAACTCATGCCCCGAGTCTTGAAAAGGTATTTATATTTCACCAAATAGTATAATGGTAGGGGTAAATTTGATCGGATAGTATAACGAAGATAAAATATAGACAATATTTGAAAGTAGAGGGGTATATTCGGTCCTTTTTCCTTGTTACTACTTGATCCAAATACTCGGTTATTGTGTAACACCTGTAATTCTATGTAACTTAATGCTGCTCGCAGTCTTACTTTTCTCTCTGTTTAGATACGTGTGATGAGGTGTGTAAGCATACCTCAGGGAAGAGGGAAATGAATTACGGGAAAAGGAGAATGCTTTTGATCTCACTTGTTATTAATGTGCTGATTTGGAAATGATTTTGAAAAATTGAATAGATAGGGTGACACATTTATGGATTGTGCCTCTGGTTGTTTTGGCATTGGCTAAGAATCCAGTGGTAAAGAAGTACAATTTAACATCGTTGAAGCATATTGGGTTTGGTGCTACACTTTTGAGGAAGGAGTTAATTGAGGAATTCGCCGAGAGCTTTCCTCAGGTGTTGTTGCACAGAGATATTGTATGACAGAAACTTTTGACATTGTCTTATTGGAGAATCAATATGCAGGCCCCAAACACAGGATCGGCAGGGTTTGTAGTTCCGGAGTGGAAGCTCTAATAGTTAATGTTGATAAACTGAAGCCTCTTCCCCCTGGACAATTAGGGGAAATATGGGCCTGTTGTCCTAACATGACGCAAGGCTATTCAACAATCCACGGTCCACTAGGCAGATTACGGATGAGACTAAGGCCTTTGATCTCACTTATTATTTGCTGATTTATTTTCTTGTACACTATAAGTTTCCCTCGTGGCTTCCTTCACCTTCTTTAGCCGAAGGTCTATCGGAAACAGTCCCCTTTCCCCTCCAGGGTAAGGGTAGGCTGCATACATTCTATCCTCCCCAGACCCCACTTGTATGATTATACTGGGTAGTTGTTGTTGATTGTTGCGATTATAGAAGAAGATAGGTAAAATGTATGTTAATTCACATTTTTGCTTCTCTTTCACTTGTATATCTTTTTTGTGTTTGACATTGTTATGCTATAGTAGTGAAATAAAATCTCATTAGTTCTTAGTAAGATATAACCAGCGCATACTATATATTTGTTTCTTTCTAATTTTTAATTTTATTTTTAATGTGTAGGAAAATACCGGTGATGCAATTGGAAATGGTGACCACAAATAAATTTGATTCATCAAAGTGAATGGTGAAAACCTTTTGAACAATTGTAATGTTTATTTTTTTTATATTTATATTATAATTAAATATGAATACATTTGGTTTTGTCGAGGTCTTTGCTAGTGATCTTCTTGAACCAACAGTGCTTTATTACTATATAGATAGTACGCAAAGTATGTTTCATTGTTGAAGTTTATTTCGAGTATATGCATTTGAATTATTTTTATTCTGTTACTTATTATCTAATTTAATGCTTGAGATCATAATACATGCTTATATATATATATAAAATAAATTTGAACAGAATTTGATGTAAACAAATATAATTTTTAACCACAAAATTGTGGCTAAGATAAATATTTAAAAAATTTCTTCGTGGTGTAGACAAAATTGCCACGCTTAGAAAGTGTGGCCATAGGGATTGTCAATCTGGTGTTGTTAATGATAAATGTTGCTCCAGAAGCCACGCTTAAAAAGCGTAGTCTATAACGTGACAAAGATCATGCTTAGAAAGTGTAGCCTTATGTCAAAAAAGCGTGGCTATATGAGAAAATTTAAGTATGGCCTTTGTATCTTATCGGCCACACTTTTAAAGTGTGGCTGCTAAGACAACACCTACAAAGTGTGGTCAATAGTCAAAGGTTACGGTACTTTAGGCTACCCCCAAGCGTTGCCAAAAGCTATAAAGTGTTGCCTTTGACCAAATGCTACACTTCTTGGCATCTTAGGCCACACTTCTCAGGGGAGGTTGTAGGCCTAAAATGTTGTAGCGAAGATCTTTTGCTATGTGGATAAGAATTACTATATATTGTCAACAACAACGATTCTAGTAGAGGTTTTTTAGTAGTATTAGATTTTCTTTCTAGCATGTCATAACAACGATTAGGAAGTTGTGACCGTCGTTAATGTGGATCACCCTAACTGAACTTATTCAATATGCTCAAATTCATAATTCATTGACATTTCATTTTGACATCAACAGAAAATAGTTTAACATGATCCTTTATGGCTTGAATAGGAGAAAACGATCTTATTAAGATATTTTTGTTGTTTTATTTTTGGATTTCTTATGTGTAAAAGTAGGGAACTCTTAAGTTATTTGACTGTATGGGGTAAAATTTGTTAGCAATAGTTGGACGAATAACGAAGTGACACGTGGAACTAAAGATGTGATGACCCAAAAGGTCATCACTTGTTTTAGAAATAAATTCTGCGTTCCGAGACCTTAAAAACCTTTTTCAGCACCACCTCGATTTGAGTGCACAGTCCGGGCGCGTAGCCGGAAAGCCATTATGTGAAAATCTATGAAAAATGATGAATTTTGACTTTAAAATGAATTTAAGTTACTTCGGTCAACATTTTGGGTAAACTGACCCGGACCCGTGATTTGACGGTCCCAGAAGGTCCGTAGGAAAATATGGGACTTGGGCGTATGCCCGGAATCGAATCCCGAGGTCCCAAGCCCGAGAAATAAATTTTGAAAGAAAATTATTTTCTGGAATTATTTATGAGTTTTGGAAATGAAATGTGTTTAAAATTTGATGGTATCGGGCCCGTATTATGGTTTCGGAGTCCGATACAGGTCTTATATGTAGTTTAAGTCGAGTCTGTGAAATTTGGTAAGAAACTGACTTAAAATGACGTGAATTGGACCGTATTTGAGAAAATCGAAAAATTTGAAGTTCTTAAGTGATTTCATGATTTTGATGTTAAATTCATAGTTGTTGATGTTATTTTGGTGATTTGAATGCACGAGTAAGTCTCTAGAGTAATTTTAAGGTAGTGTACATGTTTGGTTTGGAGCCCCGAGGGCTCGGGTGAATTTCGGATAGGCGTCGAAGAGTTTTTGGATTTAGAAATCTGGTATTTCTGTTGTCTTCTGGTGTCCAGGATTTTACTCTATGCAAACGCATGGTCATCCATGCGAACGCAATGAACAACGGGGAAGGGGGCATGTTTGCACTATGCGAACGCATAGACCTAGGTGCGAACGCGGAGCTTTGGGAAGTTTCTCTACGCGAATGCAATGGGTCAGTCGCGAACGCATAGAGTAGGAATGGGTCCGGGGGCTGGGTAGTTTTAACCCTATGCGAACGCGGCCCTTAGCTTGCGAACACATAGATCAGGAGAGTCAAACCTATGCAATCGCATAGGCTTGTTCGCGATCGCATAGCTTATTTTTGCCCAGTCATTTAAACAGAACAGAACACATACGGGATAAAACTAAAATTTCATAACTTCTTCTTCCAAACTCCAAATTGGGCGAAGTTTGAAAGAGAAATTCACCACAAATTCATAGGTATGTAATCTTAGACTCATTTTCTTCAATTTTCATTAACACCCATTAGATTTCTAGGCTTAAATCATGTTCTTGGGGTAGAAAATTAAGGATTTGGGTAGAGTTAGAGATTTTTGTATAAATGGAATTTAGACCTTGTTTGGGGTTGGATTTCGAAACTAATTACATATTCGGGCTCTTGGGTGAATGGGTGATCGGGTTTTGGTCCGAACCTCGTGTTTTGACCAAGCGGGGCCGGGTCGATTTTTGACTTTTTGGGAAGAATGATAGGAAATCTATAATTAAGCATTGGAATTGAATTGCTTAGCGTTTATTGATGTTATTAAGTCGATTATGTCTAGATACAATTGATTTGGAGCCAAATTCAAAAGGAAAAGAGGTGTTTGAGGCTTGAGTTGGCCGTGGAAGTTCGAGGTAAGTGTTTAGTCTAACCTTAGCTTGAGGGATTAGGAGTCGAGTCCTATTTGCTATGTGGTAATTGTTGAGTACGACGTATAGGCATGGTGACGAGTATACGTTGGTGTCAAGCATGCCCGTGAGTCTTATATTATGATTATTATGACTTCGTGGAATTATTCATGCCTTGGTGATGATTTCTTTTGTTGTGCAAAGTTTGCGGAAGTAATAGCGATATTTGAACATTGAGTAGCGTTGGCTCAAGTTGTATAATGAAATGTGGAAGTATAAATGGCAATGGAACCTTTTAGAACATTGGCTCAAGTTGTGAAGTGAGTTGTGAATTAGAAGTGAAAAAGGAAAGCGAATTATTATGTTGTTTCCCTTGCCGGGATATTGTTGCTCTTAATGTTATCTCCCTTGCCGGGATGTTGAAAATTTTGAGATTGTTCCCTTGCCGGGATTTGATTGTTGAACTATTATTTTCCCTTGCCGGGATTTTATTCCAACCTTACTTATTTCCTTGCCTTATTGTTTGTGATTATTGTTTGGGTGAGGAAGAGTGTTAAAGCACGAAGGGTGATGCCGTGTATTATTTTGGTGAGAAAGTGTTAAAGCACGAAGAGTGATGCCGTGTATGATTTTGTATGGAAGAGTGTAAAGCACGAAGGGTGATGTCGTGCCGCACGATGTACAATTCTGTGCCGGTTATATTGATTATATGGTGAGGACGAGTGTAAAAGCACGAAAGGTGATGCCTGACAATTTATACTGATTCTTTGGTGAGGACGAGAGTAAAAACACGAAGGGTGATACCGTGCACTTATTGATTCTTGATTCTTGTTAATAACTGAGATATGGTGTTCCTCTTATTTGCCGTTTGTCTTTCTATTCTTAATTGATGTTCCCCGCAACATGTTTTCCTACCCATACTTGATTGTACCTTTCTGTTCTTCTTTTTCGTTGTATATGGTTAAACTGCACAGGTTTATCTGGTAGTCTGGTCCTAGCCTCGTCACTACTTCGCCGAGGTTAGGCTAGACACTTACCAGCACATGGGGTCGGTTGTGCTGATACTACACTCTGCACTGTGCGCAGATCCCGGAGCAGCAGCTTTTGGACCTTAGCTTGGGTGGCTGCCTTCAGTCCATACGGAGATCCAAGGTAGTTCTGCAGGCATCCGCAGGCCCTAGCGTCTCCCTCTATCCCTTTATCCTGTTTCATTTGCGTATTTTTCGGGACAATGTATTATTTATCTTTCAGACTTTGTTTGTAGTGCTCTTAGACCGTCTGTGAAGCTGTGACTCCAGTTCTTGGTAGTCTTGTTCAAATAGTTGTATTGGATACATATTCAAATAGTTTATTGTTTTTCTTCTGCTTATTATAAATTTCGTTGTCTACACGTTATTGCTTCATAACTGTTAAAGGATATAAAATGGGTAAAAAGGTAATTTGTTCAAACAGTCATCTTGCCTAGCTTACATTAGTAGGCGCCATCACGACTTCCGAGGGCGGAAAACCCGGGTCGTGACAAGTTGGTATCAGAGCTCTAGGTTACATGGGTCTCACAGTTCACATACAAGCTTAGTAGAGTCTGAGGGATCGGTACAGATACGTCTGTATTTATCCCCTAGAGGCTACAGAGTTAGGAAAAACTTCACATTTATTCTTTCCTGTCGTGCGGTTTGGTTTCTCAATGCTAATTGAATTTCTACTTTATTCTTTCGCAGATGGCGAGAACACGCACTTCCTCATCCACTGACCTGCAGCCCGAGCCCCCAGCAGTAGCTCCCCACGAGGGGCATAGGGCGAGGTCGAGGCCATGCTAGAGGCCGAGGTAGGGGCATAGCTCAGCCTAGAGCAGCAGCACCAGCGGCGGAGCCTCAGGTTGACTTTGATGATGAGGTTCCGGCCTAGATAGTTCTGGTAGGCCCAGCTTAGGTCCCAGAGGGGTTTATTGCTACCCCAGTACTCAAGGATACTTAGGTCCGTCTAGTGGGCCTTATGGAGAGTGTCACCCGGGCAGACTTACTTCCTGTAGCACCAGCCGTCTCTCAGGCTGGATGAGGAGCCCAGACTCCTGCTACCCGCACTCCGGAGCAGATGACTCCCTAGTTTCAGACTCCAGTAATTCAGCTAGTTGGAGCAGTTCAGCCGGGTGTGGTAGCTCAGACCGGTGATGGAGCAGCTATGTCTGCCGATACTTTGTGGAGGTTGGACAATTCACCAAACTCTTCACTACTACTTTCAGCGGTGCATCTTTTGAGGATCCCCAGAATTATCTAGACCGTTGTCATGAGGTTCTCAGAAACATGGGGATAGTGGAGACCAATGGGGTCGATTTTGCTACTTTTCGCTTATCTGGGTCCGCCAAGACTTGGTGGAGAGACTATTGTTTGGCTAGACCAGCTGGATCACCATCTTTGACTTGGAAGCAGTTTACTCAGCTATTTCTGGAGAAGTTTCTCCCTATCACTCAGAGAGAGATCTATCAGAGGCAGTTTGAGCGTCTCCAGCAGGGTTCTATGACTGTTACTCAGTACGAGACCAGATTCATCGACTTGGCTCGCTATGCTCTTATCATACTCCCCACCGAGAGAGAGAGTGTGTGAAGAGGTTCATTGAGGGACTTATTTACCCGATTCGACTTCAGATGGCTAAGGAGATAGGGAGTGAGATTGTTTTTCAGGAGGCGGCCTCTGTGGCCAGGAGAGTGGAGATGGTTCTGTCACAGGGAGGTGGTCAGGGGTCTGACAAGAGGCCTCGTCATTCAGACCGATTCAGTGGTACCTCATCTGGAGGTAGGGATTCGTATGGTAGAGGCCATCCTCCTAGGCCTTTTCAGTCAGCACTTCAGGTTTCTCACGGTGCTTCAGGTGGTCGTGGTTCTCATATGTTGTATTCTGATCAGCAATCCTATAGTGCACCTCCAGCTCCTATCAATGCACCTCCACTCCAAAGTTTTCGGGGTGGTCATTCAGGTCGTTAAGGTGAGCAGTCTCAGCAGCCGAGGGCTTGATACACTTGTGGTGATATGGGCCACATTGCTAGGTTTTGCCCTCGAGCATCGAGCAGCTCTCAGCATCAGGGTTCCCATGCCATGGTTCAGGCACCGAGTGTTCCATAGCCCGCCCAGCCAGCTAGAGGTAGGGGTAGAGGTGCTAGAGGTGGAGGTAGAGGTATTAGAGGTGGAGCTCAGGCCGCTAGAGGTGGAGGCCAGCCAGCAGCAGGCTGTCCCAGAGATGTAGTTCAGGGTGGTGGGGCCCAGCCTTGATGTTATGCTCTTCCAGCCAAGCCCAAGGCTGAGGCTTCCGATACAGTTATCACATGTACTGTTCTGGTTTGTAGCAGAGATGCTTCAGCTTTATTTGATCCAGGATCTACGTACTTCTATGTGTCATCTTATTTTGCATCGTATCTGGTCATGCCTAGTGATTCTTTGAGTGCTCCTGTTTATGTGTCTATACCGATGGGCGATTCTATTGTGGTGGATCGAGTCCATCGTTCGTGTGTAGTTGTGATTGGGGGTCTTGAGACTCGTGTAGATTTGTTACTCTAGACATGGTTGATTTCGATGTCATATTGGGGATGGACTGGTTATCACCGTACCACGCTATCTTGGACTGTCATGCCAAGATTGTGACCTTAGCCTTGCCAGGTTTACCTCGTTTAGAATGGAGATGGACTCCTGGTCATTCTACCCGTAGTGTTATCTCTTATATGAAGGCTCAGTGTATGGTCGAGAAGGGGTGTTTGGCCAATTTGGCCTATGTTCGTGATTCTAGTGCCGAAGTTCCTTCTATTGATTCTGTGCATGTTGTTCGTAAGTTTCTTGAGGTATTTCCTTCAAACCTGCCGGGTATGCCACCCGACAGGGATATTGACTTCTACATTGATTTAGCTCCGGGCACTTAGCCCATTTCTATTCTGCCGTATCGTATGGACTCGTTTGAGTTGAAAGAGTTGAAGGAGCAGTTGCAAGATTTGCTCGAAAAATGTTTCATTAGACCTAGTGTCTCGCCTTGGGGTGCGCCGGTGTTGTTTCTTAAGAAGAAGGACGGATCGATAAGATGTGTATTGATTACCGGCAGTTGAACAAGGTTACAATCAAGAATAAGTATCCATTTCCAAGGATCGATGATTTGTTTGATCAGCTTCAGGGTGCCAAGGTATTTTCGAAGACTGACTTGAGATCTAGCTACCATCAGTTGAGGATTAGGGAATCCGATGTCCCTAAGACAGCTTTCCACACACGGTACAGGCATTATGAGTTCTTGGTAATGTCATTCAGGTTGACAAATGCCCCAACAACTTTTATGGATTTGATGAACCGAGTGTTCAGGCCTTACTTGGACTTGTTCGTGATAGTCTTCATTGATGATATTTTGATTTATTCCCGCAGCCGGGAGGAGCACGAGCAATATCTTAGAGTGGTTCTTCAGACTTTGAGACAGTCGGTTGTATGTCAAGTTTTCAAAGTGTGAGTTCTGGTTGAGTTCCGTTGCATTCTTGGGTCATGTTGTATCAACAGAAGGTATTCAGGTTGATCCAAAGAAGATAGAGGCAGTTAAGAACTGGCCTAGACCCGTATTATCTACAAATATCTGGAGTTTCTTGGCTTTGGCAGTCTACTATCGTCGGTTTATGGAGGGGTTTTCGTCTATTGCAGCCCCGATGACCAGGTTGACCCAGAAGGGTGCCCAGTTCAAGTGGTCGCATGAGTGTGAGGCGAGCTTTCAGAAGCTCAAAACAGCTTTGACTACGGCACCAGTGTTGGTTTTGCCCACAGGTTCATGGCCATATACAATTTATTGTGATGCATCTCGTATTGGACTTGGTGCGGTATTGATGCAGGATGGCAAGGTCATTGCCTATGCTTCGCGGTAGTTGAAGATTTATGAGAAGAACTATCCGGTCCATGATTTGGAGTTAGCAGCCATTGTTCACGCGTTGAAGATTTGGAGGCATTATCTATATGGCGTGTCATGTGAGGTGTTCACGGATCACAAGAGTCTGCAATACTTATTCAATCAGAAGAAGTTGAACTTGAGGCAGAGAAGGTGGTTGGAGCTGTTAAAGGACTTTGATATCACCATCTTATATCATCTGGGAAAGGCCAATGTGGTGGCCGATGCTTTGAGTAGGAAGTCAGCCAGTATGGGCAGTCTTGCTTATATTCCGGTCGGTGAGAGATCGCTTGCTTTGGATGTTCAGGATTTGGCCAATCAGTTCGTAAGGTTGGATGTTTCTGAGCCCAACTGTGTGTTAGCTTGCACAGTCGCTCGTTCTTCTTTACTAGAGCATATCCGAGATCAGCAGTATGATGATCCTCATTTGTGTGTCCTTAGAGACACAGTGCAACACAGAGGTGCCAAGCAGGTTACCTTAGGAGATGATGGAGTTTTAAGATTGCAGGGTCAAGTTTGTGTGCCTAATGTGGATGGACTTCGAGAGTTGATTTTAGAGGAGGCCCATAGTTCTCGGTACTCTATTCATCCGAGCGCTACGAAGATGTACCAGGATTTGCGGCACCATTATTGGTGGAGGAGGATGAAGAAGGATATCGTTGCATATGTGGCTCGATGTTTGAATTGTCAGCAGGTTAAGTACTAGCATCAGAGACCTGATGGTTTGTTTCAGAGGATGGAGCTTCCCGAGTGGAAGTGGGAGCGGATTACTATGGATTTTGTTGTTGGGCTCCCACAGACTCGGAGGAAGTTTGACGCAGTGTGGGTCATTGTTGATAGGCTAACCAACTCAGCGCATTTTATTCCTATGGCAGTCTCTTATTCATCCGAGAGGTTAGCTGAGATCTATATCCAGGAGATTGTTCATCTTTATGGTGTGCCTGTGTCTATCATTTCGGACAGAGGTACGTAGTTTACCTCACGTTTCTGGTGGCCAGTTCAGCGAGAGTTGGGCACATAGGTTGAGTTGAGCACATCATTTCATCCTCAGACGGACGGGTAGTCCGAGTGGACTATTCAGATTTTGGAGGATATGCTCCGAGCTTGTGTCATTGACTTTCGAGGCTCGTGGGATCAGTTTTTTCCATTAGCAGAGTTTGCCTACAATAATAGCTACCAGTCGAGTATCCAGATGGATCTTTATGAGGCTTTGTATGGTAGCCGGTGTCGGCCGTCGGTTGGATGGTTCGAGCCGGGGGAGGCTCGGTTGTTGGGTACAAATCTGGTTCAGGATGCCTTGGACAAGGTCAGGATTATTCAGAATAGGCTTCGTACAGCTGAGTCCAAGCAAATGAGTTATGCTGACCGTTTGGCTCGTGATTTGGCTTTCATGGTCGGTGAGCAGGTATTGCTTCGAGTGTCGCCTATGAAGGGCGTGATGAGATTTGGGAAGAAGGGCAAGCTTAGTCCTCGGTTCATTGGCCCGTTTGAGATTCTTGATCGAGTGGGAGAAGTGGCTTACAAACTTACGTTGCCACCGAGCTTATCAGCCGTGCATCTAGTGTTTCATGTGTCCATGCTTCGAAAGTATCACGGCGATCCATCTCACGTGTTATATTTCAGCACTGTCCAGTTGGACATGGACTTGTCTTATGAGGATGAGCCGGTAGCTATTCTGGACCGGCAGGTTCGTCAGTTGAGATCGAAGAGTTTTCCTTCTGTTCGTGTTCAGTGGAGAGGCCAGCCTGCTGAGGCATCGACCTGGGAGTTCGAGTCCGATGTGCAGAGCCATTATCCCCATCTTTTCCCCGACTCAGGTACTTCCTTCTTATGTTCGTTCGAGGACGAACAATTGTTTTAGAGGTGGAGAATGTGATGACCCAAAAGGTCATCACTTGTTTTAGAAATAAATTCTATGTTCCGAGGCCTTAAAAACCTCTTTCAGCATCACCTCGATTTGCGTGCATAGTCCAGGGCGCGTAGCTAGAAAGCCATTATGTGAAAATCTGTGAAAAAAGATGAATTTTGACTTTAAATGAATTTAAGTTGACTTCGGTTAACATTTTGGGGGAAACGGACCCAAACCCGTGATGTGATGGTCCCGGATGGTCCGTAGGAAAATATGGGACTTGGGCGTATGCCCGGAATCGAATCCCGTGGTCCCAATCCCGAGAAATAAATTTTTAAAGAAAATTATTTTCTGAAATTATTTATGAGTTCTGGAAATGAAATGTGTTTAAAATTTAATGGTATCGGGCCTGTATTATGCTTCCGGAGCCCGGTACAGGTCTTATATGTGGTTTAAGTCGAGTCTATGAAATTTGGTAAGAAACGGACTTAAAATGACGTGAATCAGACCGTATTTGAGATAATCGGAAAATTTGAAGTTCTTAAGTGATTTCATGATTTTGATGCTAAATTCATAGTTGTTGATGTTATTTTGGTGATTTGAATGCACGAGTAAGTCCATAGAGTGTTTTTGAGGTAGTGTACATGTTTGGTTTGGAGCCTCGAGGGCTCGGGTGAGTTTCGGATAGGCGTCAGAGAGTTTTTGGACTTAGAAATCTGGTATTTCTGCTGTCTTCTGGTGTCCAGGGTTTTACTCTATGCGAACACATGGTCATCTATGCGACCGCAATGAACAACGGGGAAGGGGGAAGGTTTGCACTATGCGAACGCATAAACCTAGGAGCGAACGCGGAGTATTGGGAAGTTCTCTACGCGAACGCACCGGGTCAGTCGCGAACGCATAGAGTAGGAATGGGTCCGGGGGCTGGGTAGTTTTAACCCTATGCGTACGCGGCCCTTAGCTTGCGAACATGCAGATCAGGAGAGTCAAACCTATGCAATTGCATAGGCTTGTTCGCGATTGCATAGCCTATTTTTGCCCAGTCATTTAAACAGAACAGAACATATACGAGATTAAACCAAAAATTCTTAACTTCTTCTTCCAAACTCCAAATTGGGTGATTTTTGAAAGAGAACTTCACCACTAATTCATAGGTATGTAATCTTAGACTCATTTTCTTGAATTTTCATTAACACCCATTAGATTTCTAGTCTTAAATCATGTTCTTGAGGGTAGAAAATTAGGGATTTGGGTAGAGTTTGGGCTTTTTGTATAAATGGAATTTAGACCTCGTTTTGGGGTCGGATTTCGAAACTAATTACATATTCGGGCTCGTGAGTAAATGGGTGATCAGGTTTTGGTCCGAACCTCGTGTTTTGACCAAATGGGTTCGGGGTCGATTTTTGACTTGTTGGGAAGAATGATAGGAAATCTATAATTAAGCATTGGAATTAAATTGTTTAGCGTTTATTGATGTTATTAAGTCGATTATGTCTAGATACAATTGATTTGGAGCCAAATTCAAAAGGAAAAGCGGTGTTTGAGGCTTGAGTTGGCCGTGGAATTTCGAGGTAAGTGTTTGGTCTAACCTTAACTTGAGGGATTAGGAGTCGAGTCCTATTTGCTATGTGGTAATTGTTGAGTACGACGTATATGCATGGTGACGAGTATCTATACGTTGGTGTCAAGCATGCCTGTGAGTCTTATATTATGATTATTATAACTTCGTGGTATTAGTCATGCCCTGGTGATGATTTCTTTTGTTGTGCAAAGTTTACGGAAGTAATAGCGATATTTGAATATTGAGGAGCGTTGGCTAAAGTTGTATAATGAAATGTGGAAGTATAAATGGCAATTGAACCTTTTAGAACATTGGCTCAAGTTGTGAAGTGAGTTGTGAATTAGAAGTGAAAAAGGAAAGAGATTATTATGTAGTTTCTCTTGCCGGGATATTATTGCTCTTAATGCTATCTCCCTTGCCGGTATGTTGAAACTTTTGAGATTGTTCCCTTGCCGGGATTTGATTGTTGAACTATTGATTTCCCTTGCCGGGATTTTATTCCAACCTTACTTATTTCCTTGCCTTATTGTTTGTGATTGTTGTTTGGGTGAGGAAGAGTATTAAAGCACTAAATGCAATGCCGTGTATTGTTTTGGTGAGAAAGTTTTAAAGCACGAAGGGTGATGCCGTGTATGATTTTGTGTGGAAGAGTGTAAAGCACGAAGGGTGATGTCGTGCCGCACGATGTACAATTCCGTGTCGATTATATTTATTATATGGTGAGGACGATAGTAAAAGCACGAAAGGTGATGCTGTACAATTTATACTGATTCTTTGGTGAGGACGAGAGTAAAAGTACGAAGGGTGATGCCGTGCACTTATTAACTCTTGATTCTTGTTAATAACTGAGATATGGTGTTCCTCTTATTTGCCCGTTGTCTTTCTATTCTTAATTGATGTTCCCCGTAGCATGTTTCCCCTTCCCATACTTTACTGTACCTTTCTGTTCTTCTTTTATGTTGTATATGGTTAAACTGCACAGGTTTATCTGGTAGTCTGGTCCTAGCCTCGTCACTACTTCGCCGAGGTTAGGCTAGGCACTTATCAGCACATGGGGTCGGTTGTGCTGATACTACACTCTGCACTGTGTGCAGATCCTAGAGCAGCAGCTTTTGGACCTTAGCTTGGGTGGCTGCCTTCAGTCCATACGGAGATCCAAGGTAGTCCTGCAGGCGTCCGCAGGCCCTGGCGTCTCTCTCTATCCCTTTATCCTGTTTTATTTATGTATTTTCCGGTACAGTGTATTATTTATCTTTCAGACTTTGTTTGTAGTACTCTTAGACCGTCTGTGAAGCCGTGACTCCAGTTTTAGGTAGTCTTGTTCAAATAGTTGTATTGGATACATATTCAAATAATTTATTATTTTTCTTCCGCTTATTATAAATTTCGTTGTCTACACGTTATTGCTTCATAACTGTTAAAGGATATAAAATGGGTAAAAAGGTAATTTGTTCAAATAGTTGGCTTGCCTAGCTCACATTAGTGGGCGCCATCATGACTCCCGAGGGAGGGAAACTCGGGTTGTGACAAAAGACATGTAAGATGTGAGTCAGCAAATAGCTGGCATCAGATGCAAGCATGTGACGCGGTGCTGGATGAATCCGGAAGACAGAGTAGCTGATAGCAAAAATTTGAAAATTTGACATCGGATAGCATTCAATGAATAGTCGTTATAGAGAATATCTGCATTTATAGCCAACCATTATACAGTCATTAATAACGATTTTATTCTCATTCAAGAGGAGCTTGATTTGAGGATCTTTACTCCCTAAATATAGATATAAATTGGAGAATTAGCATCCATTATAAGACACGAAACATTCTGTACACAAAAGCTTAAGTCAGCTCTCATCTTATAATACTATTCTTCTCTTTTATTCTTAACATTCTAACTTCTATTACCGGAGAGGCTAAGTTCATAGACAGGCCTATATTTTCTTTAAATTTATTTCATAATCTTATTTCTGTTTTTGTTTATTTTGTCTTTCTGTATCAAATTAATTCACGTGTCTATAAATCGAGTTACAAATTTTACTGTACTGTTTTACGGGTAAACAATTTGGCGCCCACCGTGGGGTATAGACAATTATATAATTGCTTTGATCCTTTCATCTGTTACTAACAAATTTGTTTCCTTTCTTAGCAAAAGAAAAATCAGATATGGCAGCTAACGATGTCAACAATTCAAATAATATTGGAGCACATAATGAATGTGAGGATGTGTTCCAACATGATGATTCGACAAGGATAACCTGCAATGAAGGAGATGAAACAACTCCAGTGCACGAAAGTCAAAATCCTCGATATGTGAGGAGTCCAACCCCTGATGATGTGGATGATAAACACGTTGTTGAAACGGTCAAAATCTTGAGAGAGCAACAAAGGGAAATTATGAATTATTTCTCAAGGCAAGATTAGGTGATGATAGAGTAGAAACAAGCATTACCAGGTGCTTCCAATAATGCCAATGGAAGAGCTCTGATTCCTCCCAGCGTTCCTGCAAATCAAATAGTTCAAAGAATAGGTAACGACGCTCCAAGGAAGGAGTTTGATTTTAACGAGGCATGAGGTACCAATAGTTGATTCGGGAATGTCAACAACACAGATGACCCTTTTAAAATCGAGCTAATGAGATTCATGAGAGAAATGAATGAACGAATGTGGCAGAATGCAAAGAAATGTCATGCTCGGATGGATCAAATCCCGGGAGCGCCGACAGTGTTAGAGGGACCAAAATTCCAAAAAGTATACGCAGTTGCCGGTTAAACCAAGTGCGGCTCCAGAATTGACCCTGAAAAGCTTTAAAATACTAGATATTCCAAAGTATGATGGTACTCAAAACACGAACTACACTACGGGTGTAAAGGGATATGACCCGGCTCAGCACAGGATCAAATCTATTTTGTTAAAGAAGTTTGGAGAAACCCCCGATGAAGGGTACCTTAACTTTGGTATTCTCTTTTACTTACGCATTCTGTTGATTCTTTTGAAATGCTTGCAGATATATTTATCAAAGCTCATGCTGGAGCAAGAAAGGTCCAAGCAAAGAACGCAGATATACAAAATATCCTAAAGAGAATCTTAACTGTTGCGAGAGTTTGTGATCCGGTTTCAGAAGGAAAGGATGTTGTTACCAGCAATACCAGATGAGTGGGCAGCGGAGACAGTTACAAAGGGTCTCAACCCGTTGAGTTTCGATGCTTCCCGAAAACTGAATGAAACCTTGCAAATTCTTTGTAAGAAGACTACCGTGTATGCATATAATTTTTAATGCTAGAGAAAAAGTCAAGAGCCTTATGGAATTTACAATTTTGGATTTTCCTTGACAAGTTCAGTTGGAGATTGGTGGTACAGGGTTTAAAGGCTCTTGATTGTGTATCAAAGGTTTAACTATCCTTACTGAAATTCTTTTTAATATGTGAATATTGCCTTTTAGTCATATAATGTATGTGATTTCTTATTGTAATATGTGAGCACGTGATTTTTGCCCGACGAAAAATACTCCTACAAATTCATAAAAAATAGATTTGTTTTAATTATTTTAATTTTTATAGAATTTTTAGGAATTTCTTGCTAATTATTGTTTGCATTCAGTTGCATATATAATACTTTAAAATTATAAAAAAAACTACCACAAAAATTTCATGCATTGCATTTTTAGGTTCTTCTTTGCATTTTAAGGATTTAAGTTGTTTATTAATTACATTATTAAATAAAAATTACAAAAATATTGGTCATTTTCACATTTGTAGTTTTTAGTTTTAAATAAGTAATTTCCTTTCATCATCTTTAAGCTAAATTAATTATTCAAATGTTTAGAAATAGTTAATTAGGTTTATTTCACAAATTAGATTTGATTTAGGACCTAATCTAGATTTTTAATTAATTTAATTAGGATTTAAAATCAAAGAAAAAAAGAAAGAAAGAGAGAAAGGATTTTGTTTGGTTCAGGACTTGGGCCAAAATAATGTCTAGACCCAAAACAATTTGGCCGATTTGCATCTATACCCGCTTTTTGTGTCACGTTTTAACTTGTGCCCGCTTTGCAAAAAAAATTGCAAGCGTACCCGTTTTTCGCATAACTTTAGCATACAGGGCTAAAGTAGCAAAGGCAATCACGCAAAACTTCAACATTCTAGTAGACGGGCCTGAAGTAGCAAGTGTACTGAAGTTTTTGTTTATGTAACTGGCGAACTTCAGCTCTAGAGCTGAAGTTTTTTTTTGTAGCTGGCGAACTTCAGCTCTAGAGCTGAAGTTTTTGTTTATGTAACTGGCGAACTTCAGCTCTGGAGCTGAAGTTTTGTTTTTGTAACTGGCGAACTTCAGCTCTAGAGCTGAAGTTTTTGTTTATGTAACTGGCGAACTTCAACTCTAGAGCTGAAATTTTTGTTTTGTAACTCGCTAACTTCAGCTCTAAAGCTGAAGTTTTTGTTTTTGTTACTGGCAAACTTCAGCTCTAGCTGCTGAAGTTTTTGTTTTGTAACTGGCGAAAGCTGAAGTTCTTGTTTTGTAATTGGCGAACTTCATCTCTAGAGCTGAAGATTTTGTTTTGTAACTGTCGAACTTCAGATCTAGAACTGGTGATGCTAAATCAATTTAGCCTATCAATCTAAAATCCAAAGTGATCAAAGCTGCTGACGAGAAAATCATGCTTAATTAGCATTGCTTATCGATCTAAAATCCAATACAGTTCGAATCTGCTAATAAAAATCACTCCAAAATTTGCAGTAATATTTTGACTCAAATAGAAGAAAAAGAGAAGTAATCATGATATCACTGTCACACCTCCTTTTTGCGCGTCCCCACCCCGAAGGGTAAAAATGCGCGAGGGGAGTTTTTCCAATTTAAGTGACAATATTCGAAATGAGATTATTTATTTAATTCAGAGTCGCCACTTGGGAAAGATTTGGCTTTTGGTGTCCCAAGTCACCGGTTTATCTTGAATCCCAAAATCGAGGAAATTTTTCGACTTTTCTAAATGAAGTCTGCGAACCCGAAATTCTAAGTAAGGAATTCTGTTGATCCGAGGGAAGGTGTTAGGCACCCTCGAATCCCGTGGTTCTAGCACGGTCGCTTAAATTGTTATAATGGCTAAATATCTGATTTAAATACATGTTATGACTTACGTGCTTTTATTAAGTTTAAACCGCTTTTATTATTGTCATTTATTTTTATAGAATTGCAACGTCGCGAAAATGCATCTCGAACCACGTCACAATCAATGCACCCGTGGTTGTCGACACATTTTGACTCCGTTGAGATTTGGATTTGGGTCACATCAATGTGCACCCGAATTTAAGAATGCAATTTAATTAAGTCGCGCCTAAAGAGCCTAACGTGTTATTATCTTTGGGGAAGGAGTGAACTTTTCTAGACAGTCCATCCCAAAACTTATGTGTTTATTATGATCAATTGTTGAGGGCCCCGCGATGTGTATCTTTATTTGACGAGGCTCGTCTCATTACCTTTAAAAAGGATATCCTAAAGTGACTACATTCTTATTACATTTGTCTCTAAAAATAAAAGAGAAAGATACCAAACTTACTTGTTTAAGCAACTACATACTAAATCTTTACTATGTTTGATGAATCCGAATTTTGTTTGATTACCTGATTGGTTGTTTATGAGGTGAGAATTACCTCATGCCTTGTCTTCAAGGAGCAAACTAATAACATCTTTCTTCGTTCTCGGGGGAGGTAGATCTCTGATAGATTTTATCTTAGTTGGATCTAGTTCGATACCTCTCCTGCTTACGATGAAGCCCAAAAGTTTGCCCGACGGAACTCCGAAAGCACATTTGGCTGGGTTCAGCTTCAAGTCATACTTCCTTAGTCTCTCGAAGAACTTCCTCAAGTCTTGGATGTGATTATCCTGCGTCCTGGACTTGACTATCACGTCGTCCACGTACACCTCTATTTCCTGATGCATCATGTCATGAAAAATGGCAGTCATGGCCCTCATGTAAGTAGCCCCAGCATTCTTCAGACCAAATGGCATGACCCGATAACAGTAGGTGCCCTAAGGCGTGGTGAAGGCAGTTTTCTCGGCGTCCTCTTCATCCATCAATACCTGATGATACCCAGCGTAACAATCTACGAAAGACTGTATCTCGTGTTTGGCGCAATTATCAACGAGGATGTGGATGTTGGGCAGTGGGAAATTATCTTTGGGACTTGCTCTATTCAAATCTCGGTAATCTACACATACCCGAGTTTTCCCGTCCTTTTTCGGTACTGGAACCACATTTGCCAACCATGTTGTATACTGGACTACCCGAATCACTCCCGTTTTCAGTTGTTTGGTGATCTCCTCTTTAATCTTGTCACTAACCTCAGTTTTGAACTTTCTTTGCTTTTGTTGAACTGGAGGATAATCAGGATGAATTGGCAATTTATGAACCACTAGATCAACACCTAGTCCCGGCATGTCATCGTATGACCAAGCAAACACGTCTTTAAATTCAAAAAGAAGTTGAATTATCGCATCTCGCATTTTCTTGTCCGTGTGAATGCTTATTTTGGTCTCCCGGATTTCTTCAGGAGTTCCTAAATTAACCGGTTCGGTGTCATTCAGATTTGGCTTAGGTTTATTCTCAAAATGTTCCAACTCTCGGTTTATTTCCCTAAAAGCTTCTTCTTCATCATATTCTGGTTCTGGGTTCATTAATTCACAGTTAAATAGCTCGTTGTGATCTGGGCGTGAAGTCCGCAAGCATGTCATATTTAAAGCCGCATTATTATAACTGAAAGGAAAGATAAAAGGAAAAATAACAAAAATCAGAACAAAAGAAAAAATGGGAAAGCAATGATGATTTTTTTTATTTTCTTTGGGAAGTTGGAAGACAACAATGTTTACAACTTAGGAATTCAAAACAACAATTGAAAGGAAGAAAACGTTCAAGTTATGTCCTGGAGATAACTTGTGACACAGGAAAGGTGGCAGGACAGGTCTACCCGGACTTCCGTCTAGTCGGGAATGGCGTGGCCTCCCAGTTTCGAAGTTTGGCGTTCGGCCCACCGTACAGCATCTCAGCAGTGCTTGTGCCTTCACCTGGTTGAACCATGTGAGTCTCGTAGAGCATTTCTCTCATTGCCCCACATATCTCCTCGATTTCCTCAGCCATGAAGATCTCATCGTCTTCTTCTTCGATGTACCTTGGCCTGATGAAAGTTTCATATAAATCCGGCAATGGTCGAGGTAATTTCCAACCCTCATTTTTCCTTTTCTTTGCCCACTCTTCATCTCCTGGAGTGGGTTTGAAACCTAGTCCAAAAGGTTTCTTGGTGGTCGGCAAGGTGATGGGTTCTGTTATTCCCTGCAGGGTTCGTCCAAGCCCTTTCCCTGGCCTAAATCCGTGCCGGATCATCTCTTTGGCCACCATAACCGAGGCGTTAGACAAGAAAGGCTGGGGGCAAGGTATTCCCTCTTCATGCTGCTCTGCTAGTACAATCTCGAAAGCTTGATAGACCGTGTGTTCGCTCCCTTCTCTTGGTTCAAGATATGGGATAGATGGGTCCCGATAAATAGCATGCTCATCTTCTCCATGGACCACGATCTCTCGGTCTTTGTACTCAAACTTCACCATCTGGTGAAGAGTGGAAGGCACAGCTCCTGCCGCATGGATCCAAGGTCTGCCGAGGAGAAAATTGTAGGATGTATCCATGTCGAGCACCTGGAAGGTTACTTCAAACTCGACTGGTCCTATGACCAACAACATGCCTATTTCCCCCATGGTATCTCTCTTGATGTCGTCGAAAGCCCTTACGCAGACATTATTGGGTCGGATTCTTCCGGTCCCAATTTCCATTCTTTGTAGTGTGGAGAGCGGGCAAATGTCAACACCTGAACCTCCATCAAACATCACCCTCTTGACATAGTAGTCCTCACATTTAACTGTGAGATACAGGGCTTTGTTGTGAGCTGCTCCTTCTGGAGGTAAGTCATTCTTGCTGAAAGAGATTTGGTTAACGGCGAAGAACCTTTCTGTCATTCATTCCAGTTGTTCAACTGAGGTTTCAACTGGCACGTATGCTTCATTCAGGGTTTTCAGTAAGATCTTTTGATGCTCGGCCGACCTCATCAACAATGATAGCATGGACACTTGCTCGGGGCACTTGCGCAGTTGATCTATCACTTCGTAATCCGGCATTTTCATTTGTTGGAAGAACACTTCCGCTTCTTCAACGCTTACAGGCTTCTTTGGTGGGAAGCATCTTCGTGTGGCGTTGTTCAGCTCTTGGGCGTTTGAATACCTTCCAATGACAGTATTTTCGGGAAGTTCCCCCGTGACTTCTTTACCTTTGTACGTTACCAACGTCTTCTGATAGTTCCACGGTACTATGGACGGGTTTGTCATCGGCTTTTGTGGCACGCGTCCGATAACCACTGGCTCATTCAGCCGAGGTGGTTGAATCGTCCCCCGGACCACATAGGCCCCTTTTGGTACGTACATAGGTTTTGCCTTTTTGACCTCGAAGCTCTGCGGCTTCTCTGCTCGACCTCGTGGGATGTAAAGAACCCCATCCTTTACCGGTACCGCTTTCTTCTCCACCTTCTTTGCGGGCTCGCACTTTGCAGTATTAGCCTTTTCCCCTTTTTCTGGTTTTTGGGCTGTTTCAGGCTTTTCCCTGCGTCGACAATGACGATTATAGCTTTCAAAGCAGGGTCAAATTCTTTGTCTTCGCAAATCATCCTGATCAGCGGCCCGTTATTGTGAGCAGGTAATGGATTGTTAGTCATATTTGGGACCTCCTCGTCCCTTAGCACTATTTTCCCTTGTTCTATCAAATTCTCGACCACTCTTTTCAACGACCAGCAGTCATTTGTATCGTGCCCTTCGGCCCCTGAATGATAGGCACATCTGACTCCAGCTTTGTAAGAAGGTGACGTCGGGTTTTGCCTTGTTTGAGGGACTGGTTGCAAGAAGCCCAACTGGACGAGCTTCGGGAACAAAGTAGAGTATGGTTCACCGATGGGCGTGAAAGTCCACCTTCTAGGCGGCTCCTGAGGGCGGAAGTTATTCTGCGGAGGTTGTGGGTTATAGTGGTGTCGCACCTCCTTTTTACCGCGCTCGCGGGGCGCGTGGGGAGTTTTCTCCAATTAAAGGACAGTCGAAACGGGATTTATTTAATTATTTAAGAGTCGCCACCTGGGAATTTTAAGGCGTCCCAAGTCACCAATTTCAATCCCTGAATCGAGGAGAATATGACTCTGTTTATTATTCTGCGAACCAGAAATCCTGAGTAAGGAATTCTGTTAATCCGGAAGAAGGTGTTAGGCATTTCCGAATTCCGTGGTTCTAGCACGGTCGCTTAACTATTTTTATTATTGGCTTAATTATCTTGATTTTTATTAAATACTTTTTGTTACGTGATTTTTATTTCTACCGCTTTTACTTATTGTGATTAAAGACCATTCTTTTGAATCGAATTATGCGTACGTATATTCGTGTTATAAATTAAAAAAAAATGCAGAATTGTGTCACGCGTACGTGTACACAATAACTTTTGATAATATATTTATTAAACAATCATTTTTCGAGATTGTGTTGAATCAAGAATATTTGTTTTTTTTTAAATAGTGAACCGTACATCTCGGTTTTTTATGAAATTGATTTAACGCCTTTGGAAAAATCCTTTTATTAAATATTCGCTCGAAATTGCGCGTACGCATAATCCGAATTTTTGCTTTTAAAAATATAATCAGGGTACGCGAACGTATCCCTCATTGCGCAAAATATTTGTAATGATATTAGGTATCCCTCCTCAATCAGTCCCCATTCCCTCTATCTTATACAGGTCTGTCCCCCCTTTTTAAGTGCTGCCCGGACCCCCTTTTATCTTTTAAAAACAGAAAAAATTCCATTAAAATCTGCCTTTACTACTTTAAATCCCATCAAGTTAACTTTTTCCTGATTTCTAGCAGCCCATTATCCCTTGTTCCCCATTAGTATCATTAACTAATAGCCATTAACATACCACTTTCAGCCCTCTATTATATCATATTACCTCACTGTTTCATTACCAGTAGTACCCCTGAAAACCTACTGTTATTACTGAAAAATCAGAACCCACTGTAAAACAGATTCTATAATCTGTATAAACTTAATTATCCTTCTGATTTACAGCTATAACCAATCCTATGATTTTGAGACAGTATATCACATTTCTAATAACTGATTGACAAGAACTGAATTTAAACAGGGGATTCTCAACTGAACACTGAATAAAACACCCTTAACATTACACAGAACATGCAGGATTATTTCAACTGAAATTCAAAACTGAACTAAAAGCAAACAAATACAGGAGCATTGTCAATATACTGACAATGCCCTGTTCAGAAAACAATATATACATACCATTGACAAACTTTCTGAATTATTAACAGAGAATCAATTAATTGGGAAGAACTAATTGACTGAGTTCAATGACAATAAACAATTCCAAACGGATAAACAGGGTATTACAAACAGCATTAATGGCAATAAGAATTTACAAAACAACTAATCGACGAACTTAATCGAGTCGATTACACATATTATGACTACTCGTAAACAACAAAAACAATAGTATGATTCTGATCCAATAGACGAGTATGAGACAGTATAACAGAATTGACTAAAAAAATATGAAAAATTAAACAGACTAATGAAAACAAACATAGAATACTCATAGAATGCTCATAAGAAACAGAAATTACCTCTGAACCTTTAAATTCAACTGAACTCAACTCGACTTGGATTTGGACTTTGTTTGAAATCAAACAGACCTTAGTCGAAGTATTTTCCACTGAAAATACTTCGACTAAGGTCGATTAAACCTCAATCTTTATTCAATCTGGACAGAATCCAAAAGTTTGGTATTTTTAGGGTTCTTGAAAGTTCGATTTGGGATTTAACCATTTCTGGTCAGATTCGAGGAGAACCAAACATGATACAAGGGTGAGGGTAGCCTAGGGGTCATTTGGTGTCAGCTTAAAACAAATCTGAGTTTGTTCTTGTTTGGTCCGAATCTTCAAAAGAAGATTCGAGAAGCTCGGAACTGATTCGAGCCAAACAAACAATAGATCCATACTCAGGGTGGCTAGGGGAAGCTATGGTGTCGATTTGGGACTGTTAGGTTTAGATCTAAACTCAGCTCGAATCTTCAAATGAAGATTCGAGAACCTTCAGGAAGATTCGAGCCAAACGGCTAACATATTTGGATAGAGGAGGTTCAGGGGGTTCTAGGGTGTTATTTTGGTGACCGTCGGCGTTGATGCCGCCGGGTTTCAGGCGGTGGGATCCTAGGGCGGCTAGGGTTAGGAGTGGGGGTTTGGGGGACGATGATGAACAGTGTAGGAGGGGGGTGTTTAGTTTGGGGCCGGGGTAGGGGCCTGAGACTTATATAGGGGTGGGGTGTATTGATATTATCCGTTGGATTAGATAGAATGAAGGGTTAAGATCAATCCACTTAACCAAACGTCGTCGTATGGTCTAAGTTCAGGGTCGGCCTATATTGGGTCAAAGGGTCGGGTTACAGGTTACGGGTAAGGGTAGGAGATCTCGTCCGTTGATTGGATTTGATCGAACGGTCCATGATGAACCACGACTAAACGCTGTCGTTTTGACTCTTTTCGGACTGGACCGGACCTGGGCTAAAGGGGGTAATTTGGTTTGGGCCTGGATTTAAATCCAGGTCCGATTATTTTTTTTTAATTTCTTTTTCAACTAATTCATTTTTCTAATTTAAATTTCCAATTTTAATTATAAAACAATTTTAACTTCACAAAATATATTAATTACTCTATAACAATTATTTAACACATAGACAAGACATCAATCACACAGTGGAATATTTAAAATAGAACTATTGCATATTTTTTTGTGATTTTATTTAAATTATCTTTTAAATGCATAATTAAATCCTATATGCATGCAACATGTATTTTATTTTATTTTTTCATTTATTATGACAAAGTAAACACTTACGGATATAACACAAGTATTTAGCATCACGCAAATTCAAAAATTACACAGTAAAAGAAATTTATTTTATTTTTTGATTTATTTTGGAGTAGTTTTCATTAAAGCAAAAATCACGTGCTCGCAGCTGCCCCTCTTTGTGCGGAAACTCGAAGAGTTTTTGTGCAAAGATAAAGTGAGCGGATACGAGTGATTTTTGCCCGTTTGAATACTCCGTGGGAAGCATTTTTTGACAGATTTGACCGAACCTCTGCTTCAAAGGTTTCCTACATATCCTTGGCTATAAAGGAATCAGGTCAATGTAGTTCAGGAATTTTGGGTAGCTGGGACTACTATGGGACTGTGATGTTACTGCTGCTTTGTGCTGATTTTACTGCTTGCTGACCTCCTTATTACACCTTACTTCCAAGGTAATACAAAAAGCTAAACTAGACTATGGTACATGAATTATAAAATCTTATCTAGATTATGCCCTTGCGTTTCTTGTTGTCTTGATTTCTTGGTGACTCTTGGGCATTTGGCTTATTCCGTATTCCTTTCATTGTGTCCCGTATTTTCTTTTGGGACTCTTGTTGTTTCTTGCTGGGGATTTTGTTGGACTCCTCTGCTTTATGGGTTCTAAGTGTGCTCCTTTTTCATATGAGCGGGCTTTTGATTTCAACACTTCAATTTCATTCCCTCGTTCTTCAGGTGGGTGCCTTGACTGCTTCTTTTCTTTCTTCATCCTCATTCTCCAGGTGGACGCCTGACTTCTTTTTCTTCATCCTCATTCTCCAGGTGGACGCCTGACTCCTTTAATTCTCATCCTCATTCTCCAGGTGGACGCCTGACTTCTTCAACTTCTCCACCCTCATTCTCCAGGTGGACGCCTGATTTCTTTAACTTCTTCATCCTCATTCTCCAGGTGGACGCCTGATTTCTTCAATTTCTTCATCCTCATTCTCCAGGTGGACGCCTGACTTCTTTAATTTCTTTATCCTCATTCTCCAGGTGGACGCCTGACTTCTTCTTTAATTCTCATCCTCATTCTCCAGGTGGACGCCTGACTACTTTAATTCTCATCCTCATTCTCCAGGTGGACGCCTGACTTCTTTAATTCTCATCCTCATTCTCCAGGTGGACGCCTGACTTCTTCTTTTCTCATCCTCATTCTCCAGGTGGACGCCTGACTTCTTTAATTCTCATCCTCATTCTCCAGGTGGACGCCTGACTTCTTCTTTTTCATCCTCATTCTCCAGGTGGACGCCTGACTTCTTCTTAACTTCTTCATCCTCATTCTCCAGGTGGACGCCTGACTTCTTCAATTCTCATCCTCATTCTCCAGGTGGACGCCTGACTGCTTTTTTAATTCTCATCCTCATTCTCCAGGTGGACGCCTGACTTCTTTAATTCTTATCCTCATTCTCCAGGTGGACGCCTGACTTCTTTAATTCTTCATCCTCATTCTCCAGGTGGACGCCTGACTTCTTCTTTTCTCATCCTCATTCTCCAGGTGGACGCCTGACTTCTTTAATTCTCATCCTCATTCTCCAGGTGGACGCCTGACTTCTTCTTAACTTCTTCATCCTCATTCTCCAGGTGGACGCCTGACTTCTTCAATTCTCATCCTCATTCTCCAGGTGGACGCCTGACTTCTTTAATTCTCATCCTCATTCTCCAGGTGGACGCCTGACTTCTTCAATTTCTTTATCCTCATTCTCCAGGTGGACGCCTGACTTCTTTAATTTCTTTATCCTCATTCTCCAGGTGGACGCCTGACTTCTTTAATTCTCATCCTTATTCTCCAGGTGGACGCCTGACTTCTTCTTTTTCTCATCCTCATTATCCAGGTGGACGCCTGACTTCTTTAATTCTTCATCCTCATTCTCCAGGTGGACGCCTGACTTCTTCTTTTTCTCATCCTCATTATCAAGGTGGACGCCTGACTTCTTTAATTCTTCATCCTCATTCTCCAGGTGGACGCCTGACTTCTTCTTTTTCTTCATCTTCATTCTCCAGGTGGACGCCTGACTTCTTTAATTCTTATCCTCATTATCCAGGTGGACGCCTGACTTCTTTAATTCTTTACCAGGTATTTCCAGACACAAATATTATATTTGCCCCTGTTTTAAATCAAAGAAAACTTCGTTAGTTTAAAGCAGGGTGGTTGACTGGGGTATTCTTGCCGATGGTGATGCTTCTCTTCGTTTCTCTTTGTTGCCTTGGAATGGTTGAAAAGACTGTTTTGTCCTTGTAATTGATCCTTGACTATAGGATTCCCCTCTGTATGTTTTCCTTCAAACCCTTTTAACTGTAATCATATGCCCCTTCTGACTTTGCTGATCCACTTTTGATTTCACCTTTCTTACACCCATATCTTTATCTCCTACCTTTCGTGGCTGTATTTTTGTAACCTTGAATCTTGGTAGTATACCTTGACATTCCTTCTTATTTGTTTGGAATAAAACTTATCTCAAAGCTTTTAGAAAGTAAGATTATTAGTAACGAAATACGCTGATTTCGACAATCATAGAATGAAAAGAAAAATCCAAATTTGGATGACTGTTGGAAAAGGAATAAAGGACTTATCTGATTGGAATTACTGGCACCAATGATCAGGGTATGCATTTTGGATTAATCAACCCAGTCTTTTAATCAATCTCCTTTCAATTGTCTCATTTTTGTTTTTGCCAAAATTTCTATAACCCAACTTCATTTTTCATTTCACAGACCTGTTGGACTTGCAACGTCTCAAAGAGTTTTTACCGATAAACTTTCCTCATTTGTTCATTTCTCACTTCATTTTCGCCTTAGGGTGCCTATGAAGATTCTCACCAATAAGACTCTCTCCTTTTACTTTTCTCTCAACTTCCGTCGCCTTATGGTTCCCGTGTGGGTTTTCACCTATAAGATTCTCTCATTTTTACTTTCTTTTCTTATTTGTACCAGAGTATTATGAACCATCTTCATTTGCTTGACTCAGCATTTTTCTAAGATTGGTCGAAAGGTCTTTTTTTTGGTATGGGGTTAGAAATGGAAAAGGTATTAAAAGCTAAACAGTTTTGGTATGTGTTTAAAATTACAGCTCTTGGAATCTTTTTCTTATTTCCAATACAATTCTTGCCCCAGTTCCTTGATTGGGGTCGCTTGATGTTTCTTTTTGTGCACATTTTAGGTATATTGTGCACCCTATGACCGAGCCGTGAAGCGCCTACGTATCCTTCTTTGAGGAATCAGGTCAAACGTAGTTCACCAAATAATAGTGATTTTTATATATAAATTTATATATATATATATATATATATATATATATATATATATATATATATATATATATATATATATATATATATTATTGCTTCCAAGAGGGGGAAGGAAAGAAACAAGTATGGCTCAAAGGGGAAGCAAATGGTATAGTGTTTGGATAGCAGAATAAATTGCCTTTGTCATTCCAATCTTCGAAATAACGCTAAATACAAACACCCAAAAAGTTATGCATAATATCTCTTTACCGCGTCAGAATTGATCGCCATATCTATGCATTTGCCTTCAATGTCTGTTAAGCATAGTGCACCATTCGATAATACTCTGGTCACAATGAATGGTCCTTGCCAATTCGGGGCAAATTTGCCCTTTGCCTCGACCTGATGTGGAAGAATACGTTTCAGCACATGCTGACCTACTTCAAACTTCCGGGGTCGCACCTTTTTGTTGTATGCTCTTTCTATTCTTCTTTGATATAATTGACCATGGCATACTGCGGTCAATCGTTTTTCATCAATCAAGTTTAACTGTTCCAGACGGGTTTTGACCCATTCATCATCATCAATCTTTGCTTCGGCGATGATCCGAAGGGAAGGAATCTCAACTTCTGCAGGAATTACTGCTTCGGTGCCATATACCAACAAATAAGGAGTTGCTCCTACTGAAGTGCGAACAGTAGTGCGGTATCCCAATAATGCAAATGGTAATTTTTCATGCCATTGTTTTGAACCTTCTACCATTTTCCGAAGTATCTTCTTTATGTTTTTGTTGGCTGCTTCTACTGCTCCATTCGCCTTGGGCCGATATGGGGTAGAGTTACGATGTGTAATCTTAAACTGTTGACATACTTCCTTCATTAAGTTGCTGTTAAGATTAGCACCGTTATCTGTGATGATCACCTTCGGGATTCCGAATCGACATATGATATTTGAGTGGACAAAATCGACCACAGCTTTCTTGGTCACTGATTTGAATGTCTTGGCCTCAACCCATTTGGTAAAATAATCAATAGCTACCAGAATGAACCTGTGCCCATTGGATGCTGCCGGCTCAATTGGTCCAATTACATCCATGCCCCAGGCAACGAAGGGCCATGGTGCCGACATTGTGTGCAACTCGGATGGTGGAGAATGAATCAAATCTCCGTGTATTTGGCATTGATGACACTTGCGCACAAAACTGATACAATCTCGCTCCATGGTAAGCCAATAGTAACCAGCTCGGAGGATTTTCTTTGCCAACACATATCCACTCATGTGGGGTCCGCAAACTCCTGAATGTACTTCAGACATGACAGTTGTAGCTTGTCTGGCATCTATGCATCTTAATAATCCAAGATCTGGTGTTCTTTTATACAAAACTCCTCCGCTTAAGAAGAATCCATTTGCCAATCGCCTAATGGTCCTCTTTTGATCTCCTGTGGCTTGTGCGGGATATATCCCCATCCTGATATACTCCTTGATGTCGTGGAACCATGGTTCACCATCAAATTCTTCTTCAACCATATTGCAATAAGCGTGCTGATCGTGGACTTGAATATGTATCGGATCTACATAAGCTTTGTCCGGATGGTGCAACATTGATGCCAGGGTAGCCAATGCATCAGCAACCTCATTATGGATTCTTGGAATATGTTGGAATTCCACTGATTGAAACCGCTGACAAAGATCATGTAGACATTGTCGGTATGGTATGAGCTTCAAGTCTCGGGTTTCCCATTCTCCTTGAATTTGATGTACCAAAAGATCCGAATCTCCCATGACTAAGATTTCTCGGATACCCATGTCTGCGGCTAGCCTTAACCCCAAAATGCAAGCTTCATATTCAGCCATATTATTGGTGCAATAAAATCGTAATTGAGCCGTAACAGGATAGTGATGCCCTGTTTCAGAAATGATTACAGCTCCTATCCCAACTCCTTTCATGTTAGCGGCTCCATCAAAGAAAAGTTTCCAGCCAGGCTTTTCAGTTTGCTCCACCTCGTCGATATGCATTGTTTCTTCATCAGGAAAATAAGTCTTCAACGGCTCATATTCCTCATCGACCGGGTTTTCGGCTAAATGATCGGCCAGTGCTTGAGCCTTCATTGCAGTTCGAGTCACATAGATGATGTCGAATTCTGTGAGCAATATCTGCCACTTTGCAAGTCTTCCCGTTGGCATAGGCTTTTGAAAAATGTATTTCAATGGATCCAACCGAGAAATGAGGTAAGTAGTGTAGGATGACAAATAGTGTTTCAATTTTTGAGCTACCCATGTTAGGGCGCAACATGTCTTTTCCAGATGAGTATACTTAACCTCATAAGCTGTGAACTTCTTGCTAAGGTAGTAGATGGCCTGTTCTTTTCTGCCAGTGAGGTCATGTTGCCCCAATACGCAACCAAATGAATTTTCCAAAACCGTTAAGTAAAGAATCAAAGGTCTTCCTGGCTCTGGCGGGACCAACACGGGTGGGTTCGACAAGTACCCTTTTATTTTATCGAACGCTTCTTGACACTCATCGGTCCATTTGATCGCAGCATCCTTTTTTAACAATTTGAAAATTGGCTCACAGGTTGTTGTGAGCTGAGCAATAAACCTGCTGATGTAATTTAACCTCCCCAACAAACTCATTACTTCAGTTTTGTTTTTTGGAGGTGGCAGTTCTTGGATGGCTTTAATCTTTGACGGATCTAGCTCGATGCCTCGTCGACTGACTATGAATCCCAGCAACTTTCCGGATGGAACTCCAAATGCGCATTTGGCAGGGTTAAGCTTGAGGTTGTACCTGCGAAGTCTTAAGAAGAACTTCCTCAAATCCCCAACGTGGTTGGCCTGATGCTTTGATTTTATGATCACATCATCCACGTATACCTCAATTTCCTTGTGTATCATATCATGAAACACTGTGGTCATTGCTCTCATATAGGTTGCTCCGGCGTTCTTTAAACCGAATGGCATTACCCGGTAGCAATAAGTTCCCCATGGTGTGATGAATGCCGTCTTTTCTGCATCTTCTTCATCCATTAGAATTTGATGATACCCGGCATAACAATCCACGAAAGACCCTATATCATGCTTGGCACAATTGTCGATCAAAATATGGATATTGGGTAATGGGAAATTATCCTTTGGACTTGCTTTGTTGAGATTGCGATAGTCGACGCATACTCTAATTTTGCCGTCTTTCTTTGGCACAGGAACGACATTAGCTAACCAAACAGGATATCGAGTGACTCGAATGACCTTTGCTTCCAATTGTTTGGTGATTTCTTCCTTAATTCTCACACTCATATCAGGCTTGAATTTTCTCAGCCTCTGCTTGACAGGAGGCACCGTTGGATCGGTGGGCAATTTGTGGACCACTAAATCAGTGCTCAAGCCCGGCATGTCGTCATACGACCATGCAAAAACATCTTTGAATTCTATGAGTGCTTTAATTAACTCTTCTCGGATCTTTGGTTCGAGATGGACACTTATTTTAGTTTCCCGGACATTACTCGTGTCCCCTATATTGACGTCCTCGGTATCACTCAAGTTAGGTTTGATTTTTTCCTCAAAGTGAATTAACTCTTTACTAATCTCTTCAAAAACCTCATCTTCATCATATTCTGATTCATAATCACAATATATTTCTTGAATTAATATTTCGGAACCAGATTGATTTTTAAGACTGGGCTGAAGATTCCTCATGCATGCCATATCACTAGAGCCAGCGTAAAAGGAACTGTACAGGAAAGAAGAAAAAGAAAAGAAAGCTATTAGGAATGATAATAAAAAGGAAACTGTTTTTTATTGGATGATGAAAGATAACAAGGTTTTGCACACTTCAAACCAACTGTAAGATAAACTTTGGGATTACAACCTTGAAATAACCCAAACAAATTGAAAGAAAATCAAAATAAACTACCAAGACTCCTTTCGAATTGGGAGAGGAGTGGCTTTCCAATTATTGAGCTTTGTTTCTGGCCCAACAAATTGAACTTCTGCGTTGCTACACCCTTCTCCGCTTTCCAACATATTCACATCACTAAACAATTTCTCGAACCTTTCAATTAATTCCTCTTCAGGATTGACCCGGGATTTAGGAATTGTTGTTATCGGGCGATTTTTAGCACTGGTCTTGACAAAAGACTTTGACAGATGTGGTACTGGTTTTGGAAGAACCCATGCTCGGTGTTTCAACTTCCTGGCCCTTATCACGTCATTGGCGGTGGGTATGAACCCTAAACCGAATGTTCCCCAGTTCTCGGGGAGAGATACTGGTTGTACAATTCCTTGCAGAGATAAGCCCAGACCTTTGCCGGGTATAAAGCCATTCTTTAACATTTCATAAGCTACCATGACTGATGCAGAGGATATCCTTGGATTCGGAAGGTATTTCCCTTCTGGAATTTTCTCTACTGACACCGTGTCGGACACTTGGTATACCCATGGTCCTTGGTCAATTTCTGTTCCCTCGACCGGTACAATGGTACTGTTGTGAGCATTTAAACTTTCTTCTCCATGCACGACTATTTCTTGATGATCCCATTCAAACTTGACAGCCTGATGTAGTGTTGACGGGACTGCTTTAGCAGCATGGATCCATGGTCGACCCAACAACAAGTTGTAAGAAACAGTTATGTCCAACACTTGGAATTCCATTGTGAATTCAACTGGCCCTATTGTTAGTTCCAATACTATGTCGCCAAATGAATCTCTGCTTCCACCGTCAAACCCTCGTACGCAGATACTATTCTTCTGGATCCTCTCCTCTTTAATTTTTAATTTGTTTAAAGTGGAGAGAGGGCATATGTTTGCACTGGACCCATTGTCAACCAATACCCGGGTTACTACGGAGTTTTCACATTTCACGGTGAGGTAAAGAGCTCTGTTGTGCTCGGTACCTTCCACAGGTAATTCATCATCAGCAAATGTAATTCTGTTTGTCTCAAAGATTCTGTTGGCTATTTTTCCCAAATGATTTACAGAGATCTTTTCAGGAACATGAGCCTCATTCAGGATTTTCATCAAAGCCAGACGGTGCTCCTCTGAATGGATCAGTAATGACAACAATGAAATTTGAGCGGGGGTTTTCTTTAATTGATCCACAACAGAATAATCATGGAGTTTCATTTTTCTTAAAAACTCTTCCGCCTCTTCTTCCGTCACAGCTCTCTTTGTTGGCGTTGGATTGTTTTTAGTTTTTCTCAACTCTTCGGGAGTAAAACATCTTCCCGAACGTGTCAAGCCTTGTACCTCACACACTTCTTCCTTGATTTCTTTGCCCTTGTACATTACAGTCACCCGTTCATAGCTCCATGGGATGGCTTTGTTGTTGATGACCGGTAGCTGGATTACAGGTGCAATAATAACCCGATCTGTACGGGCTCCTTCCACAAATATAATGGGTTTGTTAGCAACCCCTGGTACTATCACTTTCGGCTTTTCTTGTTTTGCGGCAACTTTGCTCGATGATCCCTCATCGACTATCATAGACGGTTCATCACCATTTTTGTTCTGCTTAGACACCGGCTTCTCCTCCATTAACTGCTTATCTGGCTTGGTTTCATGAGACTTGATCATCATGACAGTTTGTGACGGCTTCTTTGTCTCCCCATCAGCTTGTATGATTTCTATCATATTAGCCTCTTGATGGGCTGGCATTGGATTTCTATTGATATTTGGGGCTTCGGGGGTTTGAACCTCGATTTTATTAGTATCAATCAGCTCTTGTATTGCATTTTTCAAATGCCAGCATTTCTCTGTATCATGGCCTGGTGCACCGGAGCAATATTCACAGCTAATGGTGTAATCCAGATTCTTTGGAGGAGGATTGGGTAGCTTGGATTGTATTGGTCTCAACATGTCTAGCTGTCTCAGCCTGTGGAACAGACTAGTGTAAGATTCTCCCAATGGAGTGTAAGTTTTCTTTTTCTGTTCCCTTTCTTCCCCTGAATGCTGGCCTAGGCCTGAAACCTGGTCCGGGATAGGCTCGTGGGTAAGTATTTGGTGTGACAGGAGCACGCCAATTGGTGTGAACAGGTGGCTGATTGTATGCTTGAGCATGGTTAATGGAAAAATGAGGCTCTGAAGGGTGATAGTAGTGTTGGGATGAATCATGGTGGTAAGCTGATTGGCGAGGTCGTTGTTGATTATAGTAAAGCGGTGAACCTCTGGGTCCCGGCCAAATTCCTGAATCAACTACTGCTGCTTCCTCCCTCTTCTTTCTTCCGATTCCTCCTACCCCGCCTTGAATAGCTTGAGTAGTTGCCTTAATTGCTGAATAGCTCATGATTTTATTTGTCTTGAGGCCTTCTTCCACCATACCTCCCATCTTCACTACTTCGTTGAATGATTTCCCAACCGCTGAAACCAAGTGGGCATAGTAAGTTGGTTCCAAGGCTTGGAGGAAGTAGTCTACCATTTCGCTCTCCTTCATAGGAGGATCCACTCTTGCTGCCTGTTCTCTCCACCGAAAACCATACTCTCTGAAACTTTCATTGTGTTTCTTCTCAAATTTTGTCAAAGATAATCGATCTGGGATAATTTCCAGATTGTATTGGAAATGGTATGCGAATGCCTGTGCCAGGTCATCCTAGGTGTACCATCTTCCATAGTCCTGGCGTGTATACCACTCCAAAGCTGATCCGCTTAGACTTTGACTGAAGTAAGCCATCAATAATTCATCCTTCCCCCCAGCTCCTCGCATCTTGCTACAGAAACCCCTTAAGTGGGCTACTGGGTCGCCGTGCCCGCTGCATAGGTCAAATTTGGGCATCTTGAAGCCAACTGGCAATTGTACATTGGGGAATAAGCATAAATCTTTGTATGCTATACTGACTTGCCCACCTAATCCCCGCATGTCTCGGAACGATTGTTCTAGACTTTTGACCTTTCTAAATATCTCTTCTTGTTCAACATTTTTGGCTGGCTTGTCAATTTCGGTTGGGAGATCAAACCGAGGAGCAGTTGAATTGATTTCGGAGGCTTTGAAGGTGGGCTCCGGGGGTAATATTGGTTGTCCTGGGCCTGGAATGTCGGCTCACTAGGAGATTTGTGAAATGTAGCAGGGGGAGGTGCTACTAAAACAGGAGTCATAGTTGGAGGAAAGTACGGAACTGGTTTTGGAGGTGGAGACTGTGGTGTCTGAGAGGTGGTGCCTCGGTAGTGCTGGTAAATGGGGAAGTTTGGGGACAATTCAGTGGTGATATTATCCTGAGTTTGGGTCATTGATGGAGCAGGGTTATTTGGGTAAGATGGGGGTAACTGTCCTGTAGACCAGGCTTGGTACATCTCAGCCATTTGCTGCTTGAGCTTAAACATCTCTTCTTTCATTTTCCCGACATCCATCTCCTCTATCTCCATACCTGTGTCAACATCTGGGATAGACATACTTTCGGGTATTGGTCCTTTTGATCTTGTGTGATAGTGATAATATGCCAGTATACTCTTTAGAGAAACTAACTGCTTGAATTCTGAAAATGAACAAACTTGTTAGTTTTGAGAGTTTAACACATATATAATCACACGTTGAGATGCAATGCTCCTAGACAAATAATCCCTTTCTATTATGCATTTGCTCGGCTGCTTGTGTCGTCCCAGCTTTCTTGAAATTTTTTTATTGTTATTCACTTTTATTTATTATATATATCTTTTATCGTGGTGTCGAATCTTAGAGATTGCCTACGTATCATGCCCCCACATGAATCAGACCATGCGTAGTTTGGACCAAAGGCAATCACTTTTATTCATTACACAAAGATGGAATTACATTTGAAAACTTTAAGAAAATGGCTTGAAAACACACACACTTAAATCAAAATAAAAGATACAATTCTTAACATCTCACAACGTGCCCCACTTTCCACTTTTGTTGTCAAATATTGGGTTATCTGCTCAATGTGGGGCTTGACCTGGATGGCCTCCCAGCGTACGATACATCCTTTCCAACTCCATTGCTAGATGACGAGCAAAAGTGGGCGCATGCTCTGTAAACCTTTCATAATCCATTCCTTGGCAGTTTACATAACTTTGAGATGTGAAGACTGCCAGGTCGTGGATTTGTGCCCTGAAACCTTGGAGACGTTGGTCTTGGTCTTGCAATTGCTGCTGACGAGTGGTGGCTATATCTCTGACACGGTTTTCACGATCTAGAGCTGATTCTAACAGAGCTCGGAGTCTGGCCTGCTCTAATCTTGCTTGCGATCTTTCCCTGTCGAGGTCTGCTTGTTGATGTTCTCTGTTGCATCTTCTTGCCTCTTCTAGTTGTGCACGAAGCTGGTCTTCTGATCGCATCCAATAGTCTTTTTCCTTCTTGAATTGTGCCTTGTCTTTTTCGGATTGCCTATCTTGGCGTTCCTTGTTAGATCTGGCTTCTTCGTTTAATTGTTGGATCCTTTCTTTTGCTTTGCTCAATGCCCTTTCGTTTTCCGCAAGAATGGAATCATAATCTTGCATTCTTTCAAAGAGATTGGCGATGGTTTTTTGATCCTTCCAGCTCCTCTTTGGCGTTTCAGAAACTCTTTTCATTTTTTGGAATCGAGCATGAAGATTTTCATTCTCACAAGCTAGACTCTTTTTCTCGCCTTCGGCTTCTTGTGCTTGCAAATCTTTCTCCAAACTGAGGCTTCTTAGATTTTCTTTTAGGGCATGGATAGTTGCTTTGTACCCTTTTTCTTTTTCTCCCCAGATCAACCGCTCTTGGATTTTATCATTGAAGTTTTGAACATGGGGTCTTTTTGTTGGCCTTTTTAGCTCAGGTTCTGGTACATCATCCACGCGAGACCGTTTTTCGAACCACCTTGCATATCCAGGATTTATCTCACCCTTTGTAGCGTCTAGGACTTGAGTATCGCTTTTCAAGTATCGGCACCCATTCCACATCTGCTGAAGTAGAGCTTCGGGAATAGTGGCTTCTGGGTGTAATTCGATTACTTGCATACTCAAATCTTCATCATCAGGAACTATTTGATATCTCCCTAGTTGCCTTAGGACTCTTAGTGGTGCATACGGCTGAATGCTTCTTAATCCCAATAGTAGTAGATAACTATTTGAGGTTGACATATGTATTACTTCCCTCATCGGGAGCCATCCCAGAGTCCATTCAATTTGATTTGCCGTTAAAGCCTTTAGATGAGATACCCATGCTTCTATCCCTTCTGGAAACCTGATAATTTTTTGTTCTTTCCTCATAGCTTTCGATGCAATTATCATTGTTTGACCCATACTGTATGATCTTGGGCTGTTGTTGGAGATGTTCAATCACCCACATTTGCAACAAAATTTTGCACCCTTCGAAGACTTTTGCTCCTGATTTGCATAAAGTCAAAGCCCGATAAATATCTGATAGAATGATGGGAACAAGGGTGTGATTTTCTTTAGTGGTGAGGATTTGCACAACTTTTGCGGTGCGAATATCAATTGTTCGCTCTTTATTTGGGAAGACCATGACTCCTAGAAAAGCCACCATGAAAGCAAATCGACGGTGCATCTTCCAAGTGTCTTTGTTTTGCTTATTAGTAAGGCCTTTCTCATGAATTTCGAACCCATCTGATTTTCCGAACCTTGAATACAAAAAGTTGAAGGAACAACATCCATTGATGACATTGCTTTTCCTGATTTGACTGCTGATGTTCAGAAGACCGAAGAATCGATGTACCGAAGGAGCCTTTGTGAATATCAAGCTTTGATTTCTTAGACTTCCGTCAAAACCAGCATAGCCAGCTATCTCCTCTAATGTAGGAGTAAGCTCGAAGTCAGAGAAACGAAAAACATTGTGAACAGGGTCCCAGAAAGTTACTAACGCCGCAATCAGATCATCACGGGGTTTAACTTTCATAATGTTCGTGAGATTTCCCAAATGCTTGACGACCCATTTTTGACCGTCTTCGCCTAAATCATACCACCACATTTGAAGATGACATAGAAATTCTTCTGTACTTGTGGATGAGGGGCTTTGTGTGGTGCTCATCTTGTATCTGAAATTTAATTTTGATAAAGTCAAAATTCATTTTGAAAATTTATACTAAAAAAAATCATTTTCGATTTTTTTTTATTTATTAAATACCTTTATTTCAAAATTTAAAACTATTTTTTCGAAATTTTTAAAACAACCCATTTTATTCCTTTCTTCTCACCATGATTTTATTTAAGCTAGTCAACAAGCATGTTCGAGGCAAATGAATGCACAAGTAACAAGTAGGATGCATCATGATGGTCTTTTTATTTTGGGTTCACCTGTCCTAGACAAACCCAACCCCTGTGTTGAGTCTCCAAGGCCAAATGCATATGATGCAAATATTCGTTCCTACTAGGGATCTGGTACATGGCTGAGTTATTCTAAGTGTAAAACCTTAGGTTGATTGTTCTAAACCTGGCTTACCCAAACGGACAGTTTGAGCCGAAGCGGGGGCAACGTACCGGGAGCACGAAAGTCTGCCCGGCCTAGTTACTTGTCCCAACTCCGTCTTATTTGGTATGACTTTAACAGAAAGGTGGGTCACGCGCACGTGTACACCATAAATTCAGAAGACTCAGAAAGAAGGGGGTTTCGTAGCAGTTGTATATATTCACAATTCAAATAATATTAAAGCGGTAAAAAAAACATTTAGCATATTAGCATATAAACAGTTAAAAATCATATAGTAAATAAAGCCAATTAACACAGATATTTTAAGCTCTAATTCTTTAAACCCTGAACCAATGGTTTTGGGTTACAATAACACAGTGGGAAAGCAATGATGATTTTTTTTATTTTCTTTGGGAAGTTGGAAGACAACAATATTTACAACTTAGGAATTCAAAACAACAATTGAAAGGAAGAAAACGTTCAAGTTATGTCCTGGAGATAACTTGTGACACAGGAAAGGTGGCAGGACAGGTCTACCCGGACTTCCGTCTAGTCGGGAATGGCGTGGCCTCCCAGTTTTGAAGTTGGGCGTTCGGCCCCATGTACAGCATCTCAGCAGTGCTTGTGCCTTCACCTGGTTGAACCATGTGAGTCTCGTAGAGCATTTCTCTCATTGCCCCACATATCTCCTCGATTTCCTCAGCCGTGAAGATCTCATCGTCTTCTTCTTCGGTGTACCTTAGCCTGATGAAAGTTTCATATAAATCCGGCAATGGTCGAGGTAATTTCCAACCCTCATTTTTCCTTTTCTTTGCCCACTCTTCATCTCCTGGAGTGGGTTTGAAACCTAGTCCAAAAGTTTTCTTGGTGGTCGGCAAGGTGATGGGTTCTGTTATTCCCTGCAGGGTTTGTCCAAGCCCTTTCCCTGGCCTAAATCCGTGCCGGATCATCTCTTTGGCCACCATAACCGAGGCGTTAGACAAGAAAGGCTGGGGGCAAGGTATTCCCTCTTCATGCTGCTCTGCTAGTACAATCTTGAAAGCTTGATAGACCGTGTGTTCGCTCCCTTCTCTTGGTTCAAGATATGGGATGGATGGGTCCCGATAAATAGCATGCTCATCTTCTCCATGGACCACGATCTCTCGGTCTTTGTACTCAAACTTCACCATCTGGTGAAGAGTGGAAGGCACAACTCCTGCCGCATGGATCCAAGGTCTGCCGAGGAGAAAATTGTAGGATGTATCCATGTCGAGCACCTGGAAGATTACTTCAAACTCGACTGGTCCTATGACCAACAACAGGCCTATTTCCCCCATGGTATCTCTCCTGATGTCGTCGAAAGCCCTTACGCAGACATTATTGGGTCGGATTCTTCCGGTCCCAATTTCCATTCTTTGTAGTGTGGAGAGCGGGCAAATGTCAACACCTGAACCTCCATCCAACATCACCCTCTTGACATAGTAGTCCTCGCATTTAACTGTTAGATACAGGGCTTTGTTGTGAGCTGCTCCTTCTGGAGGTAAGTCATTCTTGCTGAAAGAGATTTGGTTAACGGCGAAGAACCTTTCTGTCATTCGTTCCAGTTGTTCAACTGAGGTTTCAACTGGCACGTATGCTTCATTCAGGGTTTTCAGTAAGATCTTTTGATGCTCGGCCGACCTCATCAACAATGATAGCATGGACACTTGCTCGGGGCACTTGCGCAGTTGATCTATCACTTCGTAATCCGGCATTTTCATTTGTTGGAAGAACACTTCCGCTTCTTCAACGCTTACAGGCTTCTTTGGTGGGAAGCATCTTCGTGTGGCGTTGTTCAGCTCTTGGGCGTTTGAATACCTTCCAATGACAGTATTTTCGGGAAGTTCCCCCGTGACTTCTTTACCTTTGTACGTTACCAACGTCTTCTGATAGTTCCACGGTACTGTGGACGGGTTTGTCATCGGCTTTTGTGGCACGCGTCCGATAACCACTGGCTCATTCAGCCGAGGTGGTTGAATCGTCCCCCGGACCACATAGGCCCCTTTTGGTACGTACATAGGTTTTGCCTTTTTGACCTCGAAGCTCTGCGGCTTCTCTGCTCGACCTCGTGGGATGTAAAGAACCCCATCCTTTACCGGTACCGCTTTCTTCTCCACCTTCTTTGCGGGCTCGCACTTTGCAGTATTAGCCTTTTCCCCTTTTTCTGGTTTTTGGGCTGTTTCAGGCTTTTCCCTGCGTCGACAATGACGATTATAGCTTTCAAAGCAGGGTCAAATTCTTTGTCTTCGCAAATCATCCTGATCAGCGGCCCGTTATTGTGAGCAGGTAATGGATTGTTAGTCACATTTGGGACCTCCTCGTCCCTTAGCACTATTTTCCCTTGTTCTATCAAATTCTCGACCACTCTTTTCAACGACCAGCAGTCATTTGTATCGTGCCCTTCGGCCCCTGAATGATAGGAACATCTGACTCCAGCTTTGTAAGAAGGTGACGTCGGGTTTTGCCTTGTTTGAGGGACTGGTTGCAAGAAGCCCAACTGGACGAGCTTCGGGAACAAAGTAGAGTATGGTTCACCGATGGGCGTGAAAGTCCACCTTCTAGGCGGCTCCTGAGGGCGGAAGTTATTCTGCGGAGGTTGTGGGTTATAGTGGTGTCGCACCTCCTTTTTACCGCGCTCGCGGGGCGCGTGGGGAGTTTTCTCCAATTAAAGGACAGTCGAAACGGGATTTATTTAATTATTTAAGAGTCGCCACCAGGGAATTTTAAGGCGTCCCAAGTCACCAATTTCAATCCCTGAATCGAGGAGAATATGACTCTGTTTATTATTCTGTGAACCAGAAATCCTGAGTAAGGAATTCTGTTAATCCGGAAGAAGGTGTTAGGCATTTCCGAATTCTGTGGTTCTAGCACGGTCGCTTAACTGTTTTTATTATTGACTTAATTATCTTGATTTTTATTAAATACTTTTTGTTACGTGATTTTTATTTCTACCGCTTTTACTTATTGTGACTAAAGACCATTCTTTTGAATCGAATTACGCGTACGTATATTCGTGTTATAAATTAAAAAAAATGCGGAATTGTGTCACGCGTACGTGTACACAATAACTTTTGATAATATATTTATTAAACAATCATTTTTCGAGATTGTGTTGAATCAAGAATATTTTTTTTTTAAATAGTGAACCGTACATCTCGGTTTTTTATGAAATTGATTTAACGCCTTTGGAAAAATCCTTTTATTAAATATTCGCTCGAAATTGCGCGTACGCATAATCCGAATTTTTGCTTTTAAAAATATAATCAGGGTACGCGAACGTATCCCTCATTGCGCAAAATATTTGTAATGATATTAGGGATTTTTCCACAAATTGTTTATTACATTATGAGAAATCTTCATTTAAGATACCCTTTAATTCTTGAAAAAGAATTCACAATTTATTGAATGTTGCCCGTTGATTATAATTTCCGCATATAACATGTTCATCCAAGACTATTCAAATTCAAAATAAAGAATAAGAACATGATTAATACTATTCTTCACAAATACAACATATATATCTACATGCCCAATAATGAATTGTATATGAAACTAAAAATGATTTATAAAGGGAAGAATATATTTTTTTTAAGAACTTTTATTATTTCTATTTAGTGCAAGTCCTATTTCTAATTGTCGTTGATAAAAAGTGTTGCAATTTGTATATCTCATCTTATTCTCATATACTTGCTTTTAATCTAATAGGCCTAATTATTTATTTAGGATGGTAAATAGGCATCAAATTGATAATAAAGGGAATTATTGTACAAATTGATTAACAACATTGCCTTACATGCCACATATTTGTATGTCTTGAAACATTCGTAGCACTTTAACATCATAATGAGCCATAACAACTCAACTTACCATCCACTGATGGTTCTATAGATACCTGCTATCTTATACATGAAAATAATACCAACACCATTTTACCTTATTTAACAATAGATATTACTACTGTAGTTTTCTTGATACTTCTACATTACTTTCTTACTTAGCTAACAACAAAATTAAATAATGACCAACATTCATGCCATATTCCCTACTTTGACAATTCAAATATAACTATACTAATGAGATGAAGGACTAACATTATTACAAAGCTTTATACGAACTTTCAAAGTAAGACAATTAGTTCATAGCTATCCAATTGAATTCACTACTAATTAACTAACATGAAACAAAAATGAAATTTAAACTGATGAACTTTGACAAATGGAAAAACAGAATTTCAATTCAAGCTTCATTGATGAGTCATGTTGAATCTCTTTCCAACTTAAAATTTAAAAGACATGTACCTGAAAATGAAGGTAGAAGGAATAAATTTCAGCAGTAGCAGCAGTGACAAAATCAGCAGAATATACCAATAATACAGCAAGTCTGAACAAGACCGTTATCCCAGATGAACAGTGACAGAGACTTGAGAAAAATTTCAGATTTGAACCGAACAATATTCACAAGCAAACAACGGACAGATTCTAGAAAGATAACATTTCAGATTTCAGTTTCTTTCCTTTTCCTGTTTCAGATTCTTATTTCACTTTTTCTTTCTTTCTGTTTTTCACAAATGTGTATGTATTTCTGTGTGTATTTACTAATGTTATGGAAATCAGCCTCTCTTAAACAGATAACCTGAAGAAAAAACAAAAACTGCCTTTCTAAATCAGATTGTTCCTCCTCTTAAAATCTACCCAAAATCTCAGTTTTCCTTGTTCTAATCTCTCTGAAAACTGAACTTTAAAATTTCTGTCTGAACACTGATTTCTCTCTCTCTCTGAAACTCTTAAAGTCTGTCTAAATTCTGTTCTGAAATCTCTCAAAAAAACTCTTAAACTCTCTTCAAGTTTTCTGAAAAACTCCCTCCTCAATCAGTCCCCATTCCCTCTATCTTATACAGGTCTGTCCCCCCTTTTTAAGTGCTGCCCGGACCCCCTTTTATCTTTTAAAAACAGAAAAAATTCCATTAAAATCTGCCTTTACTACTTTAAATCCCATCAAGTTAACTTTTTCCTGATTTCTAGCAGCCCATTATCCCTTGTTCCCCATTAGTATCATTAACTAATAGCCATTAACATACCACTTTCAGCCCTCTATTATATCATATTACCTCACTGTTTCATTACCAGTAGTACCCCTGAAAACCTACTGTTATTACTGAAAAATCAGAACCCACTGTAAAACAGATTCTATAATCTGTATAAACTTAATTATCCTTCTGATTTACAGCTATAACCAATCCTATGATTTTGAGACAGTATATCACATTTCTAATAACTGATTGACAAGAACTGAATTTAAACAGGGGATTCTCAACTGAACACTGAATAAAACACCCTTAACATTACACAGAACATGCAGGATTATTTCAACTGAAATTCAAAACTGAACTAAAAGCAAACAAATACAGGAGCATTGTCAATATACTGACAATGCCCTGTTCAGAAAACAATATATACATACCATTGACAAACTTTCTGAATTATTAAAAGAGAATCAATTAATTGGGAAGAACTAATTGACTGAGTTCAATGACAATAAACAATTCCAAACAGATAAACAGGGTATTACAAACAGCATTAATGGCAATAAGAATTTACAAAACAACTAATCGACGAACTTAATCGAGTCGATTACACATATTATGAACATTCATAAACAACAAAAACAATAGTATGATTCTGATCCAATAGACGAGTATGAGACAGTATAACAGAATTGACTAAAAAAATATGAAAAATTAAACAGACTAATGAAAACAAATATAGAATACTCATAGAATGCTCATAAGAAACAGAAATTACCTCTGAACCTTTAAATTCAACTGAAGATTTGGACTTTGTTTGAAATCAAACAGACCTCGATTAAACCTCAATCTTTATTCAATATGAACAGAATCCAAAAGTTTGGTATTTTAGGGTTCTTGAAAGTTCGATTTTGGATTTAACCATTTCTGGTCAGATTCGAGGAGAACCAAACATGATACAAGGGTGAGGGTAGCCTAGGGGTAATTTGGTGTCAGCTTAAAACAAATCTGAGTTTGTTCTTGTTTGGTCTGAATCTTCAAAAGAAGATTCGAGAAGCTCGGAACTGATTCGAGCCAAACAAACAATAGATCCATACTCAGGGTGGCTAGGGGAAGCTATGGTGTCAATTTGGGACTGTTAGGTTTAGATCTAAACTCAGCTCGAATCTTCAAATGAAGATTCGAGAACCTTCAGGAAGATTCGAGCCAAACGGCTAACATATTTGGATAGAGGAGGTTCAGGGGGTTCTAGGGTGTTATTTTGGTGACCGGCGGCGTTGATGCTGCCGGGTTTCAGGCGGTGGGATCCTAGGGCGGCTAGGGTTAGGAGTGGGGGTTTGGGGGACGATGATGAACAGTGTAGGAGGGGGGTGTTTAGTTTGGGGCCGGGGTAGGGGCCTGAGACTTATATAGGGGTGGGGTGTATTGATATTATCCGTTGGATTAGATAGAATGAAGGGTTGAGATCAATCCACTTAACCAAACGTCGTCGTTTGGTCTAAGTTCAGGGTCGGCCTGTATTGGGTCAAAGGGTCGGGTTACAGGTTACGGGTAAGGGTAGGAGATCTCGTCCGTTGATTGGATTTGATCGAACGGTCCATGATGAACCACGACTAAACGCTATCGTTTTGACTCTTTTCGGACTGGACCGGACCTGGGCTAAAGGGGGTAATTTGGTTTGGGCCTGGATTTAAATCCAGGTCCGATTATTTTTTTTTATTTCTTTTTCAACTAATTCATTTTTCTAATTTAAATTTCCAATTTTAATTATAAAACAATTTTAACTTCACAAAATATATTAATTACTCTATAACAATTATTTAACACATAGACAAGACATCAATCACACAGTGGAATATTTAAAATAGAACTATTGCATATTTTTTTGTGATTTTATTTAAATTATCTTTTAAATGCATAATTAAATCCTATATGCATGCAACATGTATTTTATTTTATTTTTTCATTTATTATGACAAAGTAAACACTTACGGATATAACACAAGTATTTAGCATCACGCAAATTCAAAAATTACACAGTAAAAGAAATTTATTTTATTTTTTAATTTATTTTGGAGTAGTTTTCATTAAAGCAAAAAATCACGTGCTCACAAGTGGTTGCGGTAAGGAGGCTGATTTCTGGGAGGTGGAGCTTGGCCTCGGTTGGCTTGTTGCGGCGGATGGACATAAGGCTGGGCATTCATGACCATATAGGGTTGATGAGCATATGCCAGATTTGAGTGGGGGTAGTAGTGTTGTGGGGTTCTTTCCGGAAAACGGGGTCGGGGATTACGATATTCCCTTGTTCCTGAGGCTGCCATGGCCGTTTCTTCCTTTTTCTTCCCTCTTGCCATTCCTCCGGACCCGCTTTGGACGGCTTGGGAGGTCGCCCTTATGGCTGCTTGACTCAAAATCCTACCTGTTTTCAGACCATTCTCCACCATCTCTCCAATCTTAATTGCTTCTGCAAACGGCTTTCCCATGGCTGACATCATGTTTTGGAAATAGTCAGACTCTTGAGCCTGGAGAAAGGTAGTGACCATTTCCACTTCATCCATGGGAGGCTTCACCCTCGACGCCTGCTCGCGCCACTTAATAGCATACTCTCTGAAGCTTTCTGAAGGTTTCTTTTTCAAGTTCGACAGAGAATTTCGGTCTGGTGCGATGTCGATGTTATACTGGAATTGTCTCACAAAATCTCTAGCGAGATCATCCCAGACATGCCATCGGGACATGTCCTGGTCCATGTACCATTCCGAGGCTATTCCTACCAGACTTTCCCCGAAATATGCCATTAGCAATTCCTCTTTTCCGCCGGCTCCCCTTAATTGGTTGCAATATTTCTTTAGGTGAGCAATGGGGTCACCGTGCCCGTCGTACTTCTCAAACTTTGGGGTCTTGAAACCCAATGGCAGGTGTATGTGAGGGAACATTCATAGGTCGGTGTAAGAGACGCTTTTTTGTCCGCTCAAACCTTGCATATTCTTCAAACTCTGTTCGAGGCTTCTCATTCTTTTGGCCATCTCATTTTGTTCCGCAATTCTGGGGTTCTGATCCTGCCCAGGTGCAAGCTCGCACTGAGGCTGTGGAGGATTAGTGCTGGTAGCGAACCTAGTTGGTTCCATCGAGAAAGATGGGGCTTGGAATGTAAACGAGGACGAGTCAAAAGTCGGCTTGTATGCAGCAGGTTGTGCCGTGATCGGGCAAGGTGGTGCAGTAAAGATATTGGTGTTTACATCCATCGTTGACAATCGAGGATGAGACTCAGAGGGCGATCCCGCAGAGAAGGCTGAAATGGTTGGGTAAATGGGGTAGCAAGATAACTTATGGGGACATTAGAAGTCCCGCTTGTCCTGGAGAATAACTCAGGGAATCCAGGGACGATGCTTGGTGGCTCTTTTCCATTATTCCAGTCATCAAGCATTTCGAGCATGCGAAGCTGCAAGATTCTATTTTCCTCCGCAGTTGCAGATTCGGGCGTGGGGACGGCCGAGATAGAACTTTCCTCAGAAACAGGGACTGTTGGCAACGGAATCTCTGAAGACATTTCTACACTTCCTTTTGACCTTGTGAAGTAAGTGTGAGCACTGCCTCCTGTCTTAACAATAGGTAATTGAACACTCCCTTTCGATCTCGTGAAATACGGGTGCGAGGCCAGACTTTCACCAAACCAACCACCTTTTCCAAAACCTAGAAGAAACTCAATGACAAACGAACGGTTAATTCAAATCAAATAACAGATAAGCAATCTCACGTTGGGGCATGATGCACCTATACAGTTAAATGGATTCCTACATGTTTGCGACGAAATCATGTGTCATTCCGGCATCCTTTTAGGCTTTTATTATTTTTTCCCCTTTTTTTTCAATTTTTCTCTTTGGTTAAACCGCGACCGGATCCGATGAGGATTGCCTATGTATCACGATGCCACGTGAATCAGATCATTACGTAGTTCAAAAACACAAATGAGCGTAAAAGAAACACACCTTTTATTGTTGAAACGGTTTATTACAAACTACATTTTGCAAAAGAAAGAGCAAACCTTGAAAATAAACCTAGACTCAACATAGACTAAAACAAACTGATGGGAAAAATGGGCAGAAGATGCTAAGATACAGACTCGACTTATGAGTACATTATGGTTTTGAAAATTGGTGCCCGCGGGGCATCATTCGGCCTCGCCGCGGTCCTAGGTGTGAGATCCCTCTCAAGCTGCTCCAGCTCATGCATGGTCTGTTTGACATAACCCATCACTGCCGAGAGGACGGTAACACTGGTCATGTCCTCACAGCGTAGACATTGTCTGGTGATGGCATAGGCAATGGCATTGATCCTATCTCTGGTTTGCTTCTTCTCTATGAGTAGGCGTTTTATCTGATCGCTACACATCTTGAATACCTAAGAATCCTGTATATGCTGATTCTTCAGTCGCCGTACTTCTAACTTCGTTTGGGATAACAAGTCGTACCAGTATCTGCTCTCAATTTGGAAATCCTTGGCCTGATTAGCTGCTTTGGTCTCAAGTATAGCCATCTCTCTCTTCATTTTGGCAACAGTTTTCTCGTGGTCGCGTTTCAATTGGTTCAAGTATCGGCGATGCTTTTCTACTCTTATTCCCCACTGTGCCTTGAGCTTTGCCATAATCTTTCCCGATTCTTCTAAACCATCTCGCCATTCCGCGACTTCTCTTTTTAAACCCTTAATCAACTGCTGGTCTGATCGACTTCTGGGCTGTTCATCAAGAGACAATCTCAATTTTTGGATTTGGGCCTTAAGTTCTTCATTCTCTTGGACCAATTTATTCTTTTCGCTTCGATCCCCCGCGATTTGTATGTTGTTATTGAATTTCATACTGTCAATTTGTAGCTTCAAATCACCGATCTCTGCCCGATACCCCTTTTCTTTTGCTAACCAGTTCCATTGCCTTGGGACGATTCTACAAAATCTTTGAGATGCGGTCTCTTAGCTGGTCTTTCGCAAGACAGGTCGCCTCTGAACCAAGCGTGATACCCAGGGGCAACTTCCCCTTTTGCTATATCCATCACACAAGTGCTTGCTGTCAGATGTTGGCACTCACTCCAGATTTGGCGAACTTCTTCTTCGGGGAAACGACCGTCTGGACTGATTTCAATCACTTGGGTACTCAGATCTTCATCTTTCGGCACCACTTGATATCTCCCAAGTTGCCTCAAAACCCGATATGGTGCGTAGGGTTGGATGCTTTTAAGTCCCATCAACAGAAAGTGGGGCCTGGTTGCCGGCATGTATATGATTTCCTCAATAGGCGACCATCCGAACGTCCACTGGATTTGGCTAGCAGTGAGAGTTCGGAAAAATGAGGTCCATGATGTGACGCCCTCAGGTAGATTGAAACCTTTGATTCTAGTGTAGAATTCTCCAATACAAGTTTTTTCGGGCGAACCGTAACCCAAGAGCGGGGAGCGGTGGCATAAATGATCGGTCATCCATATTTGCAACAGTAGGTTACATCCTTCGAAAAAGTCGCCCCTGGCTCGACAAGCAGTGAGAGACCGGAAAATGTCAGCCATAATTATAGGCGCTAGAGTACTTTTTATCTTGGGTAAGCAAAGTACTGACGACCCCAGTTATTTTTAGATCGATGTTTCTGTCCTTCCTTGGGAACACTATAAGACCCAAGAAGGCCGTCATAAAAGTTAACAGCCTATGTTCGTCCCACTTCTGTCGGTTGCCTTTACTACACAGTTTGAAATCCAGCTTATTGAACTCGCCCTCGTGACCGTATCTAGCATACATGAGGTGGAGACTGCAGAAACCTTTGGCAAGATCTGGATGGTGAAATGTTCGGGGTATTTTCAGAAAATCCAGAAACCGGTGTACCGTGACGGCCCTAGGTGCAATCAAGTATTTGAACCTTAACGGAGCTTCATCACCCCCAATGTATCCCGCTATTTCTTCCAAAGTCGGGGTGAGCTCGAAGTCTGAGAAATGAAATACATTGTGCGCCGAATCCCAGTAAGTGACCAATGATCTGATAATATCGCCCCGAGGCTGAATGTCTAGTAAATCCGGGAGATTTTTCAGATATTTCCTCACTTTGCCTTGCCCCTCCTTGCCTAAGTCGTTCCACCATAATCGCAACTCAAAAGGGATCTTGGTCATTATTGAAAAAGGTTCGTTTCGTATCGTGCTCATCCTACACATTTATTTAGGGTGATTAAAAAAACTTTTATTAGACTCAAAAATCAAAATTATCTAGATCTTTTTTTTTTAAAAAAGCTTTTTTTTTGCAAAACGGGAGGTTGGACCCGATGAGAGTTGCCTACGTATCTCACACCGTGTGAGAATCAAACCGGCGTAGTTCGGTCGGATCAAAATAGGGGAAACAAAAATAAAATCCTTTAAAGAAAAGAAGAATAACTGTTTTTTTTTTTGGAATTTTGTTATATATTTTTTATTATAGTATTTATTTTTGAAAAGAGACCAAGGAAATACTTATACATTTTAAACTTCCCTTTTTTTCATTTTTTGAAGTTTCGAAAATCTTTTAAAGAGGTACTACAAATAAAACAATAAATTAAATTTTTTTGATTTTTGTTTTATTTATATGTGTTTTGGATTTTGAAAGCGATTAAAAGGAATAGTCAAACTGAAAGACAAGCTTGGTTTTTTCATTTTTTTTATATATATTTTTTTTTTAAAAAAAAAAGAAAATTCCGGTGAGGTTTTGACATTACTTGGACATTGGTTTTTTTTTCAAAAGAATAAGTAATTATCTCCCTACCCCGCTATTCTCCTTTTTTTTTGAAATTTTTTCGGAAACGGGTCAACATGCAGATCTGAAGCAAATAGATGCGCAAAACAAATGGGATGCAGCAGGATGGTCTTTTCATTCCAGGTTGCCTGTCCTAGACGGACCCAACCCCTGTGTTGAGTCCCCTATGTCAAATGCAACATGATGCAGATAAGTGTTCCTACTAGGGATCCGACATGAGGTTTCGTTATACTAGGTTTATAACCTGGGTAGATGTTCTGGACTGTGTACCCGAGCGGACAACTCGAATCGAGGAGGGGCAACTTACCGGGAACCAAAAGGTCGTCCGGCTTCGTAACTTATCCGCCCTCTTTCTTATTTCAGGTATTGACACTAACAGAATAGGGAGCCTCGACCAGCGAGCTTCTTCCCGGAGGTGAAGAGAGAAGGGTTTCGGCACAGTTTATATACAGTTCAGATAATATCAAAGCGGTAAAAGACAACATTCAGCACGTTATATCAAAACATGTAATAAATATCAGATAATAAAGCCAAATATAACAATTATTCTAAGCTCGAATTCTTGAACCCTGAACCAGAGATTCTGGGTTCGATATCCCCAGCAGAGTCGCCAGAGCTGTCACACCTCCTTTTTGCGCGTCCCCACCCCGAAGGGTAAAAATGCGCGAGGGGAGTTTTTCAAATTTAAGTGACAATATTCGAAATGGGATTATTTATTTAATTCAGAGTCACCACTTGGGAAAGGTTTGGCTTTTGGTGTCCCAAGTCACCGGTTTATCTTGAATCCCAAAATCGAGGAAATTTTTTGACTTTTCCAAATGAAGTCTGCGAACCCGAAATTCTAAGTAAGGAATTATGTTGATCCGAGGGAAAGTGTTAGGCACCCTCGAATCCCGTGGTTCTAGCACGGTCGCTTAAATTGTTATAATGGCTAAATATCTGATTTAAATACATGTTATGACTTACATGCTTTTATTAAGTTTAAACCGCTTTTATTATTGTCATTTATTTTTATAGAATTGCAACGTCGCGAAAATGCATCTCGAACCACGTCACAATCAATGCACCCGTGGTTGTCGACACATTTTGACTCCGTTGAGATTTGGATTTGGGTCACATCAATGTGTACCCGAATTTAAGAATGCAATTTAATTAAGTCGCGCCTAAAGAGCCTAACGTGTTATTATCTTTGGGGAAGGAGTGAACTTTTCTAGACAGTCCATCCCAAAACTTATGTGTTTATTATGATCAATTGTTGAGGGCCCCGCGATGTGTATCTTTATTTGACGAGGCTCGTCTCATTACCTTTAAAAAGGATATCCTAAAGTGACTACATTCTTATTACATTTGTCTCTAAAAAATAAAAGAGAAAGATACCAGACTTACTTGTTTAAGCAACTACTACTAATTGAACTCAAAAATGAAATCGGCTGTTTATTAGGAAAACTACTACTAATTGAACTCAAAAATGCCTATTAATTTTCCTCAAAAGTCATCGCATTATTTCGAAACAGTGAATCTATATCGAAACCCATATCGAACCTATATAGGAGCAAGTAATCTAACAAGAGGGTTGGCGTACATGGCCAACCTGTTAATGTAACCACATGAGAATTTGTTTGGGATACATTTATCCTGAAGTCAAACGGAACCAAATACAACAGATTTGACAGTTCAAAGGTCTAGACAAAATACATACCGATGCTTACCATGATTCTATGTTATACTGTCATAACTAAATCAAGACCCAATGGTTATATATATTAAAATACGTCTGATCTAACAAACAATGATATCTAATAGTTCATCTTAATCAGAATGCATGTTAATTCATACAGAGCAATTGCAGTTGGAACGAACTTAAAAAAATGAAGGCCAACTACCATTCAACCTATGGCCATGTTTTGAACATAAGTATTGTGAAGTAAACATCATTCATTTCTTTTATTTCTGCTTCAAAGCTTCAAGCAACAGACATGGTTTCAGAAGTGTGTACCTGGGAGTGCTTAAAATTGAAGAGGAAGAGAAGTCAGTAGAGCAATAGGAGCAATACCAAACAGCAGCAGTAACAACAGGTAACAAACAAGAACAAGTCCCAGTGCAAGATACAACTATGGCCGATGGAAGAATGGCTAAGTGACAGCAGCAAACAATACAGTAGAAATAGAAACCCCAGATAGACCAACTTCAGGAAATAAACCAATGCAACCCACAAACAGTAAACTCAGTTTAAACTGGGAAGAATCAGAATTGATTTGAACAAGTTGAAGAACAAATGAAATCCCAAACAACAATGTGAAGAAACAGTTTCTGATTTTTCTATATCTTTTCTCTCTTGTATCTGTGTCTGTATCTGCCTATCCTGTGATATCCCTCTCTGTATCTATGCTTTCTAAGAATCAATCTCAAGAGGATTTAAAAAAAAAATTTAGTCTCAAAACCTGTCTGTGTTTTTCTTTTCAAAATTCAGTCTCAAAAATCAATCCCCTTTTCCCAATGGAAGTTCTCCTGTTTTATAAGCCTAGCATCAGTCCTTTAACAGCCTGTTAGACAAATCAGAACCCCTCCCCTGTGATCTATTTTCTTTCCACTCAACTACTTAAAATAAGACCTTCCCATGATATTCCCTGACAAACTCCTTTTAATCACCTTATTAAACTAAAAAGCAGACATGGGCAGCAGGAATATAACCTGACAGCACATGCTGTCAAGTTATTCCTCATCTCAAAAGGGCCTTTATGCACATGTTGTGCACAAATGCACATGACCCCCAATTTAGACTGCAGTTACAGACCAGACCCTTAAATTTCTGATTCAAAACATCAATTATAAGTAGCTAAACTCAATTCCTAATTGATTCAGACAATGCTTAACAGAAACAGATCAAATTGTTATTATTCAAACAGCTGAAACTATTCGACGACACGTATCGGATCGACTATACTAATTATAACATGTACAATCGAAAACCATGATCAGACATTTAACATTATTAAGCACATGATTCGAGTTGTACTGACTAAACAAAAATTGCATTAGGGAATCAATTAATCAATCGAATTTGAACTCAATTAGTTGTGCAACTCAACACATATACATGATCAGTAAAGGGAAGGAAAATTTGATTGAATACAGAGGTCCGGGTGGGCAACAAAAGTTGATACAATTCAAAAACAACAAACTAAAACAGACGTTTGGCCATACGGACAGACCTTTAACACATACATGAACTGGACAAAGAAAAGAAAAAAAAACTTACCTTAAAGCCCTTGAAAAAAATCAGAAAAAACCAGCTCGTGTTTGAATAGACCCTTCTTGGGATCGAACGGACTTTAATCGAAGTGTTCTCACTGAGAACACTTCGATTAAGGTCCATTAGACCCTAAATACTTTGGCTCAAACGGACACAGACCAGTCACGAGGAACTCTAGGGCTCCTAAAAGCAGATCTGGGATTCATGTTTCCCTGGTTAGATTCGGACCAAACCAAACATGGTTTGGTCACGAGGGAGGTCCGGGGACTGTCTGGTGTGAAACTGGGGTCAATCGGTGTAAGTCAGGTTCCGACTCGAATCTTCAAATGAAGATTCGAGAAGGTGGGAGGGGATTCGAGCTAAGTGGTTGGTGGATTTGGGTTCAGGATGGTGAGGTGCATCTATGGTGTTAAGGCGGGGGTCACCGGCGTCCATGCCGCCGGGTTTTTGGTGAGGGGAAAGGGGGGCGGCTCTAGGGTTCCGGGGTTGTGTCTGTGGAAGGGATGACCTAAGGCAGGGGGGGTTTGGATAGGGGGGCAAGGTGTGATATGAGGATTTTATACGGGGTGGATGATTGTGTCTTGGCCGTTGGATTGCCACTGATCAACGGCTGTGATCTTTCCATTAAAAGAAACGGTGTCGTTTGCTTTCATACTGGGGTGGATCAGGCCAGGTTTCATTGGGTCGGGTCTAGTAACGGGTAAAGGATATGGGACGAGGGCTGTTAGATCAGCCCGGTTTGAACGGCTGAGATTAGACAGCCTTATACGGCGTCGTTTGGGTAAAGGATTGGCCTGATCTGGGCCGTTCCCCTGAATAAATCAACGACTCAAAAGTATGACGCCTATACGGCGTCGTTTGGGGCATCTCACAGAAGGCCTGGATGGACTGGGTCATTTGTATGAGTTTGGGCCTGATTTCACTTGAAATTATGGCCCAAATCTAATGTTTTCCCTCTTACAACTTAAAAATAAAATTTCTAATAAAAATAAAATCATACCAATATTAATTAATACTCAAAATAACAATTATCACTCACATTGGCATTTAATTAAAATAAAATCACTTAATGACAACAAACAAAAAAATAGAATAAAAGATGCATATTTTTTTTTTACGATTTTCCTTTCAAAAACCAATTACGGTTCAACTACACACGACACATTTTTTTTTTGTATTTGTTTTCAATAATAATAAAAATGGGCAAAAATCACAAACAATTAACAAAGTGCCGCGTAAAAAAAATCCAAAATTGTACAACAAGACCATTTTGCTATTATTTTTTTTTATTTCTTTTGGAGTGATTGTCGCGTAAACAAAAATCACGTGCTCACAATCACTGTCTAAAAAAAATTAAAAGACACTGGTAAGGAGATTAAGATTAAAAAGACTATATTCACTATATGAGAACGTTAGTCCTTTGCCCAAAAAAAGAAAAATATATTACCATATTTATGGCAATCATCCCATGAACTGGAGTTCCATAGCAGCACCAACAACAGTAGAAGAAAGAAGAAGAAGAAGAAGAAGAAGAAGAAGAAGTGTAAGCACGTGATTTTTGCCCTATATGAGAATTACTCCCAAAAAATTCAAAAATAAAATGATTTTTCTTTGGTGTGCAATTTTGTGATATTTTGTTATATTTTGAATAATTATTGGCATTTGTCTGTGCGTGTTTATTTGTTAAATTAACAAAAAATACAAAAATATGTCGCATTTTGCATGTAGGATTTAATTCTACAATTGTTAGTAATTAAATTTGTTTTACAAAAATTAAAAATTACAAAATAGGCATCGTTTGCATTTCTAGCATTTAATGTCCAAATATACGATTTTATGCTTAATTAATACTTAATTGTGCGTTAATTGTTATTGGGAGTTAATTTGTGCTTTTATAACTTAATTTAGTTCTTAATAATAGTTTAAGTATTATTATAATTTAGTTTTAGAAAAATAAAAGAAGAAAAAAAGAGCGAAAATGTAAAGAAAGTCGGAATTGGGCATCTTCTTCGATTTCAAGCCATAGGCCCAAAAAATACCCAATCTTCCCAAACGACCCAGTCCATTTCGAACTGGGTCGACCCAGTCCATAACCCAAAATCCTATTATCTTACATTTTACAAAACAAAAACAAAACAAAAAAAAGAAGGAGAAAACCCTAAAACTATACTAACCAATCCGCCCCCCCCCCCTTTCTCTTCATCTTCCCCAAAGCTTCAAACCTTCCAACCATGGCTTCCCCTCTCTCATGCCTTCACCACGCACACACATACACACCTCGTCGTCGCCTCCGAGCAGCCATGGATGCTGTCTCATCTTCTTCATCAAGCTCGTCCATGGCGGACATTGCTTTTTCTTTATATTCCCCGACCAAACGTCGCTCCACCACTGCTGCTGCATTACTTGTTGTCAACACATCCGGACGACCACCAGTTTTCGTCGACATCCAGCTCTAAAGTCGACGACCAGAAGCTCCAACGAACTCCATCTTCTCCGACCACCCATGGCTGCGTTTGTTGCGGCATTACGGCGTTGCCGAGCAACTGTTGTTGCGTCTTTTCTCTTCGTGCTGCTGCTTCACGTTGCTTCTTCTTCAGCCATATCGCTGGTGCTTCCTTCCAGCTACGTCGATCAGCCTGCTGCTGCCTTTTGCTTGTGACGGACTGCCATTGTTTCATTTTTAAACGATGCCAAACGACCACCTTCTTTGGTCGTCCGTTCGTGGTCGTCTTCGTCGTCATTTGTTCGAGCTTTGGTCGAGGCTCGGACAGATTTGCTTACAATCAAAATGCGTCGTTGATTCATCTCCGGTTAGTTGTTTTTGAGTTTTATTTTTGTCCATATTTTGTTTGATATTTTCCGGATCCAAATCGTTAAATGATTTAATCCTTGTTTTGTTCGTTGTTCGTCGTTGAAATAATTTTCTAGTGTGTTCATGTTGTTTGTTAAATTAATTTTCAGATTTCAAAATAGAAGTTTAATTAGTTGTTTTCATATTCATTTCATGTTTGTATTATTGTTTAAGTGAATATTTGTTAGTTTGTTGTTTGTTAGATTCAAATTGAAATTTAATTAACTATTTCTTCAATTTGTTTCATGTGTTTATGTATTGTTAGAAATTGTTAGTATTGTTAAGTTCAAGTTTAAGTTCATAATTGTTTCTTCGTCGATCTTGTTATTTGTTTAAAGAATTTAGTTGTGTTAAAGGAATATATTGATTTAATCGTTTAATCCGTCATGTTTGTTGTGTTAAAATAGATTCATTCATGTTCATGTTTGGATGATCTTGAATCCGAATTTTGTATAGTTTGATTTCTTGTTTACCATTTATGATTATTTCTTGAATTGTTCTCATAATCTTGTTTAAAGTTTAATATAAGAATTGTTTGTTGTAATGTTGTTAGAGTTGATTTTAAGTTCAATATTATTGAATTTAGGAATCTAAATATACTTGTTTGATTGTTGTTGTTGTTTAAATCCGAAAAATAGGTTTGTTGTTGCCAAAAATATTGTTCAATCAAATTTTAGTTGTTCTTGGTTGTTCAATTTGTGTTCATGTGATTTGTTGTTGAAATGTTGTTAAAATCATGTTCATGTGATATTGTTGTTATGATGTTCATCCGTGTTCATATTGTTGTTTGAACATTGTTAGAAATTGATCATATTGTCTATATTTTGGTTAAGTTTGATTAATTGATGTGTTATAGCTGATGGGTAGTTTGGTAAATTTGTAATACGTTCAGGGGTAGTTTGGTAATTTCAGTAAGGTCGGAAGGGGTAGTTTAGGAATTGTACATTTTGTAATTGTTTATTTGAAGCATGGGGGACAAAATGAAATGGGGTGGGTTGTGATATGATTATTTAATATAAAGGGGGGACAAGATTTAATTTAAAGGGGAATCTTGCATTATTTTAAATAAAGCATGGGGGACAAAATGAAATGGGGTGGTGTGATATGTTTATTTAATGTAATGGGGATGAGTGGAAAGATAATGGGTTGGGTAGAGAAAAAGTATGAATTTTAATTAATTGAAAGGTTTATGGGATGGGTTATAAAAGAGAAGTCTTGAAATCAGATAGAGGGGACACAGACAGAGAAAAAAAGAGAGATTTGAAAAGAAAAGAGCTGAACATTTATTCCTAAAAAATATTGAAACTCTCAAGAAAAGAAAAACATACAAAGAAAAAATAAAAAAAAAGTTGAAAATTAGAAGAGAAAGTAGTACACACCTGATAAATATTCTGGTATACAGGTGTAGAAATTAAGGGTTGAAGATTAACTAGCCTTTCAAAAATCTGAAAATTTCCCTTGGTTTCTGTCCGTTATTTTCGGCATTCCTGGATTTTATTTTGAATTTTTCAAATCTGTCACTGGGATTTTCGTTGACTGGTTATTGCTGGTTATTGTTGTTGTTGCTGTGTTACGTATTACGTTGCTGACTTTCTTCTTCTTATATTGACAATATCAGGTACACAACTGTAATTTTGGCATTTTGTAAGCTGAAATGAAGAATGGAGTGTTAAATTTTTAATTTAGTTTAATTTTTTTTTGTATTGTATTTAGGTTATTCATGTATTATTATTCTGTAAATCACTGTCATTTGGCATAATTAGGCATATTATAGCGACATATTAAATAATGCCTTAACCAGATTATTAGGAAATATATTTAAGCCCGATTATTAATTAAAACTGTTTAATAATAAAAAAATAGAAGAGATAACGTAAAAAATGGCGTTATTGAATTAGTTTGGCAAAAATTGACTAAGTTCCTTATTCATAAGGTTTTTTTTCGTCAACGATAAGTTAATCGGAATCATGTAGTTAATTTCAGTTAAAACATGAATTAGTTTGCGAATCAAGTATTAGGACATGATGTGAATTAAAACAAAGTTAGTTAAGGTTAAATTGTTTAATTTTTTAGAAATATGGTTTAGTAATCAAGTTTTTTTTTCTTTCAATTTTTTCAGTATTTGTAAATAATTAGCTTCAATAAGCTTAAGTCTTACTAACAATTTGAATTTTAATCCAACTATGGGATAATTAGTTTTTTTTTATTTTATTTTATTTTTTGACTATTCCATGTTGTATTTATGATTATAATTTTTATTACTTTCTGTTAATATTTGTTTTTCTCTTCTATTTAATATGTTATTTTCAAGAATGTAGATATTGATTTTATATTTATAGATAAACTTAGTAATAATAAAAAGGTAGTCATTAAAGGATATTCTTAAAATAAGGAAGGATTTCGCTAAAGAAAAATAGATGTAAATAATACAAAAATTTACAGGATTCTCCAATCTCATTTATTCATTTATTTATTTAATTATTTAAAAAAAATTACTTAGAATTTGGGATGGATTGTTTAGTGAATTTCACTTCCTTCCCCAAAGATAATGACGCGCTAGACTCTTTAGGCGCGATTTAATTAATTTTACCTTCTTAAACTCGGATGCGCATTTCATGCGACCCAAATCTAAATCCTAAAACATTGAATAAAATATGTTCCGGATTGCGGGTGCATTTCATGTGACGTAATCCAAAGACATGTTTTAAACGATGTTTATAATTTTTTTTTAAAAAAATAATAATTATAATAATAAAGCGGTAAAAAGTTAAAATTTGCACATAAGTTCATATTTGTATAAAATCAGATAATCAAGCCGAATATAACAGTTGAGCGACCGTGCTAGAACCACGGAACTCGGGAATGCCTAACACCTTCTCCCGGGTTAACAGAATTCCTTATCCGAATTTCTGGTACGCAGACTGTAATATGGAGTCATTCTTTTCCTCGATTCGGGATTAAAATTGGTGACTTGGGACACCCTAAATCTCCCAAGTGGCGACTCTGAAATAAATAAATAAATCCCGTTTCGATTGTCCTTTAATTGGAAAAAACTCCCTACGCCCTTCGCGGGGTGCGGAAAAAGGAGGTGTGACAGCTCTGGCGACTCTGCTGGGGACCGAGGACCCAGAATCTCTGGTTCAGGGTTCAGAATTCGAGCTTGGAATAATTGTTGTATTTGGCTTCGTTTGATTTTGTTACATGATCTGTGCTTAATGTGCTAATTAACTGCTTTTACCGCTTTGATCTTATGTGAACTGTATATAAGCTGTGCCGAAACCCATCTCCTCTCTGAGTCTTCTAAATCATGAAGAAGGGTGCACTTCGTGTGACTTCTTTTCTGTATAGTGTCTAAATTCCCAATTTAGAACGAGGTTGGATAAGTTGCAAAGCCGGTGAAACTTCTGTATTCCCGGTACGCTGCCTCCCCCTCGGCTCGAGCTGTCCGCTCGGGTAAGCCAGGTCTAGAACAAACACCCAAGTTCTGAACCTAGAATAACTCAGTTTCATGCCGGATCCCTAATAGGAACGCTTATTTGCATCATGTGCATTTTGACTTAGGGGACTCAACACAGGGGTTGAGTCCGTCTAGGGCTAGCAACCTGAAATAAAGACCATCCTGATGCATCTTATTTGTTTTATGTGCATTTATTTGCTCGGTCTTGCATGTTGACCGGCTTCTGAGTCTCGGGAGTGTAAAATAATAATAATAATAATAATTTAAAATAAAATAAAATAAAAATAGCAAGTGGAGAGTTAGATGATTAATTTAGAAAAATCAGTGTCCAAGTACTGTCGAAATGCTGCCGAAATTTTGAAAAAAAAAACATATATATTTTTACTTTTAGAATTGTTTGTTTGCCTAGAAAGCAGAAAGTGTGTAGGAATAAGTCTTTTATTTTAATTTGCAAAAAAAAAAATATTTCCTTTTAATCTCAAAATCCCAATTATTTGTTTAAATGATATTCAAAATAAAATTCAAAAATATTTTTTTCTGTAGTATTTCTTTCATAAATTCAGAATATTAGTTCAAAAATATTTCCTTTCTCCTTAAAAGTTTTTTCAAAAAAAGAAAAAAAAAAGAAAAAAAAAATAAAATCCAAAAAATATTTCTTTAGAATATAGATAGTTTTTAAGTCAAATAAAAGTTTTTCCTTCTTTAATCACTATAATAAATGTGCAGGATGAACACAAGTCAAAATGAACCATTCTCAGTGTGTAGCGAGGTCCCTTTGCAACTCCACATGTGGTGGAATGATATGGGAAAGGATAGTATAAAGATAGTGGAAAGAGTTTTGGGAGGTTTTGTCGACCTGTTGAATATCAAGCCAAGGACAGATATCATCGAGGCTCTAATACCGTTCTGGGACCCAACACGCAACGTGTTTCGTTTTGCTGACTTTGAACTTTCACCTACACTAGAGGAAGTCGCCGGATATGCGGGGTTGAATGGGAAACTAAGAGGGCAGTATTTACTTTCACCAAGACCAGTATCTCCGCACGCGTTCTTGGATTTGCTAAGCATTAGTCGGAAGGTGCAGAATGATGATTTGTCGAAGGGATGTTGTACTCTCCAATTCTTGTATCAACGGTACGGAATTCCTCAGGGTTTGGAAGAACCAAACCTCGGATTAATTCACACTGGGAACAGAATCAAGTGGGAAGCAAGACGTACTTTGGCATTTGTCACAGCATTTCTGGGAGTTGTGGTCTGTCCCCGCAAAGATAAAAAAATAGAGATAGGCCTTGTAGGGATGGCCGATGTTGCAATCAAAAGAACCGACAGTACTGTGGTTCCTTTGATTTTGTCCGAAATCTACCGAGCTTTAACTATATGCCGAGAAGGAGGCAAGTTCTTTCAGGGATGCAATCTGTTACTCCAGCTGTGGATGCAAGAACACCTCCATCACCGAGTGGGATACATGAACCACGGGTTGACTGAGAGAAACTGCATTAGCGGCTTTGAGAAACGAATGACAGGCGTCATATTTCCCGAAGGCGTCGAAGCATGGCTTGCACAATTGAGGTCAACAACAGCCGACCAAGTTGAATGGGCATTTGGGTGGTTGAATGATACTGAGGTAATATACATGGCGGCCGAGGAATGTCATGTTCTTTTGATGGGACTTCGTAGCATCCAACCATATGCTCCTCATCGGGTATTGCGCCAACTAGGAAGATTTCAGGTAATTCCCACTGATGAGGATCTAAGCAAGCACGCCATTGAGTTGAGTCCAGGAGTCGTGTTCCCCGAAGGAAAAATTAGAAAGCTGTGGCACGAATGTAGATTCCTTGAACCCAAGACTATGGTTCGAGAGCTGGCTAAGGGTGAGGTAGACCCAAAATACGATGTTTGGTTCGGGAAAAGGTTTCAGATTCGTCAGAGGCCTGCCAAAAGAGCTCACGTACAACAATTTACGGATGATTCGCAGGAACAGTGGGGCTGGTTAGTAAGAGAGGAAGGCTACCGGGTTGAAATCGGGAAGCTGAAGCGACAAATTGAAAGGCTTATGTTTGAAAACAATGTTCAAGTAGCCTCAGAGCAGGGTGAGAAGAACAAATTAGCCAAAGAAAACCAGGCACTGAAAGCCCGAATTCGCCAAGTCGGTAAGAGTGATAGCGACCGACAGAAACGTCGTTCTGATGAAAGGTTGATAGTGGAATTGAGAAATCAAGTCAGCCAAAGACGAGAAGACTTGGAGAGATCCCAGGCTTGTATAACAAGAATGCGGGTCAGGTGGGCCACAGTTACAACATCACGGAGAGATCACCTATGGCAAGTAAAAAGGGACTACGAAATGAGTGTTGCGACATTGAGAGAGATAAACTCCATTCTCAATAATCGGGTCCTCAAACAAGCCCGGGATGCTAGAACAGATAGAGAACGCTGCTATGAGTCGATAGCCCGGATGGAAGAACAAATGGAGAGGTTCCAAGAGCAGCTCATTGACAATACTCGAATATTGGGACTAAAGAATCAACGGATAGAACAGCTGTGCATAGAGAGGGATAGAATCAGGGGTAGGATCAATGATATAGGGCGCTATATCACCACGAAGTGCCTAACATGTGAAGAGATGCCTCGTGATATCCTTTTTGCCTCAGTCATGGGTTATGTCCATCAGATCATGGAGGAACTAAAAAGCTTGCAAAGAAGCCTGGCCCCCAAGCCCGCGGAAAGGCCGAATGATGCCTCGCGGGCACCAAAATTCAAAGCTTTAATGTATCCCTAGTTCAATCTTGCACTTGTTTGTTTTTCGAGTCTGTTGTCTACCCATATGTTTTTTTTTCAAACATTCTCAAAAAAAAAAAAATTATATATATATATGAAGTCTGTATTTTTTTTTGTGATGGCTTTTAATAGCATTATTTTGAGTAAAAAAATAATAATAAAAAAACTTTGGTCTTATGGCACGAACTACGCTTGGTCTGATTCGTGCGGGGTCACGATACGTAGGCAATCTCTATAGGATTCGACCGTAATTATAAAAAAAAAAAAAAAAAGAAGAATATATATTTGTCAGAGCAAAAATAAGCCGGGATGATGCATGCGGTCAGAGCAAAAGCATGTTAGAAATGATTAACTGCCTAGGAGCATTGCATCCCCCTAACGTGCAATTACAATATCTGTTAAGACTCTAACACTGACAAGTTTGTTGTTTTTCCAATCAATATCAGTTAGTTGTTAGAGCGTACTGGCACCGTACCATTATCAAACAAGATCAAAAGGTCCTATACCAGAAAGCATGACTGGGTCAGACAACAGCGTTGAGTCAGAAAAAACGGCCAATCAGATGCTGAAGGAAGCCCTGGAGAAAATGGAAAAAATGAGGCTAGAAATGAATGAAATGCAGATAGCCTTAGCTAGAGCCCAGAAGGGGCAAGAACTACCCGTTACTCCTACCCTCCAACCAGTACACACGCCGGAATACCCCTCTCCCGGTCCTTCAACAAGTTTCCCAAGCCATCACTATTATCAGGGAAGAGAGGCTTATGATTCCCAAGCTCCACCACCCACTCAAAACCCTCCTCCACCAAATGTTCCCGTCTTTGTGGCACCTCCCCCAGCCCCATTGCACAGATCATCTAGTGAGCCACTGTTTCAGGCTCACGATACACAATACTACCCCCCTGAACTCACATTCAAAGCACCCGAGCCATATACCTTCTCTCCCCATTTTGAAATCCCGGGAGAAGTTGATAAACCGGTTAAGAATGCAGAACAAGAGGAGGTGATTCGTAAAGTCAAAAGCCTGGAGCAATCCTTCAGGAACATGCATGGTTTAGGAAACCAAGTTAGTGTCGCATACAAAGATTTGTGCCCTTTTCCTGATGTACAGTTGCCTGCGGGGTTTAAAATGCCGAAGTTTGACTTATATGAGGGGCACGGTGACCCAGTAGCCCATCTGCGTGGTTTCTGTAGCAAAATGAGAGGGGCTGGGGGAAAAGATGAGTTGTTGATAGCATATTTCGGGCAAAGCCTGAGCGGGTCAGCGCTAGAATGGTACACGAGGCAAGACCCCGGCCGATGGTATACATGGGATGATTTGGCCCAGGCATTCATCGGCCATTTTCAATATAACCTCGAAATAGTCCCTGATCGTCTGTCATTGTTGAAACTAGAAAAGAAGCCTGGGGAAAGTTTTAGAGAGTTTGGTTTCCGCTGGAGGGAACAAGCTGCAAGGGTTGATCCTCCTATGCGGGAGAGTGAGATGGTAGATTACTTCTTGCAAACATTGGAACCTACCTATTTTGGTCATCTAGTGACATCTGTCGGGAAGTCGTTTAATGAAGTGGTAAAGATGGGAGCCATGATTGAAGAAGGATTGAAATCTAACAAGATCTTGAGCTACTCGGCGTTGAAAGCAACCACCCAGGCCATCCAAAGCGGTACTGGTGGTGTGTTGGGGAAGAAGAAGAAAGAAGAAGAAAGAAGAAGTTGCGGCAGTTGAAGCTAATGTTTGGTCCAAGCACAATAACCGTCCACTCTACTACAACCAACCCAGACCCCATCACCCAAACTATCAATATACCCCATATGGTCCACCGCAACACTATTATCCACCACCAGAACCACAATTTTCTATTCACCACGCCCAGACCTACACTCAACCCCCAGTGCACTCGCAATGGCGTACACCAAGTCCCCAAAATACACAGCCACACCCACAAAACACCTATCCACCTCCCAGGGCTAACAGACCAGGAACCAGCTTCCGCCCAAACCAAGCTTTTAGAAATGAGAAGGCCCCAAACAAAAAAACATTTACTCCGCTGGGAGAATCTTACACTTCTCTTTTCCACAGATTGAAACAGTTGGGGATGCTGACCCCAGTTGAATCCAAAGCACCAAATCCTCTTCCCAGAAACCTGGACCACTCTGTTAGCTGCGAGTATTGCTCAGGGATGCCGGGGCACGATACTGAAAAATGTTGGAAGTTGAAAAACGCAATCCAAGAGCTCATTGATAATCGTCGTATTGAGGTACAGGCTCCAGAGGCCCCAAACATCAATCAAAATCCGTTACCAGCGCATTATGAGGCCAACATGATCGAACTGATACATAAGGGGGCAGAGCCTAAGAAACCTTCGCAGGTGGTTATGGTGATTCGTTCTACGGAAACCAAAGAAAAGACAGTGAGTGCAAGGCCAGTGGTTCAGTTAAAAGCAGTAGAAGACAAGCCAGTGCTAGTAATGGGAAAGGGATCGTTTGTGGCCGAGAAAAAGCAGGAGCCAGTCAAGATAGTGGTACCAAGGTCAGTATCCATGCCCGTGGTGGTCGTGAAGGGAGTCTATATAGAGCCGGTTGTCATAAAACCGGTAGTCCAGTTACCCATGGTTGATAGCAAAGCCGTACCCTGGAAATATGACAAAGTAGTGGTGACATACAAAGGAAAGGAAATTGAGGAAGAAAGTTGTGAAGCACAGGGACTGACCCGGTCAGGACGTTGTTTCGCCCCTGAAGAGTTGAGAAAAGCTAAGGGCGCAAAAGACAATCCAGTGCCAGTTAAAAAAGCTGTAACGGAAGAGGAAGCAGAAGAGTTTCTGAAAAAGATGAAAGGACAAGATTATTCCATTGTTGATCAACTGAGAAAAACACCGGCCCAAATCTCGTTGTTGTCATTATTAATTCACTCTGATGAGCATTGCCGAGCTTTAATGAAGATATTGAATGAGGCTCATGTGCCTGACAAAATCTCAGTAAACCATTTAGAGACAATTGCCAACAAGATCTTTGAAGTGAACAGGATAGCATTTTCTGATGATGAATTGCCTATGGAAGGCACAGAACACAACAAGGCTCTCTATTTGACGGTCAAATGTGAAGGTTCAATGGTTACTCGGGCACTAATCGATAACGGGTCGAGCGCTAATATTTGCACGTTATCCACATTGAACAAGTTAAAGATTGATGAGGATAGAATCCGCAAAAATAGCATTTGTGTTCGAGGGTTCGATGGAGGGGGAACAAACACAGTAGGGGATATTGTACTCGAATTGACTATTGGCCCAGTCGAGTTCACGATGGAATTTCAGGTGTTGGATGCTGCAGTATCCTATAATCTTTTGTTGGGTCGACCGTGGATTCATGCGGCAAAAGCCGTGCCCTCCACACTGCACCAAATGATCAAATTCGAGTGGGACAGACAAGAAATTGTGTTACATGGGGAAGATCCCACATGCGCCATGAATGATGCCATTGTACCCTTTATAGAGACCGAAGATGATAAGGGGCCATGGGTGTATCATATCCTCGACACGGTTCCGGTGAGCAGGTTGCTTGAGGGTAAAAGCATGCCATGTCCCAGGGTGTCAGCTACGACCGTCATGGTAGTGTCAGAAATGTTGAATAACGGGTTCGTGCCCGGGAAGGGTTTGGGGGTTGAACTGCAAGGCATTACTCAACCTGTGTCTTTGCCCAAAAATCTGGACACCTTCGGGTTAGGGTTCAAACCAACAGCAGCAGATGTCAGAAAGGCCCGTAAATTGAAGAAGAAAGCTTGGGTGCTCCCTAAACCAATTCCTCGATTGTCCAGGTCCTTCGTCAGACCGAGTATTAAGAAACAATCATTGGCAAAGATGTCAGGTTCGTTAATTGAGGCGGATGGGAATTTGGATAAGGTGTTTGAGAAAGTATTTGCTGAAGTAAACATGGTTGAGGCCGGGGAAGGGTCAAGCAGAGCAGACATACAGTACATCGGACCACATGCTAACATCAACAATTGGGAAGCTACTCCTCTTCCAGTTCGGAGGGAGTCGTGGTAGTGGGTTTTGTTTTCCTTTTGTCACCTGGATTATTCCAGGGTTTGTAATCCAGTTGTTATGTTCCGTCCGTTTGGATGAGTTAAAACCTTGTTGTCTTTACGTTTAATGAAATGCAATTTTCTTCGTCCCTAATTCTCTTTCCATTTTCTTTTCTTTTCTTTGTACAGTTCTTTTTATGCTGATATCAATGACATGACATGCATGAGGAATCTTCGGCCCAGTTTTAAAAGCCAATCTAGTTCAGAAGTAATAATACAAGAGATCGAGTGTGATGATGGGATGGATTGTAATAATGATGAAGCTTATGAGGAAATTAGTAAAGAATTAAGTCACTTTGAAGAAAAACCCAAACCTAACCTAAATGACACAGAAGCAGTTAATCTAGGGGACCAAGACAATGTACGGGAAACTAAAATAAGTGTTCATTTGGAGCCACAACTCAAGGAGGAGATAATTAAAGTATTGCATGAGTACAAAGACGTTTTTGCATGGTCATATGATGATATGCCGGGTCTAAGCACCGATTTGGTGGTTCATAAATTGCCCACTGATCCAGCACTCCTCCCTGTCAAGCAGAAGTTGAGAAAGTTCAAAACAGACATAAGTGTGAAGATCAAAGAAGAGATCACCAAGCAGTTTGAGGCAAGGGTCATTCAGGTTACACGGTACCCCACTTGGTTAGCCAATGTCGTGCCTGTGCCAAAGAAAGATGGCAAGACCAGGGTGTGCGTCGATTATCGAGACCTTAACAAAGCAAGCCCAAAAGATAATTTCCCACTGCCCAACATCCATATACTGATCGACAATTGTGCCAAACATGATATTGGCTCTTTTGTGGATTGTTATGCGGGTTATCATCAGATTCTAATGGATAAGGAAGATGCAGAAAAGACGGCATTCATCACGCCGTGGGGAACGTATTGTTATCGGGTCATGCCGTTTGGTTTGAAAAATGCTGGGGCAACTTATATGAGGGCCATGACAACTATCTTCCATGATATGATACATAAAGAAATTGAGGTATACGTGGATGATGTGATCGTTAAGTCTAGACAGCAATCTGACCATGTCAGAGATTTGAGAAAATTCTTTCAAAGGCTTCTCAGGTACAATCTTAAGCTCAATCCTGCGAAATGTGCTTTCGGGGTGCCATCTGGGAAGTTGTTGGGATTCATAGTTAGCCGGAGAGGTATTGAATTAGACCCGTCAAAGATCAAAGCTATTCAGGAATTGCCACCTCCAAGAAACAAAACCGAGGTGATGAGTTTGTTGGGAAGACTGAACTATATCAGCAGGTTCATTGCTCAGCTCACGGCAACATGTGAACCAATTTTCAAATTGTTAAAGAAAGATGCCACGGTCAAATGGACTGATGAATGCCAGGAGGCTTTTTATAAGATAAAGGGGTATTTGTCAAACCCACCTGTGTTGGTCCCACCAGAACTAGAGAGGCCTTTGATTCTGTATTTGACAGTTATGGACAGTTCATTCGGCTGTGTACTGGGGCAACATGATGTTACGGGCAGAAAGGAGCAGGCTATCTACTATCTCAGTAAGAAGTTCACATCTTACGAGGTCAAGTATACTCATCTGGAAAGGACATGTTGTGCCCTAACTTGGGTGGCACAGAAATTGAAACATTACTTGTCATCTTACACCACTTACCTTATATCTCGCTTGGACCCGTTGAAGTATATTTTCCAGAAACCCATGCCCACAGGAAGGCTTGCAAAGTGGCAGATCTTACTTACAGAGTTCGACATTGTCTATGTGACACGGACTGCCATGAAAGCACAGGCATTAGCCGATCACTTGGCTGAGAACCCCGTTGATGAAGATTATGAGCCTTTGAAAACTTATTTCCCTGATGAAGAGATAATGCACATTGAAGAATTAGAACAAGCTGAGAAGTCGGGATGGAAACTTTTCTTTGATGGGGCTGCAAATATGAAGGGTGTGGGAATAGGAGCAGTACTTATTTCGGAAACAGGTCAGCATTACCCCGTTACAGCTCGGCTTCGTTTCTACTGTACAAACAACATGGCAGAATATGAGGCGTGTATATTGGGATTGAGATTAGCTGTGGATATGGGTGTACGGGAAGTCTTGGTCATGGGTGACTCGGACTTACTGGTACACCAGATTCAAGGGGAATGGGAAACACGGGACTTGAAGCTTATACCGTATCGACAATGTCTGCATGAGCTTTGCCAGCGTTTTCAGGCCATAGAATTCAGACACATTCCAAGGATTCATAATGAGGTTGCTGACGCTTTGGCTACTTTGGCGTCAATGTTGCACCATCCAGATAAGGCCTATGTTGATCCATTGCAGATTCAAGTCCGTGATCAGCATGCTTACTGCAATGTGATAGAAGAGGAAATCGATGGAGAGCCATGGTTCCATGATATCAAAGAGTACATCAAAGCGGGAGTGTATCCAACGCAGGCCACCGGTGATCAGAAAAGAACAATTCGACGGTTGGCAAGTGGGTTTTTCCTTAGTGGAGGAGTACTGTACAAAAGAACGCCAGAGCTCGGTTTGTTGAGATGTATAGATGCACGGCAGGCCACAACTATCATGACTGAGGTGCATTCCGGAGTTTGCGGACCGCATATGAGTGGGTATGTTCTAGCAAAGAAGATTCTCCGAGCAGGTTATTATTGGCTCACGATGGAGCGAGATTGTATCAGTTTTGTGCGTAAGTGTCATCAATGCCAAATACATGGAGATTTGATTCATGCTCCACCATCAGAATTACATGCGATGTCTGCGCCATGGCCTTTTGTCGCATGGGGCATGGATGTTATTGGGCCAATTGATCCAGCAGCATCAAATGGGCACAGATTTATCTTGGTAGCTATAGATTATTTTACCAAATGGGTGGAAGCGAAGACATTCAAGTCTGTGACCAAGAAGGCTGTAGTTGACTTCGTGCATGCAAATATCATATGTCGGTTTGGGATCCCAAAGGTAATCATCACAGATAATGGGGCTAATCTTAATAGTCATTTGATGAAGGAGACATGTGAGCAGTTTAAGATTGCTCACAGGCACTCTACTCCGTACCGTCCCAAGGCAAATGGTGCGGTTGAAGCGGCCAATAAGAACATAAAGAAAATACTCCGGAAGATGGTTGAAGGATCTAGACAATGGCACGAGAAATTGCCTTTTGCATTGTTAGGATATCGCACCACCATGCGTACCTCGGTAGGGGCGACTCCTTACTCATTGGTATATGGTACCGAGGCAGTAATACCCGCAGAAGTGGAAATCCCATCTCTGCGAATCATTGCAGAGGCTGAGATCGATGATGATGAATGGGTGAAAAGCCGTCTTGAGCAGTTGAGTTTGATCGATGAGAAAAGATTGGCATCAGTGTGTCATGGCCAACTGTACCAACGAAGAATGGCAAGAGCATACAACAAAAAAGTACGTCCAAGGAAATTTGAAGTAGGGCAATTAGTACTGAGGCGGATCTTGCCTCATTGGTCTGAGGCAAAAGGAAAATTTGCCCCAAACTGGCAAGGACCATTTGTAGTAACCAGAGTGTTGTCTAATGGAGCATTGTATTTGACAGATGCGGAAGGAAAATGTGTAGAAATGACCATCAATTCCGATGCGGTCAAGAGATATTATGTATGATTTCTTTATTTTTCTAAATGTATCTGTTCGTATTTGGCATGTCTTAAAGATTGAAATGATGAAGGCATTTTGTTCTGCTATCCAAACACTCATATTCCTTGTTATCCCCTTCGAGCCTTACTTATTTTTCATACACCTCTTTCGGAATCAGCAGCATTATCAGAGAACACAAGTGCCGAACAAAAAAAAAAAAAGAAGAAAAAGAAAAGAAAGAAAAGTGAAAAAAAGGAAAGAAGAGAAACATAACAACGTAGTCTCGCCAATTGAACTACGTTTGACTTGATCCCGAAAGGGTACGTAGGCAGCCTTAATCCGAGGTTCAGTCATACCAAATAGAAATCCAAAAATCCCCAAGCAAGAAACTGGGGCAGAAATGGTGATTGTTATGAAAGTTGGATTCCGAAAGTTGTAATTTGAACCCATTGGAATTGTTTTGAGCCTTTTATACCTTTCTTTCTAACTCAATCCAAAAGCCTACATTACGGTCCAAAGAAAGACCTTATGATCAGTTTTGAGAAATGCCAAGATGAACAAGTAGGAATAACCCACGACAGGGGCAACACTCTGGTTCGAGCAAGAAGAACAAAAATAAATGAGAGAGTCTTATGGGTGAAAACCCTCACGGGCACCGTAAGGCGACGGGAGCTGAGAGAAAAATAAATGAGAGAGTCGTGTTGGTGAAAACCTTTACGGGCACCTCAAGGCGAAGGTGAGATAAGAAATGGAAAACTGAGAAAGGTCTGTTGATAGAAACCGTTTCGCGGTACCGCAGGGAAACAAGGTTAAGGTCTGGATAAATCAAACAAGTGATGGAAGTTCTGGGCAATGAGGTACGACAATTGAGAGTTGTTTGGTTGGATAGATTGGGCTGATTAATCCAAAATGCATGTCTTGACCATTGGTACTAGTTGTCTCGTTCAGATAAGTTTCTTTTCCTTCTCTTTTCAAACAGTCATCTGGTTTTGGATTCTTCTTATCCTTAACTCAAAAATCATGGCATTTCATTTTCTTTTGAGGGTTTTATCTAGCTGAGATGTTTCAGTGCCAGTTTTGTTCAATGCAAGCAGAAAGGACTTCAAAGTTCACTACCAGCTTCTAGAATTGTAAAGCACAACGTGGTCAGAGCATGTCAAAAACAACTTGATGTCAAGTGGAATACAGGGAATTAACAGAAGTTTCATCGGTGAAATGATTGGGAAATGTCGTGGGAAAGGCGAAGGCTCAAACAAAAAGGTCAGAAAAGTGAAATAACAGTAGAGGTGTAAAACATTTAGGTTGCCAGAGGTTGGGAAATTTAAAAGTTGGTCAGAAAGTCAAGCGGTTTACGGTCAGTGCGTGGAAATTAGTCAACACAAAGCAAGGCAGTGGAAGGATTTTTCAGCAAGAATGTCATCAACTAACCACCGTTTTAAACTGACAAAATTTTCTTTGTTTGAGCAGGGGAAGAAAAGTTAGTTGTTGAAGAGGAATTCTCCAGGAGGGAAAAACAAGCACTAATCAGGATAAATGCAAGTTGTTAGGAGTCCACCTGGAGAACAAAGACGTATTTTTCAAGTTTGACATCAGGAGTCCGCCTGAAGAACGGAGACATACAGCTTAAATTTTAAAAGTCAGGAGTCCGCCTGGAGAACAGAGACATACTTTTCAAGCATTGAAGTTGGGAGCCCGCCCAGATAACAGAGGCATACATTTCAGTCTTTTCATTTCAAGCATTGAAGTTGGGAGCCCACCCAGATAATAGAGGAATACATTTCAGTCTTTTCATTTCAAGCATTGAAGTTGGGAGCCCACCCAGATAACAGAAGAATACATTTCAGTCTTTTCATTTCAAGCATTGAAGTTGGGAGCCCGCCCAGATAGAACAGAGGCATACATTTCAGTCTTTATATTTCAAGCATTGAAGTTGGGAGCCCGCCCAGATAACAGAGGCATACATTTCAGTTTTAATTTTCAAGTGTTGAAGTTGGGAGCCTGCCCATATAACAGAGGCATACATTTCAGTTTTTAATTTTCAAGTGTTGAAGTTGGGAGCCCGCCCATATAACAGAGGAATACATTCAGTCTTTAATTTCAAGTATTGAAGTTGGGAGCCCGCCCATAGAACAGAGGCATACATTTCAAGATCAAGTCAGAGGACAATAAAACAGAAGGTTACAACAAGAATCCCCAGCAGGAAACAATAAAATCCCAGCACCGAGAAACAGAAGGTCACAAGAGGCCCCAGCACAAATTCAGGCGCATAACTCAAAAGGAAGAAAAAACGCGTTTTGAAAGAAGCAGCTGGTGAACATTAAATCATGCCCAGCATAACAAGTCTGATGAAGAGAGCCGTACCCACCAGAGGAACCGCCAAAAAGCTTAATGAAGAAAGCCATGTCCCCAGCGGACCGAACAAAATGATGAAAACTGGTATTCAAAAAAAAAGCCAAGGGCCAGAAGTCTTGGTAAAAAGGCACTAGAGGAAACACAAACCGACAAAAAGCAAGGCAACCGGAGCAAGGGGGAAAACAGATAAGATTCTGTAATTTCTAGCTTAGTCTAGCTTCTTATTTTTTTTAAGCATGGTGTAATAAGGAGGTCAGCAAACAGTAAAAGTAGCATGCAACAGCAGTAACATTGCAGTCCCATGGTAGTCCCAGCTACCAAGACTTCCCGAACTACATTGACCTGATTCCTGTTTAGCCCAGGATATGTAGGAAACCTTTGAAGCAAAGGTTCGGTCAAATCTTTTTCAAAAAATGCTTCAACGGAGTACTCGGATGGGCAAAAAATCGCTCGCTTTATCTTTGCACGAAAACCCTTCGTGTCTTCGGGCAAAGAGGGGCAGCTGTAAGCACGTGATTTTTGCCCTATATGAGAATTACTCCCAAAAAATTCAAAAATAAAATGATTTTTCTTTGGTGTGCAATTTTGTGATATTTTGTTATATTTTGAATAATTATTGGCATTTGTCTGTGCGTGTTTATTTGTTAAATTAATAAAAAATACAAAAATATGTCGCATTTTGCATGTAGGATTTAATTCTACAATTGTTAGTAATTAAATTTGTTTTACAAAAATTAAAAATTACAAAATAGGCATCGTTTGCATTTCTAGCATTTAATGTCCAAATATACGATTTTATGCTTAATTAATACTTAATTGTGCGTTAATTGTTATTGGGAGTTAATTTGCGCTTTTATAACTTAATTTAGTTCTTAATAATAGTTTAAGTATTTTTATAATTTAGTTTTAGAAAAATAAAAGAAGAAAAAAAGAGCGAAAATGTAAAGAAAGTCGGAATTGGGCATCTTCTTCGATTTCAAGCCATAGGCCCAAAAAATACCCAATCTTCCCAAACGACCCAGTCCATTTCGAACTGGGTCGACCCAGTCCATAACCCAACATCCTATTATCTTACATTTTACAAAACAAAAACAAAACAAAAAAAAGAAGGAGAAAACCCTAAAACTATACTAACCAATCCGCCCCCCCCTTTCTCTTCATCTTCCCCAAAGCTTCAAACCTTCCAACCATGGCTGCCCCTCTCTCATGCCTTCACCACGCACACACATACACACCTCGTCGTCGCCTCCGAGCAGCCATGGATGCTGTCTCATCTTCTTCATCAAGCTCGTCCATGGCGGACATTGCTTTTGCTTTATATTCCCCGACCAAACGTCGCTCCACCACTGCTGCTGCATTCCTTGTCGTCAACACAGCCGGACGACCACCAGTTTTCATTGACATCCAGCTCTAAAGTCGACGACCAGAAGCTCCAACGAACTCCATCTTCTCCGACCACCCATGGCTGCGTTTGCTGCGGCATTACGGCGTTGCCGAGCAGCTGTTGCTGCGTCTTTTCTCTTCGTGCTGCTGCTTCACGTTGCTTCTTCTTCAGCCATATCGCTGCTGCTTCCTTCCAGCTGCGTTGATCAGCCTGCTGCTGCCTTTTGCTTGTGACGGACTGCCATTGTTTCATTTTTAAACGATGCCAAACGACCACCTTCTTTGGTCGTCCGTTCGTGGTCGTCTTCGTCGTCATTTGTTCGAGCTTTGGTCGAGGCTCGGACAGATTTGCTTACAATCAAAATGCGTCGTTGATTCATCTCCGGTTAGTTGTTTTTGAGTTTTATTTTTGTCCATATTTTGTTTGATATTTTCCGGATCCAAATCGTTAAATGATTTAATCCTTGTTTTGTTCGTTGTTCGTCGTTGAAATAATTTTCTAGTGTGTTCATGTTGTTTGTTAAATTAATTTTCAGATTTCAAAATAGAAGTTTAATTAGTTGTTTTCATATTCATTTCATGTTTGTATTATTGTTTAAGTGAATATTTGTTAGTTTGTTGTTTGTTAGATTCAAATTGAAATTTAATTAACTATTTCTTCAATTTGTTTCATGTGTTTATGTATTGTTAGAAATTGTTAGTATGATGATCTTGAATCCGAATTTTGTATAGTTTGATTTCTTGTTTACCATTTATGATTATTTCTTGAATTGTTCTCATAATCTTGTTTAAAGTTTAATATAAGAATTGTTTGTTGTAATGTTGTTAGAGTTGATTTTAAGTTCAATATTATTGAATTTAGGAATCTAAATATACTTGTTTGATTGTTGTTGTTGTTTAAATCCGAAAAATAGGTTTGTTGTTGCCAAAAATATTGTTCAATCAAATTTTAGTTGTTCTTGGTTGTTCAATTTGTGTTCATGTGATTTGTTGTTGAAATGTTGTTAAAATCATGTTCATGTGATATTGTTGTTATGATGTTCATCCGTGTTCATATTGTTGTTTGAACATTGTTAGAAATTGATCATATTGTCTATATTTTGGTTAAGTTTGATTAATTGATGTGTTATAGCTGATGGGTAGTTTGGTAAATTTGTAATACGTTCAGGGGTAGTTTGGTAATTTCAGTAAGGTCGGAAGGGGTAGTTTAGGAATTGTACATTTTGTAATTGTTTATTTGAAGCATGGGGGACAAAATGAAATGGGGTGGGTTGTGATATGATTATTTAATATAAAGGGGGGACAAGATTTAATTTAAAGGGGAATCTTGCATTATTTTAAATGAAGCATGGGGGACAAAATGAAATGGGGTGGTGTGATATGTTTATTTAATGTAATGGGGATGAGTGGAAAGATAATGGGTTGGGTAGAGAAAAGTATGGATTTTAATTAATTGAAAGGTTTATGGGATGGGTTATAAAAGAGAAGTCTTGAAATCAGATAGAGGGGACACAGACAGAGAAAAAAGAGAGATTTGAAAAAAAAAAGAGCTGAACATTTATTCCGAAAAAATATTGAAACTCTCAAGAAAAGAAAAACATACAAAGAAAAAAAAAATTGAAAATTAGAAGAGAAAGTAGTACACACCTGATAAATATTCTGGTATACAGGTGTAGAAATTAAGGGTTGAAGATTAACTAGCCTTTCAAAAATCTGGAAATTTCCCTTGGTTTCTGTCCGTTATTTTCGGCATTCCTGGATTTTATTTTGAATTTTTCAAATCTGTCACTGGGATTTTCGTTGACTGGTTATTGCTGGTTATTGTTGTTGTTGCTGTGTTACGTATTACGTTGCTGACTTTCTTCTTCTTATATTGACAATATCAGGTACACAACTGTAATTTTGGCATTTTGTAAGCTGAAATGAAGAATGGAGTGTTAAATTTTTAATTTAGTTTAATTTTTTTTTGTATTGTATTTAGGTTATTCATGTATTATTATTCTGTAAATCACTGTCATTTGGCATAATTAGGCATATTATAGCGACATATTAAATAATGCCTTAACCAGATTATTAGGAAATATATTTAAGCCCGATTATTAATTAAAACTGTTTAATAATAAAAAATAGAAGAGATAACGTAAAAAATAGCGTTATTGAATCAGTTTGGCAAAAATTGACTAAGTTCCTTATTCATAAGGTTTTTCGTCAACGATAAGTTAATCGGAATCATGTAGTTAATTTCAGTTAAAACATGAATTAGTTTGCGAATCAAGTATTAGGACATGATGTGAATTAAAACAAAGTTAGTTAAGGTTAAATTGTTTAATTTTTTAGAAATATGGTTTAGTAATCAAGTTTTTTTTTCTTTCAATTTTCAGTATTTGTAAATAATTAGCTTCAATAAGCTTAAGTCTTACTAACAATTTGAATTTTAATCCAACTATGGGATAATTAGTTTTTTTTTATTTTTTTATTTTATTTTTTGACTATTCCATGTTGTATTTATGATTATAATTTTTATTACTTTCTGTTAATATTTGTTTTTCTCTTCTATTTAATATGTTATTTTCAAGAATGTAGATATTGATTTTATATTTATAGATAAACTTAGTAATAATAAAAAGGTAGTCATTAAAGGATATTCTTAAAATAAGGAAGGATTTCGCTAAAAATAAATAGATGTAAATAATACAAAAATTTACAGGATTCTCCAATCTCATTTATTTATTTAATTTTTTTTTTAAAAAAAATTACTTAGAATTTGGGATGGATTGTTTAGTGAATTTCACTTCCTTCCCCAAAGATAATGACGCGCTAGACTCTTTAGGCGCGATTTAATTAATTTTACCTTCTTAAACTCGGATGCGCATTTCATGCGACCCAAATCTAAATCCTAAAACATTGAATAAAATATGTTCCGGATTGCGGGTGCATTTCATGTGACGTAATCCAAAGACATGTTTTAAACGATGTTCATAATTTTTTTTTTATAATAATAAAGTGGTAAAAAGTTAAAATTGGCACATAAGTTCATATTTGTATAAAATCAGATAATCAAGCCGAATATAACAGTTGAGCAACCGTGCTAGAACCACGGAACTCGGGAATGCCTAACACCTTCTCCCGGGTTAACAGAATTCCTTATCCGGATTTCTGGTACGCAGACTGTAATATGGAGTCATTCTTTTCCTCGATTCGGGATTAAAGTTGGTGACTTGGGACACCCTAAATCTCCCAAGTGGCGACTCTGAAATAAATAAATAAATCCCGTTTCGATTGTCCTTTAATTGGAAAAAACTCCCTACGCCCTTCGCGGGGTGCGGAAAAAGGAGGTGTGACAAGAAGAAGAAGAAAAAAGGAGACTGAAGTTATTTAAAAAGTGAGTACAAATTAAAAGTTTTAAAAAAAATGAGTATAGATTAAATGGGGGCGACCAAATAGGGTGTCCCGTGCAATTTTTACAAATAATTTCATTTGCCAAATTCCCCTCGGTATCTCACTCTAATCCAGCCCCAAACCCGTTTAAAAGCCAGTCCACCCTACCAAATAACCAAAACGACCTCGTTTTGGTCACGTTTGATCTCATCCTTCCATATCTCCCAATCCAACAGTCCGTAACTAATGCCCCAACCCCAGTAACCTCTCAGACCTCTCTCCTCCCTTTCTTTGTTCCACCACCACTGGCGTCGCCGGAAATCGCCCACGGTGGCCACCGGCCAAATAACCCCAAACTCACACCTTACACTCTCTAACTCCTCCTAATTCCTAATCTCCCATTAATTTCAACAGAAAGTCGACCAATCTTCACGAATTTCAGATCTTAGACCTAAAGGAAAAATAATCTAATCTTTGATCAAAAGCCTTGAATCCTCCGCTGCCTTGTTTCTCCGCCCCAATATGGTAATCAATATCGCTACATGTAGCATTAGTTCTGCCGATACGTGCGAGTCAATGCTCATGTTGCGATATCGACTATCGACCGGCGATTTCCTGGTCTTGTTGTTTTCAAAGGTGATCCTCTTCTTTCTTCATGTTTAGACCTGTTAATTCCTTCTGTGGTATGTAAGGTCTTATTGTTAATTTAGTGGCATGAGAGTTTATCCATGCCTGTTTGTTCAAGTCGGTTTCATATGAGATTGGTCACATTTACTTAACTAGATTAATTATCGTTGCATGCCTTAGAATTTATCAATTTCTCAGATTTTTATGACCTAAGTTAGGGTTGAGTTATTGTTTCTTACTCTGAATTGCTATCTCTATTTTGGTTTAACCTTTTTCTTAGGAGACGGATTGGTAGATTTTAGATGTTTAAGATAATTGGTTTTAATCTTAATCGTTTCTTTGTTAATTTAGGTTATCTTTGAATTTCTATAGCTTTGTTTGAATTCGGTTGTTTTAATTAGCAGAATCATATTGGTTATGGCCTGTCTTGAAAATGGATTGGGGGCCTGCCTTGTTTGACAGGTAGGCCTATTGAGTCTTAAGGCCCAGATTTCTGTTATGGTTTGAAAGGAAAATAGTAGAGCCCTAAAGGGTAATTAAGAGTTTTGAAATTGAAAGAATCTTCATATAACTGCTAGAAAGTGTCTAGAAGGTCTAGGGTGCAGTAAAAACAGGGAAATTTAGGTCAATTTTGGGTAAATACAGAGGGGTAAAAGGGGCTGGGAAAGAATAGGAGGAATATTGGATGGTCTATTGTAAAGATGCCTTTTCCCTAAATTTTAGGGAAGGCTGGCATATTCCCAAAATAGCTCTTATTTTTCTGCATTAAAGTACACATACACTCTCATATTGGACTCACTTTTTTCACTCGGGACTCTCAGAATTCTTTCAATCTTCAGTAGAGCAAATTTTCTGAATTCTAGCTTCCTTTTAAGTTTCAGAAAACATAAAAAAAAAAAAAAAAGTTTGAAAAGAAGAAAAATAACAGGATTTGGGATTGATTTTGTAAGCAAAGTAATTCAAAAACTGAAGCTGACTTCTCTGGGTTCTAAACTGATTTTAACTGGCATTTGGAGCTGTTTCTGCTGCCTGGTTTTGTTAAGATTTCTTTCTAGTTTTCTAACCTTTATTTGGTCTCAGCTTTTTGATTCCTGCTTTAGGTATGTTGAAATCTCATCTATGGTGTCTCTTGGAAATGTATAAATGAAAATTTGAATTGATGTTCCTGTTGTCTGAATTTTGCTTACAAATTCTTTTCCTTTTTTCTATGTTGATGACTGATTTGTCTATGTCTTAAGCTTAAGGAAGTTCATGATGTTTAAATCACTTTAGAGTCGACATAGCATCTATTGGAATCTGATTTGTTCTTTAAATGATGATCCATGTTTGAACATTGAGTGTGGTATACTTGTAGATCTGATAACCATGTAATCATGTTTGCTGCTGGAAAGTTCAGTTAACAATTTCAGGAAAGGGAGGATTCTGTGATTCCATGCCTTCCATGCCTGACCGTCTTCAGTAATCCTGTAGATTCCGTGCACTAAACCAAATCCCTGCTTTAGCTTTTTACCTAGTCCCACTTGGTTGGAATTCTGGAGAGATTTAAAGTACAAATCAACTACCTCGTATACTATGATGAAGTGTAGTTTTGTTGAGGATCGAAGACAATGGATGTCAACATAATATGTAGAATTAGCTGATTGTACGTACAATAATGAGAAAAATAACATGTTGCAGAAAAATAGAATTCTGTATCTTCCACAACATATATCAGTAACCTTTTCCCATTGTGTCCTTTTGATTTTTCGTAATGTAACACCACTAGTCATTTTGTAAGTAATCATATAAATTCCTAGTACAGCAAAATCTTAGTGTTTAGATGGTTCCCATTTGGTTCAGAGCACCTTTCATATTTGAGTTGATTGCTCCAGATTTAAGATGTAAAATTTACTCGAGTAGCTAGTAAGCAACAAGTTTGGCATTAGAAAGGATAGAGCATGAAATGTCATTGATTCAACCATTTAAAGATAAAAGGCAAAATATTGTTTACCAAAAGGGTCACTTTTAGTAGAAAGTAGTAAAATATATGTGGGAGAAGAAACAACATTTGTCACTTTATCATTACAATTAGAAGGGAGTTGGAATTTATAATTATGTTTGGATATATGCATTTTACTCGAAAAAATATTGCAGTTTTGCGAGAGAAAATATTATTTATAAAAAAGTGGTACAATCAATTTTTCAAACTTGAAACTAATCTTCAAATTTTGAAACTCATTTTCAAAAATTTAGCCTAATGCATAACCAAATACTACCGTCGTTTTAATTTAGATGAGTTAGTTTGACTCGATACGGAGTTTAAGAAAAACAGAAGAAGACTTTTGAAATTTGTGGTCTTAAAAGCAGACTTTTGGAACTTGTGGTCTTAAAAGCTTAAGAGGTAAAAACTTTGTGGGTCCATAACATTTGTGTGGTTATAAAAACTTCTCATTATGGTAATGAGTAAAATAAAATATTTAAAGTTAAATTATTTTTAAATTTAAAAATGTGTCATTTATTTCGGAATAGACTAAAAAGTAAAATATCTCATCTAATCTGAAAAGGTGGGAGTAATATTTTGAAAATGAGTTTCGAGAAAAAGAAAAAAAAATATTTATACGGACGAGTCCTTAGATCCGAGGTTTTAATCTCGCCAAAAGTCTGATACCCTTTTACCTTCACTTTCAATATTCACGATCCATGTCAGCTAAAAAGCTTTTTTTTTTATTACTAAAAAAAGTCACTTTGTCCCTGTATGAATTACCACAAAAGAAGAGACCTAATTTGTATCGTCCAACAGGATATATAATTAAATCTAGTGTTCCAAATTCTCTATTCTTCCATCTTTAGACTTCAGGTTCTAGTCCTCATTTTTCTATTTAATATTTGCTGATGCTTCCTAATCTATAGCTAATCACATAAATCCTTGTAGATTTGGAGACATTTCTTTTTTCCAATTTGGATTAATATTTGACTAGATACCGGCCCCACTTGTTGTATGTTGTATGATCACAGGGCACCAAATCAATTTCGGAGTTATGTTAAGCTTAGGTATATTCTTGTGGCTTGTAATTAGAGCAAGATAATCTTTGTGATGTAGCACTACTTGATAAAATCTTTGTTAAGTACAGATTAGTATTATTTTTAAAGATAAAATGGTAGTAAACAGAAGGGACGAGCTCGAAGGTGTAGAACTGACATGGTCCTTTCTGTTTTGCTCTTAGTTTTTACTAATATTTTTGCTAATTATGATTAGGACAAGCTTAAGATAAGGTGATGCTTAATGCTTTTGTTAATGCTTTAGTTGCTACTCTTTCTCTTAGTTGCTCACAAAGTACTAGTTATAATCACTTTGACCCACCACGGAAGAATGTGGTTGAGATCCCTCCACCATTAATCAAAGATTTCGGGTTTGAATTGTGAGAATAAAGAAATTCCAAATAAGGAGGTCTTCCCTCTTAAATGGCCTTGCGCGATACAATTTAATTAGTCGAGTCAGCAGTGAGTTTTAATCTCAAACTAGTAAATCAGTCCGCGCTCGCGCGCAAGGTTATAAAAACCCAAATATTTCAAATTCACAAAACATATTTTACTAAGACAATAAAATCATATTGTGGTTTACTATTTCTCTTTAACAATAAAGTCATAAAATTATAAAACTGCAAAGTAATAAAAGTAATTCTTATATCCCTAGTGTTTATATTCAGATTTGATAATAGTGAATTAAATAGATGAAAGTGCGTCAATTCGACTAATCACAATTAAAAACCAGAAGCCACACGAATGAAGGAAAAAACTTAACTCAGTCCAATGACTTAAATAAGAGTACATATTTTCTGTTTTTACTAAAATACCTGGAAAGTTGAAGAGAAAAAGAGAGCAATTATTGACGATGTTAAGAATAATACAACTCAACGGCGGCATTGCAAAATATGCAGGCGTGCCCATTTGAAGTTTCCTCCATATCATAAATCAATAGTTAATTCTACAAAAGAAGAAGAAAAAGATAAGCTATTAACAAACAATCATATAGATTATTATCTCATACAACTTTTTAAAAAAAGAATTGTGATGAAAATATTTTCCAAGTTACTGTAGTAATTTGTTGTTGTTCATCAAAAAGTAGTACAAGAATAACATAACTCGAAGACTAAAACAATATTACTAAAAACACAGGCATGACAATCCATTTGATGTTTCCTCCATATTAGAACTCAATAACTTAATTCTTCAAAAAAAAAAAAAAAAATGATAAACAATTAACAAATTTGTCAGATAATTTATAAAAGAAAACTTATGTGATGCAAATATTGTCTAATTACTCTAATAATTTCATATTTAAGTGAAAACCGATATGAAGATCTTTGCATAGTTAATAATAATAAAAATTAAAGAAAACTTACAGATAACCTAGATAAAAAGAAAAGAAAAGCAAATTAAAGAGATTAGCTTGATGATACCTGTAATAGTCAATACATTTTCGTAAAAGTACCAGGATAACATAATTATCCTGCATAACTGTTTTTACATAGTTATCCTGGTGTATATGCATAACTTCTCCTGTGTTCCTGCATTGCAAAATACAAACATAAGATCCTGCTCTAGCTAACCAAGTTTTCGAGACCCATTTGTTGGATTGTAACTTTATGAAGATGACAGACAATCTGATCAAGCAAGTTATGAAATGAATATGAGAAAACACAATAATGTGTCATAAATTTATACATTCTTGGGGTTACGAATAGTAGAATAGGAAAGATATATGGAAGTTATTATAAACATAAATGTTGAACATATAAGGGTTATTTATTTATTTATTAATTTTCTGAATAAACGGTGTGACTCTTCCTTACTCCACTATTATAACTATTCAATGTGGTCATAACTCTTCAATATATCCACATAAAAATAATTGATAAACAATTAATAGAAGGGAAAAAGAAGCAAAGAATGAGCAAAAAAAAGCAAAAAAAAAAAAAAGGAGAAAAAAGATAAATAGGTTTCTTGGCCAAAGAGAGGTGCCAAGTCATTTTCTATTTCCCAACTTTATATATATATATATATATATATATATATATATATATATATATATATATATATATAGATGGTTAAAGGAAAAAATATATAACAAGACCCTATCCAGTTCTCAAATGTCGTACACTTGTAAAGTATTTTGATATTATTGTCCCGCCAATTTAAAAGATAAAGAAAAAAAATCTAGTTGATTGATCTATTGGTAGGCATCAACTAATAATTAACAAAATTTATTCACGTGATTATCTGTTGATAATGAAAGTAAATGGATAATAGCTTGAAATTTTCAGAAATTGATAATAAAAAAATTTGAAAATAAAAAAGGTACTGCGGTTGAAGCTTAAAGAAATATACCATCTCTTGCTAGTGTAAAGCGGCAACTGGCACGGATAAGATTTCACTCTTTTTTTTTTCTCAAAATTATTTTAAAGATTGAAATTCAAACAAATAGGAGTTCAAGATCTTTTGCTCTGTGGATAAGAATTACTATTGTCAACAACAACTATTCTCGTAAAGGTTTTTTTTAGTAGTACTAGTTTTTGGCCACGCGCATTGTACGTGTACCTTGATAAATGAATATTAAAAAAAATCTTAAATATATAGGATAAAAAATAATTTTTTATATTGTAATATTAATTATTAAAAAAGAAAAAGCTATGAACATATTAACTTAGTTTAATTTGTATGTTAGTTCTGAGTAGTTAATTGTCTTAACCTAGATCTTATGCTATAATATATATTAACTCAGAGTAGTTTTTTCTTTTTGGAGATTTTGTAGTTGAGCATCTTGAAATTTGTTTGCTCATCAATCCTTAAATATATTACTCGTGTATCGAAAGCCTATCTCATCATGATACCCTTTTTCTTCTTCAAGTTTTAGTATTCACTATGTAAATAATTCTCTAGACATGTTTTAGTCATAGAAAATTAGATTTTTTCCTTCGCTTCTAGTCACATAAGTTTGAATTCATCTTTCACAGAAGTCACTTCATAATTTTATAATTTGTGAAAATCAACATATTCAAATAAACTATATAAGATAAAATTAAACTCCTAAATATTAGAACTTCGTATCTAGATCAATTAAGGAACGATTTAACAAGCAAAATTTTAGTTGATTCTAAAGTCCTAAAATTTAGGAAAGTTACTTAATTTACGATTTTATCCAATAGAAAATATATTTTGGAAGGGTAAAAAAGGCGAATGACATTTTGTTAAGGGATTTCGTGCTCTTAATATAATATAGAAGATTAGATTTTCTTTCTAGCATGTCACAACATGATTAGGAAGTTGTGACTGTCGTTAATGTGGGCTCACCCTACTAACTGAACTTAATCAATATGCTCAAATTCATAATCAGGGTGGCGCTTCCCTAAAGCAGGTAAAGCAACTGCTTTAGGCCCTACATTTGTGGGAGCCCCATCTTTTGTTACACACAATAGGTTATATATAAATTTTAAAAAAGGTTATGTGTTTGATTTCTTTTTTTTAATAAATATAAAGAGGAAAGATCTGCAATTGCTATGATTTTTGCCAAGGAGTTTGCATCTGAAATAAATATCAAACTTGAATTTTGTATGGAACGTGTGACATATACGAAAAAAAAATTTGATGAAATGATGATAATGAAATATCAAAGTCTCTCGAAAAGTCTATTTGTCACGACCCTAAACTTGGACCCGGTCGCGATGGCGCCTCTCGTAAATACAAGGCCAGCCGACACTTTCTCATTTTAGTTTTAAGCAATTAAACAATAAGAATTAATCCTTAAAGATCATAATAATAATAATAATCCCGAAGTGATAAGTAGTGAACATTACGGTTTGCGGAAATAAAACCCAACACAGCTTAATACCGGAGTGTCATTAGTCATGAACATCTATCAATTCTAACACAAGTCTGAAAAGTCTACAAAGCTATTACAAAGTCACTAATAAGGAAAAGAAATGAGATAAGGGGGAGAAACACGGGATTGCGGACGCCAAACAGCTACCTCGTGAACTCCGAAGTCTGCCGGAAGCTCTAAGCTCTCGCTAGCAGGATCAACAACGCCTGAATCTGCACACGGGGTGCAGGAAGTAAAGTGAGTACTCCAACGCAGTGAGTGATAATCATAAATAAAGACTGAAAGCAAGAAATCTCGTCAGACACATTACATGCTATAATGAAGCAGTAAAAGCCAGTAAAATAGTGAATCAGTAAAGATATGTAAAAATCATTTTAGTTCAGTTTAAACTTCATAAAAGGCCTTTTTAACAATTAAGCAGGTAAATGACAAGCAATAAGGAAGATAAACACATAAAGGTTCACCCCTTGAGAACAATGTCAACAAGTCTGCCCCTCGGGCAATATCTCAGAACAATACTAGCCCCGGGCTATATCTCACATCACGATGAGTACCCGCGCTCACTAGGGGTGTACAGACTCCTGGAGGGTCCCCTTACGGCCCAAGCGCAATATCAAGCCATCTCGTGACATCATCACTAGGCTCTCGGCCTCATATCAATAAGCCACCTCGTGGCGTACATATCTCAGGCCCCCGACCTCATAATCATAGTCAGTGTTTCCTCACAACATAGGCCCTCGGCCTTACTCAGTCACAATCCTCACAAGCCACTCGGGTAATAGTAAAACATGATTCTCAGCCCAAATATCATTTAAAAGATCATTTAAGTGTTAAAACAGAGTAACCATGGCTGAGTTATGAAAACAGTGGAATATAGCTTGACTGAGTTCAAGTATAAAGTCAAAACAGTGAGAAAAATATCAATAAAAATCCCTAAGGGTTCAAATAGTTGGCACAAGGCCCAAATATGACATTCAGCCCAAATCATGATGATAATAAATATTTTCAGTCAAATACGCGGTAAAATAGTCACTCGGGACGGACTAAGTCACAATACCCAACAGTGCACGACCCCACGCTCGTCATCTAGCGTGCGCGTCACCTCAATATACCACAACGATGTGAAATCCGGGGTTTCATACCCTCAGGACATCATTTACAATCATTACTCACCTCAATCCGGTCAAATCTCTAGCCCGCGATGCCTTTGCCCCTCGAATCGGCCTCCACTCGCATCAAATCTATCCAAAATCAGAATCACGACGTTAAAATATGCTAAGGGAATGAAGCCCATGCGACAATTATCAATTTACAACATAAATCTCGAAATTACCAAAACCCGACCCCCGGGCCCACGTCTCAGAATTTGATAAAAATCACATCAATGTGTTCCTTATCACTCCCCGAGTTCATTCATACCAAAAGCATCAAAATCCAACCACAAACGACCCCTCAAATCTCAAGTTCTAGGTCTCCAATTTCAAGCCTAAATCTACTCTAGATCTCCAAAACTCATTCCAATACGCTCCTAAGTCCCAAATCACCTCCCGAAGCTATCCGTACCATTGAAATTCATATCCGAGCCCTCTAACACATAAGTCAACATCTGGTTGTGTGACGACCCGGCCGGTCATCTTAAGAATTTACGCCCCAATCCCCAATTAACTGCTTTCCCCGAGTTTATTTCTGCTATTTTGACTTGTCAGAATGTTCGGTTTGGAGTTTCGGAGAGTTTTGGGACACTTAGTCCCTAAATGAGAGCTTAAGTGTTGGAAAGTTGACCGTAGTCGGAACAGTGTGAAGACAACCGCGAAATAGAAATAACATGGTTCCGTTAGCTCTGTTGGGTGATTTCGGGCTTAGGGGCATGTTCGGATTATGTTTTGGAGGTCCGTAGCTAATTTAGGCTTGCCGAAAGGTCGAATTTTGAAGTTTTCGGTTCGATAGTGAGATTTTGATCCGATGGTTGGAATGGAAGTCCGAAAGTTGGAGTAGCTTCGTAGTGTTGAATGTGACTTGTGTGCAAAATTTCAGGTCATTCGGACGAGGTTTGATTGAATTTTTGATCAAAAACATATTTTTAGAGTTTTTGGAATTCTTAGGCTTGAATCCGATGATAAATAGGTGCTTTGATGTTGTTTTGAGCGTTCCGAAGGTTGGACCAAGTTTGAATGAAGTTATGGGATAGGTTGGTAGGTTTGGTTGAGGTCCCGAGGGCCTCGGGATGATTTCAGATGGTTGACGAAAATTTTTTGGAGTTTTGAAGTTGCAGCTTCAGCTTCAGCTGTTTTTCTGTCATAAACGCACCTGCAGTTTGGGTCCCGCAGGTACGGATCCGCAGAAGCGGCTCTGTGATCGCAGACGCGGAATTTGGAGAGGTCCAGTAGGAGTCGCAGGTTCGAGAAGGGAATCGCACCTGCGAGACCGCATGTGCGGATGGTCTACTGCAGAAGTGGAAATTGGCTTTAAGTGAGAAGTCGTAGATGCGACCATTGTTCCGCAAAAGCGAGACCGCATCAGGACCACAGACGCGGTAACAGCTGGGCAGAAATATGAAATTTTGAGGGTTTAGTTTCAACAATTAGAAATTCGAATTGGAGCTCGGGAGAGAGAGATTTTGGGAGGAAATTAAAGAGGAGATCATTGGATAACAATTATTTAACCCTTTCTAGTTATATTCCATCAATCTATAGTTAGTTTCATCATTTAATTTCGGATTGGAGATGAAAATTGGGGAAAGGTTGGAAGAAAGTTCTTAGACCTAGGATTCGACTTTTGATTGGGAATTTGACCTTAGATTTGGATAATTTTGGCATGCATGAACTTGTGAGGGTGTGGGAATTTTGAAAATATAAATTTACCCGATTCTGAGACGTGGGCTCGAGGGGCGTTTTGGTCATTTTACTAATTTCGCGTATTAGCTAAGAATTTCTTTGTAGTATTAGTTACTTGAAGTGTTATTTATATTATGAAATTGAATTGAATAGATTTGGGCCATTTGGAGTCGAGTACTCGTGGCAAGAACGTGGTTTCGAGTTGATTTTGAGCCGGTTCGAGGTAAGTGGCTTGTCTAACCTTGTGTGGGGGACCTTTCCCTTAGGATTTGGTATATTTGGTAATTGAAATGTCTTGTACGTGAGGTGACGAGTGCATAGTTGTGCTAATTGTTGGAAATCCGGTTTTCTTTAAGTAATTACTAGTATGTTTCCTTTCTTATTTTTATTACTTGCACTATTAAGCCTGTTGTTAGCTTAGGAAAGAATGTCTAAGTGACTTAATTGCTTTACTTGCTCAAACTGCCTTACCTGAATTCTGTGCAGCATGCTAGGCTAGAATTACTAGTTCGCCTTAATATGAAATTGCCATTTCTGAATATTTTTCTGTTGCTGCTGTGTATTTACATTGGGACTACGGATGTGGTATTCCAGTAGCTTCCCCCTTGCCTGTTTATTTTGGGACTACGGATTTGGGATCCCGGTAGATCCCCCTACACAATTATATGGAACTACGGAATGCACCCGATAGATTCCTCCAGTACTGGGTATTTATATTTGGGACTACGGAATGGGATTCCGGTAGATCCCCGCGCACTATGAGTTGGACTACGGGATGGGATCCTGGGAGATTCATTGGATATGTATATTTGGGACTCTAGGACGGTATCCTGGGAGATCCCCGATTGTTATTTTGGTGCTAAACCGTATTTCTTTCTGTGTTTACCTTGTCTCTGTAATAGTTGTTATTGCCCTTTATATCTTTGTTACTTTTATTGCTGTACTTATTTATACTGTTCTGTCCTACACTGTTGAACTTTATATTTTATTTAACCTCAGTAGGGCCCTGACCTTCCTCATCACTACCCGACCGAGGTTAGTCTTGGCACCTACTGAGTACCGCTGTGGTGTACTCATGCCCTTTCTGCGCATATTTTTCATGTGCAGATCCAGGTACCTTGACTCAGACTTACCATCCTTGAGGCGAGGCGACTCTTCGGAGACTTCGAGGTATATCTACCGCGTCTGCAGACCGAGGAGTCTTTCTCTATTTTCTCCTGTAGTTATAGCCCTTCTGTATTTACTTGTTTTAGACTATTTTGGAGTTAGAGCACTATGTAATATCCTTAGCTTGTGATTCATGGATTTTCGGGTCTTGGAAGTATGTATTGGTTTGAGAGTTAAATATTGTGTATGCCGAGCGGCACTTTTAAACACTATTTTATCACTCTAATTCTTTCTTAAATCGTTTAATTTCCGCAATTTGGTTTATCTTCCGCAATTTAGGCTTACCTAGTCGTAGAGACTAGGTGCCGTCACGATGGTTCATAGAGGGAGAACTGAGGTCATGACAAGTTGGTATCAAAGCTCTATGTTCATAGGAGTCATGGATCACAAGCCAGTTTATTAGAGTCTCATTGATCGGTACAGGGACGTTTGTACTTATCTATTAGAGGCTATGTAACTGTTAGGAAAATTTCCACTTCATTTGATTTACTTGTCATGCGATATTTTGGACATCACAATTCTAAACTTCTATCTTCTATTCTCTCACAGATGGTGAAGACACGCGCTACCCGAGCTGATCAGGCACCCGTGCCCCCTATTGTAGCTGTCAGAGGCCAGGGCCAGGGTAGAGGCCAAGGACACGCACGTGGTGCAACCAAAGCACCTGCACGAACTGCAGCCGAGGTACCACCAGTAGTTCTAGCCAAAGTCCAGGCACCTGATGCGCCTACTGCTACTACTACTCCAGCACTTCAGGAGACTCTGGCACAGTTCATGAGCATGTACACCACTGTCTCAGGTAGGGTTGCTTCCTCTTGCTGTAGCTACATCTCAGGCTGGGGGAGGAGCATAGACTCCCGCCACCCGTGCTCCTGAGCAGCGAGTTCATGTTGAGTAGGTCCCTGAGATTATTCCTGTACCGCCTATAGTGCCAGTTCAGCCCGAGGACAGGGCATCGGTTTCCAAGGATGAGCAGTTGAGGCTTGAGAGGTTCAAGAAGTACAAGCTTCCTATTTTTAGCGGTCTAACATCGGATGATGCTCTGGGATTTCTAGATGAGTGCTACCGCATTCTCCGTACCATGGGTATATCAGGATCGAGCGGGGTTTCCTTCACTACTTTCCAGCTTTGAGGAGCCGCCTATGAGTGGTGGCACACCTATGAGTTAGACAGTCCGGATGAGGCTGCTACACTGATTGGACTTAGTTTTTAGATCTGTTCCTGAGAGAGTATGTTCCTTAGAGCCTCAGGGACGCATGGCGTGCAGAGTTTGAGCAATTGCGCTAGGGTGCTATGACTATCTCAGAGTATGCTGTCCGTTACACCAGTTTGGCTAGGCATGCACTAGCCTTGGTTTCTACTATTCGCGAGAGGGTTCACCGGTTTATTGAGGGCCTTATTCCCAGCATCAGGTCTAGCATGGCTTGTGAGTTGGAGATGGATATTTTTATTAGCAGGTAGTGAGCATTGCTAGGAGGATTGAGGGTATGCATTCTAGGGAGAGAGAGGAGAGGGAGGCCAAGAGGTCTCGAGAGTCGGGCCATTTCTTTGGTGACTGTGCCCCAGCAGCAGGTCGTCATGGTAGGGGTTATATGAGCTGCCCTGTTCATTCGGCTCTTCCAGCAGCCAATGGTATTCCAGCTCCTCCTAGGCCTCAGAAGCCTTATTATGCACCACCGGTATCTAGCGCGCCTCCTGCGCGGGGTGCTTTTAGAGGTTAGTCCAGCAAAACTGGCCCGAGCCAGTCACAACCACCGCGTCCTCCTAGAGATTGTTTTGAGTGTGGTGACACATGTCATATGGTAAGGGATTGCCCCAGACTTGGGAGGGGTGCACCTCCACAGACTTCTTAGCCACAACATGCCCCACATACTTCTTAGGCTATGGTTACAGCTCCAGTTGCTATCCCACCTGCTCATCCAGCTAGAGATGGAGGTTAGATAGGTAGAGGTCGCCCTAGAGAGGGAAGCCAGGCCAGATACTATGCCCTTCCTAACCGTACCCAGGCTGTTGCCTCCGATTATTATCACAGGTATTATACTGGTTTGTCACAAAGATGCATCGATTCTATTAGATCTAGGCTCCACTTATTCTTATGCGTCTTCTTATTTTGCTCTGCATTTGGGTGTATCTCGGGATTCTTTGAGTTCCCCTATTTATGTTTCTAGTCCTGTGGGAGATTCTCTTATTGTGGACCGCATTTATCGGTCGTGTTTGGCTACTCTTAGTGGTTTGAAGACCAGAGCTGATTTATTGTTGCTCAGTATGATAGATTTTGACATTATCTTAGGCATGGACTGGTTGTCGCCCCATTATGCTATTCTCGATTGTCACGCCAAAACCGTGACGCTGGCTATGCCAGGTGTAGCGTGTGTTGAGTGGAGGGGTACTTTAGATCACACACCTAGTAGAGTTATTTCGTTTCTTAAAGCTCAGCGTATGGTTGAGAAGGGGTGTGATGCATATTTGGCTTATGTGAGAGATGTCAGTATTGATACCCCTTTAGTTGATTCAGTTCCAGTAGTATGAGATTTTTCTGATGTGTTTCCAGCTGATCTTCCGGGCATACCGCCTGATAGAGATATTGGTTTTGGCATTGATCTGTTGCTGGGCACTTAGCCCATTTCTAATCCCCCGTATTGTATGGCTCCTCTTGAGTTAAAGGATCAGTTACATGAATTGCTTGATAAGGGTTTTATTCGGCCCAGTGTATCACCTTGGGGTGCTCCTATTTTGTTTGTGAAGAAAAAGGATGGTTCTATGCGTATGTGTATTGATTATCTCCAGTTGAACAAAGTTACAGTTAAGAACCATTATCCTTTGCCTCATATTGATGATCTATTTTACCAGCTTCAGGGTGCATGGGTGTTTTTTAAGATTGACTTGCGCTCAGGTTACCATCAATTGAAGATTCGGGAGCCAAATATCCTGAAGACTGCTTTCAGGACTCGGTATGGTCATTACGAGTTCCTTATTATGTCAATTGGGCCAACCAATGCCCCAACAACCTTTATGCATTTGATGCACATTGTGTTCTGGCCGTATCTTGACTTGTTCGTCATTGTCTTTTTTGATGATATTCTGGTGTATTCCGGGAGTCGGGAAGATCATGAGCAGCACCTAAGGACTGTGCTTTAGACTCTAAGAGAGAAGAAGTTATATTCTAAGTTCTCAAAATGTGAGTTTTGGTTGGATTCAGTGGCATTCTTAGGCCACGTGGTGTCGAGTGAGGGTATTCAGGTGGATCCGAAGAAGATAGAGGCCGTGCAGACTTGGACCAGACCATCCTCAGCTACATAGATCCACAGTTTTCTTGGCTTGGCGGGTTACTACCGCCGTTTTGTTGAGGGGTTTTCATCGATTGCAGCCCCTATGACCAGACTGACCCAGAAGAGTGCTTCGTTCCAGTGGACGGAGGAGTGTGAGGCAAGCTTTCAGAAGCTCAAGATAGCTTTGACTACAACCCCAATTTTGATACTGCCTACAGGTTCGGGGTCTTATATGATTTATTGTGATGCCTCGAGGAATGGCCTCAGAGCGGTGTTGATGAAGGACGGTAGAGTGATTGCCTACGTGTCCAGACAGTTGAAGGTACATGAGAAGAATTATCCGGTCCATGACCTTGAGTTAGCTACCACGCCCTGAAGATCTGGCGCCATTATTTATACGGTGTGCCTTGTGAGATTTATACTGACCATCAGAGCTTGCAGCACCTGTTCAAGTAAAAGGATCTAAATTTGCGCCAGAGGAGGTGGTTAGAGTTGCTGAAGGACTATGATATCACTATTCTGTATCACCCGGGCACGGCCAATGTGGTGGCCGATGTTTTGAGTTGCCGGGCAGAGAGTTTGGGAAGTTTGGCTTATTTACTAGCATCGGAGAGGCCTATGGCGATGGATGTTCAGGCCTTAGCCAACCAGTTTGTGAGATTGGATATTTTGGAGCCCAGTCGGGTTCTAGCTTGCGTGGTTTCTCGGTCTTCCTTATTTGATCGTATCAGGGAGCGGCAGTATGATGACCCTCACTTGCTTGCCCTCAAGGACAAGGTTCAGCACGATGATGCCAGAGATGTGGCTATTGGTGATGGTGGGGTATTAAGGATGCATGGTCGGATTTGTGTACCCAATGTTGATGGGCTTCAGGAGTTTATTCTGGAGGAGGCCCATAGCTCGCGGTATTCCATTCATCCGGGTGCCACGAAGATGTATCAGGATTTGAGGCAGCACTGCTGGTGGAGGTGGATGAAGAAAGATATAGTTGGATTTGTAGCTCGGTGCCTTAACTGTCAGCAGGTGAAGTATGAGCACCAGAGGCCGGGTGGGTTACTTCAGCAGATAGAGATTCCGGAGTGGAAGTGGGAGAGGATCACCATGGACTTTGTAATTGGGCTCCCACGGACTTTGAGAAAGTTTGATGCTATTTGGGTGATTGTGGATCAGCTGACCAAGTTCACTCACTTTATTCCTGTGCGTACTACTTATTCCTCGGAGCGGTTGGCAAAGATCTATATCCGGGAGATTATTCGTCTGCATGGTATTCTAGTTTCCATCATTTCAGATAGAGGTACTCAGTTCACATCACGATTCTGGAGAGTCGTTGAGCATGAGTTGGGTACTTGGGTGGAGTTGAGTACATCATTTCACTCTCAGACAGACGGACAGTCCGAGCGCACTATTCAGATTCTTGAGGATATGTTCCGTGCATGTGTGATCGAGTTTGTAGGGTCTTGGGATCAGTTCTTGCCATTGGCGAAGTTTGCTTACAACAACAACTATCAATCCAACATTTAGATGGCACCGTATAAGGCTTTATATGGGAGATAATGTAGATCCTCGGTGGGTTAGTTTGAGCCGGGTGAGGCTAGATTGTTGAGCACAGACTTGCTTCAGGATACTTTCGAGATGGTTAAGGTGATTCAGGATAGACTCCGTATAGCTCAATCTAGACAGAAGAGTTACGCGGACCGGAAGGTTTGTGATGTTTCCTATATGGTTGGAGAGCGGGTTCTGCTTCGGGTTTCGCCTATGAAGGGCGTTATGAGATTTGGGAAGAAAGGGAAGTTGAGTCCGATGTTTATTAGCCCTTTTGATATATCGAGGCGTGTTGGGGAGGTTTCTTATGAGCTTGCCTTACCTCCCAGCTTGGCCAGAGTTCATCCGGTATTTCATATTTCGATACTCCAGAGGTATCACGGTGATCCGTTGCACGTGTTGGATTTCAGTTTAGTCCAGTTGGACAAGGATCTATCCTATGTTGAGAAGCCAGTGGCAATATTGGACAGACAGGTTAGAAAGTTGAGGTCAAAGATTATTGCATCAGTAAAGGTTTAGTGGCGGGGTCAGCCGGTAGAGGAGGCGACCTAGGAGACCGAGCAGGATATGCGCAACCGTTACCCTCATCTTTTCACTACTTCAGGTATGTCTTTATGCTCGTTGGAGGACGAACAAATGTTTAAGTGTAGGATGATGAGATGACCCGTCCGATCGTCTTAAGAATTTACGCCTTGATCCCCTATTAACTGCTTTCTCCGAGTTTATTTCTACTATTTTGACTTGCCGGGATGTTCGGTTTTGAGTTTCGGAGAGTTTTGGGACACTTAGTCCCTAAATGAGAGTTTAAGTGTTGGAAAGTTGATCGTAATTAGAATAGTGTAAAGATAGCCTCGAAATGGAAATCCGATGGTTCCGTTAGATCCGTTGGGTGATTTCAGGCTTAGGGGCGTGTTCGGATTGTGTTTTGGAGGTCCGTAGCTAATTTAGGCTTGAAATGCCGAAAGGTCGAATTTTGAAGTTTCTGGTTCGATAGTGAGATTTTTATCTGAGGGTCGGAGTGGAATTCCGGAAGTTGGAGTAGCTCCGTAGTGTTGAATGTAACGTGTGTGCAAAACTTCAGGTTATTCGGACGAGGTTTGATAGACTTTTTGATCGAAAGCATATTTTTAGAGTTTTTTGAATTCTTAGGCTTGAATCCGATGAAAAATAGGTGTTTTGAATGAAGTTAAGGGATAGGTTGGTAGGTTTGGTTGAGGTCCCGGGGGCCTCAGAATGATTTCGGATGGTTGACGGAAGAATTTTGGAGTTCTGAAGTTGCAGCTTCAACTATTTTTCTGTCATAACTGCACCTGCGGTTTAGGTCCCGCAGGTGCGGTGCCGCAGAAGCGGCTCTGTCGTCGCAGAAGCGGAATTTGGAGAGGTCGAGCCGGAGCCGCAGGTGCGAGAAGGGAATCACACTTGTGAGACCGCATGTGCGGATGGTCTACCGCAGAAGCGGAAACTAGCTTTAAGTGAGAAGTCAGAGATGCGACAATTGTTCCGCAAAAACGAGATCGCAGATGCGGTCCCAGGACTGCAGACGCGGTAACATCTGGGCAAAAATATGAAATTTCGAGGATTTAGTTTCAAAAGTCGGAAATTCGAATTGGAGCTAGGGAGAGGGCAATTTTGGGAGGAAATTAAAGAGGAGATCATTGGATAACAATTCTTTAACCCTTTCTAGTTATATTCCATCAATCTATAGTTAGTTTCATCATTTAATTTTGGATTGGAGATAAAAATTGGGGAAAAGTTGAAAGAAAGTTCTTAGACCTAAGATTCAACTTTTGATTGGGAATTTGACCTTAGATTTGGATAACTTTGGTATGCATGAACTCGTGAGAGTGTGAGAATTCTAAAAATATAAATTTTACCCGATTATGAGACATGGGCCCAAGGGGCATTTTGGCCATTTTACCTAATTTCGCATATTATCTTAGAATTTCTTTGTAGAATCAGTTACTTGAAGTGTTATTTTCATTATAAAATTGAATTGAATAGATTTGAGCCATTTGGAGTCGAGTACTCGTGGAAAAGAACGTGGTTTCGAGTTGATTTTGAGCCGGTTCGAGCTAAGTGGCTTGCCTAACCTTGTGTAGTGGACCTTCCCCTTAGGATTTGGTATATTTGGTAATTGAAATGCCTTGTACGTGAGGTGACGAGTGCGTACTTGTGCTAATTGTTGGAAATCCGGTTTTCTTTAAGTAATTACTAGTATGTTTCCTTTCCTGTTTTTATTACTTGCACTATTAAGCTTGTTGTTAGCTTAGGAAAACATGTCTAAGTGACTTAATTGCTTTACTTACTCAAACTGCCTTACCTGAATTTTGTGCAGCATGCTAGACTATTATTACTTGTTTGCCTTAATATGAAATTGCCATTTCTGAATATTTTCCTATTGTTGCTGTGTATTTGCATTATGACTACGGATGTGGTCTTCCGGTAGCTTCCCTCTTGCCTGTTTATTTTGGGACTACGGATGTGAGATTCCAGTAGATCCACCTGCACAGTTAAATGGAACTACGGGAATGCACCTAGTAGATTCCCCCAGTACTGGGTATTTATATTTGAGACTACGGAACGGGATTACGGTAGATCCAGGCGCACTATGAGTTGGACTATGGGACGGGATCCCGGGAGATCCATTGGATATGTATATTTGGGACTATAGGACGATATCCTGGGAGATCCCCGATTGTTATTTTGGTGCTGAACCGTATTTCTTTCTTTGTTTACCTTGTCTCTGTAATAGTTGTTGTTGCTCTTTATATCTTGTGTTACTTTTATTGCTATACTTATTTATACTATTCTGTCCTACACCGTTGAACTTAATATTTTATTTAACCTCAGTAGGGCCCTGACCTTCCTCGTCACTACCCGACCGAGGTTAGGCTTGGCATTTATTGAGTACCGCTGTGGTGTACTTATGCCTTTTCTGCGAATGTTTTTCATGTGCAGATCCTGGTACCTTGACTCAGACTTACCATCCTTGAGGCGAGGCGACCCTTCGAAGACTTCAAGGTATATCTGCCGCATCCGCATGCCGAAGAGTCTCTCTCTATTCTCTCTTGTAGTTATAGCTCTTCTGTATTTATTTGTTTTAGACTATTCTGGAGTTAGAGCACTATGTAATATCCTTAGCTTGTGATTCATGGGTTTCCGGGTCTTGGAAGTATGTATTGGTTTGAGAGTTAAATATTGTGTATGCCGAGCGACACTTTTAAACACTGTTTTATCACTCTAATTCTGTCTTAAATCGTTTAATTTCTTCAATTTGGTTTATCTTCCGCAATTTAGGCTTACCTAGTCGTAAAGACTCGGTGCTGTCACGATGGTTCATGGAGGGCAAACCAGGGTCGTGACAGGTTGACTTTTCCAACTTAAGCTTCCTCAAAAGAGACTAAGTTTCTCAAATCTTACCAAATCCTTTCCGAACCCGAGCAACCAACCCGATCACATAAATAACCGATAGACAAAGTAGTAAGAAGTAGAAATGGGGGAAACAGAGCGGTAACTCATGAGACGACTGGCCGGGTCGTCACACTATTAGAGTTGATTACGTTTTTTATACATAGTAGACAAAGCTATTCTTTTACTTCAAAATAGATTTGAACAATTCGAAGCATATGAAAATACTTTTAATTTTCTATTTAGCGGTAAAAAAATTAGATCGCCAGATGATAGAATTTTGAAAAAATATTGCCTTAATCTTGAATGTTCCTTAAAACATAATAATCACTCCGATATTGATGGTTTGGATTTATTATCTGAATTCAAAATGTAAAAGGAAACAGTACAATTAGAAGGTAACAGTTTAATTGATATACTCAATCAAATAAAAAGATTTTATTCTTTTTCAAATGTTAATATTGCTTATAGAACAATGTTAATAACTCCTGTTACTGTTGCTTCAGCTTAAAGAAATTTTTGAAAATGAAAATTGATTAAAATTTTACTTAAGATCAAAAATGTGTCAAGAAGGTAATGGATTAGCTATATTAGCAATTGAGAAAGACTTATTAGGAGAAACTAATTATAAGAAAATTAGTAATAACTTTGTATCTAAAAAAAGCTGAAAAAATAGACTTCATAAAAACAAATGAAGGCCCCTCATAAAGTTTGGCTTTAAGCCCCAAAATTTGTCGGGGCCACCCCTATTCATAATTCATTGACATTTAATTTCGACATAAAACAAAATAGTTTATCATGATCCTTTACGATTTGAATAGAAGAAAACGATGCTATAAAGATTTCTTGTGTTTTATTTTCAGATTTATTACGTGTTAAAGTAAAAATCTCTGAAGTAATTTGACATAAACTAAAAATAATTTGTAGTGAACCACAAAAACGATTATGCAAACATCAACAGTTCATTAATCAGCCTAAAATACTAATCACTGTAATATCTCTTCACATACATAGAGGATAGAAAATGACTATCTACTATTGACTTTGTTTACCTCAAAAATGCGAGTAACAATTAAACTTGATTTGTAATTTTAAAGATATGTAATTTAATTTAACATTAATTTATAACCAAGAAATATAATGTATAAACGAAGGAAATAAGTGAAACCAAACCAGAATGTAAGACAGTCTCGATCTCGAGCTAGGTGGCCTCGAGGTGAATCAAGATTAGTAAAGCAAGAATAATAAAGCTAAAGGACAATTCTGATGAACAACGAGCGAAAAATGAAGAGAGTATATTCTTTGTTAATGATTGATGATCCTCACAAATGATTGGGGTTCCCCTTTATATAATAGGGGAACCTTAAATAAGGTACATTTCTATTTACAGTAAAGAATCTTATTGGGACAGCTATCTAACCACCTAGTACGGATTCGTACAAATCTATTTCGGGATTTACGCCGTGATCTTGGGGACGTGGTAGGAATCTTGCTCATTTTATTACAAATACATAACGGCATTATCTCGAGGCCAGTCACATTAGGCTCCGACATTCCTCGAACACTTGATTCTTCGAGCCTCACACTCTATTGTTGAGCTCGATCTTAGTCCCTCAGGATCGAACTCAATCCATCCCGAACTCGGGCTTAAGGTGACCCCTCAAGCCCGGGAAATCGAGCATACCTGATTTCGACTATATATAGATAGTTCCCGCGTTTCTTAGAGTAAAATGATAAGAAACTATTTAATCTTCGATGCTCCGACGCTTCGAACGTGATGTTAATCTTGTGATGTCAGCGGCTTAAGTGATTGAAAAGTCGCTTCCGTGCAGTTCCCAAGGTCATTAATTAGTAGCGGTTGATGGTCGGCTATTTGGCTTCCCCAAAATGCTTAAGCGGCCTCTATAAATAGGCCAGCTTCATAATTTGCAAACATTACTTCTCAAATCATTCTCAAAATCTCTTTAGCTCCTTTAACTTCTTTGAGTTCACCCTCTTTTCAATTTGCTCTTACTACAGCATCTACTCCTTCTCCTCTCTTGAATTTATAAACCGCAATGGCTAAAACATCTAAAATCGTTCCTCAGAAAGAAAAGCTTCTTTATCATCTCGGCCGGCTAGAGGTAGAATGGTGGTGCCACCTTGTATCGAGGAGTGTATTCCCGGGCCATGCAAAATAACTTCCGATTTTAAAATCGATAAACCTGCTTCGACACTAGGCCGTTATGAGCCCATGTCTCGATACATCTGCTAGGTAACTGAAGGCGAGCTTAAGCAGGTGAAAAAGGACTGCAACTGGGAGAATAAATATGTTGTGATCCCTTCCCATGAAGAAGACATCACTACCCAGAAGGTGGGATACTTAAGCGTGTATACCTACCTATTCACGTTGGGTCCTGCAGATCCAGCTCTGGGTTCCATAGACCCAGTGATTCTTAATTTTTGCCAATAATACCAGGTGACACTTGACCAGATCTACCCTTCATTCAGGCGCATCATCAATCTGATCAGATATTTCTCGGTCCTGGTCGAGGGGATTCCTTTTACCCTCGACTACCTGATCAGGATATACTGCCCTCACCTTTATCGAGGTGGTCTGATAAAGCTGCAATGCCGATCCACAAAATCTTTGTTCTCCAGCATCGATGAGGACAATGACCGAGGATAGATGAGCCGGTTTATCGGAATCAGGGCCTCCGATCTATTTCCTGCTGAGAGGATGCCATTCCCCGAGGAATGGAACTTGAAACGTAAGTACAAGTTTATCGATGGCGACTTAATATTCGATTTTCCCTACTCTTTCTCGCTCTAATCCCTTTCTGATAATGCAGCTATTTCTTGGTTTCCTGGTGCGGTCCCGGACCTCGTAGGTTGGGTCTGGCAACTGGAATCCACTTCTACATACGGGGAATGCAGTTTGCATGACTTGGACAAGGGTCAATAGGAAGCTAAAAACCATGGTGAGTTTTGTTGTTCGTATACTTAGGTTTCTTTGTGAAATACTCACTTTATCCTTATGCAGGTCTCGGAGACACCGTTGCTATTCGACCTCCCTCTCCTGGTGAAGAAGATATCCCAAAGCCCACCAAGGAAAAGAAAAGGAAAATGGGATCGCCTGCAAATTCCCCGAAGCCAAAGAAAAGCAAGGCTCGAAAGCCTAAGGCCGATACCGTGGCCCTATCTATAGAAACGGCCCAACATCTTTGGGATGAAGATGAAGAGGGAAAAGATGATGATTGCCTATTGGAAGCTCGGAAAAGATGAAGCACTGATGCTTTGAAGGCCGCTGAACTGATGGTGGCAGATGCGGCTCAATCTTGAATCGAAGAAATTTCGGAGGGGAGCTCGAGCAAATTCCCCGAGCCATCAGGTGGAAAAAGTGCGCCTCGTCCTAGGGGATACTTGGTGGGTGAGATCGAAGAGCCTAATTCTGAGGCCTTTCAAAGATAGGATACTATCCCAAATGAATCACTTGGGGTAATCAATGTAGATGATTCGCCGTCGGGCCCGGTGTTCTCCGAAGGGAAATTCCGAGATGCCTAGGCCATGAGGCTCCGGATGTGATAACGAATCATGAAGGGAGTGACATTTTTTGGGAGTGTCTTGCGGGGATCGAGGATGGTCCCGATTTTGATGCCTCGTTTATTTTTGATGAGGCCCAGTGGCTCTTCAAACAAGTAAGTTTCTGCCATTAAAATTATGCTTGTGCTTTATCCTTTTTGTTCCAAGTCTAACTTTTTCCTTTTGTGAAGGCTGTGATGCTCCATCGAGAAGCATTTTCCAAGTCTCAAACCGAGCTTGCTCGTTATGAGGCCGAGCTCAAGAAGCTCGCGGAAGAGAGAGACAACCTTAAGATCCTCTATGTCAAAAAGAGGGGGAGATCAGCGATCTTTGAGCCGAACTGGCGAAGGCCCATCAAGAACATACTGAGCTTATTGAGCGGGTATTGCAAGTTCCTTTTGGGAGTTAACTGGCTTATTTGATTTAGTGACTAGCTCCTTTAATTTTGCAGGCTCAACAGAAGGGCGAGCTAGTGGAGCAGCTTCGAGAGGAGATCAAGCTGAAAGAGGATGAGAGCCTGGGGTGGAAGAACCAAATGGACCATCTTGCCTTGGAGAAAGAGACACTTCAGGCCCAGTTAGCTTCGGTGGAATGCCAGCTTCAAAATGCACAAGGGGAAAGCTTGGCCCGGAGCTTAAGTATTGAGGAGCTCGAAGCTAAATCGGCCGCCGAGCTTGCGAAGGCTAAATCCGAGGCAGAGGTATTTGTGGCTTCTTATTGAGCTGACACCGAGGCTGCCAATATTCAGGCATAGGAGATCTCCTTTGCTGCTGAGGTCAAATTGTCTTGTGCTCTCAATCACACCAGGCGACAATCCCAGAGAGAAGCTCTCGAGGAGGTGCACACTCGTGGCTTTGACCTCTCAGCTGATATTGAAAATGCAAAAGCTGTAGAGGACGAGGCTGCCGCTTTACTCTCCAATGATGAAGGCTCAGCTAGCGGTTTCGAGACTGGAGGAGATGAGGATGAAGTCCCCGAGAGAGAAGTCCCCGAAGATGCGGCTCCCAATGATGAGGCTCCTGAGGGTGCGACTCCCGAGGATGCGACCCCCAAAGTAGATTAGGCTCTTAGTTTTTTTTGTTTTTTGTTTTTATGTAAGGCCCCTCGTGGGCACTGTAAATACTTTTTATAAATATAAGGAATTCCCTTCCTTTTCGCTTCATCTCTATATTGAATTCTGCTCCGTCTTCATTTTGTGAAATTTTTTATGTTATAACTTCAATGATCGGGTGAGCATAGGCTCAGACTTAGAGTAGAATAAACCCTTAGGTTTTTAGTGGTCAACGGTGTTGATACCTAATTTTTCCCTATAATATTTTAATGTGCATATATATTGTATATTTTTTCATAATTTCTATATTTTTGAAATTAGTTTATACTAGTGTTTTATTTATATAAATAATTACAAAATTACATCATAAATGGCTTTGTAACATTTCATTGATTTAATTTTGCTATTTATAGCCTTATTAAGTTTAAATTATTTCACAAATGGCTAGATTTAGATCATTTGGTTACAATTGCAATAATTTTGCAATTACAGCCCACACATACATCATTACATTATTTTACCAGAAATTAGCCCATTATATTTTTAAAATATTGAATAATTATTTTAAAGCACCTCTGTGTATGAAAATTATTTTTTCTCATTGTTAATTATTTTATAAAATAATTTTTATTCAAATACCTGGGTATTTAACAAATAGCCCTCTTATTTTCAGATTTAGCCTAATTGAACATCCCAATTTCAATCCTTAACCCACTAAGACCAGGCCCAAATCGGTCAAACCCCACCCCAATTACCATAACTCGACCCAAACCCCTCCTATCCTGGCCGTTGACCACCGAGATCAATGGTTATTATCACTTCTTACCGTTTTTTTAATTCCAAATGACCCCCTCTAACCTAACTCATTCTCACCACACTCCGCCGCCCATGTTCCCTCATCTCTTCAGTTCTCTCTCTGAGACCTAGAACAAACCCTAACCGCCGCTACCCAAAACCAGCCCTAATCCCTCTAATCCTCACTCGATCCATGGATTCCCATGGCTTTTTGAGACTTATACTTGTCTCCTACGTCTCTTGGCTTCTCGTTTTTGTGATTTCATGGAAAGATCTCGAAGAGATCTAGTCCAGATCTTGTGCAAGACCCTGTGAGAGTCCGTCGATGGTCTGTGAGTGTTTTTCTATCGATATTTTACGGTTCAAATCTCTGGTTCAAGACCGAATTTCCCTTTAACCTTTCTTTTTCCTCAAAACCTAATGTTTAGAATTGAATCGGTTCAGATCTTTGAAGATCTAGAGTGATTCTAAGTTCATTGTTAATTTTCTTTAACGTTCTGTTAGTTTTAATCGATTTTCAACACTATGCTATTCTAGGGATTTTGGTTTCTTTGTTATTTGTTGTCCGAATCCCTGCCTATTTGAAGTGTTCAAGTTTTCATGGCTATTTTCTTTAAGGGTCTTTTGATTTCTATACTGTCAATCAACCTCAAATGTTTTCAAATTAGGGTTTTTCTACCTTTGTAAAAGGTTTTCTGAGATCTTCATGTGTTGTTTAATGTTTCTCGCATTATTATGTTTCTGGTTCAATTGACTGACTATTCATTGTATGATTTCAACCTCTTGTCCATAGTGCTGGAATAATTAAACTGATTAGCCTAATTATCTAGGTTTTCATTTGTTTACTAAAGTAACTTACTGATTTCTGTTCGTTTCCCTTATTCTTGAGGCTCTTAATTTACATCTATTATTTATTTATGGTTTAACTGACCTTTGATTGGTATTTAATTATCTATTATTGCCTTATTCGTGTGATTAATTGCTTGATTTATGGGCTCTAACCCTGACTGACTGTTAAACCTACTTCTTGCCTTATTTGATGCTTCAATTAGAGTTATTGATGGTATAATTCCCTAATTTCCTATCCCCAATCAAGCATTGATTAATTATTTAGTTATTTCCTTTACCTTATTCACAATACTTACCTACCTTGCCTTAGTAAACTATCCGAATAGTTCAGAGATTCTTACTGATTCCTTTATATGGTTTGATTGAGATTCTTTCCTTAATTAGACCCCCATTATTACCGTTTGATCAATTACCCCCTAATTAAGGAGTCTACTCTGAAATCCTTTATGTGATTGGATTCAGAGATCTAATGATTTCCTTAATTGACTGAATATTGATTCCTTTACCTTATTTTGGATCTACTTTGAACTGCTATATAAGCACTATCATTTTGCTCTATTCAACACACGAACACACAGTTTAGAATACATACACATACACTCCAAACTCTCTCTTCTTTCTCTGTTACTTGTGCTAACTGTTGGTCTAGCCGGTTGAAAGCCAAGGCTAGATAGTGGAATTACACTTGCTTTACATTCTGCACTTTGCTTCCTTAACTGGTATATTTCTAGTTAAATTCTAAAGCTCAACTTTATGTGTTCCATGTCTGTACATCCATGCTTATTTTTGCACTAGTTCAATTGGCTATGTAATTTGTCTTCCTGCCTACTGCTCTATTCAGCATGTCTAAACTCTGTCCTTTCTTGTTCAAATGTGTTGTTAGCATGTCTAAGTACCCTGCCAACATGTTTATTTAGTCTCTATTCACTCTCTTTCTTTGGTGAGATCATGTTGATAACTTAGTTGTCTAATGTACTTGGTTGATCCTAATTAGTGTACACTTTGTCTTCAAATATGACTATGTCTTAAGTGTTCCTTATCATGACTAGCTTGTTAAGTCTATAAACTAGTAGATTCATATTTGTTCTGTATAGTTGTTGCTCCACATATTCCCTTAGGCCCTGTTTTTGTGGTTTCAACCCTATATGTTCCCAATCCCCTTTCACCCCTGTTTGTAAACCTGTTTGTTAAGTGCTTGTGAATCTGGGTATTCTATGATTAACTAGTTGTTTGCTGAGTATGCTTCCCTCAAAGATTGATTTCAGAACTGCTGCTCCTACTCCTAGCATTCTTTTCAAAACCGGTCACTCTCAGTATCTTTAAAAAACTGTTTCTGAATCTTTTCATTTCTAAACTATTTCACTAAATCTTTTAACACTATGTCAAGTACTCTCACCCTACTTCTAGATTATTAAGTTCTGCCCCTCTGGTATGTGTACTGCTTAGGGGTCTTTGAGATCTCTCTGAACTCTGGTATACCAGGGCTGGTCCTTCCACACTGCACATAATCAATCCCCATTTGAGAAATGGTCTTGGTGTAAGCACTACCCGGGATCCTTGAGGTCCTTAGGGAACTCTGACACACCAAGACACACATTACTGGCTGTGAGATCTTTGGTTTCTGATACTCTATTGAAGGCCTGACTTTTCGAGATTTACTTTGGGCCTGATTTAGGCTCCCTATAGTATAGTTTCATTTACATATGTAATTCATTTGATCCTGGTCTGTAGTAATATTTTTTTGTAAACAGAGTTTAGGTGATTAATAAAAAGGGAGGGTTCCATATATGATGTTGATGGGAAACTGGGTAGATACCATTCTTTAGGTTGATGCATAGTAGAAATCATGCTCTTAGTTCATATATCATTGCAACAGAATTCCTGCCTTGAGTTTATGCTATGATAGAAATCATGCTTTAGGTCCATATACTATGCTACTTGCATCAAAACATGTCATAAGTCTATAATATTTGCATTAGAAAACCTGCCTTAGGACACTCACATTTATATTTTGCATATTAGGAACATGTTCATCACTTCTTTCTCTGACTCTGTATCGATCGTTATCACCTGGAAATCATGTCATCATGCTTAATAAAAAATGATCATCTCTATGTGCAGTAGAAATCCTGATTTTGGACTTTGTTTGCATTAGCTCTAAACCATGTCTACGTCGTTTTAAATAAATAACTGTCTATAGAAAGGTTTAAAATAGTCCAACACATAGACATCCCGTCCTAGTGTAAACATGCCTAAAATCAGTTTTGTAATATTAATCACTTAGATCCGCATGACTATAGGACTAAATAACTTCAAGTTGTTTAATTAATTCCTAGATTATGACTGCATACAGACCCACGCCTAGGCAATCTTTAGGCAATCGAATAAAAATGTGAAATCAAGTTCTGTTTATGTATGAAATTGTCCAGGTTTAACAGGCTATAAAATCAATAGGCAAGCTGATTAAGATTCTGCCACTTCTCCTTTAAACAAAATGCTGCATATTCTGTGTTGTGATGTACATCTAGATATCATGTTCTAAGGCTTTCTAAATTTCTTTAAAAACCGTTGTTTTGAGACTTGCTATGTGTCTGATTATATGTAGAGGCAAACATGAGCCCCTAATTGTTTCCTATTTGACAGTCCTATGTGTTCTTTGCTATCGCTTAGATTTTACCTTTTAAATACCTTGGGAGTGTCTAGAACTGCCTAAGTATAGAGGTCCTAAATGCCTCCGGGACCACAAAGAAGGGACGGGTAAAGCACGCTTAGAGTTTGTTAGTTAAACTCACTTATATAACCACTAAGGGGAGGGTAATGAGTAGTAAAATGATATGATAACCCGCGCTCTAATGTCACATGTAGCCCCTCTAGTTGAGGAGGATTATCGGGTATTGCACAGATTGATCCTATAGGCTAACCAACTTAGGACTTCCCTTCTGTTATTTACATATATGTGTTTAAACTGTCTAAACTTCTTTTACTTACATATATGCGCTTGGACCATCTAAACTTCCTTGATTATATATGTGTGCTTAGACTATATAAACTTTCCTTATTTGCAAATGGGTGCTTAGGCTGTTTACCTATTAATGACTAATTCACATAATTAAGTTCGACCGGGACCCACCATTATGGACCGCAAGGGGTGCCTAACACCTTCCCTTCAAGGTTATTTTGATCCCTTACCCTAATCTCTGGTAATGCAAACTGATTATATGAGTTAATTGTTCTAGGTGCCCTAACGCACCTTAATCTGTTAGGTGGCGACTCTTCAGATACCCAATTCCCAAAAGGAAATGAGTTGTTCCCAATAAATATCGAAACCCGGACTCCCCGATGGAAAAAGGGGGCGCAACAAACGGGCGATCTTAGAACTTATAACAAAATACCTCTTAAGGTTTTTTGTTATCCTCGAGCTATGTTTAAGTTGATTTGACGCGAGCTCGGGACTCTTGAGTCCGAATTGAGAGAGAGTGAGGTCTCGAACTCCACATGCTTCGGCCCTTAGGCTCTTTTGTATTGGCCCTTAGGCTCTTTTAGGTCGGCCTTTAGGCTCTTTAAGTTGGACCAACTCGGCCTCTAAGATGACTATAATTTTTTTCCTCTTTTCGGCTAAAAAACTTAGTGAAAATTTCTTTATGCCTTAGCATATGTTTTTGTACCCGTTGGGTTTTTTGAAGGTTTGATCGATCGAACCTCATGCGTAATCTATTTGTGTTCGATAATTGAATACCTCTTGAAGCTTTGAAGGCTGATGTTATCGAAGCCTTTCAGTTATTCGAGGGCTGATTTTATCGAAGCCCTTTTTTATTTGCTTTTGCCGAGGGTAGCCTGATTTAATCTATTTTTTTCAAAGTATTAGAAGGTTTTTGAATTATGGCGGAAGTCAGATGTCTCTAAGCCGCATTATTTTGATCGTAGCCTTTTTTATATGACCGTAGTCTTTAATATGGACGTAGCCTTCGGGTATATCTCTTAGACTTGTTTCCCGATAACCCTTCAAACTTGTTCAAAAGGTTAGTCCCTGAGTATGATGGCCTTGGCCTTTATGTCGAGGGCATGCCTCTTTGTGGTCTTATGAATTCGAGTTTAGATGAATCGAATGCATTGAATGTCGATGACAGTCCTCGAGTATTCGAGGTGTATTCGCATTTTGGCCCTTGAGCCGTTTCTTGCAAAATCACAAGTATGATGTTCGTATAATAGTAAATTTCTTTGAGACACAAAGTATTGTGATATAGAAGGAATGCTTCTTTGAATAATCGATACGTGCGTACATGTTTTTCCATCGGGGCTCGACTATTCTATATGGACACGGTTCATCTGACCGTTTGGCCCATTACAAAGTTTTCCTATCGAGGCCCTCTTTGGCATGAAGTATTTTCCTCAAAAATATAATCTCTGAGGGTGATGCCCCCTAGTATTCGAGGTTGATTGAAAAGAATCCTTGGATATTGTTGAGTTCTCCTTAGGTACCACATAGTTGTTGCCTCATTAAAAACCTCGCCGAAAAAATCCATTTGGGACAAAATCCGATCTAAGGAAAAAAAGTGCAACACGTGCTTTAAAACCCAAGGTCTTTGTATGGAAAGGTGCCCTCGGCATCGATCGAACACCTGCAATGAGTTATCCTTAAATTTAAATAAAAAAGGAGAAGGCCATACCTTAGCAGTAATATCGTTTGAGTAATGATACATTCCAATTGTTTGACAATTGCTCGCCTTCCATCGTGCCAAGTTTGTAAGATCCTTTGCCGACAACTCCGATGACTTGGTACAGTCTTTTTCATTCGGGTCTCGAATATTGAGGGTGACTTTCCGTAGAACTAAATCCTCGATTACAAAGTGCTGAAAGTTGGTCCTTCTATTATAGTATCTCTCGACTCTTTGCTTTTGTGCGGCCATCCGAACAAGTGTTGCTTCTCGTTTTTCATCCAATAACTCAAGGCTAGTATTCATAGCTTCATGATTTGACTCCTCCGGTGCATGTCAAAACCTGGTGCTGAATTCTCCAACTTCGATCGGGATAAAGGCCTCGGAGCTGTATACTAAAAAAAACAGATTAGCCCCCATGCTAGACTTCGATGTCGTTTGATATGCCCAAAGGACCTCGGGTAGAACTTCTCTCCATTTTCCTTTTGCATCGTCCAAACTTTTCTTTAGGTTTTGAATGATAGTTTTGTTTGTTGACTCGGCCTGTTTGTTCCCGGTTGGGTGATATGGTGTTGATAAAACCTTTTTATTTTGTGTGCTTCGAGGAAATCCGTTATCTTGCTACCGATGAATTGCTTGCCATTGTCACACATGATTTGGGCAGATGACCCAAACCGACACACGATGTGGTCCCAAATGAAGTCGATAACTTCTTTTTCTCTGAACTTCTTGAAGTCCTGTGCTTCCACCCACTCAGAAAAGTAGTCAGTCATAAACAAAATGAATTTAGCTTTATCTGGTGCTATTGGTAGAAGGCCGACTATGTCCATTCCCCATTTCATGAAAGGCTACAGGGACAGGACTGAGTGTAGCTGCTCTCCAGGCTGATGAATCATTGGTGTGAACCTTTGACATTTATCACACTTTTTAACAAACTCCTTAGTGTCTTTTTCCATGCTATCATAGTAATACCCTACTCTAATAATTTTGCGCACCAAAGACTTGGCGCCGGAGTGATTCCCACAAGTATCTTCGTGGATTTCTCATAGAACATAATCGGTGTCCCTCGACCCTAAATATACCGTTAATGGTCTATCGAACGTCTTCCTATAAAATGTTCTATCTTCATCTAATGTGAACCTAGCAGCCTTGGTTCGTAGAGCCCTCGATTCTTTGTGGTCTGATGGGAGTTTTCCATTTTTTCAAATAATCGATACACTTATTCCTCCAATCCCTAGTCAAACTTGTAGAATTTATCTCGGCATGACCCTCTTCAATCACATACTTCGATAATTGGACGACAGTCCCCGAGACGATATTCTTCAACCGTTGACCCCAAATTAGCAAGTACATCGGCCTTACTATTTTGTTCTCGAGGCACATGATCCAAAGTCCACTCCTTGAAGCGGAGAAAAGTTACCTGCAACTTATCCAAGTACTATTGCATTCTATCCTCTCGAACTTCAAAGCTTTTGTTTACTTGATTAACCACCAACAATGAATCGCACTTGGCTTCAATGACTTCTACCCCCAAGCTTTTAGCTAGCTCGAGACCTGCAATCATGGACTTATACTCGGCCTCATTATTAGTCAACCTAGAAGTTTTGATAGATTGTCTAATAATACCACATGTTGGTGGCTTCAAAACAATGCCGATCCTGAACCCTTTCACATTCAAGGCACCGTCTGTAAAAAGGGTCCATACCCCCGACGATGTACCCGATTTTAACATAAGTTCTTTCTCCACTTCGAGTACGAGGGTCAGCGTAAAATCGGCCACTCAAGTTAGCCAAGATTTGAGAATTAATGGCCATTCGGGGTTGATATTCGATATCGTACCCCCCGAGTTCGACTGCCAATTTGGCCAATCAGCCTGATACTTCGGGCTTATGCAAAACACTTCGGAGAGGATAAGTGGTTAACACACATATTGGGTGGCATTGGAAATATGACTTTAACTTTCTACATGCGCTTATTAATGCAAGTGCTAATTTTTCTAGGTGAGGGTTACGACCCCGGTTGACCCTCCGTGAACCATCGTGCTGGCACCTAGTCTCTACGACTAGGTAAGCCTAAAATGTGGAAGATAAACCAAATTTGCGGAAGAAAACAATTTAAAACAGATATAGAGAAATAAAACAGCATTTAAAAGTGCCGCTCGACATACACAATATTAACTCTCAAAATCGATACATTTTCCCAAAACCCGGAAACCCATAAATCCACAAGCCTTGGAATGTCTACCAGTGTCTAACTCCAGAATATCTAACAAGGAAAAGAAATACAGAAGGGCTAATACAATAGGGAGAGTAGAAAAGGACTCCTCGGTCTGCGTACGCAGCAGATATACCTCGAAGTCTCTAGAACAGTCGCCTCGCCTCAAGGGTGATAGGATTGAGTCAAGATACCTGGATCTGCACATGAAAAACTTGCGCAAAAAGGGCATGAGTACACGACATTGGTACTCAATAAGTGCCAAGCCTAACCTCGGTTGGGTAGTGACAAAGAAGGTCAGGGCCCTACTGAGGTTAAATAAGATATAAGGTTTAACAGTGTGAAATAAACGGTGTAAGTACAACAGTAAAAATAACACAGGATATGAAGGACATCAACGACTATTACATAGGCAAAGTAAACACAAAAAGAAATATAGCTCAGTACCAAAAATAATAACCGAGGATCTCCTAGGATATCGTCCTGTAGTCCCATTTATACATATCCAATGGATCTACTGGAATCCCGTTTCATAGTCCCAAATGTAAATACCCAGTACTGGGGGAATCTACCGGGTGCAGTCCCGTAGTTCCATAGGATCTACCGGAATCCCACATCCGTAGTCCCAAATAAATAGACAAGGGGAAGCTACCGGAATCCCACATCCGTAGTCCCAAATAAAAATACACAGCAGCATCAGTAAAATATTCAGCAAATGTTAATTTCATATTAAGGCAAACAAGTAATTCTAGCCTAGCATGCTACACAAAATTCAGGTAAAGCAGTTTGAGCAATTAAGACAATTAATTCACTTAGACATACTTTCCTAAGCTAACAACAGGCCTTACGTGCAAGTAATATAAACATGAAAAGAAATATACTAGTAATTACTTAATGAAAATTGAATTTTCAACAATTAGCACAAGTACGCACACCTCACGTACAAGGCATTTCAATTAATAGTAATATCAAATCCTAAGGGGAAGGTCCCCCACACAAGGTTATGCAAGCTACTTACCCCGAAGCGGCTCAAAATCAACTCGAAACCACGTTCTTGCCACGAGTACATGACTCCAAATGTCCCAAATCTATTCAATTCAATTGCATAATGTAAATAACACTTCAAGTAACTGATTCTACAAAAAATTTCTAAGCTAATATGTGAAATTAGGTAAAATGACCAAAACGCCACTCGTGCCCACGTCTCGGAATTGGGTAAAATTTACATTTCTAGAATCCTCACACTCTCACGAGTTCAGTCATACCAAAAGTACCAAAATCGAACCTCAAATGGTCCCTCAAATCATCACTCAATAGTCTCTATTTAGTGAAGCCCTAACCCCCAAACTACCACTGGTTTTCCTTAATTTTTCATGCTTATAATGATAGAAATCACTCCAATATCAAGTTTAGGGACCAAAGACATTACCCCAGTGAACTCCTATGAAAATCCCCCTTGGAAAATGCTCCACAAGCTTCTTCCCAATTGAAAAGAGGTGAAAAATAGCTAAATTTTGCAAAGGCAAGTATTTATATGTTTCTGCCCAATTAATCTGCTACTGTGGCCCTGGGACCACATCTGTGGTCCCGCTTCTGCGAGGACATGGTCACATCTGCGACCTTTAACTTAAAGACCAGCTTTCGCACCTGCGATTACCCATTCACAGATGCGGTACCCCTTCTGCGATTGCTCCGCCGCTTCTGCAGCTCCGCACCTGCGGGACGACAACCATCAGAAATCATCCTGAGGCCCCCAGGACCTCAACCAAAAGCACAAACAAGTCTAATACCATTTTCCAAACTTATACCAATCCTTAAAATGCCTAAAACCACATCGAAATGACGAATCAACTACGAATTCAATCCTAAGAACTCCAAAACTCTAAAAATATGCTTTCAATCAAAAAGTCTATCAAATCTCATTCGAATGACCTGAAATTTTGCACACACATCACATTCAACACTATGGAGTTACTCTAACTTCCAGAATTCCATTTCGAATGTCAGATCAAAATCTCACGATCGAACCGGAAACTTCAAAATTTGACCTTTCGACATTTCAAGCCTAAATTAGCTACGGACCTCCAAAACACAATCCAATCAAGACCCTAAGCCCGAGATCACCCAACGGAGCTAACGAAACCATCAAATTTCCATTCCAAGGCCGTCTTCACACTATTCCGATTGCGGTCAACTTTCCAACACTTAGCTCTCATTTAGGGACTAAGTGTCCCAAAACTCTTCAAAACTCACAACCGAACATCCTGGCAAATCAAAATAATAGAAATAAACACGGAGAAAATAGTTAATAGGGGATCGGGGCGTTACTTCTTAAGACGACCTGCCGAGTCGTCACAGGTATCTAGTTTCAACATCTCCTAGAGTTCGACTTACATAATAAATAGGGAATTGCGTACCTTGTTCTTCTCGAAATAGTACCCCACTTACCGCTCTCTCGGATACTGCCAAATATAAGTAAAGCTTTTCATCTACCTTCGGGGTGTGAAGTAGATGTGGGCTCGATAAGTATCTCTTCAATCCTTCTAATGCTTGTTGGCATTCCGGGGTCCATGCGAAATCCTTTTTCTTTTTGAGCAAGGAAAAGAACCTATGACTTCGATCGGATGACCTTGAAATGAATCGACTCAAGGCATCTATTCATCTCGTTAGCCTTTGCACAGCTTTTACACTATCCACGATTGTGATATCTTCGATGGTCTTGATTTTATCGGGGTTGATCTCTATTCCCTGATTAGACACCATGAAGCCGAGGAACTTGCCCGAGCCGACTTCGAAGGCACATTTTCAGGTTAAGCTTCATGTTGTACTTCCTTAAGATTTTGAATGTTTCCTGCAGATGAGTTAAATGGTCCTCTGCACGTAGAGACTTAACCAACATATCGTCAATGTAAACTTCAATTGCTTTACCTATTTGTTCTTCAAACATATTGTTAACTAGGTGTTGGTATGTAGCTCCTGCATTTTTTAGCCCGAAAGGCATTACTTTGTAACAATAAGTTCCAAACTTAGTGATAAATGAGGTCTTCTCCTGATCCCCTGGGTACATCTGAATCTGTTTGTACCCGGAGTAGGCATCGAGAAAGGTAAGGATCTCGTGGCCGGCCGTGGAATCGATCATGCGATCAATGTTAGGCAGTGGAAACGAGTCTTTGGGGCATGCTTTGTTTAAATCCTTATAATCTACATACATTCTAAGTTTGTTTCCCTTTTTAGGAACTACAACTACGTTGGCTAACCACTCGGGGTATTTTACCTTGCGAATAGACCCTATTTTAAGAAGCTTGGTTACCTCATCATTTATGAATGCATGCTTTACCTTAGATGGGGCCTCCTTTTTTGCTTTACTAGTTTGAACTTGGGGTCGATGCTTAGCTAGTGCATTGTTATTTCCGGCGGGATTTCTGTCATGTCTAAATGGGACCAAGCAAAACAATCCATATTATCTATAAGAAATTGAATGAGATTTTTCTTGAGTTCGGGGGTTAATCTCATTCCCAGGTATACCTTTTTCTCGGGCATATACTCGATTAGTATGACCTATTCCAGTTCCTTGACCATTGATTTGGTTGCGTCCGACTCTTCAGGAACAAGGAAAGTTGAGGAGTAAGAAAATCTTCTTCTTCTTCTTCTTCTTCTTCGATTACTTGTTCCTTCGGCTCGATCGGGATTAGGATCGGTGATTGTTATTTGGCCGCTTGCTTATCTTTGGCCCCCAATTTTTCTGAGGTCAAAGGCATTGGTATCAGTGTCACTTCATCAACTACAAACATTTCCTTTGCAGCATGTTGTTCTCCGTAAACCATTTTCACACTGTCCGTTGTTGGGAATTTCATCATCTGATGAAGGGTTGAAGGTACTGCCCTCATGTTGTAGATATATGGCCTCCCAAGTAGTGCATTGTATCTCATGTCACCTTCAATTACATGGAATTTTGTATCTTGAATGGTTCCGGCCACGTTCACTGGTAGGAGTATCTCCCCCTTCATTGTTTCGCTTGCCATGTTAAAACCATTTAGGACTTGGGATGCTGGTGCAATTTGGTCTTGTAGGTTGAGATATTTAACTAGATCCACTAGAACACATTTAACTTGAAATTTATTTAACAAAATAGAAATTACCAAAGTGTCATTATGCGGCTGAGATATGCCTTCCGCTTCCTCGTCATTGAATGATAGGACGCTTTCGGGCACATAGCTCCGAGTCCGTTTTTCTCTGGTGATCGACACCTTGGTGTGTTTGAATATAGGCCCTTGTTGAACATAGACACCGCCAACGATCATATGAATTATGTGTTGCTGTTCTTCCTGCTCATTTTTTTCTGTTTGCATCTCTTTCCCTGAAGTAGTTCTTAGCTCGATCACTGAGAAATTCTCGAAGATGACCCTCGTTGAACAATCGAGCTACTTCCTCCCTCAGCTGCCTAAAGTCTTCAGTTCTATGGCCATGTGTGACATGATACTTACACATCAAGTTTGGATTCCTTTGAGAAGGATCGTTTTGTACAGGCCTGAACCACCTGGTGTCTTTGATTCTCCCAATAGTTGATACGATCCCTGATGCATCTATACTAAAATTATACTCTGAAAATCGAGGTGCTTCCATGGGGTTGGTATGCTTATCAAATCCATTCTTACTCATAAGTCCCCGAGAGCTTTGACCTCGGTCATTTATTTGATCGTTCTGAGGAGCGTTACGCCCCGAACCACTATTTTTCTTATTGACATACGACTGATACCGTTCCTTGTTTGATCTTGATTCCCTGTCTGTGTCCCTCGGGGGCTTAACTGCCAATCTATTATGATGAACTAAACCTGAGGGGGCTCCCAACTGGTCGTCCTCAACCCTGATCTTCGATTGATAATGATTATGTACGTCTGACCACGTCACAACTGGATACTCAATTAGATTCTTTTTCAATTGTCGAGATGTGATCGAACTCTGCTCGTTCAAACCCTACATAAAAGCCTGTACTACCCAATCATCCGAGGCCGATGGTAGTTCCATTCATTCCATCTAAAACCGAAATACGAACTCCCTTAGAATCTCATCGTTCCTCTACCTTATCTTAAAAACGTCTGATTTCCTTATCACCACTTTTATGGCCCCAGTGTGTGATTTGACGAAGGTGTCTGCTAACATAGCAAACAAATCGATAGAGTTTGGGGGCAAGTTGTGATACCAAATCATGGCTCCCTTAGACAAGGTTTGCCCAAACTTTTTCAATAGCACTAATTCGATCTCATCATCATTCAAGTTGTTTACTTTAATCCCACAAGTATACAAGGTAATATGTTCATTGGGATCGGTTGTTCCATTGTATTTTGGTATATCGGGTATGCGAAACTTTTTAGGAATGGGCTTCGGAGCCGCACTCAGAGGGAACGACTTTTGTATGAATTTTTTGGCATCCAAACCTTTCAAGACCGGGGGTGCCCCCGGTATTTGATCAACACGGGGGTTATAAGTCTCCACTTTTTTGTCATTATCCTCAATCTTCTTTTCCTAGACTCGATTCTTTTGGTGAGTTTCGAGTATCCTCATAATTATGGGATCAGTCCCCGAGTCATTACCACTTGATCTTTCCGGTATCAGTTCAGTACGTCGAGTGTTTCCTGGTTCGACTATACTTGGAGTTTTGTGTTGACTTTGAAGCTCAGCGATAGCAATCTGTTAAGCTTGTAAACATCTCAAATATCACTTGGAGACTGACTCTCCCGTCTCCTATACCCTGTGTTCCTTGCCCACCAAATCTAACTTCCCTGCGTACACTCGCTCTGGGGTCTGCGCATAGATTCGCATTTAAAGCAATGTGTGAGCTAACATCAAATGGTTCCACATTTGGCACTTCCCCAGGGTTTATCAGTGGTACATCGACCTCTGGAGCAATTATGTTGTCATTTTCGCTGTGGAACCCAAGACCGTCATCACCGTGTACAGGCGCATTCTGTGAGTTTGACATATTTTATCTTGAAATTAAAGAATCTTTTACAAGAACAAGTGTGAAAATAACGTGTGTTATCAGAATTAGTATCGAAATAAACACTATTATCTTTAGCCCCACGATGGGCGCCAAACTGTTTACCTCGAAAATGCTAACAGTTAAACTTGATTTGTGGTTTTAAAGATATGTGATTTAATTCAATACTAATTAATAACCAAGAAATATAATGTATAAACTAAGGAAACAAGTGAAACCAAACCATAATGTAAGACAGTGTCGACCTCGAACTAGGTGGCCTCGAGGTGAATCAAGAACAGTAAAGCAAGAATAAGCTAAAGGACAATTCTGATGAATAATGAGCGAAAAAGTAAGAGAGTATATTCTTTGCTAATGATTGATGATCCTCACAAATGATTGGGGTTCCCCTTTATATAATAGGGGAACCCTAAATAAGGTACATTTCTATTAACAGTAAAGAATCTTATTGGAACATCTGTCTAACCGCCTAGTACAGATTCGTACAAATCTATTCCGAAATTTACGCCGTGATCTTGGGGACGTGGTTGGAATCTTTCTCATTCTGTTACAAATCCGTAACAACATTATCTCGAAGTCAGTCACATTAGGCTCCGACATTCCTCGAACACTTGATTCTTCGAGCCTTGTACTCTGTCGTTAAGGTCAATCTTGGTCCATCGAGCTCCAACTCAATCCATCCCGAACTCGGGCTTAAGGCGACCCCTAGAGCTCGGAAAATCGGGCATACCTGATTTCGATCGTATACAGACATTGTTAAAAATTTCAAGGAAATCCGCTTTAATAAGCGTGAATTGTCGCAACAATGAGGTACATGAATCCTTAAACTATTGATTGAAAAGGAAACAATTGAAATATAAAAAGGATTTGGATGTCATCCTCCTCCATTGCAATGAAAAGGGAACAATTGAAATAGAAAAAGGATTTGGATGTCATCCTCCTTTGCAATGAAAGTGGGAGGGTCATGTAATTATGGGACCCTTTAATTTGTCCCACAATATATACTATCTTAGAAGAAAAACGTTTTAATTTATAGTGATTATTTATTTATGTATTTATTTTTAAAAATTTGGTGGGGTTGGGAAGATGATTACTTCTATCTTTATCGCCGAAAACCACCACAGCAATATAGTGTATGTGTGTGGATATCCCTCAGTTCATGCCTTTTCCACCCTCTACACACATAGGGCAGAAGAACCCCTTCGTGGCTATCCTTTTAGGAAAAGCTTTAGCACTTTAATTTAATTGATATATAACTTTCTTGTTTCCTTGCGATATAAAATGAAGAGAAATCATTTTTTTTGTTTTCGAGTTCTGTGAAGGACATTAGGCTGTTTGATTTTTTACGGATAAATTTTTATTTTTTACAGCAAATAAAGAGCAAGGAGGATGTCACGATCCTAAACGCGGACCCGATCATGATGACGCCTCTCGTGAAGACAAGGCCAGCTGACACATCCCATTTCAATTTTTAACAGTTAAACCATAAGGAATAAGTCTAAGCATAATAAATAGAATCTCAAAGTAGCAGATAATAACATAATTTGCAGAATACAAGCCAACACAGCCCGATACCGGGGTGTCACTAGTCATGAGCATCTATCAATCTTAATACAAGTCTGAAAAGTCTATAAGCTATTACAAAAGGTCTGATGATAGAAATGATAAAGGGGGAGAAACACAGGACTGCGGATGCCAAACAGCTACCTCGTGGACTCCGAAGTATGCCGGGAGCTCTCAACTCGCACTGGCAGGATCAACAACGCCTGAATCTGCACACGGGGTGCAGGGAGTAAAGTGAGTACTCCAACTCAGTGAGTAATAATCATAAATAAAGACTAAAATCAGAAAATCACGTAAGGCACATTACAGGCTATAATGAAGCAGTAAAACCGGTAAAAACAGTAAATCAGTATAGGCATGTGAAAGTCATTTTAGTTCAATTTAACTTCATGAAAAGCCTTTTCAACAATTAAGCAGGTATATAAAAGGCAATTAAGAAATATAAACACATAAAGGTTCGACCCTCGGGCACAGTATCAACAAAGCCGCCCTCAGACAATATTTCACAACAATACCAGCCCCTCGGGCTATATCTCACATTACACTGGATACCCGCGCTCACTAGGGGTGTGCAGACTCTTGGAGGGGCCCCTTACGACCAAAGCGCAATATCAAGCCATCTCGTGGCATCATCACTAGGCTCTCAGCCTCATATTAAAACAAGCCACCTCGTGGCGTACGAATCTCTGGCCCTCGGCCTCATAATCATAATCAGTGTATCACCGCTACGGCGTGCAACCCGACACAAAAGTATCCTCACAACACAGACCCTCGACCTTACTCAGTCAAAATCACATAAGCCACTAGGGCAACAGTAAAACATGATGTTCAGCCCAAAATATTATTTGAAATATTATTTCGTATGTTAAAACAGAGTAAACATGGCTGAGTTATGAAAATAGTAGACTATAGCATGACTGAGTACAAGTATAAGGTCAAAACAGTGAGAAAATATCAATAACAATCCCCTAAGGGTTCAAATAGTTGGCACGAGGCCCAAATATGGCATTCAGCCCAAAACATGATGATAGCAAATAATTTTTAGTCAAATACGCGGTAAAATAGTCATTTGGGATGGACTAAGTATTGATCCCTAACAGTGCACGAGCACACGCTCGTCATCAAGCATGTGCGTCACCTCAATATAGCACAACGATGTGCAAATACGGGGTTTCATACCCTCAGAACATTATTTACAATCATTACTCACCTAAATCCGGTCAAATCTCTAGCCCGCGACGCCTTTGCCTCTAGAATCGGCCTCCACTTGTGTCGAATCTATCCAAAATCAGAATTACGGTGTCAAAATATGCTAAGGGAACGAAGCCCAAGCGAAAATAATCAATTTACAACATAAATCCCGAAATTACCAAAACCCGACCCCCGGGCCCACGTCTCGGATTTCGATAAAATTCACATCAATGGATTCCTTATCTCCCCACAAGTTCATACATACCAAAAGCATCAAAATTCATCCACAACTGACCCCTCAAACCCCAAATTCTAGGTCTCCAATTTCAAGCCCTAGTTTTTCAATTTTAGGCTTAGATTCCATGATTAATTAGGTAGATTTCACATTAGAATCGAGTTTTAAGTTCATGAATCTTACCTCTAAGTGATTCTCCTTTAATCCCTCTTCAATCTTCTTCAAAAAGCTCAAAAAACGATCAACAATGGAAGAAATAAATCCCAAAATTGCGGACAAGACGACTATTTAAACCTTCTGCCCAGACCTAAAATCCTTCTTCGTGAACGTGGTCAAAGCCTCGCGTTCGCGAAGCACAAAATAACTTTGACCAAAATTCCTCTTTCGCGATTGTGACCTTCCAATCGCGAATGCGATGCTTTACTCAGACCACCCTTCGCGATCGTGTTACCCCTCTCGCGAACGCGATGAATAAAATACCTCAAACCCAGCTGAACACTTTTCCTCTACGCGAACACGGTCCACCCATGCGAACTCGATGACCAAACGCCCAGACCTTAACGAACGCATAACCTTCCTCGTGAATGCGAAGGCTTAAATCCCAGCTTCATCAAATAACCCTTCGCGTACGCGAGGACCTACTCGCGAACACGAAGGTCATTTCTCTACAACACCGATCTGCAATTTTCTGCAATTCCAAACTTCAGGGAATGGTCCGATTGACCACCAGAAACTCATCCGAGGCCCCCGGGACCTCAACCAAACATGCCAACATATCCAAAACCTTATTCAAACTTGTACCAATATTCAAAACACCTCAAACAACACCGAATCAACCAAAACACATCGGATTCAAGCATAAGTTTCCAAAATCATCCAAATTCCTCTTTTGATAAAAAACCCAACCAAACCATGTCCAAATGACTTGACATTTTGCACACACATCCCAAATGACACAACGGAACTACTGCACCTCTCGGAATTCCATTCCGACCCCTATATCAAAATCTCACCTATCAACCGGAAATCGCCAAAAATCCAATTTCGCCAATTCAAACCTAATCTACTCCGGACCTCCAAAACTCTTTCCGATCACGCTCTTAAGTCCCAAATCACCTTCCGAAGCTATATGAACCATCCGAACTCACATCCGAGCGCTCTAACACATAAGTCAATATCCAGTTGGCTTTTCCAACTTAAGCTTCCTCAAAAGAGACTAAGTGTCTCCAACCTTACCAAATCCTCTCCGAACACAGGACAACCAACCCAATCACATATAGAATCGATAAATAAAGCAATAAGAAGCATAAATGGGGGAAACAAAATAGTAAATCATGAGACTACTGGCCGGGTCGTCACATCCTCCTCAACTTAAACAAATATTCATCCTCGAACGAGTAAAGAAACATACCTGAAGCCTCAAATAGGTGAGGATATATGCACCGCATCTCCTGCTCGGTCTCCCTGGTAGCCTCCTCCACGGGCCGACCTCTCCACTGCACTTTCACTGAAGCTATATCCTTTGACCTCAACTTTCGAACCTGACGACCCAAAATAGCTACTGGCTCCACATCATAGGTCAAATCATCAACCAACTGAACCGTGCTGAAATCCAGAACATGATACAGATCCCTAATATACTTCCGGAGCATAGAAACATGAAATACCGGATGCACACTCGACAAGCTGGGTGGCAAAGCAAGCTCATAAGACACCTCTCCAATCCTCCTAAACACCTTAAAAGGCCCAATAAATCGAGGACCCAACTTACCTTTCTTCCCAAATCTCATGACACCCTTCATGGGCGAAACCTTCAACAGAACCTTTTCGCCAACCATGTAGGACACCTCCCGAAACTTCCTTGTCAGCAAAACTCTTTTGTCTTGACTGTGATGTACGAAGCGTCTCCTGAATCACTTTCACCTTTCCTAAAGAATCCTTCACCAAGTCTGTCCCTAGTAGCCTAGCCTTACCCGGCTCAAATCAACCTACATGAGATCTACACTGCCTCCCATACAAAGCCTTATATGGAGCCATCTGAATACTCGACTGGTAGCTGTTGTTATAAGCAAACTCTGCAAGCGGTAGAAACTGATCCCATGACCCTCCGAAATCAATGACACAAGCACACAACATGTCCTCCAATATATGAATAGTGCGCTCGGACTGCCCGTCCATCTGAGGGTGAAAAACATGCTCAACTCAACCTGAGTACCCAACTCTCGTTGCACAGACCTCCAAAACTGCGAAGTAAACTGAGTGGCCCTGTCTGAAATGATGGAAACTGGGATACCATGCAAACAAACAATCTCCCGGATATAGATCTCTACAACCGCTCTGAAGAATAGGTAGTACACACAGGAATGAAGTGCGCAAACTTGGTCAGCCGATCCACAATCACCCAAATAGCATCGAACTTCTTCAATGTCCATGGAAGCCCAACTACAAAGTCCATAGTGATCCTCTCCCACTTCCACTCTGGAATATCCATCTGCTGAAGCAAGCCACCCGGCCTCTGATGCTCATATTTCACCTACTAATAATTGAGACACCGAGCTTCAAATCCCACAATGTCTTTCTTCATTCTTCTCCACCAATAATGCTGCCTCAAATCATGATACATCTTCGCGGCACCCGGATGAATGGAATACCGCGAGCTATGGGCCTTCTCCAGAATCAACTCCCGAAGCCCATCCATATTGGGCACACATATCCAGCCCTGCATCCTCAACACCCCATTATCACCAATGGTCACATCTCTGGCATCAACATGCTGAACCCTCTCCTTAACGACAAGCAAATGCAGATCATCATACTGGCGCTCTCTGATGCGATCATATAAGGAAAACCGAGAAAACACACAAGCCAATACCCGATTGAGCTCCGAAATAACTAACCTCACGAACCGATTGGCCAAGGCCTGAACATCAACTGCAAGAGGTATCTCTCCAACTAGAATATATGCCAAACTTCCCATATTCACTGCCTTTCGGCTCAAGGCATCGGCCACCACATTGGCCTTTCCCGGATGGTACAATATAGTGATATCATAATCCTTAAGCAACTCCAACCATCTTTGCTGCCTCAAATTAAGATCCTTCTGCTTGAACAAGTGCTCTACGATGATTAGTAAACACCTCACAAGACACATCATACAAGTAATGCCTCCAAATCTTCAACATGGGAACTATGGCAACCAACTCCAAATCATAAATAGGGTAGTTCTTCTCATGAGGCTTCAACTGACGAGAAGCATAAGTAATAACTCTACCCTCTTGCATCAAAACACAACCAATACCAACTCTCGAAGCATCACAATACACGGTATATGAACCTGAAGCTGATGGCAAAACTAACACTAGAGCTGTGGTCAAAGCTATCTTGAGCTTCTGATAGTTCTCTTCACACTCATCCCACCCCACAAACGAAGAACCCTTCTAAGTCAACTTGGTCAAGGGCGATGCGATAGACGAAAACCCCCGAACAAACCGATTATAATAGCATACCAAACCAAGAAAGTTGCGAATCTCTATGGCTGAGGACGGTCTAGGTCAACTCTGAACCACCTCTATCTTCTTCGGATCAACCTGAATACCCTCGCTGGACACCACGTGCCCCAAGAAAGCCACTGAATAAGCTAAAACTCACACTTGGATAATTTTGCATAAAGTTTCTCCTCCCTCAATCTCTACAACACAACTCTCAAATGCTCTGCATGCTCCTCCTAACTATGCGAATACACCCGAATATCATCAATGAAGACTATGACGAATGAATCGAGATAAGGTCAGAACACGCGGTTCATCAAATGCATGAACGCTGCTGGGGCATTGGTCAGCCAAAAAGACATCACCAAGAACTTATAATGACCATATCGGGTCCTGAAAGCTGTCTTAAGAATATTCGAGTCCCTGATCTTAAACCGGTGATAACCTAAACGGAGATCAATATTGGAGAACACCGTCGCTCCCTGAAGCTGGTCGAATAAATCATCAATGCGAGACAAATGATACTTGTTCTTAATTGTTACTTTGTTCAATTGCCTATAATTAATGCACATCTTCATAGTGCCATCCTTCTTTTTCACAAATAGAACTGACACACCCCAAGGTGATACACTAGGCCGAATGAACCCCTTATCAAGGAGTTTATGAAGCTTCTCCTTTAACTCTTTCAACTCCGCTAGTGCCATACAATACGATAGACTATAAATGGGCTGAGTGCCCGGCACCAGGTCAATACCAAAATCAATATCCCTGTCCGGTGGCATGCCCGACAGGTCTGCAGGAAACACATCGGGAAAATCCCTCACAACTGGAACTGAATCAATACTGGGAGTCTCAACACCGACATCCCTCACAAAGGGTAGATACGAAAGACAACCCTTCCCAACCATACGCTGGGCTTTTAAGAACGAGATCACTCTACTGGAAACATAATCAGTCACACCTCACCACTCGATCCGTGGCACACCAGGTATAGCCAATGTGATTGTCTTAGCATGACAGTCCAGAATAGCACAACACGGAGATAGCCAATCCATGCCTAAAATGACATCAAAATCCACCATACAGAATAATAAAAGATCCACTCAGGTCTCCAGACCCCCAATAGTTACCACATACGACTGGTACACACGGTCTACAATAATAGTATTGCCCACCGGGGTAGATACATGAACAGGTGAAGCAAGAGACTCACGAGGCATACCCAAATAATGAGCAAAGTATGATGACACATAAGAAAAGGTGGAACCAGGATCAAATAATACAGAGGCATCTCTGCGGCAGACTGAAACAATATCTGTAATAATAGCATCTGAAGCAATAGCATCGAGTCTAGCTGGAAGTGCATAGAAACGGGCCTGACCGCCACCTGATCGACCTCCCTCTCTGGGGAGACCCCTAGCTGGCTGACCTCCACCCCTAGCTGGCTGGGCGGGTGGTGATGAAGTAACTAGCGCTGAAGCCGATAACTAACCCCTTTGTTGAGATGAACTCGCAAGACGATGAGGGCACTGCCTCTATATATGACCCATATCTCCACACTCATAACAACTCCCAGGTGCTGGAGAAGGGGACCGAAAGGAACCTCTCGCACCAGAGTGACTAGCAGATGCACCTGGCATAGAAGAGCCTTGAACTGATGGAGCACGGGATAAACTCTGAGCTGGAAGGGCACTAAGTGATGAATGGCCCTGATGAGAACTGTGAGAACCATGACCCGATGACGCCCCATGATAACCTGGGCGAGTTGGCTGAGCATGCCTGAATGGACAGCCTCTGCCGTGATGAAACTGACCTCTCGAAGGAGCACCACTATAACTACCAGATCCTCGAGGCCTCTTGGCCTCCCTCTCCTCTCGCTCCTAGCGACGAACAAACTCAATCTCACGGGCGATATCCACAACCTCCTCAAAAGTAGCACTAGTCACCCTCTCCCTGGTCATGAGAATATGAAGCTAATAAGTGAGGCCATCAACAAAACTCCTAATCCTCTCTCTATCTGTCGGAACCTACCAAATGGCATGACGAGCTAACTCGGAGAACCTCAACTCATACTGTGACACTGTCATCTCTCCCTGACGCAACCAGTCAAACTACCTGCGCACCTCCTCTCTGCGAGACTACGGCATATACTTCTCTAGAAAGAGAACGAAAAACTGCTGCCAAGTAAGGGGTGCTGCACCAACAGGCCTACGCCTCTCAAAAGCCTCCCACCAAGTGAAGGCAGCTCCAGAAAACTGATAAGTAGTGAAAGCGACCCTGCTGGTCTCCAGAATACCCATTGTACGAAGCATCCTCTCATACTTATCCAAGAAACCCTGGGTATCCTTGCCCTCTGTGCCACTGAAGGTCAGAGGTTGAAGTCTACCAAACCTCTCCAACCTATGCTGCTCGTCCTCTGGCCTGGCAGGGACTACATAATCCTAAGCAGCTACAACCGACTGGGCTGGATGTGTCCCCGATGTTTGAAGTCCTTGCACGACTTGCTCAAGTGTGCGAGTGACGGGAGTCTGAGTGCCTCCCCCGTCCTGAGAGGTAGCTACAACTATATGACCGAAACCTCCTGAGCTAGGCCAGTGCAAACTCACAGAATCTGAGCCAAGGCCTCCTAAAGAACCGAAATCACAATAGGCACAGCTGCTGCCTGAGCTGGTGCTGTTGGAGCGCCCACAACTGGGACCTGATCCTAAACTGGGGCGGCTGGTGGATCTGCAGATGGTGCCTTAGCTATTGTGCAGGCCATACCTCTGCCCCTACTGCGACCATGACCGCATCCTCGGCCTCTAGTGGCCACAGCTGGTGGTACTGGTGGTCATCCATCCTGACCTATAGAGCACGTCCTCACCATCTGTGAGAGAATAGAATAACAGAAGTTTAGTACTCGGACCAACAAGTTTGCACAACAAGAATTTCATGAGACCTATGTAACCTAGGCTCTAATACCAACTTGTCACGACCCTAAACCTGGACCCGGTCATGATGGCACCTCTCGTGAAGACAAGGCCAGCTGACACTTCCCATTTCAATTTTTAACAGTTAAACCATAAGGAATAAGTCTAATCGTACTAAATAGATTCTCAAAGTAGCATATAGTAGAATAATTTGCGGAATACAACCCAACACAGCTCGATACCGGGGTGTTACTAGTCATGAGCATCTATTAGTCCTAATACAAGTCTAAAAAGTCATAAGATATTACAAAAGGTCTGATAAAGAGATAGAAATGATAAAGGGGGAGAAACACGGGACTGCGGACGCCAAGCAACTACCTCGTGGACTTCGAAGTCTACCGGGAGATCTCAACTCGCACTGGCAGGATCAACAACGCCTGAATCTGCACACGGGTGCAGGGAGTAAAGTGAGTACTCCAACTAAGTGAGTAATAATCATAAATAAATACTAAAAGCAGGAAATCACGTAAGGCACATTACAGGCTATAATGAAGCAGTAAAACCGGTAAAAATAGTAAATCAGTAGAGGCATGTGAAAGTCATTTTAGTTCAACTTAACTTCATGAAAAGCCTTTTCAATAATTAATCAGGTATATAAAAGGCAATTAAGAAAGATAAACACATAAAGGTTCGCCCCTCGGGCACAGTATCAAGAAATTCGCCGCTCGGGCTATATCTCACACCACAATGGATACCCGCGCTCACTGGGGGTGTGCAGACTCCTGAAGGGGCCCCTTACGACCAAAGCGCAATATCAAGCCATCTCGTGGCATCATCACTAGGCTCTCGGCCTCATATCAACAAGTCACCTCGTGGCGTACGAATCTCAGGCCCTCGACCTCATAATCATAATTAGTGTATCACCACTGCGGCGTGCAGCCCAACCTAAAATGTCCTCACAACACAAGCCCACGGCCTTACTCAGTCAAAACCACATAAACCACTCGGGCAAAAGTAAAACATGATGCTCAACCCAAAATATATTTGAAATATAATTTAGTATGTTAAAATATAGTAAACATGGCTACGTTATGAAAACAGTAGATTATATCATGACTGTGTACAAGTATAAAGTCAAAATAGTGAGGAAATATCAATAACAATCCCCTAAGGGTTCAAATAAGTGGCACGAGGCCCAAATATGGAATTCAGCCCAAAACATGATGATAACAAATAGTGTTCAGTCAAATACGCGGTAAAATAGTCATTCGGGATGGACTAAGTCACGATCCCTAATAGTGCACGACCCCATGCTCGTCATCAAGCGTGTGCATCACCTCAATGTAGCACAACGATGTGCAAATCCGAGGTTTCATACCCTCAGAACATCATTTACAATCATTACTCACCTCAGTCTGGTCAAATCTCTAGCCCACGATGCCTTTGCCACTCGAATCGGCCTCCACTCGCATTGAATCTATCCAAAATCAGAATCACGGCATCAAAATATGCTAAGGGAACGAAGCCCAAGCAAAAATAATCAATTTACAACACAAATCCCGAAATTACCAAAACCCGATCCCCGGGGCCACGTCTCGGATTTTGAATAAAATTTACATCAATGGATTCCTTATCTCCCCACGAGTTCATACATACCAAAAGCATCAAAATCCATCCACAAATGACCCCTCAAACCCGAAATTCTAGGTCTCCAATTTCAAGCCCTATTTCTTCAATTTTAGGCTTAGATTCCATGATTAATTAGGTAGATTTCACATTAGAATTGAATTTTAAGTCCATGAATCTTACCTCCAAGTGATTCCCCTTGAATCCCTCTTCAATCCTCTTCAAAAAGCTCCAAAAACAATCAACAATGGAAGAAATAAACCCCTAAATCGCGGACAAGACGACTATTTAAACCTTCTGCCCAGGCCTGAAATCATTCTTCGCGAATGCGAGGCTTTGACCGTTTGTGATCACGACCTTCCTCTTTCGTGAATGCGACCTTCCAATCGCGAACGCGATGCTTTAATTAGACCACCCTTCGCGATCGCGTTACACCTCTCGCGAACGCGATGAATAAAATACCTCAAACCTAGCTAACCACTTTTCCTCTATGTGAACGTGGTCCACCTCACGCGAATGCGATGACCAAATGCCAAAACCTTTGCGAACGCGTAGCCTTCATCGGGAACGCGAAGGCTTAAATCCCAGCTTCATCAACTGACCCTTCGCGAACGCGAAGGTCATTTCTCTACAGCATTGATCTGCAATCTTCTACAATTCCAAACTTCATGGAATGGTCTGATTGACCATCCAAAACTCACCCGAGGCCCCCGGGACCTCAACCAAACATGACAACATATCCCAAAACCTTTTTTAAACTTGTACCAATCTTCAAAATACCTCAACAACATCGAATCAACCAAAACACATCGAACTCAAGCTTAAGTTTTCAAAATTTTCCGAATTCCGCTTTTGATCAAAAACCCAACCAAACCATGTCTGAATAACTTGAAATTTTGCACACACATCTCAAAAAACACAATGGAACTACTGCAACTCTCGGAATTCCATTCCGAACCTTATATCAAAATCTCACCTATCAACCGGAAATCGCCAAAAATTTAATTTCGCCAATTCAAGCCTAAATCTACTCCGGACCTCCAAAATTCTTTCCGATCACGCTCCTAAGTCCCAAATCACCTCCCAAAGCTATTCGAACATCGATCTCACATCCGATCCCTCTAACACATAAGTCAACATCCGGTTGACTTTTCCAACTTAAGCTTCTTTAATAGAGACTAAGTGTCTCCAACCTTACCATATCCTCTCCGAAACTGGGCCAACCAACCCGATCACATATAAAAACGATAAATAAAGCAATAAGAAGTAGAAATGGGGGAAACAGAGCAGTAACTCATGAGATGACTGGCCGGGTCGTCACAAAAGATTATTTTGCAAATAGTGTACGAGGGGAGATATCGAGAAATTCGATAGAAACAAAGAGAAAAGTAGGATGACTGGATGGTTTATGATGGTTATAGGACTTGGAGATGGGATTATTTTGCAATTGGGTATATTGTGAGCAGTGATGAACAATGAGAATAAAATTAGAGAGAAAATTTATTCCTGGAACACACACATATTTTTACTAACAAATCATATTTGAGAGAAAGGGGTGGTACGCGATAGAGAACCCAATTGAAATTGGTAAACAAATAAACTCAACGCATTGTAGTGCCAACACTTTAAATCTTATTAATTGAAAGTCCATCATAACTAGCAAAAGAGTGGGTGGACTGGGGATTAGAAACTTGAGATGACACAATAAGTGTCTATTGTGGAAAAGCTAGAGCTAACACAACAAAAATAACCTAAAACTAAGCTTTTTGACATTGAAGAAAAATAGATAGAAGAGGACTTACATTTGCAGCGTGAGGGTCCATTGGTGACTGACGACAAGTGTTGACTCACGTGAAGAAACACCAACAAGTAATAAGACAATGATGAAGCAAGCTGACAGTAGGAGCAAAGGACCAACGGAAGAACAAGAGTTCAGAAACAAAAAGCTCAATTTTGACTTTTGATTTTAGGGATTTTTAATCCATCATTTCCCCACGAAAAAAAAGAGACCATTTTTATACCATATAGACCTTGTAATATTTTATAATATTTTATTATCGATATAATATTTTATTATTAGTGTAGCAGATTGTTAGACAATATAGCATTTTTAATACTTAATAACATCGAAAAAAGAGGCTAATAGTTCCCACGTTCTCCCTATTAGAAAAATATCTTTTTAAAATGTGACTATTTTGCCATTCAATCAAAAGAGGCGCTGACTCGATCATTATTTACATATTCACTCCAATAGATCAAATGCATTTTGACTTTTAAAGCAAATAATAAGGTTAATTAAAGAATGAATTGGTATGACAAAAGTTGGAGATTCCATGGTGATTTTTGCCTTTTTTTCCCTCGTCATCATATTGAATAATCACAATTAAATAAACATCAGTCAAGTCTAGTAGAAGACATAAAAACTAAAAACTAACAATCTACCAACAAAAATAGAATCATTTACATGAGTGTTTCTGCAACCTCCTCCAAACTCTCTCGACCATCAATTACTTGAGGTACAAAATCTACAAAAGTGTACTGGCACGACAAGCTCCCACGACAAGTAATGGAGTCACCTATATGATGCAATTTCACAATGTATAGTAGGGCTTCCTCTGAATAACCTGGCTGGTAATTTTTTTCCTCTATTATTGAGGTGTTACATTTAAACCCATCAGCAAAATAGTCCCCTTCCCCAAGAAAAAATGACTTTCAGTAAATCATAGTTTCAAAGCCTTTTGTTTTTGAACTTTTCATATTTATGTTGGTAAAAGTGAAAATGCGAAAGAAAATAAAACAAATTAATAAAAATTGATAAGGTAAAGGGAATAAGCCCAAAAATATAGTACCAACTTATACTCGATGCTTTTCCCCATATATCAACTCTCATATGACTTGGTTATTTTTATTATACCAAATATAGCCTTCAACTGTCCTGGGGTTTCTGAAGAATAGGTATAATCTCTAGATTGAAAAGAATACCCCACGAGTTTACTAATTTCAGTTTCTGTCTTGAAGCAAGATAAATATTCATCATGCAATGCATACCAATCTATTCTTGAGATTAGCCTATGGAAGAGTTGGCGACATAGAATGGAGAGAAACCATTTCTTTGTTTTTGAGTTCTGAGAAGGCACCAGACTGTTTGATTTTTCACATATAAAATTTTCAGTTTTTACAAAAAATAAAGATCAAGGCAAACTATTTAGAAAATTAGGGTGTTGAAGTACTATCAGGGGAGAAATAGAGAAATTTGACTGAAACTAAGAGAAAAGTAGGATTACTGGATAGTTCAAGATGCTTTTGGAACTTGGGAGATGTGATTATTTTGCAATTGGGTATATTGTGAGCAGTGATGAGTGATGATAATAAAACTAAAGAGAAAATTTATTCCTGGAATACGAGCATATTTTCTCTAACAAATCTCATTTGAGAGAAAAGAGCGGTATGCGATGGAGAATCTAATTGAAATTGCTAAGCAAATGGACTCAACGCATTACCATGCCAACACTTTAAATCTTGTTAATTGGAAGTTTATCATAACTAGCAAAAGAATAGGTGGACTGGGGTATAGGAACTTGAGATTGCACAACAAGTGTCTATAATGAAAAAGTTCACATCTAACACAACAAAAATGACCTAAAACTAAACGTTTGATTTTGAAGAAAAATAGAGAGAAAAGAACTTACTTCGAACCGTGAGGGTTCATAGATGACTAATGAAAAGTGACAACTGACGAGAAGAAATACCAACAAGCAATGAGACAATCGTGAAGCGAGCTAGCAGTAGGAGCAAAGAACCAGCAAATTTGGAACCAAAAAGCTCTATTTTGACATTTGATTTAGGAAGTTTTAATCCCTTATTTCTCCGCGAAAAAAGGAGAGACCATTTTGTTATAGTATATAGGTCTTGTGATATTTTATAATATTTTATTATCGATATAATATTTTATTCTTGTTATAACAGTTTGTTAGATAGTATAAAAAAATTTATTACTTAATAATGTCGAAAAAAAGAAACTAATAATCCCTATGTTCCCCTTATAAGAAAAAATCTCTTTTAAATGTGACTATTTTATCATTCAAAAGAGGCACATACTAGATCATTATTCAAAGATCCATTCAAATATATCAAATATTTTTGACTTCTAAAGAAAATAATACAATTAATTAAAACAAGAACTAGTATGACATAAGCTGGAGCTTCCACGGTGAATTTTGGCTTTTTTCCCTCTTCGTCATGTTGAAGAATCACAATTAAATAAACATAAGCCAAGTCTAGTAGAAGACTCAGAAACTAAAAACTAACAGTCTACCTATCAAAATAGAATCATTTACATGAGTGTTTCCACAACCTCCTCCAAACACTCCGAACAACCAATTATTTGAGGTACAAAATCTATAAAAGCGTACTGGTGCGGGAAGTTCCCATGGCAAGTAATGTCGTCACCTATATGATGCAATTTCACAAAGTCTCGTAGGGTTTCCTCCCAATAACCTGGCTAGTAATTCTTTTCCTCTATCATTGGAGTGTTACAATTGAATCCATATACAAAATTGCCCTGCCCCTCCCCTCTCCCCCAAGAAAATACGTCTTTCAACAGATCATAGTTTCTAAGCGATTTATTTTTGGACGTTTCATATTTATCTTTGTAAAAGTGAAATTATGAAAGCAAAGAAAATAAATCAGTAAAAATTGATAGATTATAGAGAATAAGCCCAAAAATATATTACCAATTTACACTCGTTGCTCTGACCTATATCTCATCTCTGCATATGACTTGGTTAGTTTCATTATACTAAATATTGCCTTCAACTGTTTTGAAATTTCTGAAGACATAAGTATAATCATCAAATTCAGAAAAATATCCCAAGAGTTTATTAATTTCAATTTCTCTCTGGAAGCAGGATAAATGTCCATCCTGCAATGCGTACCAATTTATTCTCATAATTACCCATGGAAGAGTTGGCGACATAAAATAGAGAGAAACCATTTCTTTATTTTCGAGTTCTGTGAAGGCATCAAGTCATTTGATTTTTGACAGATAAAATTTAAAGTTTTTGCAGCAAAAAAAGAGCAAGGCAGATTCTTTTGCAAATTAGGGTATTGAAGTACTAAGAAGGGAGAAATCGAAAAATTTAACTAAAACGAAGAGAAAATCAAGACTATTGGATGGTTTAAGATGTTTTTGGGACTTGGAAGATGGGACTATTTTGCAATTAGCTATGTTATGAGCAGTGATGAGTGATGAGAATAAAATTAGGGAGAAAATTTATTCTGGAAAACACCGACATATATCCTCTAACAAATTCCATTTGAGAGAAAGGGATGGTATGCGATAGAGAACCCAATTAAAATTACCGATTTGAATGGACTTAACGCATTCCAGTACCAGTACTTTAAATCTTGTTAATCAGAAGTCCGTCATTACTAACAAAAGAGTGGGTGGACTGTGGATTAGGAACTTGAGATTGAACAACAAGTGTCTATTATGAAAAAAAATCATAGTTAACACAATAGAAATAACCTAAAACTAAGCTTTTTGACTTTGAAGAAAAAATAGAGAGAAGATAACTTACCTTCACAACGTGAGGGTCCATCGGTGAGTGACGATACAATTGACGAGAAGAAAGACCAACAAGAAATGAGACAATGATGAAGCGAGCTGGCAGTAGTACCAAAGAACCAGTGCAAAAACAAGAGTTTAGAACCAAAAAAACTCTATTTTGACTTTTGATCTTAGGGATTTTTAATTCCTTATTTCCAGGAGAAAAAAGACCATTTTGTTATACTTATAGACCTTGTGATATTTTATAATATTTTATTATTAGTATTGCAGTTTGTTAGACAGTATAACATTTTTTAATATTTAACAATGTCGAAAACACAAACCGATAATCCCCACGTTCTCCCTACGATAAAACGTTTCTCTAAAATGTGACTATTTTATCATTCAAAAGAAGTGTAGACTTGATCATTATTCACAAATCCTTTCGAATAGATCAAATGCATTTTGACTTTTAAAATAAATAATAAGATTAACTAAAATAAGAACTGTATGAAAATTTTTGGAGCTTCTATGGTGACTTTTGGCTTTTCCCCTCTTCATCATGTTGAAGATTTAAAATTAAATAAACACCAGCCAAGTCAAATTAGTAGAAGACTTGGCTGGTTTGGCCCGAGCGTCATGACCCCTGTTGTTGACCAAGGCCATTTACCGGCGTGTGCTGGCTTTGTAGTTTCTACGGTTATTAGTGATTTATTAGCATTGCAAACCCTCCAGGTAGGGTTGTAGCTATTGCATCCAATTCCAAATGTTGCATTTAATTATTCAAAAAAGCAAATCATGGACTGCCTTCCTATTCTGAATTGTGGGTTCACATTTGATAATGTTTATAACGATGTATCAAGTAATGGATTGCATCTTGAGAAATATTATACCTACGACCTAAAGCTACTATTATGGGCTGGACACGTTTAGGTGAGAAAGAATCAATCATCAACACTTTAATTCAGGGCCCCACCGCCGTGATCATTATTCCATATCAAAGCTTCATTCACCGTCAGAATACAATGGACGTGTATAAACAGGAGTTGCTTATACGTGAGTTGGGTAGACCGCCACTACCATTCCATGCCGTGCTTGCTATAGGATATGAAAACTATAGAGGCGAACCTTATTACATCATTAAGAACGCTCATGGCCTCTCGTGGGGTACGAACGGGTACACTCGTATTGCATGCGATTTGTTGGTTGGGTTTTCTAATCCAGGAAGAGTAAATTAGCAAATTATCTAGGCGTCTGTTTGTTGTTTTCATCTTCATCTTGTTATTTTGTGGCTGATCCACATGTTTGAATAGTATTTTAAGAATTATGACTTCTTGAAAATGTCACGACCCAAAGTCCAAACCTGTCATGATGGTACCTGATGTGATACTAGGCAAGTCAATATTCCCAAAATATTTCAAATAATTAACAAAATAAGTCAAAGTAGATTTAAATGACAAAAATTCTCATAAACGGGGTAAAACCCAAAACACAAATGCGGAAAACTCCCAAATCGGGGTGTCACTAAGCTCATGAGTATCTATATATCTCCACTCTAGAAAAGTAATAACTATAAAAGTTTGGATCTAAATACAATAAAAGAAAAGGTAAGGAAGGAGAAATAAGAACTGTGAATGCCGGGCAGCTACCTTGAAGTCTCCAATGATCAGCTGTGCAAAATATCAACACCCACCGTATCCAGAAACACCTGGATCTGCACACGAAGTGCATGGTGTAGCGTGAGTACAACCAACTCAGTAAGTAACACGACTAAATAAAGAACTGAAAGTAGTGATGAGCTCTGCAATTATAGTTCAATTTCAGTAATTTCAACATAGGAAAAATAGGCATGCTTTCGATTTCGACAATTTAGGCCAAATCATCTATCTCATATCAAATTCGAGTAAAACTGTATATAACATCTTTCAAAAAACTTTCAGACAGTGATATATGGCAGCTAAGTGCAATAATAATGACATCAAAAGCATCCTATCAGAGCAACAATCACTCAATCTTTCTCAATATCTCAGCACTCGGCACACGACACTTCCCACACGACAATCGACACTCAATACTCAACACTCGTACTCAATAGGTATCTGTACTCACTGGGGGTTACAGACTTCAGAGGGGCTCCTTTAGCCGAAGCACTATATCGGTGCAGCGTGTAGCCCGATCCATACATATATATCCCTAAGGCTCATTGCGACGTGCAACTCGATCCACACATATATAGCCCTAAGGCTCGTAGCAGCCTGCAACCCGATCCACATATATACTGTCCTGAGGCTCGTGCGACATGCAACTATAGTCATATACATATCATTCACAACTTGACACTCAGGCCTAACACAGTCACCAACCTCTCCAGTCTCTCGGTCTCTCAGAAGTCGTGAAAATCAGCCTAAACATCAATAATATGATGTATCAACAAGGAATAATAGAGACTGAGATATGATATGGAACTAGAATCTGAGACTGAGTGAAAACAACAAATAACAGGTAATTCAACATGTACACGGCCCCTGTGGGTCCCAACAACACAAACATATAGCCTAAATATGATTTCTAGCATCATTTGCAATTAAATTTCTGTAACACATGGAGAGTATACAGATAACAACAAGTTATTCAACTTTACAGTTTTCATGGAATAGACCAAGTCCCAATTCCTACGATGCAGGCCCATACCCCATCACCTAGCATGTGTGTTACATCCAAACCAATCACATAACACAAAATTTGAGGTTTCATACCCTCAAAACCAGATTTAGAACTATTACTTACCTCAATTCGAGCAAAATCCCTACTCCAATACGCCTTTGCCTAGCAAATCGGCCTCTGAACGTCTCTAATCTATTCACAAACAATAAAATGCAATCAAATGGGCTAAGGAATCGATTCTATAAGAAAAATATGAAATTTTAATCAAAAATCCGAAATCGGCTCAAAACCGGCCCCCGAGCCCACGTCTTGGAACCCAACAAAAATCACGAAACCTGAAAGCCCATTTAACCACGAGTCTAGCCATACCAAATTCATAAAAATCTGACATTAAATCACCACTCAAATTCCAAAAATTTACTCTCCAAAGCACTAGCCTCAAACCCCATGTTACAACTAAAAAACATACCAACTAGGTGGAAAAATCAATGGGGAAGCATAATTATTGATGAAATTTAACCACAACTGACTTACCTCAAGAATCCCTTTGAAATCCCTATCAAAAATTGCCAAATTCCGAGTTTCCAAAGTCAAGAAATGATAAAACCCTTGAACCCCAACGTTTATATCCTGCCCAGGCTTTTCGCACATGCGTCCACTTATCCACACCTGCGGACCTGCTTCTATGGTAATTCCTCCGATTTTGCAGACATCACTTACCGAGCTGCCTCCGCTTCTGCGAGCCTTGAACTGCATCTACGGCAATCGTAGGTGCGAAACATCCCATTGCACCTGTACCATCATCCGCTTTTGCGCCCATCACGCCGCTTTTGTGACCACGCATGTGCGGGAGAATCTTCACACCTGCAACCTTTGCTCACCTCTTCCTTGCCCACTTCTGTAGCTCCCTTCCCCCTTCTGCTGGCTCGCACCTCCGGTGCCCACTCCGTAGGTGCGATTACACCAGCAGTTCAAATTCTTCAGCAACTCTTCAACTTCAAAACTTGATCTGTTAATCACCCGAAATCAACCCGAGGACACTGAGACCTCAACTAAACATGCCAACAAGTCTTAAAATATCATACGAACTTAGTCGAACCCTCAAACCACCTCAAACAATACCAAAAACATGATTCACACATAGATTCAAGACTAATGATCTTTGAAATTTCCAAATTCTACAAATGACGCTGAAACCTATCCAATCACGTCTGATTGACCTCAAATTTTGCACACAAGTCACAAATGACACCATGGACCTACTTCAACTTCCGGAATCCAAATCCAACCCCGATATCAAAAAGTCCACTCCCGGTCAAACTTCCCAAAAATTTAACTTTTGCCATTTCTAGCCTAATTCCACTACGGACCTCCAAATCACAATCCGGACACGCTTCTAAGCCCAAAATCACCCAACGGAGCTAACAGGACCATCAAAATTCAAATCTGTGGTCGTTTACACATAAGTCAACATCTGGTCAACTTTCCAACTTAAGCTTTCAATTATAAAACAAAGTGTCTCAATTCATTTCGAAATCTCTCCAGACCCCAACCAACTAACCCGGTAAGTCATATAACAACAATAAAGAACATAAGGAGTAGTAAATGGAGGAACGGGACTACAACTCTCGAAACGATCGGTCAGGTCATTACATCCTCCCCTCTTAAACAAATGTTCATCTTTGAATGGGTCTATAAACATACCTGGATCCTCAAATAGGTGTGGATATGTCACGACTCTAAATCCAAATCCGGTCGTGATGGCGCCTCTCGTGAATACAAGGCCATCCGACACAACACCCAATTCATTTTAAGTAATTAAAATAACACAATTTAAGTCATTAACATGATTAAATCCCAAACAAATAGTGAAACTGTACAATTTGCGGAACAAACACAGCCCAACATCGGGGTGTCATCAGTCATGAGCATATATCATAATTCTACAAGTCTGAAAGAGTTTATACAGTCTATTACAGAACTAAGAACAAAAAGTAAGATAGGAGGGAGAAACACTGGGCTACGAATGCTTAGTAGCTACCTAGTGGACTCTGAATAACCTGCAGGGAGCGATCAACCCTCACTGGCGGGACCTGAAGCTCCTGAATATGCACACAGGGTGCAAGGAGTAAAGTGAGTACTCCAACTGAGTGAGTAATAATAATAAATGAAGACTGAGCGGTAATAAATCACGTAAAAACACAACAACATGCTATAAAAAGGCAGTGTAAAACCAATAAGATGCAATGAAACAGGGAAAACTTATGAAAACACGTTAGTTCAGAATAAGCTTCTTTAAAACACCTTTTTAATAGTTAAACAAGTAAATGAAAAGCAGCTAGAAAAGATAAACACATCAAATTCGTCCCTCGGGCACAATGTCAATAGAATTAGCCCCTCGGGCAATTACATAGAACAAAACTAGCCCCCGAGCTATATCTCATATCACAATAGGTACCCGAACTTACTGGGGGTGTACAGACTCCGGGAGAGGCCCCTTACGACCCAAGCACAATATCAAGCCATCTTGTGGCATAATCAATAGGCTCTCCACCTCATATCAAGCCACCCTGTGGCGCACATCTCAGGCCCTCGACCTCATAATCATAAATAGTACAATGCTACTACGGCGTGCAGCCTGATCCAATAATAATCCTCACAACATAGGCCCTCAGCCTTACTCAGTCAGAAATCTCTAAAAGCCACTCGGGCACAATAAAATATGATGCTCAGCCCAAAATATCATTTAAAGTGTTAAAACTGAGTAAACATGGCTGAGTTATGAAAACAGTATAATATAGCATGACTGAGTACAAATATAAAATCAAAACAATGAGGAAATAGCAGTAAAAATCGCCTAAGGGTCCAAATAGTTGGCACGAGGCCCAAATATGGCATTCAGCACAAAACATGATGATAGCAAACAGTTTTCAATCAAATACGTGGTAAAACAGTCATACGAGATGGACCAAGTCACAATCCCTAACGGTGCACGACCCTACGCTCGCTATCTAACATGTGTGACGCCTTAATATAGCACAACGATGTGAAATTCAGGGTTTCATACCCTCAGGACAACATTTACAATCATCACTCACCTCAATCCGGTCCAAACTCTAGCTCACAATGCCTTTGCTTCTCGAATCGGCCTCCGGATGCTCCAAATCTAACCAAAATCAGTGCAAAACCATCAAAATATGCTAAAGGAACAAAGCCCACTCGAAAGAAATCAAATTATAACACATATCCCGAAATTGGCCATACTCGACCCCTGGGCCCACATCTCGGAATTCGATTAAAATTACATCAATAGACTTCTTATCACTCCACGAGTTCATTCATATCAAAATCACCAATATCCAACCACAAATGATCCGTCAAATCCCAAATTTTAGGTCTCCAATTACAACCCCTAGTTCTTCAATATTAGGCTTAAATTCCATGAATAATTAGGTAGACATCACATTAGGATCGAGTATTAAGTCCATAAATCTTAACTCCAAGTGTTCCCCCTTGATTCCCTATTCAATCCTCTTCAAAAAGCTCCAAAATCGCTCAAAAATGGTGAAAGTTAGTCCCAAAATCGCGGACAATAGCTATTTAAACATTCTGCTCAGGCATTCAAATCCTTCTTCGCGAAGGAGGTCAAAGCCTCGTGTTCGCGAAGCACAACCTGGCGTTGACCATATTTTCCTCCTTCGCGAATGCGTCTGCACTCTCGCGAATGCGATGCTTCTTGACTCCAACCCTTCACGAATATGGCTCCTCTCTCGCAAACGTGTAGCTCAACGACCCCAGCCCTTCGAGAACACGGGACCTCCCTCGCGAACACAAAGGCTAAATCTTCAGCCCCACATGCTAACCCTTTACGAACGTGAGGGCCCACTCGCGAATGCGAAGGCCAATTTGTCTGCAACACACACAACAGTTTTCTGCAATTTTCCACAACATAAAATGGTCCGATTAACTACCCGAAACTCACCAGAGGCCCCCGGGACCTCAACCAAACATGCCAACGTATCCCATAACATCATTCAAACTTGTTCCAACCTTCGAAACACTCAAAGAAACATCAAAACACCAAATTCGCATCAGATTCAAGCCTAGGAATTCCAAAATCTTCTAAGTTCCGCTTTTGACCAAAAAGTCTATCAAACCACATTCGAATGACATGAAATTTTACACACACATCCCAAATGACACAATGGACCTATTGCAACTTTTGAAAATCCATTCCAACCCCTATATCAAAATCTCGCCTATCAACCGGAAAATGCCAAAATTCCAATTTCGCCAATTCAAGCCTAAACTACTCCGAACCTCCAAGACACATTCCGATCACGCTCCTAAGTCCCAAATCACCTCCCGAAGCTATCCGAACCATCAGAACTCACATCTGAGCTCTTTAACACATAAGTCAACATTCGGTTGACTTTTCTAATTTAAGCTTACTCAAAAGAGACTAAGTGTCTCAAACCTTACCAAAAACTTCACCGAACCCAGGCCAACCAACCCGATAACACAAAATACAGCTAAAGAAGGCAATAAGAACAAAAATGGGGGAAACGGAGCAGTAACTCATGAAATGACCAGTCAGGTCGTGACATTCTCCCCCTCTTAAACAAATGTTCCCCCTCGAACGAGCCAAGAAACATACCTGAAGCCTAAGACATGTGAGGATATCTACTCCGTATCTCCCGCTTGGTCTCCCAGGTAGCCTCCTTCATGGGCCGACTTCTCCGCTGCACTTTCACTGAAGCTATATCCTTTGACCTCAACTTTCGAACCTGACGCTTCAAAATAGCTACTGGCTCTACATCATAAGTCAAATCATCATCTAACAGAACCGTGCTAAAATCTAGAACATGAGACGGGTCCCTAATATACTTCTAGAGCATAGAAACATGCAATATTGGATGCACACTCGACAAGCTAGGTGGCAAAGGAAGCTCATAAGCCACCTCCCCAATCCTCCGAAGCACCTCAAAAGGCCCAATGAACCGAGGACTCAATTTACCCTTCTTCATAAATCTCATAACACCCTTCATGGGTGAAACCTTCAACAAAGCCTTTTCACCAACCATGTAAGACACATCTCAAACCTTCCTATCAGCATAACTCTTTTGCCTCGACTGCACTGTATGAAGCCTCTCCTAAATTACCTTCACCTTTTCTAAAGCATCCTTCACCAAGTTTGTCCCCAATAGCCTAGCCTCACCCGACTCAAACCAACCGACTGGAGATCTACACTGCCTCCCGTACAGAGCCTCATATGGAGCCATCTGCATACTTGACTGGTAGTTATTGTTATAAGCAAACTCTGCGGGCGGTAGAAACTGATCCCATGACCCTCTAAAATCAATGACACAAGCACGCAACATGTCCTACAATATCTGAATAGTGCGCACGGACTGCCTATCCATCTGAGGGTGAAAAGTTGTGCTCAACTCAACCTGAGTACCCAACTCTCGCTGCACAGACCTCCAAAACTGCGAAGTAAACTGTGTGCCCCTATCTGAAATGATAGAAACCGGGACACCATGCAAACGAACAATCTCCCGGATATAGATCTCTACCAACCACTCTGAAGAATAGGCAGTACACACAAGAATGAAGTGCGCGGACTTGGTCAGCCGATCCACAATCACCCAAATAGCATCGAACTTCTTCAAAGCTCGTGGGAACCCAACTACAAAGTCCATAGTGATCCGCTCCCACTTCCACTCTGGAATATCTATCCGCTGAAGCAAGCCACCCAGTCTCTGATGCTCATATTTCACCTGTTGACAATTGAGACACCGAGCTACAAATCCCACAATGTCCTTCTTCATTCTCCTCCACTAATAATGCTGCCTCATATCCTGATACATCTTCACGGGGCCCGGATAAATGGAATACTGCGAGCTATGGGCCTCCTCCAGAATCAATTCCCGAAGCCCATCTACATTGGGCAAACATATCTGACCCTGAAACCTCAACACCCCATCATCACCAATAGTCACATCTCTGGCATCATCATGCTGAACTCTGTCCTTAAGGAAAAGCAAATGAGGATCTTTATACTGGCGCTCTCTGTTGTGATCATATAAGGAAGACCGAGAAATTACACAAGACAATACCCGACTGGGCTCTAAAATATCTAACCTCATGAACCGGTTGGCCAAGGCTTGAACATCAACTGCAAGAGGTCTCTCCCCAACTGGAATATATGCCAAACTCCCCATGCTCACCGCCTTCCTAATCAAGGCATCGGCCACCACATTGGCCTTTCCCGGATAGTACAAGATAGTAATGTCATAATCCTTTAGAAACTCCAACCATCTCCATTGACTCAAATTGAGATCCTTCTACTTGAACAAGTGCTGGAGGCTACGATGATCCGTAAACACCTCACAAGACACACCATACAAATAATGCCTCCAAATCTTCAACGCGTAAACAAGGGTGAAGCGATAGATGAGAATTCCTGAACAAACCGGCAGTAATAACCCGCCAAACCAATAAAGCTACGAAAGAACGAAATCTATACTAGGAGTCTCTACACCGACATCCCTCACAAAGGCTAGATATGAAAGACAACCCTTCCCAACCATACGCTGGGCCTTCAAGAATGAGATTACCCTACTGGGAACATAATTAGTCAAACCTCGCCACTCAACCCGTGGCACACCCAACATAGCCAACATCACTGTCTTAGCATGACAGTTCAAAATAGCACGACATAGAGATAGCTAATCCATGCCCAATATAACATTGAAATCCACCATACATAACAACAAAATTTCCACTTGGGTCTCCAGATCCCCAATAGTCACCACACACGACCAGTGCACATGGTCTATAACAACAATATAGCCAACCGATGAAACAAGAGACTCATGGGGCGTATCCAAATAATGAGCAAAGTATGATGACACATAAGAATAAGTGGAACCAGGATCAAATAATACAGAGGCATCTCTATGGCAAAATGAGACAATACTTGTAATAACAACATCGGGTCTAGCTGGAAGTGAATAGAAACGGGCTTGACCGCCACCTGATCGACCTCCCCCTCTAGGGCGATCCCTAGCTGACTGACCTCCACCCCTAGCTGGGTGGGTGGGTGGTGGTGAAGTAACTGGTGCTAAAGCCGATGGCTGACTCCTCTGCTGAGATGAACATGCAAGACGATGAGGATACTGCCTCCACATATGACCCAGCTCTCCACACTTATAGCAACTCTTGGGTGCTGGATACGGGAACTGAAGGGAACCCCTAGCACCAGAATAACTAACTGATGCACCTGGCATAGAAGAGCCCTGAACTGATGGAGCACGGGACGAACTTTAAGTTGGAAGGGAACTGAGTGATAACTGGCTCTGATAAGAACTGTGAGAACCATGACCCGATAACGCCCTACGATAACCTACGCAATCTAGCTGAGCATGCCTGAATGGACGGCCTCTACCGTGCTGAAATTGACCTATCGAAGGAGCACAACCATAACTACCAGATCCTCGAGGCCTCTTGGCCTCCCTCTCATCTCGCTCCTAGCGACGAACTGACTAAATCTCACGAGCAATGTCTACAACCTCCTCAAAAGTATCACAAGACACCCTCTCCCTGGTCATGAGAATATGAAGCTAATAAGTGATGCCATCAACAAATTTACTAATCCTCTCTCTATTTGTCAGAAACAACTAAATAGCGTGACGAGCTAACTCTGAGAACCTCATCTTATACTGCGTCACAGTCATCTTTTCCTGACGCAACCACTCAAACTTCCTACGCAGTTCTTCTCTGCGAGACTGCGGCACATACTTCTCCAAAAAGAGAACGGAGAACTGCTTCCAGTTAAGGGGTGTTGCACCAACAGGCCTACGCCTCTCATAAGCCTCCCACCAAGTGAAGGCAGCTCCAGAAAACTGGAAAGTAGTGAAAACGACCCCGTTGGTTTCCAAAATACCCGTTGTACGAAGAATCCTCCAACACATGTTCAAGAAACTCTAGGCATCCTCGCCCTCTACACCACTGAAAGTCGAAGGCTGGAGTCTACCAAACCTCTCCAACCTGCGCTGCTCGTCCTCTGGCATGGAAGGAGCTATATAGTCCTGAGCAGCTGCAACTGGCTAGGCTGGATGTGCCCCCGGTGTCTGAAGTCCCTGCACGACCTGCTCAGGTGTGCAAGCGGCGGGAGTCTGAGTGCCACCCCCGGCTTGAGAGGTAGTTGCGGCTGTAGTAACTAAGGCTGCCTGAGATAGGCTAGTGCATACTGATAGAATCCGAGCCAAGGACACCTGAAGACCTGGAATCACAATGGGCACAACAGGTGCCCGAGCTAGTGCTACTAGAGCATCCACAACTGGGACCTGATCCTGAGCTGGGGCGGCTGGTGGATCTGCAGGTGCTGCCTTAGATGTTGTGCGGGCCACACTCCTGCCCCTACCGCGACCACGATCGTGTCTTCGACCTCTAGTGGCCACAGTTGGTGGTTCTGGTGGTCGTCCATATTGACCGGTAGTGCGTGTCCTCACCATCTATGAGAGAATAGAATAATAGAAGTTTAGTACTCGGATCAGCAGATTCACACGACAAGGATTTCAAGAATATGAAGTTCTTCCTAAAGGTTCTGCAGCCTCTCGAGGATAAATACAGACGTCTCTGTACCGATCAACGAGACTCTATTAAACCTGCTTATGACTCGTGAGACCTATGTAACTTAGACTCTGATACCAACTTGTTACGACCCTAAACCCAGACCCGGTCGTGATGGCGCCTTTCATAAAGACAAGGCCAGCCGACACAACACCCAATTCATTTAAAATAACACAATTTAATTCATTAACATGATTAAATCCCAAAGAAAAAGTGAAACAGTACAATTTGCGGAACAAACACATCCCGATATCGGGGTGTCACTAGTCATGAGCATCTATGATAAGTCTACAAGTATGAAAGAGTTTATACAGTCTATTATAGAACTAAGAACAGAAAGTAAGATAGGAGGGAGAAATAATGGGCTACAAACGCCGAGCAACTACCTATTGGACTCCGAATAGCCTGCAAGGAGCGATCAACCCTCACTGGTGGGACATGAAGCTCTTGAATCTGCATATAGGGTGCAGTTAGTAAAGTGAGTACTCCAACTCAATGAGTAATAACAATAAATGAAGACTGAGCGATAAGAAATCACGTAAAAACACAACAACAAGCTATAAAAAGGCAGTGTAAAACTAATAAAATGCAATAAAACAGGGAAACATTATGAAAACACCTTAGTTCAGAATAAACTTCTTTAAAACACCTTTTTAATAGTTAAACAAGTAAATAAAAAGCAGCTAGAAAAGATAAACACATCAAATCCGCCCCTCGGGCATAATGTCAACAGAATTAGCCCCTCGGGCAATAACAAAGAACAAAGCCAGTCCCTTGGGCTATATCTCATATCACAATGGGTACCCGCACTCACTGGGGTGTACAGACTCCAGGAGGGGCCCCTTACAGCCCAAGCACAATATCAAGCCATCTCGTGGTATAATCAATAGGCTCACAACCTCATATCAAGCCACCTTGTGGAGCACATCTCAAGCCCCCGACCTCATAATCATAAACAGTATAATACTGCTGCGGCGTGCATGCCGATCCCATAATAATCCTCACAACACAGGCCTTCAGCCTTACTCAGTTAGAAATCTCTAAAAACCACCCGAGCATAGTAAATGTGATGCTCAGCCCAAAATATGATTTAAAGTGTTAAAAATGAAAACAATATAATATAGCATGACTGAGTACAGATATAAAATCAAAATAGTGAGGAAATAGAAGTAAAAATCACCTTAGGGTCCAAATAGTTGGCACGAGGCCCAAATATGGCATTCAGCCCAAAACATGATGATAGAAAACCGTTTTTAATCAAATATGCGGTAAAATAGTCATACAAGATTGAATAAGTCACAATCCCCAACGGTGCATGACCCCACACTCGTCATCTAGCGTGTGCGTCACCTCAATATAGCATAACGATGTGAAATCCGGGGTTTCATACCCTCAGGACAATATTTACAATTATTACTCACCTCAGTCCGATCCAAACTCTAGCCTGTGATGCTTTTGCCTCTCGAATCGGCCTCCGAATGCTCCAAATCTAACCAAAATCAGTGCAAAACCATCAAAATATCCGAAGGAAACAAAGCCCACTCGAAAGAAATCAAATTACAACACAAATCCCGAAATTGGACAAACCCGATCCCCGGGCCCACATCTCGGAATCCGACAAAAATTTAATCAATAGACTCCTTATCACTCCCCGAGTTCATTCATATCAAAATCACCAAAATCCAACCACAAATGACCCCTCAAATCCCTAATTTTAGGTCTCCAATTACAAGCCCTAGTTCTTAAATATTAGGCTTAAATTCCATGATTAATTAGGTAGACATCACATTAGGATCGAGTATTAAGTCCATAAATCTTACCTCCAAGTGTTCCCCCTTGATTTCCTCTTCAATCCTCTTCAAAAAGCTCCAAAATCGCTCAAAAATGGTAAAAGGTAGACCCAAAATCGCGGAAAATAGCTACATTCTGCCCAGGCATTCAAATCCTTCTTTGTGAACGCAGTCAAAGTCTCGCGTTTGCGAAGCACAACCTAACATTGACCACATTTTCCTCCTTCGCGAATGCGATGCTTCCTGACTCCAATCCTTCGCGAGCGTGGCTCCGCTCTCGCGAACATGTAGCTCAACGACCCCAGTCCTTCGCGAACGTGGGACCTCCCTCGCGAACGCGAAGGTTAAATCTTTAGCCCCACATGCTAACCCTTCGCTAACGCGAGGGCCCACTCGCGAACGCGAAGGCCAACTGGTCTGCAACACACACAACAATTTTGTGCAATTTTCCACAACATGAAATGGTTTGATTAACTACCCGAAACTCACCCGAGGCCCCCGGGACCTCAACCAGGCAAGCGAACCTATCCCATAACATCATTCAAACTTGTTCCAACCTTTGGAACGCTCAAAACAACATCCAAACACCAAATTCGCATTGGATTCAAGCCTAGGAATTCGAAAATCTTCTAAATTCCGCTTTCGATTAAAAAGTCTATCAAACCACGTCCGAATGACCTAAAATTTTGCACACAGATCCTAAATGAGGCAACGGACCTACTGCAACTTCCGGAATTCCTTTCCAACCCCTATATGAAAATCTCGCCTATCAACCGGAAAAACGCCAAAATTCCAATTTCGCCAATTAAAGCCTAAATCTACTCTAGACCTCCAAGACACATTCCGATCACGCTTCTAAGTCCCAAATCACCTCCCGAAGCTATATAAACCATTGGAACTCACATCCGATCCCTTTAACACATAAATCAACATCCAGTTAACTTTTCCAACTTAAGCTTACTCAAAAGAGACTAAGTGTCTCAAATCTTACCAAAACCCTCTCCGAACCCGAGCCAACCAACGCGATAACACAAAATACAGTTGAACAAGGCAATAAGAAGTAGAGATGGGGGAAACAGAGTGGTAACTCATGAAACGACCGTCCAGGTCGTTACATGATATCTGCTCCGCATCTCCCGCTCGGTCTCCCAAGTAGCCTCTTCCACGGGCTAATCTCTTCACTGCACCTTCACTAAAACTATGTTCTTTGATATCAACTTCCGAACCTGCTGATCAAAAAATGGCCACCGACTCTACATCACAAGTCAAATCACCATCCAACTGAACTGTGCTAAAATCCAAAACATGAGACGGATCTACAACATACATCCGGAGCATAGAAACATGAAATACTGGATGCACACTCGACAAATTAGGTGGAAAGGCAAGCTCGCAAGCCACCTTTCCAATCCTCTGAAGTACCTCAAACGACCGAATATACCAAGGGCTCAACTTGCCCTTCTTCCGGAACCTCATAACACCCGTCATGGGTGAAACCTTCAGTAGGACCTTCTTCCCAACAATGTAAGCAACATCACAGACCTTCATATCAGCATAAATCTTATGTCTAGACTGCGCCGTGCGAAGATGCTTCTGAATTAATTTAACCTTGTCCAATGCGTCCTGAACCAAGTCGGTACCCATTAGCCTAGCCTCACCCGGCTCAAAGTCACCCACCAGAGATCTACATTGTCTCCTATACAAAACCTCATACAGAGCCATCTGAATGCTCGCATGGTAGCTATTGTTGTAGGCAAACTCTACGAGCGGCAGAAACCGTTCTCACGAACCCCCAAAATCAATGACACAAGCGTGTAGCATGTCCTCCAATACCTGAATAGTACTCTCAGACTATTTGTCCGTCTGAGGGTGAAATGTTATTCTCAACTCAACCCGGGTGCCCAACTCTTGCCGTAGTGCCTTCTAGAACTGTGATGTAAACTGCGTGCCTCGATCTGAAATGATGGACACTGGAACCCCATGAAGGAGAACGATCTATCGGATGTTAATCTAAGCCAACCACTCTGAAAAACAAGTAGTCCCAACTAGAATGAAGTGCGCGGACTTGTTCAGCCGATCCACAATCACCCAAATAGCATCGAACTTCCTCGAAGTCCGTGGGAGCCCGACTACAAAATCCATGGTGATCCGCTCCCATTTCCACTTTGGAATCTCTAACCTCTAAAGCAATCTACCCGGTCTCTAATGCTCATACTTCACCTGCTGACAGTTAAGGCACTGAGCTACAAACCCCACTATATCCTTCTTCATTCCCCTCCCCTAATAGTTCTGCTTCAAGTATTGATACATCTTCGCGGCACCTGGATGAATGGAATACCGCAAATTGTGGGCCTCCTCAAGAATCAACTCACGTAGCCCATCCATATTAGGCACACAAATCCGACCTTGTATCCTCAATACCCCATCATCCCCATCATCCCCAATAGTCATATCTCCGGCATCACCGTGCTGAATCCTGTCCTTGAGAACAAACAAACTAGGATCATCATACTGGCGCTCTCTGATGCAATAATATAAGGAAGACCGAGAAATCACACAAGCCCGACTGGGCTCCAAAAGATCCAATCTCACGATTGGTTGGCCAAAGCCTAAATATCGACTACAAGAGGTTTCTCACCAATGGGAATGACTGCAATACTACCTATGCTCACCTCCTTTCTACTCAAGGCATCGGCCACCATATTAGCCTTCTCGGGGTGATACAAAATGGTCATATCATAGTCCTTTAGCAGCTCCAACCATATCCGCTACCTCAAATTTAGATCCTTCTGTTTGACAAGTGCTGGAGGCTTCGATGATCCGTAAATACCTCACAAGACACACCATAGAGATAATGCCTTAAAATCTTCAATGCATGAACGATGGCAGCTAACTCCAAATCATGAACATGGTAGTGCTTCTTATGAGGCTTCAACTGGCACGGAGTATATCAATAACTCTACCCTCCTGCATCAAGACACACCCAATACCGATCCAAGAAGCATCACAATATACTGTATAAGAGCCTAAAGTGATGGCAAAACTACTGCAACACAATATTTAAATGCTAGGAATGCTCTTCCTAGCTACGAGAGTACACTAGGATACATTAATGAACATTATAACAAACGAGTCGAGATAAGGCATAAACACACTGTTCATCAGATGCATGAATGCTACTGAGGCATTTGTCAGCTCAAAAGACATCATAAGGAACTCATAATGACCATAACGGGTCTTAAAGGCTATCTTTTGAATATCCGAGCCCTGAATCTTCAACTGGTGATACCCATACCTCAAACCAATCTTGGAAAACACCCTCGCTCCCAGAAGCTGGTCGAATAGATTATCAATACGCGACAAAGGATACTTGTTTTTGATTGTAACTTTGTTCAACTACCTATAATCAATACACATCCTCATAGGACCATCCTTCTTCTTCACAAACAGAACTGGTGCACCCCAAGTTGACATGCTAGGACGAATAAACCCCTTATTGAGGAGTTACTGAAGTTGCTCCTTCAATTCCTTCAACTCAGCTGGTACCATACGATACAGTGGAATAGAAATGGGCTCAGTGCCTAGCAACAAATCAATACTAAAGTAAATATCCTTGTCGGGCGGCATGCCCAGCAGGTCTGTAGGAAACACGTCCGAAAACTCCTGTACGACTGGAACAGAATCAATAGTGGAAGCATCAACACTAAAATCCCTCACAAAGGCCAGATAGGTTAAACAACCCTTCCCAACTATTTGCTGGGCCTTCAAATATAAAATAACTCTAGTGGGAACATAGTCTAGAGAACCTCTCCACTAAATCCTCGACAACCACGGCATCGCCAACGTCAGGGTCTTGGTGTGATAACTTAGAACAACATGACATGGAGACAACCAATACATACCCAAGATCACGTCGAAATAGACTATACTAAGCAATAAGAGGTCAAGTCTAGTCTCCAAACTCCTAATAGTCAATACACATGGTCGATATACACGGTCCACAACAATAGTATCGCCCACCGACGTAGAGACATGAATAGATGAAACTAAGGACTCACGGGGCATATCCAAATAAAGAGAAAAATATGATGAGACATACGAATATGTAGAACCAAGGTCAAATATAACAGAGGCACCCCTATGGCAAACTGAGACAATACCTGTGATCACTACATCTGAAGCAATAATATCTCGTCTGGCAGGAATAACATAGAATCGGGCCTAACCACCACCTGATCAGCTTCCCACTATAGGGTTCCCTCTAGTTGACTGGGCCCCACCCCGAGCTAGCTGTGCAGGTGGTTAAGTAACTGGTGCTAAAGTCGTAGTTTGACTCCTCTGTTGAGCTGGACCTCCCGTAAGGTGGGGACAATATCTCCTAATATGACCAAACTCGCCACACTCATAGAAACTCCCTGGTGCTGGCAATGACAGTGGGGATTGAAGGGAGCCTCGAGCACCAGGATAACTGGTAGAAGGACCCAGTATAGATGATCTCTAAACCGATAGACCACAGGATGAACTCTGAGCTGGAAGGTCACTAAGAGATGACGAGCCCTGATGAGAACTGTAAGAACCATGGCCAGATGATGCACCACGGTGAATTGGACGAGCCGTCTGAGCATACCTATAGGGACGACCCCTGTCGTGGTAGAACTGACCCCCAGAAGGAACACCGCTAAAACCACCTGGTCCACGAGGCCTCCTGTCCTCTGTCACACCTCCTTTTTACCCAAAAGGGATATAAGGGAATTTTTCCAATTAAAGTTACATAAATCGAAATGAGATTATTTATTTATTTAGAGTTGCCACTTGGAATAAATTATGGTGTCCCAAGTTACCAGTTAATTTTAAATCCCAAATTGAGGAAATTTGACTCTTATTAAAAAGTCTGCGAAACCAGAAAATTAGGTAAGGAATTCTTTTAACCCGGTAGAAGGTGAATGGCATTCCCGGGTTCGTGGTTCTAGCACAGGCGCTTAAATATTAATAATTGGCTTAATTATCTGATTTATTATATGTTTTAAACCTATTATGCATTTTAACTTTATAACCGCTTTTAATTATTTATGGAGTTATTTTGAAACAAGTAACGATTGTTGTACACTTGTCGCTTTTGATCAAATTATAAATCACGCTACATGAAATGCACCCGTAATTTGTGATATGTTTATTTTATTATTGTTATTCAATGTTGTTATGATCGGGTCACATGAAATGTACACCCGAATTTGGGAATTACGTATCATAACTATATCACGAGAACTGTACCCATAGTCACAATGATTTTTATTAATCGCACCTAAAGAAAAAACTACGATGTTCACATTATTTCCTAAACTATTTTGAGATTATTTTAAAAAGTCCAAGAATGTATTTGGAATAAAAGGAGTTTATCTATTTGGTGTAATATAGCAACTAATTATTATGGACCCAAACGGGAGAAGTTGGCCAATAAAAGGTTTACAAAATCTGGCCCAGTTTCGATTTTAAATAGACTGGGCCTTTTGTGATATTGTTTCAGCATAAAAAAACGCATGGCACACATTGTCCAAGTCCAATTTGGTTCACACGAGAATGAAAATTACATAGGAAGATTATTGCATTCAAGTTTAAATAAACGATACTAATATGATTTCTAACTTCCTAAATCATGATTAGAATTACACTAATAAAAAATAAGTTCATAATCAAGGCCAAGTTTTTAGTTTAGTACCCAGGCCCGGCTGCTTGGGTCCAGACATGTTCAGGTAATTCCCTAATTGGGCCAATTTACAAGTCTGGCCCATCTCGTGTTATCCCTATTCTAGATAATCTAGAGAGAACAAGCCATCTTTCCAACTCACAAATGGATTACTGAATTTAAAATTTACAGAGATACTCTAACCAACAACTATTAATTACAGTATTTGAATTTAAGCATTATTACAACACATTCCATACTAATTTTATACAAATCAGCTCGTTAGTAAATAATCCCAAAATCTAAATCACAGAACATCTTAGACATGGCTGTATGCTTTTAAACAAAAAAAAACTTATGTTATATCAAAACAATACCTAACATGGTTTTGGGCTCTTTCCCTTGTTATAATTTTTCAAACAGGCTTCAAGTTACAAAGGCAGCTACAGAGCTGTTTTGCAAGTCAGCATTTTGGTTCCAACCCAAATAATTTCAGAGCTTTTCTTTCTTGTTACAACTCCACATACAATCACAAAAATAAAAATTTCATTTCGAAGAAGGTTTGTTAGCACCATATTGCAACAGAGTAATGAAACAGTAGATAGTTCTAACAAAAATAGTCTAAATCATAACTCATGATGCAAGCACAAGCATGACACAAAAATATCACATATTATTTTAACCAAATAGAATAATCTCAAAGAGAGGCAATTCTTATGGCACCATTCATTGAATAACAAAGGAAAAATTTGAAACAAGTTCAAAACTAATAGGCTAAAGCAATAGGCATAACGCTGATCATGAGCAAACACCATATCACATTTATAAATAACAACATAAATGATCCTAGGAGAAGAAATTACATACCTATAACAGCAAAATCAAAGGGAAACAAAAATGAAATTTTGGCTGAAGCTAGAGAGGAAACAACAATAAGAAACAAGCAACACAGCAGAAAATCAGCCAAGAAACCAAGGAAACAAAGCTGACTTGAGTACCTAGAATCGGAATAGACAGTATTAGGGTGAACCAGTATGGAAATTTTAACAAAAAAAACTGATGTTGAGAGAAAGAAAATGCAGGGAGCCTTTTCTTTTTCTCTTCTGTATATTTATTTAGAGGAACTTTTTAGATGAATATGCTAATGTATGTGTGTGTGAATGAGTGGTGGTCTATTCTTTATATAGAATGCACAAAGATAGCATAAAGAAGAAATATTCTACCCTAAAATTTTGAAATGTCAGATAGTACACCATCTTTTAACAGATTTGGTACAGTTGTCTGTCCTGTTTTTACCCAAATTCAGCATTTTCATAGTAAAAATAGGGACAACTATCCAATACCAGAACCTTCTGATATTTTTTCCCATTTAACTTCCCAATTTACCCTTTTAAGTTCTTGTTATTACCCTTTTAACCCAATTTGACCTAATTTCAATCGTTTGATTATAGATTAACCCCTTCTAGAACCTTCTAGAACCACCTAGGCAATTCTAGACTTGGATTCCTTGAATCATTTTTCAATTAACCCTCTTAAACCTTTGTTATTACCCTTTTCAATTATTTGAACCATTTAAAACTTAAAAACAATCAACTGAAACTTAATCAAGGCAACCCAGCTAAAGCAAATATCTTAATTTAAACTTAAGCTAATGACTAAATCAAGGCACTTAGCTAATTTACATTATAAAATCAAACAAAACTGAATAAAAGAAAAAATAGTAACAAAAGAGAAACAGGAACAATGATGCAATAAAACCTAATAGCTAACCTAATTAAACAAATCATGTAGTTAAACTAAATAGCAACTAATTTACTTCAAACAAACAATTTAGCATGCTTTCAGAGTATTTAAGATTAGACTAATCGTTAAGTTCCAGACAAAAACTAATTAATCAACACACAACTTCAACTAAATCTAAAGGCCAAACACATGCACAATTAGAGAAAAGGAGAAAGCAAGAACAAAAGAAAGAAAAGAGGGAGAAAGAAAAGGAAATATACCTAGCTAGATTAAAAAAGACTTCAACAAATCCGAAAAGCTCCGAAATAGATCAAAAATACCTTAGTCAATCGTTCTTGTTGAGAACGATCAACTAGCGTAAGTTTCAATCCAAATCGAGTCTTGAAAACTCAAAGGAAAACATAAAATATTTAAAAAGGGTAAGCTAGGGTTTCTATGCTTTTTCGATCTTGGATTCCAGTGATTTGGTGAGGAATTTGGGGAAACTAAGGGTGGCTTAGTGAAGGGGAGAGTCTGGGGGTTATCTGGTTAAGTTTTGGGGTGGTTTGGTAGTGGTCCACCGCCGTGAGGCGATTTTCAGGCGGCAGAAGAGGGAAGAGTCGGTGAGGGGTTCAAGGGCGGCTTGGGTTTTAAGTATCTAAATGAGACGGATTTATGGTTTTTTTTGGGGGGGGGGGGGTTCGGATAGTTATATGGTTGGGATTAAAGGTGAGGGGAAACTATGTCGTTTAGTCTATTAGGGGGTGGACCAGATTTTTAAAGGGAGTTGGGCTTAAAAATTGGCAGATTTGGGGCATTTTTTGGGCTATGTAAGATTTGGCCAAATTTTCAAATACTTTCTTTAATCCCCCCCCCCCCCTTGTATTTCCTTTTTCTTCTTCTTTTATTTTAAAATCCTAAATTAATTTAAAAACCTAGATTAGGTCCTAAATCAAATCTAAATTATGAAAAAAACCTAACTAACTATTTCTAATATTTGAACAATCAATTTTAAAACTATTGAAATTACTAATTTAAAGTTAAGGCTAAAATATAACATGACCAATTTTTTTTTGCGATTTTCTGTTTAATAAAGCAATTAACTAACAAATTAACCTTAATTATACAAAAACAAAATTAAAATGCAATGCATGAAATTTTGACATTTTTGTTGTATTTTTCATGATTTTAAGGATATCAAATGTGCACAAAAGTGCAAACAATTAATTAAGAAAATTCTACAAAAATTCTATAAAACTAAAAATAATTTAGAAAACCTATTTTTGAATTTTTGTAGGAGTATTCCCAGTCGGGCAAAAATCACATGCTCGCATCTGCCCCTCTTTGCTCGAAAACATAACGAGTTTTCGGGCAAAGATAAAGTGAGCAATTACGCGCGATTTTTGCCCATTTGGATACTCCCTGGGAAGCATTTGAAAAAGGTGGACCAAACCTTGCTTCGGAGGTTGCCTACATATCCTTGGTTGTAAAGGAATCAGGTCGGTGTAGTTCTGGATGTTTTGGTAGATGGGACTACCGAATAGCTGTGATTTCATTGTTGCTGCTGCTATTTCTGCTTGCTGAGCTCCTTATTACACCAAAATAAAAAATAAAAAATTAAACTAACTAAGCCTATCGGCTACGAGTTACAAGATTCCTATCTATAAACCTTCTGAAGCTTGATCTTGAGTCTTGCCTGGTTCTTCCTGCAGACTCTGATCTGAATCTTGATGCTTGTTAGCTGCAAATGCTGGTTCATTCTTTTTCAGCTTTTCGGATCAAAGCGGGACATACAAAGCTTGTGACTTCAATCATGTCGGGAGTAGTCCACATCTTTTCTCTGCTTCTGTGGTTTGAGTTCACTTCTTTTCTTTTCTTCTTTTTCCTTTTATTCTGGATTGAGACTCCTTCTTTTGGTCGTCTTGAACCCTGTGTCTCGAGGTATAACCTGCTCAGACACCAAAATAAGCGAAACGAACAAAAATTTTCTGCCTCAGTTTTTACTAGGAAAATTTCGTGAGTTATTTGTAACCAAAACTCTATACTACTTTACTGTTAAAAGCAATAAAATCAGAATTGTGTATCCTTCGAAAAAAGAGATTAGGGAGTGCAGACCCTTTATTTAAAATGAAATTAACTAGGGATTGGAGACCCTATTGTTGGAAAATCATCCAACTAGTGAGTGGTGACCCTATGTTGGCATCAGGTTATGCTGGCATCGGGTTATGCTTGCATCAACTAGGGAGTGGAGACCCTATTAGAAAATCATCGGGTTATGTCGGCATCAACTAGGGAGTAGGTCCCTATGTTGGAAAACTCATCGGGTTATGACGACATCAACTAGGGAGTGGGACCCTATGTTGGAAAAGTCATCGGGTTATGCCGGCATCAACTATGGAGTGGGATCCTATGTTGGAAAGTCATCGGGTTATGCCGACATCAACTAGGGGTGGAACCCTATGTTGAAAACGTCATCGGGTTATGCCGGCATCAACTAGGGAGTTGGACCCTATGTTGGAAAAGTCATCGAGTTATGCCGGCATCAACTAGGGAGAGGGACCCTATGTTGGAAAGTTGTGGTTAAGGATTGGTGACCCTATACTACCATGGATTCGTACTTTTCTTCTTTTCTTTCTTTTGATTTCACTTTTCATTTTGTTTAGGAGAATAAATAAAGAATTTGGAGGGGACTTCCCTTTTGGGTTGACTTCTACTGTAGAACCATTTTGGTCTCTATGTACTTTGCTTTTAACGCACCTGCTTCTTGCAAGGTTGCTTTGAATTGCATCTATTTTCCCTTGTTTTCAAACAAAGAACAATTTGTTAGTTTGAAATGGTGGTTGGTTTTATGGCCTTGATTGTTTCAATCACTTGATCTTGGCCCTGCTCTTTTAATAATAATCTCCATTGCTTGCTTTCTCTTTGGGAATCGGTTTCATTTCTAAACCCCGGGGGTCTCGACTTTTCCCAAACTTCACATGATGATTAACCTATGTGGGACTTGGCCTGTTTCCACCTTATTTTGCCTTTATGGGCATTTGACTTTGATTTTCTTTCTTTTTAAGAGTTTTTGACTCCGAAGCATCGGTCATCATGGCCAGTCGAGATTGACTTGATGCTCCTGCTGAGGCTAGGTGCCTTTCTTGAACATTGGCTTTTTCTCAAACAAAACCATGTAAACTGATCTTGCCATCTTTTCTTTGAATTAGTTTCAGAGCAGAATTAGACCGAAAGGGATTCAAAGAAAAGTAAACAATGGACATGATAATGAATTTAGACGAGAGGTATCCTTTTCGGGGGAAGGAAAGACAGACTTATCTGGAGTGCACGCAGACTTAAATGGACATGACATGCTTCTTGGATTAGATACCCGATCTATGTAAACCATCCAACTCTCATAAACACATCATAACCCATACCTCAAAACCGAGAAACCTTGCCAGGACTCTATCAATACTGATGGCTGTGAGGATCCCCTTTTCGATCAGTGGCGCCCTTTTCAGGTTTTTACCAGCTGACCTCTCCTATTTCTCTTCTTACTGCCGCCTAATAGTGCTCTTTGCGAGTTTTCACTAACAAGACTCTCTCATTTTCAATTTCTCTACTTACTATCGCCTCATGGTGCTCGTGTGGGTTTTTACCAATAAGAGTCTCTCATTTTATTTCTTTCATTTTTATGTATCAGATCCAGGCAACCATATCCTCCAATTTTGAGCATCTTTAATGATTGATCGGAAGGACTTGAACAGGGTTTAGGGTAAAAGAATATGGATTGAATTACAACTTTGTAACCTTTCAAGCAAAAACTATTGCCGAATCATTATAACTTTTGCCCCAGTTTCAACTTTGGGGAAATGTGGATTTTTTTTTGGTGTGACTGAACCCCAGAGAGAGGATGCCTACGTATCCTTTCGGAATCAAGTCAAACGTAGTTTATGGAACTTTGATTTGATTTTTCTTTTCTTTTTTTGTTTTTGTTTTTTTGTTTTGTATTTCTTCATCTTTTAACAGCATTTTTGAGTTCCAAAGAGTGTAATCAAAGAAAAGTAACCGGCTCAAAGGGTTTGCAAAGGGCTGACAATATTTGGGTAGCGAGAACGAAGCCTTCGTCATCCCAATCGGAGAATATTAGTACCGCAAAAGGGTTAAACATATTACCTTTTGACCACATCCGCATTGACAACTGTTTCAGGGTCATTTACTTCAATGTCTCCCAAGTACAATGCCCCTTTTGGCAACAGTTTTCTTATAGTGTAAGGACCTTTTCAATTTGGAGCAAACTTTCCTTTTGCTTCCTCATGATGCGGGAGAATATGCCTTAGAACAATCTGCCCTACTTCAAAGTTTCTAGGCCACACTTTCTTATTGTAGGCATAAGCCATTCTTTGTTGATACAACTGCCCGTGGGAAACTGCAGCCATCCGTTTTTTGTCAATCATGGTTAACTATTCTAAACGGGTCTTGACCCATTCATTATCTTCAATCTCAGCTTCAACAATGATTCGAAGAGAGGGAATCTCAACTTCTGCAGGTATTACAGCTTCAGTGCCATAATTCAATAGATAGGGTGTTTCCCTAACTGAAGTGCGCACGGTTGTGCAGTATCCCAATAATGCAAAAGGTAGCTTTTCATACCATTGTCTAGAACTTTGAATCATTTTTCTGAGGATCTTCTTGATATTTTTGTTTGCTGCTTCAACGACACCATTAGCTTTGGGCCGATAAGGGGTAGAATTCTGATGCGTGATCTTAAATTGTTCGCATACCTCCCGCATCAAATGATTGTTCAAGTTTGCATCATTGTCCGTAATGATAGTCTTAGAAATACCAAAACGACAGATAATGTTGGAATGCACGAAATCCACCACCGCTTTCTTGGTGACGGCTTTGAAAGTGACTGCTTCAACCCACTTTGTGAAATAATCAATGGCAACTAAGATGAATTTGTGTCCATTTGAAGTTTGACTCGATTGGCCAATGACATCCATAGCCCAAGTGATGAAAGGCCAAGGTGCTGACATAGGATGCAATTCTGAAGGTTGTGCATGAATCTGGTCACTGTGTATCTGACACTGGTGGTACTTTTGGACAAAACTGAAGCAATCCTTTTTGATGGTCATCCAATAATAACCTGCCCGATGGATTTTCTTGGCAAGGACATATCCATTCATGTGGGGACCACATACTCCTAAATTCACTTCGTTCATGATCTTTTCAGCCTCTTAGGCATCTACGCATCTTAAAAGCTTCAAATCTGGGGTTCTTTTGTACAAGACCTCTCTGCTTAAGAAGAAACTGCTGGTGAGCCTTCTAATGGTTCTCTTTTAATCTTCACTAGCTTGCTCCGGATATTCTTTAGTTTTCAAGAATCTTTTGATATCATGATACCATGACTGAGTATCTGGTTCTATTTCAGCCGTATTGCAATAACCATGTCTTTATCGTGTTTGGATCTCCAACGGCTCAATAAGGACATTACCCGGATACGACAACATTGCCGCTAAGGTAGCTAACGCATTAGCTAACTCATTGTGGAATCGAGGGATGTACCTGAATTCAACAGACTTGAACCATTTGCTAATAAATTCCACATGTTTCCTGTATGGGATAAGCTTGATGTCCCGAGTTTCCTATTCACCTTGAGCTTGCCGAATAATCAGGTCAGAATCTCCCATGATTAACAATTCTTCCACATACATGTCAACTGCCATATTCATACCCATAATGCATGCTTCATACTCATCAGTGTTGTTTGTACAAAAGAACCAAAGTCGGGCTGTGGCTGGGTAGTATTTACCAGCAGGCGAAATCAAAATTTCCCCAATCCCAACACCTTTTGCATTTACAGCTCCATCAAAGAATATTTTCCAAGCATTGGTATTTTCTAGAATTACCTCAACTAAATTTACTTCCTCGTCCGAAAAGTAAGTATTCAAGGGGTGATATTCATCATCAATAGGATTCTCAGCTAGGTGATCTGCCAAAGCTTAAGCTTTCATCGCCGTACGGGTGACATAGAAAATGGCAAACTCAGTGAGCAGGATTTGCCATTTTGCTAGCCTTCCTGTGGGCATCGGTTTTTGTAATATGTACTTCATGGGGTCCAATCTGGTTATGAGATAGGTGGTATAGGCCAACAAACAGTGCCTAACTTTCCGGACGACCCAAGTAAGAGCGCAGCAAGTTCTTTCCAACAAAGTGTACTTGGCTTCATAACTAGTGAACTTTTTGCTCAAATAGTATATGGCTTGTTCTTTCTTCTCGGTCGCATCATATTGCCCGAGAACACAACCAAAAGAATTCTCCAAAACTGTCAAGTACATGAACAAAGGTCTCCCGGGCTCAGGTGGGACAAACACTCGCGGATTCGACAGATATTCTTTGATTTTGTCGAAAGCTTCTTGACATACGTCCATCTGATTGCCGTATATTTCTTCAATAGCTTAAATATGGGCTCGCACGTGGTAGTTAGATGAGCAATGAACCTACTGATGTAATTCAATCTTCCTAGTAGACTCATGACCTCTTTCTTGGTTCTTGGAGGTGGCAAATCCCTAATGGACTTTATCTTTGTTAGATATAGCTCGATGCCTCTCCGACTGACTATAAACCCCAAAGGTTTCCTAGATGGAACTCTGAATTCACATTTAGCTAGATTCAACTGCAAGTCATACTTACGTAGACGCTCAAAGAACATTCTCAGATCCCACACATGGTTGTCCTACGTACTGGATTTAATGATCACATCATCCACATATACCTCAATTTCCTAGTGCATCATGTCATGAAAGGTGGTAGTCATAGCTCTCATGGAAGTTTCCCCAGCGTTCTTTAAATCAAATGGCATGACCCTATAACAATAAGTTCCCCAGGGTGTGGTGCAAGCCATTTTCTCTGCGTCTTCTTCATCCATCAGAACATGGTGATACCCAACATAACAATCCATGAAAGACTGTATCTCATGTTTGGCACAGTTGTCAACAAGAATGTGGATGTTTGGTAATGGAAAATTGACCTTGGGGCTTGATTTATTCAAATCCCGATAATCAACACACACTCGGGTTTTCCCATCTTTCTTTGGCACCGGGTGAACCATGTGATGTATCGGACAATTTGGATCACACCAGCTTTCAACTGTTTGGTGACTTCTTCTTTGATCTTGTCACTAATGTCTGTTTTAAACTTTCTCTGCTTTTGTTTGACAGGTGGATACCGGGATAAGTTGGAAATTTGTGCACCACCAAATCAACATTCAGTCCTGGCATATCATCATAAGACTAGGCAAACACGTCTTTGAATTCAAACAAAAGTTGGATCAATGCCTCTCTAGGTCATTCCTCAGCGTGATTGCTTATCATGGTTTCCTGGACCTCTTCTGGACTACCCAAATTAACTGGCTCGGTTTCATTTAAATTTGGCATAGACTTATACTCAATTTATTCCAGTTCTCAATTTATTTCCCTAAAAGCCTCATCTTCATCATATTCTAGTTCTTTATTCATTATTTCACAGTTAGACAACATGTTAGGATCTGGGCATGAAGTCCGCAAGCATGTCATGTTATTTAAGTCCGCATTATTAGAATTGAAAAGAGAGAAATAAGAAAGTAACAAAAATCAGAGAGAATAATTGAAAGAGATTCATAGACGATGAAATATTGATTTCATTTCATTGAATTTGAAGATAGGAGGGTTTACATTGCAATTAAAAAGATAATAAACTAAAAAAAATTGAGTTACACCCTGAAATAACTCGGAATGCAGAAAATATGGAAGGACTAAACTACCGGGATTCCCGCCTGACTGGGAATGGAGTAGCACCCTAATTTTGAAGTTTAGCATTTGGCCCTATGTATTGCACCTCAGAAGTGCTTGAGCCTTCGCTTGGTTGGACCATATGAACCTCGTACAACATTTTCCTTATTGCTTTAAAGATGTCTTCAATTTCATTGGCCTTGAAGACCTCTTCTTCTTCTTCTATATACCTTGGCTTAAAATATGTCCTGGCAAGGTCCGAGACTGGATGAGGTAGGGCCCACCCATTGTTCTTACGTTTATTGGCCCATTTTACGTTGGCCTCTGTAGCTTGAAAGCCTACACCAAAGAACTTCTCGCTGGCAGTTAAAGTGATAGGCACTGTAATGCCTTGTAAGGATATCCTGAGCCCTTTCCCAGGCTTGTAACCATGTTTGATCATTTCGCTAGAAACCATGGTTGATGCATTTGATAATCAGGGTTGAGGACATGGGGTTCCTTCCACGCACTGGTCTATGACCACGATCTCAAAAGCTTGGTAAATGATGTGTTCACTACCCTCTCTAGCCTCCAAGCATGGAACTAACAGATCCTTGTAGATTGATTGTTCATCTTCTCTGTGGACCACTATTTCTTGGTTTTCATGTTGGAACTTGACCATTTGGTGGAGAGTAGAGGGTATGTCTCCCACATCATGGATCCAAGACCTTCCTAAGAGAAAGTTATAGGAAGTATCGATGTCCAGAACTTGAAAGGTTACTTCGAAATCTACAGGTCCAATATTTAGGACCAAGTCAATCTCTCCTATCATATCATGCTTGACATCGTCGAAAGCACGTACGCAAACATTATTTTGTCTAATCCTTTCAGTCTCAATTTCCATCTTTTGTAGTGTTGATAGAGGGAAAATGTCAACTCTTGATTCACCGTCTAACATAACCATTTTCATATAATATCCTTCACACTTGACAGTCAAATGAAGGGCTTTGTTGTAGGCGGCTCCTTCTAGAGGCAAGTCATTTCGACTGAAGGAGATTTAGTTGACTTCAAAAAATCACTCTGCCATTCTTTCCAATTATTCAACTGTGGTCTCAACCGGAACATACATCTCATTCAGCATTTTTAACAGCACTTTCTGATGTTCATTTGAGCTTATCAGCATGGATGGAAGTGAGACCTGGGAGGGAGTCCTTCTAAGTTGATCAATTTCTGCATACACCGAGGTTTTCATCTTTCGGAAAAACTCCTCCACTTCTTCAGCACTGTCCGGCTTCTTAAGTGGAAACCGCTTCTGCTTTGTTTTGTTCAATTATTCTAGGTTGAGATACTTCCTAGATTGGCCCATTTCATTTACTTCTCCCATGATTTCCTTTCCTTTGTATGTGACCACTGCCTTATTGTAGTTCCAAGGGACGGTAGTGGGGTCTTTCATGGGACTCTATGGTGCGCGGCAGATAACCACTGGCTCAGTCAGCCTTGGTGAAATTATCGGCCCCTGCGCCACATAAGTCCCCTTTGTCACGTATATCTTTGGCACATTTAGAGTGACTCTGTTTTGCTCAAATCTTTTGGGAGGGCTTAACTAGAATTGTTCCTTTCTGGGGCCCTAGGAATGTAGAGAATGACATCTTTAACAGGTGTTGCCCTTGTCTTTGCCTCCACAGCCCTTTCTGCATTTTGGGGAGTGGAATTGATCTTCTTCTCATCTCTAGCTTGTTTTGCCATTATTTTAGTTTTCTTTTCTGTATCAGCGATGGCAATGATAGCTTTCAAAGTTGGGTCAAATTTTTGTCCTCACATATCATCCCAATGACCGGCCCGTTGTTGTGAGCTGGTAGTGGGTTGTTAGTTACATTGGAGGCTTACTCATCCCTCAACACTACCTGCTTCTATTATATTAGATTCTCGACTGCTCTCTTAAGGGTGCATCACTCTTCAGTATCATGTCGTTCCGCTCCTGAGTAATAAGCACACCTGGTACCTAGCTTGTAGGACGAAGATTCTGGGTTCTGCCTGTTTGGAGGTATATGCTGTAACAGGCCCATTTCGACTAATTTTGGGAAGAGGCTCGAATATGACTCACCAATGGGTGTGAAGTTGGTTTTTCTAGGTGGTTCACGAGGACGGGTGTTATATTGGTAATTATTCTGTGGTGGACGTGGATTATACGTGGCTTGGTGAGGAGGGTTGTTTCTTGGAGGTGGAGCTCGGTTCTGATTGTAATGTTGTTGTGGCCAAGTGTATAGCTGGGAATTCATTACTGCATAAGGATGATGGGCTATAACATATGTTTCATCCTAATGGGGGTAGTAATGAAGAGGGGAACCAAAGTATCCTCGGGGTTGACGAGAATTCCTCAAACTTGAAGCCATCATGGCTCCCTCTTCTTTCTTTTTCCGGTTTGCTAAACCTTCCAAACTGCCCTGGATTGCTTGGGAAGTGGCTCGTGTAGCTGATTGACTCATGATGCGACCTGTTTTCAAGCTATTTTCTACCATTTCTCCAATCTTTATGGCCTCTTTGAATGGTTTGCCCATGGCAAACATCATGTTTTGGAAATAATCGGCCTCTTGGGCCTATAAGAAGACACTGACCATCTCGGCCTCATCCATTGGGGTTATTACCCTGCCACTTGTTCACGCCATTTGATAGCGTATTCTCGGAAGCTTTTCGAAGATTTCTTTTTGAGGCTGGACAAAGTATTTCTGTCCAGAGCTATGTCCACATTATATTGGAACTGTCTTACAAAATCCCGAACCAAGTCATCTCATATGTTCCAATGGGAAATGCCTTGGTCCATATACCATTCCGAAGAAGTTCCGGCTAAACTCTCTCCGAAGTAGGCCATCAGAAGCTCTTCCTTTCCACCTGCTCCCCTTAGTTGATTGCAATATCTTTTCAACTGTGCGATCGGGTCTCCATGCCCATCGTATTTCTCGAATTTTGGCATCTTAAAACCAATGGGAAAATGCACGTGAGGGAACATGCACATATCGACATATGACACGCTCTTCTGGCTACTTAGGCCCTACATATTCTTAAGGTTTTGTTTAATGCTTTTCAATTTCTGTGCCATCTCCTCTTATTCAGGATTCTTCACGGTTCTTTCTTGTTCCATGGTAGACTCATATCAGGGTTGCTAAGGGTAGGAGTTTGGGGTGACGTGAGACGTGTCTAGTTGAAATTGTGGTACTTGAAAAGTGAAGGCTGATGGTTCAAAGCATGGCATAGGCACTGTTGGCTGTGCCATAGTAGAGACTGGTGGTGCGATGAATATTGCAGAAGATACTCCCAAAAATGGTGCCTGGGGGCGAACCTCAGAAGGCATACCGGTGAAATTAGCTGACATAGTGGGGTACCCGAACGGGATAAACGGGTTGGTTACGGGAATAGGGACGTTGGAGGTTCCACTTGTCATGGGAATCAGTTCGAGAAATCTAGGGATTGCACCGGGCGGTTCTCTGCCATTAGACCAAGCAGCCCACATCACGAATATGCAGAGACACAGTATTCTATTTTCTTCAGCAGTTGCTGACTCTGAGGCCGAGATAACCGGTGTCGGGATATCCTTTAAGGGGTTAATGTTTGGTAGATGACTCTCTGATGTCATTGCGACACTCCTTTTAGATCTCGTGAAATAAGGGTGTGAAGCCAGGTTACCACAAAACCAACCACCTAAAAATAGAACTTGTTCTTAAACAGCATACACAACAAACCGGTTAGTTTAAGACATTTAACACATAGGGAATCACATGTTGGGGAGTGCAATGAACCTAAACAATTAACGTTTTTTTTAAATATTTTTGCAATGGCTGCGTGTCTCATCCTGACTTTTTCTTTTGGCCACTTCCAAATCCTGAATCTTTTCTTTCTTTGTGCTCTTTTATTTTTCCTCTCTTTTATTTTTTTGTTTTTGGTTTTGCTTCTCTTTTTTTGGGTTTGTTCTTACTTGGGTTGTCTATAGCTATGATCGGATCCGATGGGGATTTCTTACATATCACGACACCACATGAATCAGATCATTATGTAGTTTAGAGGACAAATGCGAAATAAAAGAAAGAAATTTTTTGGATTTTCAATATTTCATTAAATAAAACTTTTTGGTTTTTTCTATTACAAAGATTCCGACATAGAGACTTAGGAATTGATAAACAAAAAAATGGAAAAGACAAAAGACTCGAAAAAGCAAAAGACAGACTCAAAAAGAAAATCAGGAATACATATGAACCTCCAATACTACTCGAGGGGCCCGCGGGACATCAGTCGGTCTCGGCGCGGGCCTGCGTGCAATATCTTCTTGGAGACGGTCTAGGTCGTCCATTATCTGATGGATAAAAGTCATAACAGTGGGAAGAACATGGACCTGGTCATATCCTCGAATTCATGGCACTTCATTACGACATAATCAGCAATTCCTTTAATCCTTTCTCTAATGACGCCCTTATGTTGGAGTAGGCGTCCAATTTGCTTAGACCTGGCCTCCAAAACCTGTGTGGCCATATGGTTTTGCTCTTGCAACTGTTGCATGTCTTCTTCCACTCGACACATCAATGCATAGCAATGCTCTCTTTTCACTTTGAAGTTCTTTGTTTGCAGGGCCATTTCATTTTCAAGAGTAGTCAGCTTTTTCTTTAAACCCGTAACTCCTTTATCATACCTTTCCTTTAGCTGCTGAACAAACCTCGTTCGTTCTTCTGAATTCTTCTCCAACTTTGCCCGGGCATTTGTCAATTCATCCTTGGCTTTTTCCAAACCATCCCCATAATCACATACTTTTAGCCTAAGACTGCTTATGAGTTTTTCATCTTTTCCGCTTTTGGCCTGGTTTTCAGCGGCTATTCTCATATTCTGGATTCAAGCTCAGAGGGCTTCATTTTCTCGGGCTAACCTTTTCTTTGCTATTTCATCCTCAGCAGCCTGCAAACTATTATCAAATTTGTGTTTTTTGATTTGATCCTTTAGCTTGCTTATGGTAGTCCGATATCCCTTCTCCTTAGCTAACCAATCCCACTGTTGTTGCGCTACATTAGTGAATTGTTGTGCATGGAGCTTTTTGGCGGGCTATTCTGGCTCTTGATCAATTCGAACCCTTTTACCATACCAGGCCGTGTAGCTAGACTCTACTTCACCTCTATAGAAGTCCCGTACTTGAGTTTGTGGCTCTAGAAATCTACATTGATGCCAAATCTGGCGAACGTTTTCTTCTGGGAATGCAGCTTTTTGGCATAGTTCAATAACTTGTTGACTCAAATCTTCATCATGAGGGACAGTTTGGTACCTACCCAATTGGCGTAGAAACCGGTGCAGAGCATACAGCTGAATACTCCTGTAATGACCCGATCGATCGTTTTGAGCTTTTGCACTTTGCTCGCCAATTCTCTGGAATGACTAGCCCCATATGATGTATTATGATCTATGTAAATCATTGGTTTTGTTTTTCAGGGTAATCAGAATGAATTTGGAAGAACAGTTCTCAGTTTGAAGCTTGAAATTTGAAAGGTTTTACCAAGATTTGACTTGTTTTTATATGATCTCGGATCGAAATCTTTTTGATTTGGTTAGTTGCGTTAGGTGATTTTGGACTTAGGAGCGTGATCCGAATGCATTTTGGATGTCCGTAGAAGGTTTAGGCTCGAATTGGCGAAATTAAGATTTTGGCATTTTCTAGTTGATAGGTGAGATTTTGATATAGAGGTCGGAATGGATTTTTGGAAATCAGAGTAGGTCCACCGTGTCATTTGTGATGTGTGTGCAAGATTTTAGGTCATTCGGACGAGGTTTGATAGACTTTTTGATCGAATTCGGAATTCAGAAGTTTTGGAATTCTTAAGCTTGAATCTGAGGGTGATTCGATGTTTTGATATTGTTTTGAGCATTCCGAAGTTTGGAACAAGTTTGAATAATGTTATGGGGTGTGTTGGAATGTTTGGTCGGGGTCCCATGAGTCTTGAATAAGTTTCGGAAGAGTTTTTGGAAGATTTTTGCCGTTTTGAGCATAAGCATGTAATGATCCAAAGGTCCATTTTTAGTTCTAGAGATCGAAATTTGAATTCAAGACTTCTGAAATTTTGATAATGAATTGTAGGAGTGATTTGAAAAGTTTGGTTTATTTTCATCAAGTCGTGATTGGGTTTTTGATGCGAAACATGAGTTAATTGTTTAATGAGCAAAATAGTATCGCACTGAGCAAATGAGTTCCGAATTGAGTTTCGATTGAAGGTCTATGTTTGTATTATTATTTTTGACTCATAGGAACAAGAATCATCGAATTCTAAGTTTGTATGATGGAATTAGAGAATTTTAGTGAAAATAAATATTGCTGCGCAGGATCTGGTGCGCACCTTTAGCGACCAGATTTGGCACTTTTAGCGACCGAAAATGGCAATTAGCGACCAAAATCGGGTGTAATAGTGTTGTTCTGTTTTTTTTTGCACATTTTGATATTTTTTTGGTTAAAGAACACGAATTGGGGAGATTTTTGAGCAAGAAATAATGGAAAATCTTGAGGTAAGTCACTTGTGATCATTTCTACTCCATAATATTGAATTATCATCGAATAATCCGACTAGATTACATGTTTTTGAGGTGTAAATTGGGATTTGGACATAGGGATTTGAAAATTTGGAGGCCGAATTGTTATCGGAATTTAGTAATTTTGGTATGGTTGGACTCGTGGTTAAATGGGTTATCGGATTTTGTGAGTTTCGTTGGATTCCGAAACGTGGGCCCGGGGGCCGGGTTTGAGCCAAATTCGGGATTTTTGGTCTAATTTGATAATTTTCATAGGGAATTCATTCCTTTAGCGTATATTGATGATAATATACTCATTTTGGCTAGATTTGGAGAATCCGGAGGTCGATTCGTGAGGGCAAAGGCGCCACGGGTAGAGTTTGAACCGGATCGAGGTAACTAATGATTTTAAATACTGTTGTGAGGGTTTGAAACCCTGGATTTTCACATCGTTGTGCTACTTTGAGGTAACACACACGCTAGATGACGAGCGTGGAGTCGTGCACCGTTGGGGATTGTGACTTGGTCCATCCTGTACGACTGTTTAGTCACGTATTTGATTTGAAATCTTATGATATTCCATATTTTAGAGATTGATATTATATCTTGGGTTGTATGCCATGTTTGGGGTCTTGTGTCGACCTATTGAGAACCTTAGGGGCATTTTCACTATTTTTCCTCACTCTATTTTTTCGACAGCATATCCTTTGTTTCGACAGCATATACTTAGTCATGTTTTACCTGATTATTGTTTAAAATCTGGTTTTATCACATTACTTCTTAAAATTGTTAAAACTGTTTGGGCTGAGTTTCCTGATTGCTGATGGCCCGAGTGATTGTGAGGTCGATAACTGAGATAGACCGAAGGCCTGATTGTGAGGCTAATTACTGAGATAGACCGAGGGTCTTATTGTGAGGTTAATGACTGAGAGAGGCCGAGGGCCTGGTTGTAAGGATTATATATTTATGGATCGGGCTGCACGCCGCAACAATATATATGTATGTATGTATGTATGTATGTATGTATGTATGTATGTATGTATGTATGTATGTATGTATGTATGTATGTATGTATATGGATCGGGCAACACGCCGCAACGGTTACTATATGGTACCTATTGAGTGTGAGTGCTGAGTGCGAGCGCTGATTGGTAAGAGTTGAGTCAAGAGTGACTGAGAGGCTTGCCCGAGGGGCTATATATATACATGTACATGAGTGATGCTTTGCCTGAGGGGCCTGTTTATGGACTTACTATTTTTCACTCCTCCTTAAAGTGAGTTCTATTGAATATGTTGATTTAATTTCTGCTTTTCACACATCTTTAGACCGAGCCTCTATTGAAAATGTTGAACAAATGCTTTACACAACTTTCATTTAAACTGAAGTTTTTTTAAGTTATGAAATGCTATGAATTTTTGTTATGTCGAGGGGCTGTATATGAGTTATGCTTTGTCCGAGGGGCCGATTATGATTTTTATCACTTTCACTATATATATATATATTTCCTTAAACCTTTATTGAAAAGGTTAGAATGAAATTTTCCAAAGGATTTTTGCCGAAGTTGGAAGTTTAATGAAATGATTTAAATGGTATCCTGTTTTGGGAATATGTTGTAATCACTATGATGCTATGATGTGGTCTACAGATTTCTTATTGCTCAGTCTTTATTTACCTTTATTACTTACTGGGTTGGAGTACTCACATTACTCCCTCCACTTTGTGTGCAGATTCAGGTAATTTTGAGCTTGGTGGCAGTTTCGTCGGAGTTAGCAAGGTAGCTGCCCGGCGATCGCGGCTCTGTCTTCTTCCTTATGTATTTCTTGTGATTTTCCCGACCATATTGGTCATGATGTGGTTAGACAGTTGTAGTAGATGCTCATGACTAGTGACACCTCGATGTTGGGCTTGTATACTATTTCCACACTATTCATGTAGACTTACATTATGAAACATTTGTTTAATTAAAGGCTTAAAATGATTCTTATTGATCAATGGTTAATTTAGGTGTTGTGTCGGCTGGCCTTGTCTTCACGAGAGGCGCCATCACGACCAGGTCTGCGTTTAGGGTCGTGACAAGTTAGTATCAGAGCCTAAGTTACATAGGTCTCACGAGTAATGAGCAGGTTTAGTAGAGTCTCGCGGATCGGTACGGAGACGTCTGTACTTATCCTCGGGAGGCTACAGAACCTTTAGAAAAACTTCACATTCTTGAATTCTTATCGTGCGTCCTTGATTCAGCTTGAAATGTAACTCTTTGAATCCTTCCATGCATTCGTATGCACACATGAGCGCTCGTTATCAGCTGTGCATTTGTGGCTTGTGATTACCTGATAGGGGGGTGAGATGTGATCTCTGAGTGTTGATGTTGGGCCAGTCTGGAGGACTTGAGGCCAGATTTTGCCTATAGCTTGTGCTCTGAGGCGTTGATCGTTTGAGCATGTGCTTTTGGATCTATATGTCCTATAGTGCCCCTATTAGTGGGAGTGATGACTGGATAGCTACATGACGGGTGTGATGTGACTGCGAGATGTGTTTTTATGAATTGAATGAGACGAGAAGGGTCTGCCTGAGGACAGAAATGACTATTTGGTGCTTGATTTCCATCTTGATTGATATATAGCCCCGAGGTATGGGAGTGTGAAGAATCTTTATATGTTTTCTAGTTGGGGAGTGACATAAATTTCATGTTGTGACATGAGTTCGGACTTAGGAAGATTAAGTGACTGCGTAATGTTTACGACGGTGGAAGGGTATAAAGAGTTGTTAGTTTGAGGCGAAGCATGCGGATTATCTCCCACGGGTGTTCTGAAGTTTGTGCGATCCTTATGTTGTCTTTTGGAAGATCTCATTTACAAGTGAAATATATGTGTTGCAATTTAAATCTGGGTCACTTAAGAGAGTGGGTTTAACTGTTACGAGAGTGAATGCGAGATTTGCAGAAGATTTAAAGTACTAGATGGTCTGTGTTTCACGAGCTTATGAAGGAATGAGTTTAATCTCACTGTGGTATTATGACAGTAATAGAGTATATGCATTATGAGTTATTGTGTGTGTTTTGATCTATGGCTCCGAGCCAAGTGGGGGAGTCTGCTATTGATTAGGTGATTGCACGGTTATGTGCTATGATGGTTTCTGTTTGAGGCATACTGGTGAATCAGTTATGGCTTACAGAGATTGAGACCAAGGATGGCTCGAGTAAAGGAAATTTCAATAAAGGTTATGCTATGCTTTATGGGTGTATGAGATCCACGGAATGACTTGAGTTGTTATTGGTAAAGGATTCTCGGTGCATAGAACAGGAAGTTGCTTGGTTGCATTAAGGTGAGTTTACATTCTGCGATGTCGGGGTGCTAGTGGAGCACATGTCGTCAGCCTGTTTGATCGGTCTAATTGCTGTTTGAGTAGAGTGGGTGACTCTTGAGAATGGTTCTAAGGGGTTCAACATTTTACATGTAATAATTGGAGACCTAGAAGTGGTATATATTTGGCTTGAAACTAAGGTTTGCATTGGAGGGTGCCAAGACTTGTGTCATTTCTATATCAATTATGGGATTCTATATATCAATATCAGGAAGGTAATGGCTTGGATTCGCAAGAAGTCACTTAAGGGGATGTATTTGGAATGTTGTCCGTTTGGGAATATCTAGGAGAGTATCGAGCGGCTTATGAGCCTTAGACGGTGTAGTTTTATGCTTAGGTCTCGTGTGGTGAGTCAGGGTTGAGGAATTGTGGTGTTATAACAAGAAGAAGTATCAAGTTGAAGGTAAATCAGAAGGAACTTGGATAGATGGGATAGCTTGGTAGTAGGCCGGATCAGCATGGTAAGAATATGATTAGTTCTTTGGATTCTTACTGGGTAATGAGTTTCTACAGGTGTTTTGCGGCAATTCTCTGGGGTTTTAGTGACCTGCGTAGCTTGGTAGAGTTAGAAGGATTCAGTCCTGACGGTTTAGTTTTGTGCAAATGGAATTCAGAGAGTTTTTGATGGTTTCTACCACGGTTAGAGATGTACATTTTCTACGAGCGTAAGGAGAATGAGATGTGTAGTGATTTTATTCTAGATGAGATCACTAATTGGTGTGGATTGATGAGGGTACACATTTCAGAAAGGGAGATGTGTGGGAGTTATGGATACTTCATTTGTATTGCGACACTCTTTTGTTTGATCGATTGTTGGAGTTCAAATTTTGCCTTATGGAACAGAAGAATTTTAGAAGTATTCCTCGTGGGTTGACTGTGTAATTGGAGAAGTGTGGGCATTTAGGCAGTGGAGTTGAGATCAGAGATTGTGATTCATATGTTCTATGGATTTGGAGATTGGGAATTCTTGTGAGTAGATTGTTTCGTGGTTGTGGACCGTAAAAAGTAGCCAAGGTTAGTCAGAGGTTAGTATGTGTTGTGCTTCAGTCATTGTAGACTTTTGGAGGGTTATTTATGTATCATGGGGGACCAGAGCTGATTTAGGGTTCATTAGTATGCCCAACATGGAGGTGTGTTCTACACCGGGTCAGATTTGTTGACTTTGAATTGCTATTATTCAGGGATGTGCGATTCGATTGTCATTGAGCTTATTCATGTCCTGGAGTGATTTATGAGTTATCTTTCCGTGTTGAGAAATGTTAGGATTTGTTGGTTATAGACACATGTGGTGCGATGTCATTGGGACCTCTCAGTGGAATTCGAGCGGGAAGAGTACTGGGTATTGCTTGGTGGATAGCATATCGATTATGTCCTTTCGAGTTGTGTGGTGTTATGTAATGGCTTCGCAGTGATTAGGATGATTGCTTTGGCTTTAGACATCAAATTGCGCGTGGTTGATGATTTTGAGCATGGTGACTTGAGGTGTCTCATGTGGACCAGTGTTTGGATAGGGTCCCGCATTACAACGAAGTTATGTAGAGGTATGATGCTTCGGGTTAGATTTATGTGTTCTGGTTCTATGAAGGGTGATGGGTTCTCAGCATTGTGTTGTGGTGGTACTGGTGAGCTTGCGGTACAGCTCTCTCATTTGAGTCATTTTTCTATGATTTGAGTACATTTGGACTGTTGCTTATTGGTGCAAAAGTCGCACGGGTTGTGACTTTAGATTGTATCGATGTGTCATGTTACTATAGTAGTCGTGTTGGATGAGATGAGGTCATTGAGATCTTGAATGAATACTATCGAATTCGATTTCACATCATATGCACACATCTCGTAGTCACATCATAGTCATCACATAGCTATCCAGTCATCACTCCTACTAATAGGGACACTATCGAAAATACAAATCCAAAAGCACGTGATCTCACAATCAATGCCTCGGTGCTCAAGCTATAGGCAAAACCCGACCTTAAGTCCTCAAGACTAGCCCAACATCAACACACAGAGATCAGATCTTGCCCCTCAATCAGGGAATCACAAGCCATCGATACACGTCTGATACTGAGCGCTCATGCGTGCATACAAATGCGTGGAAGGAATTTCAAGAGGTACGTTTCAAGCTGAATCAAGGACGCACGATAAGAATTCAAGATTGTGAAGTTTTTCCTAAAGGTTCTGCAGCCTCCCAAGGATAAGTACAGACGTTTCTGTACCAATCTGCGAGACTCTACTAAACCTGCTCATGACTCGTGAGACCTATGTAACCTAGGATTTGATACCAACTTGTTATGACCCAAACACCGACCCGGTCGTGATGGAGCCTATCATGAAACTAGGCAAGCCGACATAACTCCCAAATCAACCATTATTCAATAAAAGTTATTTTGATACCATTTATTAATCAATAATCTCATGATGTTAATTTAAAAGAATAGTGCGGAATAAATACACAAGCCCGACATCGGGGTGTCACTAATCATGAGCCTCTGCTAAAATCTGAATACAACAAAAAGTCTGAAAATGTAATAATTATAGTATAATTAAAACAAGAGGGAGAAGAGTTGTGCTGCGAACGTCGGGCAACTACCATGCTAAACTCTGATGACTCTGCCTCTGAGCGATCAACACCTGCTACCGTATTCAGAAATACCTAATTCTGTACACAAGGCGCAGGGAATAACGTGAGTAGTCCAACTCAGTAAGTAATAAAAGTAAATAAGGTCTGAGCGGTAAGAAATCACGTAAACCACATCATGGCACCATAGAGGATACTGCATATTTCCAAAAAAAACAAGTTCAAATCAAATCATTTCGTTAAACTTCCAACTTCAGTAAAATCATTTGGAAAATACCTTTCTAACCTTTTCAATAGAGGTTTAATGAAATATATATGTAGTGAAAGTGATGAAAATTATAATCGGCCCCTCTGGCAAAACATAGTTCGTATACAGCTCCTCGGCAAAACAGAAATTCATAACCATTTCATAACTTAAAAATTTCAAAGTAAATGAGAGTTGTTTAAAGCATTTGTTCAACAATTTCAATAGAGGCTCGGTCTAAAGATGAGTGAAAGCAGTAATTAAATCAACATATTCAATAGAAACTCACTTTAAGGAGGAGTGAAACCCGGAAATTCATAAACAGACCCCTCAGGCAAATCATCACTCGTATACATGAATATATAGCCCCTCGGGAAAGCCTCTCAGTCACTCATGACTCAACTCTTATCAATCAGCACTCACACTCAGCACTCACGCTCAATAGGTACCATATAATAACCGCTGCGCCGTGCAGCCTGATCCATATATATAGTTGACTGCGCTCACTGGGGGTGTGCAGACTCAGGAGGGGCTCCTACAGCCCAAGCGCTATATCGCTACGGCGTGCAACCCTATCCATATATCGCTGCAGCGTGCAGCCCAATCCATATACTTATATACATACATACATATATATATATATATATATATATATATATATATATATATATACTGTTGCGGTGTGTAGCCCTATCCATAAATATATAATCCTCACCACTAGGCCCTCGACCTCTCTCAGTCATTAACCTCACGATCAGACCCTCGGTCTATCTCAGTCATCAATCTCACTATCAGGCCTTCGGCCTCTCTCAGCCATCAATCTCACAAGTCACTCGGATTATCAGTAAAATAGGGCGTTCAGCTCAAATATCACTTATAGTGTCAAAATTTAGTAAATAAGGCTGAGTTAGGAAATTACAAAAATGCAGCATGACTGAGTACAGTTATTAAGTCAAAACAGTGAGGAAAAGGTAGTGAAAGTCCCATAAGGGTCCAAACCAATCGGCACGAGGCCCAAACATAGCATTTAGCCTAAAACATGGTAATAACAAACAATTTTCAATCAAACACATCACTAAACAGTCATACGGAATGGACTAAGTCACAATCCCCAACGGTGCACGACCCCACACTCGTCATCTAGCGTGTGTGTCACCTCAAAATAGCACAACGATGTGAAATCCAGGGTTTCAAACCCTCAAGACAGCATTTACAATCATTACTTACCTCTATCCGGTCCACACTCTAGCTCGCGATGCCTTTGCCTCTCGAATCAGCCTCCAATTGCTCTGAATCTAACCAAAATCAGTTCCACATCATTAATACATGCTAAAGGAACAAAGCCCAAGCGAAAATAATCGAATTAACTCAAAAATCCCGAAATTGGCCAAACTCGGCTCTCGAGCCCACGTCTCGAAATCCAATAAAAATACATCAATAGATTCCTCATCCTCCCACGAGTCTATACATACCAAGACCATCAAAATCGGACCTCAAATGGCCTCTCAAATCCCCAATTCAACTCTCCAATTTTTTTTCAAATTTTCATCCCAATTTCCCAAATTAAATGATAAAAAGTGAGATAAAATCATGGTAATAAACCAAATTTGGGTGAAGAACACTAACCCCAACCCATTCTCTGAAAATCCCCTCCAAAATCGTCTTCTCCCGAGCTCCATAGCTCCAAAAATACAAAAATGGCTGAAATCCTCGAAGTAGAGTACTTTATAAAGTTGCCCAGGCCTCCTCTTTTGCAAACGCTAGATGACCATCGCATCTGCGATGAAGAAAAATATCGGCTCCCAAAATGCTCTACGCGTTCGCGACACAAGCCATGCGAACGCAATACCTATGCGAACGCAACATCTTCATCGCGAACGCGAAGAACACAGCATCACAACATCGCGAACGTGACACCAAAAGCGCGAACGCGAAGACAGAATTCACCACCTCAGAGAACATCCTTTGCAAATGTGAGTCCCTGACCACGAACGCGAAGAACAAATCATCTGCAACCAAAAATCAGCAAAAACTGCCAAGTCCAAAGTCCAAAATTGATCTGTTTAACCACATGAAACTCACTCGAGGCCCTCAGGACCTCAACCAAACATGCCAACATATCCCATAACATTATTCAAACTTGTTCCAACCTTTGGATCGCTCAAAACAACATCAAACACCAAATTTACATTGGATTCATGCATAAGCATTCCAAAAATTTCGAAATTCTGCTTTCGATCAAAATGTCCATCAAACTTCGTCCGAATAACTTGAAATTTTTGCACACACGTCACAAATGACACAGCGGACCTACTCCAACTTTCGGAATTCCATTCCGACCCCTATATCAAAATGTCACCTATCAATCGGAAAATTTCAATTTTGCCAATTCAAGCCTAAACCTTCTACGGGCCTCCAAAAAACATTTCGATCACGCTCCTAAGTCCGAAATCACCTAACAGAGCTGACCAAATCATAAAAATTACAATACAAGATCATATACTAACAAGTCAAAACTTGGTCAAACCTTTCAAATTTTAAGTTTCAAACTGAGAACTGTTCTTCCAAATTCATTCTGATTACCCTGAAAACCAAATCCGATGAATTACATAATTCATAATACATCACACGGGTGTCCGATAACTGACGAGCAACAAGCAAAAGCTCAAAACGACCGGTCAGTTTGTTACAAGACTATTAAAGCTCAGTAAATTTCTGCTAGGATCTTTGGTATGATAGTGCCATTGGCCTCTTTTATCATGAAGTCAGTCACTCCTGCAAGCCCCAGCTCTATATGTTTGTCACTCCTTGGGCATATTAGAGTGCCTAAAAATGCCACGACGAAGGCCATTCCTAGGCGTGCTTCCCATTTGTTTTTATTTCCGTGATGACTCAAACCGGTGTCCGAAGCCTCAAATACGCTGGGGTCCCCATAACGATGGTATAAGAAGTGGAATGTGTAGAATCCTTCCAAATTTCCATCTTTAACTTCCCAGCTAATACTTAGAAGGTCCAAAAACTTATGAGAGATCAATGTTCTTGGTTCTACTGGATATCGGTGCCTGAGGCTCCCATCAAGACCAACATAACCTGCTATCTCTTCTAGTGTAGGAGATAACTCAAAACCGCAGAGATGGAATACATTGTGTGTCGGGTCCCAAAACGGTATCAAAGCTTCGATTATATCCACCGTTGGTTTAATTTTCAAAAGACCAGTGAGTCCACCTAAAGCCTTTGTCACAACACTCTTGTTGACCTTCCCTAGGTCATTCCACCACAGGTGGAGTCCTAAAGGGAATTCCTCTACGACTCGAAAAGGTAGATTTTTAACAGTGCTCTTCCTGCACATTTTATTTAAGGCGCCTGATTAAAAACATGTGATTTATTTTGACCCCAAATGAAAGATTATATTTTTGCAAAATGTAACTCAAATAGCTCAAGGCCACCTTTGCAAATACGGTCCTTCAGCACTTCAGAAGGGAAGATTTTAGGGATGTGTTTGCTAAGTGGCCAAAAAATTAGAAAATATGACCATAGGTGGCTATTCTTGCAAACACGGACTTCCGGCATCCCGTTGGGATATTTCTGGCTATTTGGACAAAAACGGAATCTCCTAACTTTATTTATGACAAAAATGACAATATTTCATATTTTTGGTTATTTTTTTTTGCATAAAGCGGGGTTGGACCCGATGAGGGTTGCATTATCTCACATTCGGTGAGAATCAAACCCGCGTAGTTTGGTAAGCTTTGATGCAACATAAAAATATGAAATATTTTGAAATAATTTTTCCTTCTTTTCTTTTTTTTTTCGAAATTTCGGCAGAGTTTCGGGATATTTTGAGCACCAGGTTTTTAAAAAATATGTAATTTTCTCTCTCCTACCTCAATCTTGATTTTTCTTGACTTTTCTTCCTTATTCTAGAAGCCGGTCAACATGCAAACCGAAGCAAATAAATATACAAGTAGCACGTAAAATGCATCAAGATGATCATTTTATTTCGGGTACACCTATCCTAGACGGACCCAACCCCTGTGTTGAGTCCCCAAAGTCAAATACATGTGATGCAAACAAGCGTTCCTAATAGGGATCCGGCATGAGGCTATGTTATTCTAGGTTTAAAACCTAGGTGTATTGTACTATAACTTGCTTACCCGAGCGGACAACTCAAGTCGGTGGGCAACGTACTGGGAATACAGAAACTTCACCGGCTTTGCAACTTGTCTAAACCTCGTTCTAAAATTGGGATATGACTCTAACAGAAAAGAAGCCAAACGAAGTGCACGCTTCCCAGATGATTTAGAATACTCAGAGAGAAGAGGGTTTCGTAGCAGTTTATATACAGTTCACTCAATATCAAAGCGGTAAAAAGAGACATTTAGCATATCAGGTTCACACACGTAAAAATCAGATAATAAATAAAATGCCAACTATCACAATTATTCTAAGCTCAAATTCTTGAACCCTGAACCAGAGATTCTGGGTTCCATCCCCAGCAGAGTCGTCAGAGCTGTCACACCTCCTTTTTACCCGAGGAGGATATAATTGAGTTTTTTCAATTAAAGTAACATAAATAGAAATGGGATTATTTATTTATTTAGAGTCACCATTTGTAATAATTTATGGTGTCCCAAGTCACCGATTTAATTTAAATCTCAAATCGAGGAAAGTTGACTCTTATTAAAAAGTCTTCGAAACTAGAAAACTAGGTAAGAAATTTTGTTAACCCGGAAGAAAGTGTTAGGCATTCCCGGATTTTGTGGTTCTAGCACGGTCACTTAACTATTAATAATTGGCTTAATTATCTGATTTATTATATGTTTTAAGCCTATTGTGCATTTTAACTTTATAACCGCTTTTAATTATTTATGGAGTTATTTTGAAACAAGTCACGATTGTCTTACACTTGCCATTTTGAAATACATTACAAACCATGCTGCATGAAATGCACCCGCGATTTGCGACATATTTATTTTATTATTATTATTCAAAGTTATTTTGATTGGATCACATGAAATGCACACCCGGATTTGGGAATTACGCATCATAACTATGTCACGGGAACCGTATCCATAGTCACGATGATTTATTATTAATCACGCGTAAATCAAAAACTACGATGTTCACATTATTTCGTAAACTATTTTGAGATTATTGTAAAAAAGTCCATGGGTGTATTTGGAATACAAGGAGTTTATCTATTTGGGGTAATATATCAACTAATTATTATGGACCCAACTGAGAGAAGTGGGCCAATTAAAGGTTTACAAAATCTGGCCCAGTTTCGATTTTAAATAGACTGGGACTGTCGTGATATTGTTCAACATAAAAAAATGCAAGGCACATATTGTCCAAGTCCAACTTAGTTCACACGAGAATGCAAATTACATAGGAAGATTATTGCATTCGAGTTTAAATTAACGATACTAATATGTTTTCTAACATCTTAAATCACAATTAGAATTACACTAACAAAAAATAGGTTCATAATCAGGGCCAAGTTTTTGGGTTTAGTACCCAGGCCCGGCTGCCTGGGTCCAAACTTGTTTAGGTAATTCCCTAATTAGGCCAATTTATAAGGCTGGCCCATCTCGTGTGATCCCTATTCCAGATAATCTGGAGAAAACAAGTCATCTTTCCAACTCACAAATGGATTACTTAATTTAAAATTTACAAAGATACTCTAACCAACAGATATTAATCACTGTATTTGAATTTAAGCATTATTACAACACATTCCATACTAATTTTATACAAATCAGCTCGTTAGTAAATAATCCCTAAATCTAAATCACAGAACATCTTAGATAAGGTTGTATGCTTTTAAACAAAAAAATATTCTGTTATATCAAAACAATACCCAACATGGTTCTGGGCTCTTTCCCTTGTTACAATCTTTCAAACAGGCTTCGAGTTATAAAGGCAGCTACAGAGCTATTTTGCAAATCAGTATTTTGGTTCCAACCCAAATAATTTCAGAGCTTTCCTCTCTTGTTACAACTCCATATACAATCAGAAAAATAAAAATTTTGTTATGAAGAAGGTTTGTTAGCACTATATTGCAATAAAGTAATGAAACAATAGATAGTTCTTACAAAAATAGTCTAAATCACAACCCATGATGCAAGCACAAGCATGGCAAAAAAATATCACATATCATTTAAACCAAACAGAATAATCTGAAAGAGAAGTAGTTCTTATTGCACCATTCATTGAATAACAAAGGAAAAACTTGAAACAAGTTCAAAACTAATAGGCTAGAGCAATAGGCATAACACTAATCATGAACAAACACCATATCTCATTTCTAAATAACAACATGAATGATCCTAGGTGAAGAAATTACATACCTATAACAGCAAAACGAAAGGGAAACAAAAATGAAATTCTGGCTGAAGCTAGAGAGGAAACACCAACAAGAAACAAGCAACACCGCAAGAAATTAGCCAAGAAACCAAAGAAACAATAGCTGACTTGAGTGCCCAGAATCGGAATAGACAGTATTAGGGTGAACCAGTAAGAAAATTTTAACCAAAAAAAGCTAATGTTGAGAGCAAGAAAATGCAAGGAGCTTTTTCTTTTTCTCTTCTGTATGTTTATTCAAAGGAACTTTTTAGATGAATATGCTAATGTATGTGTGTGTGAGTGAGTGGTGGTCTATTTCTTATATAGAATGCTCAAAGATAGCATAAAGAAGGAATATTCTACCCTAAAATTCTGAAATGTCAGATAGTACATCATCTTTTAACATATTTGGTACAACTGTCTGTCCTTTTTTACCCAAATTCAGCATTTTCATATTAAAAATAGGAACATCTGTCAAATACTAGAACCTTCTGATATTTTTCCCCATTTTAACTTCCCAATTTACCCTTTTAAGTTCTTATTATTGACTTTCTAACCCAATTTAACCTAATTTCAATCATTTGATTACAAATTAACCACTTCTAAAACCTCCTAGAACCATCTAAGCAACTCTAGACTTGGATTCCCCGAATTGTTTTTCAATTAAGCCTCTTAAACATTTGTTATTACCTTTTTCAATTCTTTGAACCATTTAAAACTTAAAAACAATCAAGTGAAACTTAATCAAGGCAGCCCAGCTAAAGCACATATCTTAATTTAAACCCAAGCTAATCACTAAATCAAGGAACTTAGTTAATTTACCTTATAAAATCAAACCAAACTGGAAAAAAAAGAAAAAATAGTAACAAAAGAGAAACATGAACAATGATGCAATAAAACCTAATAGCTAACCTAATTAAACAAATCATGCAATTAAACTAAATAACAACTAATTTACTTCAAACAAATAATTTAGCATGCTTTTAGATTATTTAAGATTAGCCTAATCATTAAGTTCCAGACAAAAACTAATTAATCAACACATGACTTCAACTAAACCTAAAGCCCAAACACATGCACAATTAGAGAAAAGGAGAAAGCAAGAACAAGAGAAAGAAACGAGGGAGAAAGAACAGGAAATATACCTAGCTGGCTTAAAAAAGACTCGGGCAAATCCGAAAAGCTCCGAAATAGATCAAAAATACATTAATCAAACGTTCTTGTTGAGAACGATCAACTGGCGTAGATTTCAATCCAAATCGAGTCTTGAAAACTCAAAGGAAAACATAAAAAGTTGGAAAAAAAGTGTAAGCTAGGGTTTCTGTGCTTTTTAGATCCAGGATTCGAGTGATTTGGTGAGGAATTTGGGGACACTAAGGGTGGATTAGTGAAGAGGAGAGGCTAGGGCTTATCTAGTTAAGTTTTGGGGTGGTTCGCCACCGTGAGGCAATTTTCGGGCGGCGGAATAGGACAGAGCCGGTGAGGGGTTCAAGGGCGGCTAGGGTTTTGAGTATCTGAAATGCGAGAAGGGAGAATGAGACGGATTTAAGGTTTGGGGGGGGGGGGGGGGGTCGGACCACAACAAGAGAATCTCCCACATGAGCAAAAACATAAACAAAGAACTTAAAGAATTCCGAGATACGCCCAAATGCGGGGCAAAATAAGAGGACACATAAGAATAAGTGGAGCCTGGATCGAATAAAACTGATACACCTCTATGATAATACCTGTGATGATAGAATCAGAGGCAACAACCTCGGTACGGGCAGGAAGAGCATAATATCTGGCATGGCCTCCCCTTCTAGGGTGACCTCTACCTCCCCGACCTCCACCTCTAGCTGGCTGGGCAGGTGGGGTAGCAACTAGTGCTGTGATCATAGCCTGAGAACTCTGCGAAGCACACTATGGCTAAGAAGTCTGTGGAGGTGCACCACTCTTATGTTTGGGGCAATCCCTTACCATATGGCATGTGTCACCACACTCAAGACAAGCTCTGGGAGGATGTGACTGGCTCGGGCCAGGTCTGCTGAACTGACCATTGAAAGAACCACGTGTAGGAGGCGCACTAGATACTGGAAGTGCATAATAAGGCACCTGAGGCCTAGGAGGAGCTGGAATACCACTGGATGCTGGACGAGCTAAATAAACAGGGCGACTCATATAACCCCTACCGTGACGAACTGCAGCTAGAGCACAGGCGCAAGAATAATGGCTCGACTCTCGAGACCTCTTGGCCTCCCTTCCCTCTTTATCCCGAGCATGCATACCCTCCACTCTCCTAGCAATGCTAACCACCTGCTGATAAGAAATATCCATCTCCAACTCACGAGCCATCCTAGACCAGATGTTGGGAATGAGTCCCTCAATAAATTGGCGAACTCTATCACGAACTGTAGCAACCAAGGCTAGTGCATGCCTAGCTAAGTCAGTGAAACGGACAATATACTCCAAAACAGTCATAGTGCCCTGGCGCAAATGCTCAAACTCTACGCGCCATGCGTCCCTGAGGATTTGAGGAACAAACTCTCTCAGGAACATATCTGAAAACTGAGTCCAAGTAAGGGATGCTAGCTCAGCTGGACTGTCCAACTCAAAAGTACGCCACCACTGACAGGCGGCTCCTCGAAGCTGGAAGGCAATGAAAGAAACCCCACTCGATCCTGATATACCCATAGTGCGGAGGATACGATCACACTCCTCCAGAAATCCTAAGGAATCATCTAATGCTAAACCACTTAATACATGAGGCTTGTACTTCTTGAACCTCTCAAGCCTCTGCTGCTCATCCTCTGAAGTCGCTGCCCTGTCCTCGGGCTGATCTGGAACTGCAGGCGGTACCGATATAACCTCTAGGATCTGATCAACTTGGGCTCGCTGCTCAGGAGTTTAGGCGGCTGGAGTCTGTGCTCTTCCCCCCACCTGGGATGTGGATGCAGTAAGGGGAATTAGCCCTGCCTGAGCTAGAGTGGTGTACATGCTCACGAACTGTGCAAGAGTCTCCTGAAGATTTGGAATAGTAGTAGCAGTAGTCGTATCAGGTGCCTGGACTCCGACTAGAGCTGCTGGTGGCTCCTCTGTGGCAGCTCGTGTGGGTGCTCTGGCTGCACCGCATCCTCGGCCTCAACCCTGGACCGACCTCTAACAGCTCTAGTAGGGGGCACGGTTGCCTGGTCATCTCCGGTAGCACGTGTTCTCACCATATGTGAGAGAATAGAAGATAGAAGTTTAGAATTGTGATATCAAAAATCTCGTACGACAAGGAAACCAAATGAAGTGGAATTTTCCTAACATTTACATAGCCTCTCGTGGATAAGTACAGACGTCTCTGTACCAATTTGCGAGACTCTAATAAACTGGCTTGTGATTCATGACTCCTATGAACTTAAAGCTCTGATACCAACTTGTCACAACCCAAGTTTGTCCTCCATGAACTGTCGTGATGGCACCTAGTCTCTACGATTAGGTAAGCCTAACAATTGCGGAAAACTAACAAAAACTGAAGATAAATAAATATAGAATCGTTTAAGATGTCGCTCGTCATATACTAATACAAGATCTCAAAAACTAAACAACTTTCCAAACTCAAATTCTCATGAAATCACAAGCTATGAATACTACATAGTGCTCTAACTCCAGAATGTCTAGATCAAAGTAAATACAGAAGGGCTATAACTACTAGAGAGAATGAAGAGGGGCTCTTCGATCTGCGGATGGGGAAGATATACCTCAAAGTCTCTGGGGAATCGCCTCGTCTCAATGTTGATAGGGCTGAGTCGAAGAACCTGGATCTGCACAGAAAGGGCATGAGTACACTACAACGGTGATCAGTAAGTGCCAAGTCTAACCTCGGTCGGGTAGTGATAAGGAAAGTTAGGGCCTTACTAAATATAGATGAAAAACAAGGTAAGACTGTATAAAATATGACAATATAATTTAGTGCTAACAATATAAAGTAACACAGGATTATAAGAAATAACAATAACTACAACAGAGAGAGAAATCACAAAGAGAATATATCTCCACACAGAAATAGCAACGGGGGATCTCGCAGGATACCGTCTTGTAGTCCCCAAATATAAATATCCAGTGGATCTCCCGGGTGTCGTTCCGTAGTCCAACTCATAGTGCGCGGGGATCTACCGAAATCCAGATTCATAGTCCCAAATGTAAATACCCAGTACCGAAGGAATCTACTGGGTGAAGTCCCGTAGTTCCAATATAAATGTGCAGGGGGATCTACTGGAATACAAATCCTTAGTCTCAAAGTAAACATGCAGGGGGATCTCCTGGGATACCGTCTCATAGTCCCAAAGTAAACACACAACAGCAACACGAACAATATTCAATTCAATTCAAATTTCATACCAAGGTAAAGTAGGTATTTCTAACCTAGCACTACATAGACTTCAATTAAAGCAGTTTGAGCAAGTAAGGCAATTAAGTCAATTAGACATGCTTCCCTAAGCTACCAGTAGGCTTAAATTGCAAGTAGTATAAACAGGGAGAGAAACACAGTTATAGTTACTTAATGAAAATAGGATTTTCAACAATTAGCACAAGTACGGACACATCACCTCACGTAGAAGGCATTTCATATATCAACAATAACATATCCTAAGGGTAGTTTCCCCCACACAAGGTTAGGCATGCAACTTACCTCGAACCAGCTCAATCAGCTCGAAACCACGTTCTTGCCACGAGTATCCGACTCCAAATTGCCCAAATCTATTTAAAGTAATTACATAATGTAAATACAACTTCAAGTAACTAATTAAACTAATTAATTCGAAGCTAATATGCAAAATAAGGAAAATCGCCCAAAAAGCCCCCTGAGCCAATGTCTCGGAATCGGGTAGAATTTATAAATTTGAAATCCTCACACTCTCACGAGTTCATATATAAAGAAATTACTCTAATCTGACATCAAAATCTTGATCATAACTCCAAAATTAAGCCTAAGAACTTTTCCAATTTCTCTTAAAATTTTCACCCCAAATTCGAATTTAAAGGACAAAACTAAGATTAGATTATAGTTCTAGGATCAAAAATAAGATAGAAATCGTTACCCAATGCTTCTCCTTCAAAAACTCTTGAGAAATCTCCCTCAACTGAGCTCCAAATTTTTTTTCCAAGTTTTGATTTCAAACCCTCGTTTCTTCCCGTTTTCTGACCAGCGAATCCACTTCTGCCGCTAAACTACCGCACATGCGGTCCCACACTTGCGGAGAAGGTATCACAGGTGGGAAAAATCACTTAACTGGTTAGGTCTGCATCTGTGGTCCTTTGGCCGCATCTACGGTCACCCAGCCGCACCTGCATTTTCCTGGAGCCTGGACCAATTCCGCTTCCGCGGTCACCAAGCCGCTTCTGCGGCGCCGTACCTGCGGTCCCACACATGCGGGTGCGGTTATGACAGGTTCAGTACTCAGATTTTTGCCTAAGTCCAAAATCAACTTTCGTTAAGCACCCAAAATTCACCCGAGGCCCCCGGGACCTCAACCAAACATGCCAACCAATCCTAAAACATCTACGAACTTATTCTCACCCTCGAATCACATCAAACAACGCTAAAATGACAAATCACTCTCCAATCCAAACCTAAGGATTCCCAAAACTTTCAAATATCGCTTTCGTTCAAAAAGTCTATCAAACCTCATCCGAATGACCTGAAATTTTGCACACACGTCACATTCAACCTTACGGAGCTACTCCAACTCTCGGAATTCCATTCCGATCCCTAGATCAAAATCTCACTATCGAACCGAAAACTTCAAAAATTCAACTTTCGGAATTTCTAAATAAGCTACGGACCTCCAATACACAATCCGAACACGCCCCGAAACCCAAAATCACCCAACGGAGCTAACGGAACCAACGAAATTCCATTCCGAGGTCGTCTTTGCACTGCTCCGACTACTGTCCAAATTCTAAAGCTTAAACTCTCATTTAGGGACTAAGTATCCCAAAACACTCCGAAACTCAAGATGAACCTTTCCGACAACTTACAATAGCAGAAACAAAGACGAGGAATGCAGTAAATACGGGATCAGGGCATAAATTCTTAAAAGGACCTGCTTGGCCATTACATCCTCCCCCTCTTAAAACATTTGTTCATCCTCGAACGAGCATAAAGACATACCTGAAGCAGTGAAAGGATGAGGGTAATGACTACGCATATCCTGCTCGGTCTCCCAAGTCGCCTCCTCGACCGGCTGACCCCGCTACTGAACCTTCACTGATGCAATATTCTTTGACCTCAGCTTCCGAACCTGCCTGTCCAATATTTCCACTGGTTCCTCAATATAAGATAGATTCTTATCCAACTGGACTGAACTAAAATCCAATATGTATGACAGATCGTTGTGATACTTCTGGAGCATCAAAACATGAAATACCGGATGAACTCCTGCCAAGCTGAGAGGTAAGGCAAGCTCATAAGCAACCTCCCCAACACGCCTCAATATTTAAAAAGGACCAATAAACCTCGAACTCAATTTCCCCTTCTTCCCAAATCTCATAACGCTCTTCATAGGTGAAACCCGAAGTATAACCCGCTCTTCAACCATATAGGAAACATCACGAACCTTCCGATTTGCATAACTCTTCTGTCTGGACTAGGCTGTACAGAGTCTATCCTGAATCACCTTAACCTTCTCCAAACCATCCTGAACCAAGTCTGTTCCCAATAATCTAGCCTCACCCGGCTCAAACCAACCCACCGGGGATATACACCGCCCACCATACAAAGCCTCATACGATGCCATCTGAATGTTGGACTGATAACTGTAGTTGTAGGCAAACTCCGCAAATAGCAAGAACTGATCTCAAGACCCTCCAAACTCCATCACACACGCACGGAGCATATCCGCAAGAATTTGAATAGTGCGCTCCGACTGTCCGTCCGTCTGGGGTGAAATTCTATGCTCAACTCCACCCGAGTACCTAACTCATTTTGTACAGCCCTCCAGAACTGCAATGTGAATTGAGTACCTCTATCTGAAATGATGGAAACTAGAATACCATATAGACGGACAATCTCCTGGATATAAATCTCCGTCAACCGCTCCAAAGAATAAGTAGTACACATAGGAATGAAGTGCACGGACTTGGTCAGCCGATCCATAATCACTCAAATGGCATTGAACTTCTTCAAAGTCCGTGGGAGTCCAACTACGAAGTCCATAGTGATCTTCTCCCGCTTCTACACTGGAATCTCTATCTATTGAAGTAACCCATTAATATCTGGTGCTCATACTTTACCTGCTGACAATTGAGGCACCGAGCTACAAACCCAACTATATCTTTCTTCATCTGCCTCCACCAATTGTGTTATCTCAAATCCTGGTACATCTTCGCGGCACCCGGATGGATGAAATACCGCAAATTGTGGGCCTCCTCTAGAATCAACTTTCGAAGCCCATCAACATTGGGTACACAAACCCGACCCTGCATCTTCAATACCCCGTCATCACCAATAGTCACATCTCTAGCATCGCCAAGCAGGACCTTGTCCTTGAGGATAAGCAAATAAGGGTCATCATACTAACACTCCCTGATACGATCAAATAAGAAAGACCGAGAGACCGCGCAAGCTAGGACTCGACTAGGCTTTGAAAGATCCAATCTCACAAACTAACTGGCTAAGGCCTGAACATCCATCACCTTCGGTCTCTCCACTGCTTGTAAATAAGCCAAACTCCCCAAACTCTCTGCCCGATAACTCAAAGCATCGGCCACCACATTGGCCTTGCCTGGGTGATACAAGATAGTGATATCATAGTCCTTCAACAACTCTAACCACCTCCTCTGGCGCAATTTAAGATCCTTTTGCTTGAGAAGGTTCTACAAGCTCCAGTGATCCGTATAGATCTCACAAGGGACACCATACAAATAATGACACCAGATCTTCAAGACGTGAACAATAGCAGCTAACTCGAGATCATGGACAGGATAATTCTTCTCATATACCTTCAACTGTTTGGACACATAGGCAATCACCCTGCCATCCTGCATCAATACCGCTCTAAGGACAATCCTCAAGGCATCACAATAGACAGTGTAAGACCCCGAACTTGTAGGCAATATCAAAACTAGGGTTGTAGTCAAAGTTTTCTTGAGCTTCTGGAAGCTCACCTCACACTCTTTCGTCCACTGGAATGGAGATCTAGGTCAGTCTGGTCATAGGTGTTATAATCGATGAAAACCCCTCAACAAACCGACGGTAATAACCCGCCAAACCAAGAAAACTACGGATCTCTACAGCTGAGGATGGTCTAGGCCAACTCTGCACTACTTCCACTTTCTTCGAATCCACCCGTATACCCTCACTCGATACCACGTGACCCAAGAAAGACACAGAATCCAACCAAAACTCACATTTTGAGAACTTTGCATATTACTTCTTTTCCCTCAAAGTTTAAAGCACTGTCCTCATGTCCTGCTCATGATCTTCTCGACTCCGGGAATACACCAAAATATCATCAACAAAGACAATGACGAACGAGTCAAGATATGGCCGGAACACACTGTGCATCAAATGCATAAAGGCTGCTGGGGCATTAGTCAACCCAAATGACATAACAAGGAACTCGTAATAACCATACCGAGTCTTGAAAGCCATCTTTGAGATATCTGGCTCTCGAATCTTTAACTGATGGTAACCTAAACGCAAGTCAATCTTAGAAAACACTCATGCACCCTGTAACTAGTCAAACAGATCATCAATACGAGGCAAAGGATAACGGTTCTTCACTATAACTTTGTTCAACTTGCGATAATCAATGCACATACGCATAGAACCATCTTTCTTCTTCACAAACAAGATAAGAGCACCCCAAGGAGATACACTGGGCCGAATAAAACCCTTATCCAGTAATTCCTGTAACTGCTCCTTCAACTCAGGAGGAGCCATACGATATGGAGGAATAGAGATAGGCTGAGTGCCCGGCAACAGATCAATGCCAAAATCAATATCTCTGTCGGGTGGCATACCGGGAAGATCAACTAGAAACACATCAAGGAAGTCCCGTACTACTGGAACTGAATCAACTATAGGGGTATCGACACTAAAATCCATCGCATAGGCTAGATATACGTCACACCCCTTCTCATCCATTCTATGAGCTTTAAGGAAAGAAATAACTCTACTGGAAGTGTGACCTAAAGTAACCCTCCACTCAACTCGTGGAATACCTAGCATAGCCAGCGTTACGGTTTTGGCTTGACAATCAAGAATAGCATAATAGGGTGACAACTAGTCCATGCCTAAGATAACATCGAAATCTACCATGTTGAGCGATAAAAAATTGGCTTTGATCTCAAAACCACTAAGAGCAATCAAACACGGCCGATATACGCGATCCACAACAAGAGAATCTACCACAGGAGTAGAAACATAAATAGGGAAACTCAAAGAATCCCGAGATACACCCAAATGCGAGGCAAAATAAGAGGACACATAAGAATTAGTGGAGCTTGGATCGAATAAAACCGATGCATCTCTATGACAAACCATGACAATACCTGTGATGACAAAATCAGACGCAACAACATCGGTACGGGAAAGAAAGGCATAATATTTGGCCTGGCCTCCACCTCTAGGGTGACCTCTACCTCCCCTACCTCCACCTTTAGCTCGTTGGGTAGGTGGGGTAGCAACTGGTGCTGTGATCATAGCCTGAGAACTCTACAGAGTACGATGTGGCTGAGAAGTCTATGGAGGTGCACCCCTTCTAAGTTTGGGGCAATCCCTCACCATATGGCATGTGTCACCACACTCAAGACAAGCTCTGGGAGGATATGGTGTCTGTGACTGGCTCGGGCCAGGTCTGCTGAACTGACCACTGAAAGCACCCTGTGCAGGAGGCGTACTAGATACTAGAGGTGCATAATAAGGCTCTTGAGGCCTAGGAGGAGCTGGAATACCACTGGCTATTGGAAGAGCTGAATGAACGGGGCAACTTATATAACCCTACCATGATGAACTGTAGCTGAAGCATGGGCACCAGAATAATGGCCCGACTCTCGAGACCTCTTGGCCTCCCTCTCCTCTCTATCCCGAGCGTGCATACCCTCCACTCTCCAAGCAATGCTCACCACCTGTTGATAAGAAATATCCATCTCCAACTCACGAGCCATGCTAGACCTGATGCTGGGAATGAGTCCCTCAATAAATCGGCAAACTCTCTCACGAACTGCAGCAACCAAGGCTGGTGCATGCCTAGCCAAGTTAGTGAAACGGACATCATACTTTGAAATAGTCATAGTGCCCTAGGGCAAATACTCAAACTCTACGCGCCATGCGTCCCTAAGGCTTTGAGGAACAAACTCTCTCAATAACATATCTGAAAACTGAGTCCAAGTAAGGGATGCTGCCTCAGCTGGACTGTCCATCTCAAAAGTACGCCATCACTGGTAGGCTGCTCCTCGAAGCTGGAAGGTAATGAAGTAAACCCCACTCGATCCTGATATACCCATAGTATGGAGGATAGAGTGACATTCCTCCAGAAATCCCAGGTCATCATATGATATTAAACCACTAAATATAGGAGGCTTGTACTTCTTGAACCTCTTAAGCCCCAGCTGCTCATCCTCTAAAGTCGCTGCCCTGTCTTCGGGCTGATTTGGAACTACAGGTGGTACCGGTGTAACCTTTGGGATCTGATCAACCTAGACTCACTGCTCAGGAGTGCAGGTGGCAGGAGTCTGCAGTCCTCCCCCGGCCTGGGATGTGGATAAAGCAAGGGGAATCAGCCCTGCCTGAGCTAGAGTGGTGTACATGCTCACGAACTGTGCAAGAGTCTCTTGAAGATCTAGAATAGAAGTAGCAGTAGCCGTATCAAGTGCCTGGACTCCGGCTGGAGCTATTGGTGTCTCCTATGTGGCAGCTCGCATGGGTGCTCTGGCAGCATCGCGTGCGCGTCCTCGGCCTTTACCCCGGCCCCAACCTTTGACAGCTCTAGCAACGGGCACGGGTGCCTGGTCATCTCCGGTAGTACGTGTCCTCACCATCTGTGAGAGAATAGAAGATAGAAGTTTAGAATTGTGATATCAAAAATTTCGCACGATAAGGAAATAAAATGAAGTGGAATTTTCCTAACAGTTACATAGCCTCTCATGGATAAATACAGACGTCTCCGTACCGATCTGCGAGACTCTAATAAACTGGCTTGTGATTCATGACTCCTATGAACCTAAAGCTCTGATACCAACTTGACACGACCCAAGTTCATCCTCCGTGAACTGTTGTGATGGCACCTAGTCTCTACGACTAGGTAAGCCTAACAATTGCGGAAAGAGAAAACAATTGCGGAAAAACTAACAAAGACTGAAGATAAATAAATATAGAAGCGTTTAAGATGTCGCTCGGCATATACTAATACAAGATCTCAAAACCTGAACAACTTCCTAAAACCAGAAATCTCATGAAATCACAAGCTATCAATACTAAATAGTGCACTAACTCCAGAATGTCTAGATCAAAGTAAATACAGAAGGGCTATAACTACTAGAGAGAATGGAGAAGGACTCATCGGTCTTCAGACGCGGCAAATATACCTCAAAGCCTCTAGGGAATCGCCTCACCTCAAGGATGATAGGGCTGAGACGAAGAACCTGGATATGCACATGAAAAATATGCGTAGAAAGGGCATGAGTACACCACAGGGGTACTCAATAAATGCTAAGCCTAACCTCGGTCGGGTAGTGACGAGGAAAATCAGGGCCCTACTCAATATAGATGAAAAACAAGGTAAGACTATATAGAATATGACAATATAATTAAGTGCTAACAGTATGAAGTAACACAGGATAATAAGAAATAACAACAACTACAACAGAGATAGAAATCACAGAGAGACTATAACTCCACATAGAAATAGCAACCGGGGATCTCCCAGGATACCGTCCTGTAGTCCCCAATTGTAAATATCCAGTGGATCTCCCGGGTGTTGTCCCATAGTCCAACTCATAGTACGGTGGGATCTACCGGAATGCCGATCTGTAGTCCCAAATATAAATACCCAGTACTGAGGGAATCTACCGGGTGCAGTCCCATAGTTCCAATATAAATTTTCAGGGGTGATCTATCGGAATACAAATCCGTAGTCCAAAAGTAAACATACATGGGAATCTCCTGGGATACCATCCCGTATTCCCAAAGTAAACACACAGCAGCAACACGAAGAATATTCAATTCAATCCAAATTTCATACCAAGGTAAAGCAGGTATTTCTAACCTAGCAAGCTGCACACAATTCAATTAAAGCAGTTTGAGCAAGTAAGGCAATTAAGTCAATTAGACATGCTTCCCTAAGCTAATAGTAGGCTTAAGTTGCAAGTAGTATAAAACAGGGAAAGAAACATAGTTATAGTTACTTAATGAAAACAGGATTTTCAACAATTAGCACAAGTACACATTCGTCACCTCACATACAAGGTATTTCATATATCAACAATACCAAATCCTAAGGGGAGTTTTTCCCACACAAGGTTAGGCAAGCCACTTACCTCGAACCAGCTCAATCAACTCGAAACCATGTTCTTGCCACGAGTATCCGACTCCAAATGGCCCAAATCTAGTTAAAATAATTGTATAATGTAAATATAACTTCAAGTAACTAACTCAACTAATTAATTCAAAGCAAATACGCAACATTAGGAAAATCTCCCAAAAAGCCCCCGGGCCCAAATCTCGGAATCGTGTAGAATTTACCCAATGCTTCTCCTTCAAAAACCTTCGAGAAATCGCCCTCAACCAATCTCCAAATCGTTTTTCCATGTTTTAATTTCAAACCCTCGTCTCTTCCTATTTTCTGACTAGGGAATCCGCTTCTGCAGCTAAACTACCGCACCTGCGGAGAAGTCATCGCAGGTGTGAAAAATCACTTAACTGGCTAGGTCCGCATCTGCGGTCCTTTGGCCGCATATATGGTACCGCATTTGTGGTCACCCAACCGCACCTGCATTTTCCTAGAGCCTGGGCTAATTCTACTTATACGGTCACCAAGCTGCTTTTGCGGCGCCGCACCTACGGTCCCACATACGCGGGTGCAATTATGGCAAGTTCCGCACTCAACCAAACATGCCAACCAATCCTAAAATATCATACGAACATATTCCCGCCCTCTAATCACATCAACAATGCTAACATCACAAATCACTCTCCAATTCAAGCCTTGGGATTCCAAAAACTTCCAAATTCCGCTTTCAATCAAAAGGTCTATCAAACCTCATCCGAATAACCTGAAATTTTTCACACACGTCACATTCAATCCTACGGAGTTACTCCAACTCTCAAAATTTCATTTCGACCCCTAGATCAAAATCTCACTATCGAACCAGAAACTTCAAAAATTCGACTTTCGGCATTTCCAGCCTAAATAAGCTACTGACCTCCAAAACACAATCCGAACACGCCCCTAAGCCTGAAATCGCCCAATGGAGCTAACGAAACCAACAAAATTCCATTATGAGGTCGTCTTCGCACTACTCCGACTACAGTCCAAATTCTAAAGCTTACAAGAGCAGACAACTTACAATAGCAGAAACAAACACGGGGAATGCAATTAATTGGGGATCGGGGCATAAATTATTAAAATGACCGGTTGGGTCATTACATTAGGTGAGTTCGAGCCATTGGATCAAAATTATCCAACGACTGGGATAAAAGGGGATGGAAAACGGTGTCGTTTAGTCTATTAGGGGTGGACCGGATTTTTAAAGGGAATCACGCTTAAAAATTGGCATATTTGGGGCATTTTTTGGGCTATGTAAGATTTGGCCCAATTTTCAAACACTTCCTTTAATTCCCCCCCCCCCTTTTTGTATTTTCTTTTTCTTCTTCTTTTATTTTAAAATCCTAAACTAATTAAAAAACCTAGATTAGGTACTAAATAAAATCTAAATTATGAAATAAACCTAATTAACTATATATTTATTTGAACAATCAATTTTAAAACCAATGAAATTACTAATTTAAAGTTAAGGCTAAAATGTAACATGACCATTTTTTTGTGATTTTCTATTTAATAAAGCAATTAACTAACAAATTAATCTTAAAAATACAAACGCAAACCTAAAATGCAATGCATGAAATTTTGACATTTTTGTGGTATTTTTCATGATTTTAAGTATATCAAATGTGCACAAAAATGCAAACAATTAATTAAGGAAATTCTTCAAAAATTCTATAAAACTAAAAATAAATTAGAAAATCTATTTTTGAATTTTGTAGGAGTATTTCTAGTTGGGCAAAAATCACATGCTCACAACCTCCCTCGAACCCCACTCCTGACTACGGACCATCTCTATCTGTCGAGCAATGTCGACTACCTCATCAAAAGTAGCACCAGATACTCTCACTCGAGTCATAAGCAACTGCAACTGATATGTGATGCCATCGATGAACCTCATACTCCTCTCCCTATCAGTGGGAACCAACCAAACCGCGTGACGAGCCTACTCAGAAAACCTCATCTCGTACTACGTCACATACATTCCATCGTAAAGAAACTGCTTAAACTGTTTGCGTAGCTCCTCTGTACGAGACTGTGGCACAAACTTCTCCAAAAAGAGAATGGAAAACTCCTGCCATGTAAGTGGTGCTGCACCAACCGGCCTGCGCCTTACATAAGCCTCCCACCAACTGAAGGCAGCCCTAGAGAACTAAAAAGTGGTGAAGGAGACCCCACTAGTCTCCAAAATACCGGCTATGCGAAGAGTCCGCTCACATCTGTCCAAGAAGCCCTGGGAATCCTTTGACTCTGCCCCACTGAAATATGGAGGCCTGAGCCTCCGAAACCTATCTAGTCTCTTCTCGCGCATCCTCAGTAATAGGAGAAACTATATGGGCTTGATCAGTTGCAACCAGCTGGGCTGGTAGTGCCCTCTGTATCTAGAGTCCCTACATCACCTGCTCTAGTGTACGGGTGGCGAGAGTCTGAGTACCTCCCCCGACCTGAGAAGTGGCTGCTGTGTTCGAAATAGAGATCACCTGGGCAAGACTGGTACACACGATCAGAATGTGGGCTAAGGCCTCCTGAAGGCCTGGAATCACGATGGGCACAGCTAGTGCCTAAGCTAGCCCCACTGGCTCAACTGTATCTGGTACCTGCTCTTGAGCTGGGGCGACTGGTGGGTCTGCAAGTGCTGCCCTAACTGTTGTACTAGCTGCACCCCTGCCCCTATCGTGGCCTCTTCCATGACCTCAACCTCTCGCGGCCCTAACTAGTGGTACTAGTGGTTGTCCATCCTTTTCGGTGGTACATGTCATCACCATTTATGACAAAATAGAATAATAGAAGTTTAGTGACATGAATCAACAAATCCTCACGACAAGAATACGAGAATGTGAAGTTTCCTAAGGGTTTGATAGCCTCTCGAAGATAAGTACAAACGTCTCCATAATGATCCGCAAGACTCTACTAAACCTGCTCATGACTCGCGAGACCTATGTAACATAGGCTCTGATACAAAGTTGTCATGACCCAAAACACTAACCTGTCGTAATGGTCCCTAACGTGGTACTAGGCAAGCTGACATTTCAAAAATATTTCCCAACATTTAACAAAATAAGTCAAAGTAGTTTTAAATAACAAATATTCTCATAAACGGGGTAAAACACAAAACACAAATGCGGAAAACTCCCATCGGGGTGTCATTGAGCTCATAAGAATCTATACATTACTAGTCTAGAAAAGTAATGACTATGAAAGTCTGAATCTAAATACAATAAAAGAAAAGATAAGGTAGGAGAAACAAGGATTGTGAATGCCGGGCAGCTACCTCGAAGTCTCCAACGATCAGCTGTGCGAAATATCAACACCCACCATGTCCAGAAATACCTGGATCTGCACACGAAGTGTAGAGTGTAGCACGAGTACAACCAACTCAGTAAGTAACAAGACAAAATAAAGAACTAAAAGTAGTGACAATCTTTGCAATTATAGTTCAATTTCAGTAATTTTAACATAGGAAAATAAGTTATGCTTTCGATTTTACAATTTAGGCCAAATCAGCTATCTCATACCAAATTCGAGTAAAACAGTATATAACATCTTTCAGAAAACTTTCAGACAGTGAAATATGGTAGCTAACTACAATAATAATGACATCAAGAGCTTCCTATCAGAAAAACAATCACTTAATCTTTCTCAATATCCAGCACTCGGTACTTGATACTCAATACTTAACACTTGTACTCGATAGGTACCTGACCTCACTGGGGGTGTGCTGACTCCGAAGGGGCTCCTTCAGCCCAAGCGCTATATCGTTGCAGTGTGCAGTCCGATCCCATCAATATATATTTAGCCATAAGGCTCGTTGTGGTGCGAAACCGATCCAAACATATACAGCCCTAAGGCTCGTTGTGATGTGCAACCCGGTCCACATTTATACAGCCGTGAGGCTCGTTGCGGCATGCAACCCGATCCACATGTATAAAACCTTGAGGCTCATTGTGGCATGCAACCCGATCCACATATATACATATCTCACAGCTCGACACTTAGGCCTAACTCTCTAACCAACCTCCCCAGTCTCTTGGGCTCTCAAAAGTCATGAAAATCAGCCCAAACAACAATAATATGATGTATCGATATGGAATAATAGAGACTAATATATGATATTCAAGTTGAATCTGAGACTGAGTACAAACAACAAATAATAGGTATTTCAACATGTACACGGCCCCTGTGGGTCCCAACAGTCCCAACACATAGCCTAAACATGATTTCTAACATGATTTGTAATTAAATTTCTATAACACATTGAGAGTATATAGATATCAATAAGTCTTAAAACATCAAATGAACTTAGCCGAACCCTCAAACCATCTCAAACAACACCAAAAACACGATTACACATAGATTCAAGCATAATGATTTTTGAAATTTTCAGGTTCCACAAATGACGTCGAAACCTATCAAATCACGCCCGATTGATCTCAAATTTTCCACATAAATCACAAATGACACCACTAACCTACTCTAACTTCCGTAATCCCAATACGACTCTGATATCGAAAAGTCCACTCCCGGTCAAACTTCCCAAAAATTCAACTTTCGCCATTTCAAGCCTAATTCCACTAAGGACCTCCAAATTACAATCGGGACACGCTTTTATGCCCAAAATCACCCAACGGAGCTAACGGAACCATCAAAATTCAAATCTAGGGTCATTTACACATAAGTTAATATCCATAAACTTTCCAACTTAAGCTTTCAAATATGAGACTATGTGTCTCAATTCATTCCTAAATCTCTCCGGACTAGAACCAACTAACCCACTAAGTCATATAATAGCTATAAAGCACATAAGGAGCAGTAAATAGGGGAATGTGGCTGTAAATGTCAAAACGACTAGCAGGGTCATTACAGAAAAAAATTAGTAGAAGACTAAGAAACTAAATCATTTACATGAGTATTTCTGCAACCTTCTTCAAACTCTCCAAACCACCAATTACTTGAGTTACAAAATCTGCAAAAACGTACTTGTGAGGCAAGATCCCATGACAAGTAATGTATTCACTTATATGATGCAATTTCATAAAGTTTGGTAGGCTTTTCTCCCAATAACATGACTGGTAAATTTCTTCTATCACTGGGTTGTTACAGTTAAATTTATCTGCAAAATAATCCCCCCAATGATATATGACTTTCAGCAAATCATAGTTTCGAAACCCTTTATTTTTGAACTTTTCATAATTATCTTGGTAAAAGTGAAACTGTGAAAGAAAAGAAAATAAATCAATAAAAGTTGATAGAGTAAAGAGAATAAGCCAAAAATATAGTAACAAGATAAATGTTCGCCAGGTAGGGGTAAGGTCTGCGTACGCACTACCCTCCCCAAACTTCACTTGTAGGATTATACTAGATATGTTGTTGTTGTTGTTGTTAATCAAGATAAATATTCATCCTACAATGCGTACCAATCTATTCTGGAAATTGCCTCATGGAAGAGTTAGCGACATAAAAGGGAGAGAAAGCATTTCCATGTTTACGAGTTTTGTGAAGGCATCAGGCTGTCTGATGTTCCACGAATAAATTTTTTATTTTTTGCAGAAAATAAAGAGAAATGCAATTTATTTTGCAAATTAGGGTGTCAAAGTACTACTAGCTGAGAAATCGAGAAATTTGGCTGAAACAAAGAGAAAAGTAAGATTATTGGATGGTTAAAATGCTTTTGGGACTTGGGAGATAAGATTATTATTCAATTGAATATGATGTAAGCGTGATTAGTGTTGAGAATAAATTAGAGAGAAATTTATTCCTGGAACACCGACATATTTCCTTTAACAAATCCCATTTGAGAGAAAAGGGCAGTATGCGAGAACCTAATTGAAATTGCTGAATGAATGGACTCAACGTATTGCAGTGCCATCACTTTAAATATTGTTAATTGAAAGTCTGTCATCACTAGCAAAATAGTGGATGAACTGGGACTTAGGATCTTGATATTGAACGACAAGTATCTATTGTAAAAAAAATTACAATTAACACAACAAAAATAACATGAACGAAACTTTTTGACTTTGAAGAAAAAAATAGAGAGAAGAGAACTTTCCTTCGTAGCGTAAGGGTCCATCGGTGACTGACGATACGATTGACGAGAAGAAACACTAACAAGCAATGAGACAATAATAAAGCTAGCTGGCAATAGTACCAAAGAACCAGTGCAAGAACAAGAGTTTGGAACAAAAAAGCTTTATTTTGACTTTTGATCTTATGAATTTCTAATCCCTTATTTCCAGGAGAAAAAAAGAGACCATGTTGTTATACCATATAGACCTTGTGATATTTTATAATATTTTATTATCGATATAATATTTTATTATTAGTATAGTAGATTGTTTTATAGTATAGCATTTTTTAATAGTTAATAATGTCGGAAAAAAAGATTTATAATTTTTACGTTCACCCTATTAGAAAAAATCTCTCTAATATGTGACTATTTTATCATTCAAAATAGGTGTAGACTTGGTCATTATTCACAAATCCATTCGAACGGATCAAATGGGTTTTGTACTCTAGGAAGAATAAATTGGCAAATTATCTAGGCATATGTTTGTTGTTTCATCTTCATCTTGTTGTTGTGGCTGATCCACATGTACGAATAGTAGTTTAAGAATTATTGACTTCCTAAAAAAATAACTAGTAGAAGACTAAGAAACTAAATCATTTACATGAGTATTTCTACAACCTCCTCCAAACTCTCTGAACCACCAATTGCTTAAGGTACAAAATCTGCAAAAATGTACTGGCGTGGCAAGCTCCCACGATAAGTAATGTCTTCACTTATATGACGCAATTTCACAAAGTCTCATAGGTTTTCCTCCCAATTACATGACTGGTAAATTTCTTCTATCATTGGGGTGATACAGTTAAATCCATCCGTAAAAAAGTCCCCCAATGATATATGACATTCAACAAATCATAGTTTCTGTAACGACCCGACCGGTCGTTTTGAGTTTTTATATTTCGCTTGCCAGTTCTCGGGCATGACTAGCTCCGTCTGATGTATTATGACTTATGTAAATTGTCGGTTTTAGTTTTCAGGGTAATCTGAATGGATATGGAAGAACAATTCTCAGTTTGAAGTTTAAAAATTTGAAAGGTTTGACCAAGTTTTGACTTTTTAGTATTTGATCTCGGATTGGGATTTTTATGATTTGGTTATCTCCGTTAGGTGATTTTAGACTTGGGAGCGCATCTAGAATGTATTTTGGAGGTCCGTGGAAAATTTAGGCTTGAATTGGCGAAATTGGAATTTTGGCATTTTTCGGCCGGCAGTGAAAATTTTGATATCAGGGTTGGAACGGAATTCCGGAAGTTGGAGTAGGTCCGTTGCGTCATTTGTGATGTGTTTGCAAAATGTCAGGTAATTCGGACGAAGTTTGATAGACGTTTTGATCGAATTCGAAATTCAAAAGTTTTTGGGATTCTTAGGCTTGAATTCGATAATGATTTGATGTTTTGATGTTGATTTGAGCGATCTGAAGGTTGGAACAAGTTTGAATGATGTTATGGGATGTTTTGGCATATTTGATTGAGGTCCCGAGGGCCTCGGGTGAGTTTCGGGTGGTCATCGGACTAAGTTTGTGGTTTTGAGAGTTGCAGGTTTTCACTTCAGTTCTGTTGCAGAGATTCCTTCTTCATGATAGCGTGAGGAGGTTCGCGATCACGTAGATTATTTTGTAGAGGCAGTCGATGTTTGTTCTTCGTATTCACGTATTAAGGACTGCGATCGCGAGAGGTTATCAGGTATAGAATTGCGAACGCGTGGTTTAGGTTGTGTTCGCGTAAGGTTAAGTGGACCAGAGTTTGACCGCGCATTTGTTCATCGTGAACGCGGCTCCTAGTCTGCGATCGCGTAGGTGTAGAGCTGTTGTGTATCGCGTTCGCATGGGGAGCAACGCGTTCGCGTAGGGTAATTTTTGGGTCAGCAAAATTTGTTCTTCGCGATCACGATGGTCTTTCCACGATTGTGATTAAGGATATTTACCTAGGCAGAATGTTTAAATAGCCATGTCGCGATTTTGGTCTATCTTCCACCATTTGTGAGTGATTTTGGAACTTTTTGAGAAGGATTGAAGAGGGAATCAAGGGGAAATACTTGGAGGTAAGATTTTTGGACTCAATACTCGATCCTATGTTGATTCTTACTTGTTTAAACATGAAATTAGTGGTATTTAAAAGCCTAAATTGGGGAATTAGGGCATGGAATTCGAGAGTGTAAATTGGGGATTTGAGGGGTCATTTGAGGTCCGATTTTGATGTTCTTGGTATGTATGGACTCGTGGAAGGATAATGATTTTATTGATGTGATTTTTATCAGATTCCGAGATGTGGGCCCGGGGGTCATGTTTTGACCAATTTCGGGATTTTGATGTAATTTGATTATTTTCGAGTGGGCTTTGTTCCCTTAGCATATTTTGATGGTTATATACTGATTTTGGTTAGATTCGAGACATTTGGAAGCCGAATCGAGAGGCAAGGGCGTTATGGGCTAGAGTTTGGCTTGGCTTGAGGTAAGTAACGCTTCCAAACTTGGTTATGAGCGTTCGAAACCCCAAACTATATGTTCTATGATTATTATTGAGGTGATGCAAATGCCAAGTGACAGGCGTGTGGGCATGCACCGTGTGGAATGCGGCTTAGAATATTCCATGGCACCGCTTAGTGACTCTTTTATGCTGATATTTGGGTTGTAATTATGTGGTTAAGTTAATGAGCTGCAAATCATACTAATTATTGTGCTGAGGCTTTGCGCCAACACAGTTTAGACCCGAGAGGTCGTTTCTTGCTATCATGTCATTAGCTCTATTTATGTTCTATACTTAGTCTTGTCAATGCATATTATATCATGCCTCAGTCTTATTGCTATTTGACATATCATATCATTATTTGGGCTAGTATCATCACATTTTTGAGCCCGTGTGTGTGTAAGACTGGAGAGTATTGACTGAGTGAAACCGAGAGCCTGATATTGATTGACAGTATGGGATCTGGCTGCATGCCGCAGCGAGAAATTGATCATGCCTTCGCTGGCATTGATATAGCATTTGGGCTCAGAGATGCCCCTCCGGAGTCTTTACACCCCAGTGAGTGCAGTTGATGATATTGAGGGATGGATCTTTCCTAGACATGGATCTTGTTCGAAGTATTGGTATGGAGATGGATCTTCTTCATGAGGCTGGATTGGCCTATTCCTCAGTAATGGAGACTAATAGTTTGTGATGTATATATATTTTTCGGGATGGATCTTCCCTGAGCCTTGTGAGCCATATACGGTACTGAGAGGTTGTGAGGTTGTCATTATTTTTACCAGAAGATGGATCTTCTCCGTAGGCTAGATTGGCCTTCCTCAGTACTGAGTGACTGCTGTTAGACATGTATATATATACGAGATGGATCTTCCCTAGGCCGTATGAGTCATATACAGTACTGAGTAGACGAGCATCGAGTTATTGGGCACATGAGGTACTTGACATAGTGCATTTTATACATTATGTGCACTAGCATGTAGATATAGCAGAGTTATACGCCTTTATCATGTACATACTTGCTCTATTTCCCTGTTATGAGCTGTTTAATTAACTGAATGCATGCCTACTTTTCTATATGATATTCCTGTTTATCTTATGAAGAGGTTGAGTTCGTCACTACTTCTCAATCCATTGTTTGGACTTGTTACTTTCTGAGTTGGTATACTCACGTTACCCCTTGCACCCTGTGTGCAGATCCAGGTATGTCGGGGCTCGTAGCAGCCGTTGATCGAGGTCCTAGGCTGTGGAGTTGCTGAGGTATCTGCATGGCATTTGTAGGCCTTGGCTCTCCTTCTCATTTCTAATTGTAGTTTCCTGTTGGTTCTTAGACACTTTGATAGATTATGTATTTACCTTAGACGCTCATGATTTCAGTGACACCGTAGTTTTGGGACGATTGTGTCGTAATAAATCTTTCTTTTATGTCTTAAACAATTTGTTTAAAAATGGTGAAGGTTTTACGTAAATGATTTTTAATATTTACACTATGGTATTGGATCGCGTTGGATTGAGGCTGACCTAGTTCCATGATAGGCACCATCACAACGTGTTGAGTTTTGGGTTGTGACATGTTTGTATCAAAGCCTAGGTTACATAGGTCTCACGAGTCATGAGCGGGTTTAGTAGAGTCTCGCGGATCGATATGGAGACGTCTGTACTTATCTTCGAGAGGCTGCAGAACATTTAGGAAATAAACTGCACATTTTTTAATTCTTATTGTGCATTATTGATTTAACTTGAAGCTTAACTCTTTGAATTTCTTCCACGCATTCGTGTGCGCTCATGAGTGCTCGGTATCAGCTGTGCATCGACGACTTGTGATTCCCTGATAGACAGGCAAAATTTTATTTCTGTATGTTGATGTTGGGGCTAGTCTGGAGGACATGAGGCCAGGTTTTGCCTATAGTTTGAGTGCTGAGGCGTTGATTATGTAGGCATGTGTCCTGGATTCATATGTTCGGTAGCGTTCCTATTAGTGGAAGTGATGACTGGATGGATATGTGATGAGCATGATGTGACTGTGAGATGTGTTCATATGATTTGAATGAGAAGAGAAGGGTCTGCTTGGGGGTAGTAAGAACTATCAGGTGCTTGATTTCCATCGTGATTTGATGTATAGCCCAAGTTGTGGGTGCGTTGAAGGATCCTTTCATGTTGTCTAGTTGGGGAGTGAAGTAAATTTCGTGTTATGATATGAGTTCAGACTCAGGAAGATTAAGTGATTGCGTAATGTTCATGACGGTGGAATGGTATAAAGAGATGTAGTTTGAAGCAAAGCAGGTGAGTTATCTCCTACAGAGTGTTCTGAAATTTATGTGATCCTTATATTTTTTGTTGGAAGATCTCTTTTACCAGTGAAATATATATGTTGCAATTTGAATTTGGGTTGCCTAAGAGAGTGGGCTTGGCTGTTACGAGGGTGAATACGAGATTTGCAGAAGATTTGAAGTACTAGATGGTCTGTGTTGCACGAGCTTATGAAGGATTGAGTTTAATCTCACTATGGTATTATGGCAGTAATAGAGTTTATGCATTATGAGTTATGGTTGTTTTGATCTATGGCTTCGAGCTAAGTGGGGGAGTCTGATATTGATTAGTTGATCGCACGGTTATGTGCTATGTTGGTTCTAGTTTGAGGCATACTAGTAAATCAGTTATGGCTTACGGAGGTTGAGATCGAGGGTGGCTCGAGTAAATGAAATTTTAATAAAGGCTATGTCATGCCTTATGGGCAAATGAGAATCACGAGATGACTTGAGTTGTTAATGGTGAAGGATGTACGACGCATAGAACAGGAATTAATTTGGTTGCATTAAGGTGGGGTTACTTCCATATATGTTGTTGTTCTAATGGGGCATAGGTCGTTCGGTTCATTTGATCAGTCGAATTAAAACTGGAGTAGAGTGGATGACTCCCGAGAATGGTTTTAATGGATTTGAGACTTATATGTAATAATTGGAGATCTTCAGGGGGTGTATTTGGCCAGAAACTGAGCTTTACATTGGAGAGTGTTAAGACTTATGACATTTCTATATCATTATGGATTCTATACATTAGTATCAGGAAGGTGAAGGTAATGGCTTTAGATTCGCAGGAAGTCTCTTCAGGGTAAGTATTTTGAATGTGGTGCTTTTGGAAATATTTAAGAGAGTATTCGGCGGCTTAGGAGCCTTAGACGGTGCGGTCTCATGCTTGAGTCTGGGATTGAGGATTGCGGTATTATGGCGATAGGAAATATGAATTTGAAGGAAATTTAGAAGTAACTTGGTTAAATAGGACAGCTTGGTAGTAGGCCGGATCAGCATGGTTAGGGATATGATTAGTTCTTTGGGTGCTTATGAGGTAATGAGTTTCTACATGTGTTTCACGTCAATGCTCTTGGATTTTGGTGACCTGCGTAGCTTGGTTGAGTTAGAAGGATTCAGTCACGCCGGTTTGGTTTTGTGCAAATGGAATTCAGAGAGTTCTTGATGGTTTCTACCACGGTTAGAGATGTATAATTCCTACAAGTGTGAGGAGCATGTGATGTATAGTGATTTTCTTCTAGATGGGATCAAATGGAAAGTTCTTGGCTAGTTGAGTACGTAGCTACTTGTGGCTCGGAAAGTGGTTATGAAGTTCTCCTATTTATTATAGGATGGAATGGTATATGTAGTATGTTGTGTAGGGTTAAAATTTGCATGTGTAAGGTCACGGTTCAATTCTGAAAGGAAGGGTCATAAATTCTTAGACAGCATGAGCAGTTTCAAATGATTAGGCAAATCATATTGTTAATTGGTATGTCTTGATGAGGGCATACATTTCAGATAGGGCAATGTGATTGAGTTAATAATACATCATTCATATCGCAGCTCTCTCTTGTTGGATCAACTGCTGATATTCGAGTTTGCTTGGTGGCACAGAACGTGGAATGGTTGGGCATTAGAGGTGTGGTATGTACTCAGACGGTGGAATCGGGAACTGATATGGTGATTCCTGTGCTATATGGATTTGGAGGCTGGGAGTTCTCATAAACAGGTTATATTGTGGTTGTGGGTCACGTGTATCAGCCTTATATGGTGACTATCGGGGTTTGGAGGCCCGAGTGGATCCTTTGTTGCTTGGTATGTTGGATTTTATGTGATATTGGGTGTAGACTGGTTGTCTCCATATCGTGTTATTCTGGACTGTTGTGCTAAGACAGCGACGTTGGCTATTCCAGGGATGCCACGGATTTAGTGGCGAGGTTCGACGGGTTATGTTTCCAGTAGGGTGATTTTATTAAAATACAATCTGATATTGTTTACTCAATACAAGATGAAATGTATTTTATAAAAATGCACAACCCATGTTGACTTGTTGCACAATCAGATTGTATTATACCTATTTTATACACAATCAGATTGTATTATACCTATTTTATACGTGGACAACCAATTCATTATTGTATTTTATACCTATTGTGCATTTTTAACGTTTGACCGCTTTTAATTATTTATGGAAGTATTATGGAACAAGTTACGATTGTCGTACACTTGTTTGTTTGGTACATATTGCGAATCGTGTCACGGGAACCGTACCCACGATCTACAACATGTTTAATTTATTAACATAGTTAGAGGTTATGGTCGTGTCACATGATATGTGCACCCGAATTTGGGAATTACGTATCGTAACCATGTCATGGGAACTGTATCTATAGTCACGATGATTCAGTATTACTAATCGCGCCTAAAGCAAGCTACGATATTCATAAGTTACTTTCCTAAACTACTTTAAGATTATGGTGAGGCTACGAATTAAGAATATGAAATATAGAAAAATGGGTCAACTTAACAGAACATCAAATCCATAAGATTTAATTGAAAAGCAATCGGCCCCAAATTCCATTCACATCATCATTTTTGTAAATTGTTCAAATCTGATTCCTACATCATTAGCGAATAGTATTAAACTGGCTACTTTACAATCGGACCTAATATTGAAAGGATATTCTTTTAACATCAGCTCAAACTCCTTCTCACAACAAAGCAAGCTAAAGGAAATAAGGCCCAAGTTTCCAAAGGGGATCACAAACAGAGAAAAGAAGCAACAATAGTTTAAGAGCACTGAAACTATCACGAAACCAAACAAAACTTCAATTATTCACATCAAAACACCTAATCATTCATAATAAACAAACAGGACCAACTCAAATCATGAAAATAAGATCTAACACATGAAGCATTCATAACACCTAATCACGCAGAATAAACAAACAACTCAATAATCAATCCCAAAAATCAACGAGTATATAACGTCAATGAAATAAGGAAGCAATGTCAAGAAATGGACCTTTTAATAGCTAAATATTCTTTGACACAACAGGAACAGAGATCTGCCGGACTTTTGCGTGAAGTAACCACAACCGAAGGCGATACCTAGAACTTCGATGGAGCTTCGAACCTCGACTGAAACTCTTGTATTTTCTATCGTGTTTGGAGAGCTTTTGGAGGTGGTTTGGCTGTGTTTTGGAACTGTTTCATTGCGGCTTCAGGTGGTGTTTTTGCAGAGTTTCGACGACGATGGAGGTGAATGAGGAAGTCTGGTTCGTGGTTGTTCCGGCGAGCTGAGTCGAGGATGATGAAGAAGAAAGTCGTTGCTGCCGATTTTCAGAAATGGAGTCTCATTTTTTTTTTGTGCTGTGTATGTGTTAGCTGTTGTTCATTTTCCGGTGAGATCGAAGGTTGAAGAAGAACGACGTAGGGGGGGTTTCTTGGGTTCTGCGGCTGCTTCAAGACTAGGGTTCTAGGTCTGTTCATTTTTTTGTTTTTTGAAGAAGATGAAGCTTCTCTTCTGATAGAACGGCTGGCCTTTTTGTTTCTCGCCTTTTTTAGGTTGTACCTAGAGTTAAGTCAAGGTATAGTGTGTTGAAAGGTCTTTTTAAAGTTATTTTTAACTAGTATATAAGAGAGGAATGATTAAATGGTCTTGGACTTAGGAAATTGGGTTGGACGTCTTTTGGGTTTGAATTTAGGCTAAGGAGACCAAATAATATAATGTATCTATAAAGTGTAAAAATCAACCTTAATTAAAATAGACTAATATAAAACTAAATACTAAAAGTGAAACTAATTTTTGTATTTTCAAATGTTATAATAAAGTAAAAAGTAGGAAGAATAGGCTAAAGCCATGGTGAAATTAAAGTACTATAAATATAATTATACTAATTGACTTTAAACTAAAGATGAAAAATATTTTTTGTAATTTTATTTTTTTTTTGTGATAAAATAAAGTAAAAGAGTCAAGGCTATTTAAAATAACGATATAAACCTAAACTAAATATTTCAACGTTAAAAATATATAAAATCTCGGGGAGGGTCAAAAATTGCATGTCTACAACTGCCCCTCTTTGACTGGAAACACGAAGTATTTTCAAAAAAAGAACGACGAGACAAGTTTTTTTGATCCGACCCTTATTTAGAGAGACAAAAAGCTAAAAGAAAGGAGAATGTGACCGAGCCCTGGTATCTGAGCTGCTTACATATCCTTGGCTATAAAGGAATCAGGCCACATGTAGTTCACAAGTAGGAACAATGATGGAGTATACCGAGGTGGAGAGCCGATTGAGGTGCCGTTCCGTCGAGTTTTCGGTCCGCGGTCTTGTTATTACATCAAAAATCAAGATTAAAAAGACTAAATAAGCCTATCAGCTACAAGTTACAAGATTCCTATCTATGAGTCTTCTGAAGCTTGATCTTGAGTCTTGGTTGGTTCTTCATGCGGACACTAATCTGAATCTTGATGTTTATTAGCTCCAATTGTTAGTTCATTCTTCAATGACTTCTTCAGATCACGACCGGACATGCAGTGCTCGTGACTTCAATCATGTCTTGAGCAGTTCATATCTTTCTCTGCTTTTGCATTTTGGATTCACTTCCCTTTTTCCTTTTTTCTTTTCTCTCTTTTTTTATTTCTTTTCTTTTTATTCTGGATCGAGACTACTTTTGTTGGTCGTCTCGGACTGTTGACCTGCATTCTTGCCGCAAGCTTCTGCTACTTCTAACTCGAATTGAATTATGAAATGACTTCCCTTATTCTCCAGGTGGGCACCTACTGCTGACTTAAAATTTGAAATAAATTCCCTTGTTCTCCAGGTAGGCGCCTGTAACTGACTTAAAACTCGAATGAATTCCCTTGTTCTCCAGGTGGGCGCCTGCATCTTAAACTTGAAATGAATTCCCTTGTTCTCCAGGCGGGTGCTTGTTGCTGACTTAAAACTTGGAATAAATTCCTTTGTTCTCCAGGTGGGCGCTAATGCTCTTAAAATTTGAAATAAATTCCCTTGTTCTCCAGGTAGGCGTCTGCAACTTAAACTTGAAATGAATTCCCTTGTTCTCCAGGTGGGCACCTGATGCTGACTAAAAATTTGAAATAAATTCCCATGTTCTCCAGGTGGGCGCCTGCAACTTAAACTTGAAATGAATTCTCTTGTTCTCCAGGTGGGCACCTACCATTATAACAAAACAGACAAAACAAAAGAAACTTTTCTACCCTAGTTTGGTACTGGGAACATCTGTGAGTGTTAATCGAATCATGTTATCCAAAAGAGCTCTAGGAATTTAAAAGCTAAATCTCATTATCCAGGAGGGCCCTGAAAACTAAAATTAAATCTCATCTTAAGGGTGAAAACTTGAAAGCTAAATTCTATTTCGTAAAGGTAAAACTTACGCTAAATCTCATTATCTATGAGGGTCCTAAAAGCTTAAAACTAAATCTCATTATCCAGGAGGGCTCTGACAACTTAAAACTACATTCCATTATATAGGAGGGTCCTAAAAACTTTAAATTAAATCCCATTATCTAGGAGGGTCCTGAAAACTTGAACTTAAATCCCATTATCCAGGAGGGCCTTGAAAACTTGAAACTACATCCCATTATCCAGGAGGGCCCTGAACTTAAGAAAAGCTAAAAACTCTTCTGACTAGGGAGAATACCTAGGAGGTACGGTTCTTATCGACTAGAGAAAATGTGTAGGAGGTAAAAACCTTCTTAACTAGGGGAATGCCTAGCAAGTAAAATCTCCTCAAACAGCCTTTGTGCTTACAAAATATTGGCACGGCACTTGAAAAATTCAAGCTTTGATTTGGACATAGTCTTTGTCCTTGTTTCAAACAAAGAAAACTTGTGAGTTCAAACAAGGTAGTTGATTTGTGGTCTTGACTTTGGCGATTGCTCCTTCACTTCCCATGATAACTTTGTATTCAACTCGAAAGACCTTGCCTGTTTATTAACTAACCACTTTCTTTGTCACCCTTATCATAGAAAATACCTCTGATCCGTTCAAACCTAACACCCTCTATCTGTCGCATTGCTCATGAATTGACATATATTGAACCTTTGTATTTCACATGAATCCCAAAGTACGATGATTATTACCCAACTCATTGTGCATATTGTTCTTTCTTGACGTATGCCACTTTGATGTGCTAGCCAGATTCCATTTTGTGCAATTGGAAAGCTGGTAGCAAATTTTAAAGTCATTTCTCACTTGTTCTGACCAAACAGACTCAGAAAGGAAGTAAACAAGACAAAAGAAACATAGTAGGGGACAATGGAAAGAGATGATTCCTAACAAGAAAATTACAAAGTAGAAACTTATCAGATGTGGATACCAACTCTAATGACCATGATATTCCCCTTTGGATTAAGTGACCTAATCTGTCAAGCAAGTCTAACATTCAACTCTTTTTGTACATCTGAGTCATGAAACTGGACTTTAATGCTCCAATTATCCTATCTGATTCACGGTCCTTATTCGACTTGTAGTACCCGAAGGGTTTTCACCATCAGACCTCTTGTAAGCACGTGATTTTTGCCCAATATGATAATTACTCCCAAAAATTCAAAAATAAAATAATTTTCCTTGGTGTGGAATTTCTGTGATATTTTGTGTAAATATTTGTACGTTTGTCTGTGCATGTTTATTTGTTAAATTATTAAAAATACAAAAATATGTCGCATTTTCATGTAGGATTTAATTATACAATTGTTAGTAATTAAATTTGTTTTACAAAAATTAAAAATTACAAAAATAGGCATCGTTTGCATTTTTAGCATTTAATGTCCAAATATACAATTTTATGCTTAATTATTGCTTAATTATGCGTTTATTGTTATTTGGAGTTAATTTGCGCTTTTATAACTTAATTTAGTTCTTAATAATAAGTTAAGTATTTTTATAATTTAGTTTTAGAGAAATAAAAGAAGAAAAGAGAGCGAAAATATAAAGAAAGTCGGAATTGGGCCTCTTCTTCGATTTCAAGCCTCAGGCCCAAAAAATGGCCCAATCTTCCCAAACGACCCAGTCCATTTCGAACTGGGTCGACCCAATCCATAACCCAACATCCTATCATTTTTTATTTTAACAAAACAAAAAAAAAGGGCCAAAAAACCCTAAAACTACTAAGTCATCCGCCACCCCTACCCCCTCATTTTCCTTCTTCTTCCTCAAAACTCCAAAACACCCCATCCATGACTGCCCCCCTCCCCACAAACACCAGCCTGCAACGTCGACCACCCTCCCCCACGAACACCCCCTCACGTCGTCACACTCACACACACATACACAACCAAACGACACAACCACCACGATAGTCCATCGCCCCAGCGTTGTTTCTCCATTGACGAGCTCAAGCTCGACCATGGACTGCCCGCTGCTTCTGCTTCAGCGTCCTCCTAGTTGTTGCCTCACATCGTCTGTTTCTCGTTGTTGCTTCACCATGAACGACCACGCCAGACGTCCGCCATTAACGACCAAGCTCGAATAACCGAGTTGTTGCTGCCTCACTTCGTCTTCTTCAGCTCGAACAGCCATAGCCGCTGCTTCATCGTCCAAACCACACCGTCGCCGCTGCTCCTCCTCGCGTCCGAGCTGCTGCTGCGTCCATTTCAAGCTCTGATGTCCAGCAGTAGCGGATGCTACTGCTTCATTCCAGTCGAGTTCGCGAACCTCGATGACTATGGCTTCTTCATTAAGCTGCTGCTGCGTCCATTTCTCTTCATCGTCAGCTGCTTCTGCTTCATCTTCGTCATTCAGTTCAAGCGCCGATGTCCAGTAGTAGCGGATGCTACTGCTTCAGTCCAGTCGAGTTCGCGTACATGGATGAGTTTTGGTCGATGTCGTCGATCACTGTCCGAGTTCGTCGTTGGTTGGTCGTTGTTCGTCGTTTCATTTCCGGTTAGTTGGTTTTTGAATCTCATTTATCGTCCATATTTTTGTTTGGTATTTTTCGGATCCAAAATCGATAAATGATTCAATTCTTGTTTGGTTTGTTCTTCGTTGAAATAATTTTCTAGTTTGTTCATTATTTGGTGAATTTTTCATGTTTATTTCATGTTTGTTTTATTGTTTAGGTAAATGTTGTTAGTTTAATGTTAGTTAGATACAAATTGAAGTTTAATTAATTGTTTCCTCAATTTGTTTTATGTATTTTATGTATTTTCCAAAAATGGTCAATATTGTTAAAGTTCAAGTTTAAATTCATAATTGTTTCTTCTTAGGTTTTGTTTTGTTATTTGCCTAAAAGAATTTAGTTGTGATAGGGAAGTATGTTGGTTTAATCATTTGAATCCGTCATGTTGTTTTTGTTCAAAATAAATTTAATTCATGTCCATACTTTGTTTAATTGTTCTTGAATCCGAATTTTGTATAGTTTGATTTCTTGTTTATCATTTATGATTATTTCTTGAATTTGTCTCATAATCTTGTTTAAGTTTAATATAGGAATTGTTTGTTGTAATGTTTTTAGAGTAGTTGATTTTAAGTTCAATATTATTGAATTTAGAAATCTAAATATACTTGTTTGTTGTTGTTGTTGAATCCGAAAATAGGATTGTTTGTTGCTAAAATATTGTTCAATCAAATTTTAGTTGTTCTTTGTTGTTCAATTTGTGTTCATGTGATTTGTTGTTGAAATGTTGAAGAAATCATGTTCATGTGATTTGTTGTTGAAATGTTGAAGAAATCATGTTCATGAAATTTGTTGTTTGAACATTGTTAAAAATTAATCATATTGTCTATATTTTGGTTAAGTTTGATTAATTGATGTGTTATAGCTGATGGGTAGTTTGGTAATTTATAGTACTTTCGGGGGTAAAATAGTAATTTGCAATAGGGTCGGAGGGGTAGTTTAGGAATTGTACATTTTGTAATTGTTTATATGAAGCATGGGGGACAAAATGAAATGGGGTGGGTTGTGATATGGTTATTTAATATAAAGGGGGGACAAGACAAAATTTAGTGGGGGAATCTTGTATTATTTTATGTTAGGCATGGGGGACAAAATATAATGGGGTGGTGTGATATGTTTATTTAATGTAATGGGGATGAGTGGGAAGATAATGGTTTTGGTAGGAGAAATTGATTGATTTTAATTGATTAAAGGGTTGGGGTTATATATAGAGGTCTTGAAGAAGATTAAAGAGACAGATACAAAAGAGGGAGGAGAACAAAAAAGAAAATAAGAGAGAAAAAAAGGGCTGAACATTTAAGAGAGAGAAAATTTAGAAAAATATTTAAACTTTCAAAAAATATAAAAAAAAAAACTAAAAAAAAAATCTTCTGCTTTCTTTCATTGTTTGAAATTAACATTAATTTTTGTTGTGTCATCAAAGCTTGAAGCTTTTGTTTTGGGATTAATACTCCACCGGTTTGCAAACTCTGTTCCTGGGTTGTTACTGCTGCTGGACTATTGTTGTTGTGCTATATTGTTATTACTGCTGCTGATTCTCATCTTCATTTTCTTTTGCTTCCAATATCAGGTACACAACTGACACGCTGGTTATTATAATCCGAAATATGAAGCATGAATACGAAAAATGAAGAGTTTAAATTCTAAATTTGTTTTAATTATATTCTGAATTTTATTTGTATGTACAAATTATTTAGCTTGCAAAAAATCAGAATCATGTAGTTAGCAAATGGTGTAGTAACTCCGTCGAGTCATCAAACGAATAGGCCATCTAGTAGGAACTTGTAGGAATATTGTTTAGTTAAATAATATTGGTTAATTTCAGCATGTAAATGGTTTAGGATTAAAATTAGATTGCTAAGTTTTTTTTAATTTGACAAACTGAGAACATGCCTAGTATAATGTAACTAGGTAGTAACATGTGAATAAGACGGCCCAGGTCTAGTTTTAAGTCATACACGATAGGCCTGGGCCCGCTGTGGCAACAGACTGTCCGGTTTGCATCAATTTCAGATTTATGAATCATATTCAAAATCTATCTATAAAGTATGTAAATAATTTAAGATATTTTCTCTTTTATTTTGTAGAGACAAATTTAATAAGAGAAAAATGTAGGCATTTTAGGATTGTCCTTTAAAAATAAAATGAGATGAGCCTCGCCCAATAAAATGCACCAATTGTGGGGCCCTCGATAAATGTTTAATTGAGTATTTAGAATTCGGGATGGACTGTTTAGTGAATTCCACGGTCTTACCCATAAATAATAATACATTAATCGCTTTAGGCACGATGTTAATAATAATACATTCTTAAACACGGGTGCGCATTTTTGCGACCCAAATCCAAATCCCAAAACATTGAATAAAATGTGTTCCGGATTGCGGGTGCATTTCATGTGACGTAATCCAAAGACATGTTTTAAACAATGTTCACATTCTTGTAAAAATAATAATAATAACAATAAAAGCGGTTAAAAGTTAAAATTGCACTATAGTTTTTGAACATGTATTAAAATCAAATATTTTAGCCATTACAACAGTTTAAGCGACCGTGCTAGAACCACGGGATTCGGGGGTGCCTAACACCTTCCCTCAGGTCAACAGAATTCCTTACTTAGAATTTCTGGTTCACAGACTTCATTTGGAAAGTCGAATATTTTCCTCGATTCGGGATTAAATTGGTGACTTGGGACACCCTAAATTTCCCAAGTGGCGACTCTGAAATAAATAAACAAATCCCGTTTCGATTGTCCTTTAATTGGAAAAACTCCCTACGCCCCCTGCGGGGGCGGAAAAAGGAGGTGTGACAGCTCTGGCGACTCTGCTGGGGAGTTTTTTTTGAACCCAGAACCACTGGTTCAGGGTTAGAAATTCGAGCTTAGATAAATTGTTATATTTGGCTTTATCTGAATTTTACATGTTTGAGCCTAATGTGCTAAATGCTGCTTTTACCGCTTTGATATTATTTGACTGTATATATAAATTGTGTCGAATCCTTCTCTCTTCACCTCCGGGGATGTGCTTACTGGTTGAGACTCCCTATTCTGTTAGTGTCATACCCTAAAATAAAAAAGAGGCTCGGACAAGTTACGAAGCCGGATGGCCTTTTAGTTCCCGGTAAGTTGCCCCCTCCTCGACTTGAGTTGTCCGCTCGGGTACACAGTCTAGAACACCGACTCAGGTTTTGAACATAAAATAACATGACTTCATGCCGGATCCCTAATAGGAACGATTATTTGCATCATGTTGCATTTGACTTAGGGGACTCAACACAGGGGTTGGGTCTGTCTAGGGCTAGCAACCTGAAATGAAAAAGACCATCTTGATGCATCCTATGTGCTACATGTTGCATTCCTTCAAGGGTAAAAGGGTCATTTGGCGGACCAGTGATAATTGAGAGTGAATGAAAAGGAAAAAGGAAAAAAGAGAGGGCGAAGTGCGAAGATAAAGCAAATAGGGCCCGGTTATGTTTTGTTATATTTTTATTTAAAAAAACAATTTAAAAAAAATGAAAAATTCAAAAAAAAAAATATTCTTTGCACTTTTTATCATTTTTGAAAAATCAAAAATAAAAAAAAGGAAAAAGAAAATCCAAAAGATTTTACATGTTTCATCACCTTTTAAGTAAAAGCAAAAGAAAAAAAAAGATACGTTTTCTCTGAATTAGTTATTTTTTTTATTCTCACCAATATCCAATCTGCCCGAACTACGCGGGTTTGATTCTCACCGGATGTGAGATACGTAGGCAACCCCCATCGGGTCCAACCCCACCTTTTGCTAAAATAGCCAAAAACAAATAAATAAACAAAAAAAATATGTCAAGATTTTTAATTTTGTCATAAATAAGTCGGGTGATGTCCAACTTCCCCTTTTACAAAAAAAAAAATAGCAAAAATATTATATGTCAAATTTCTAAGAAGTCGGGTGACACTGTTTTATCAAGACATAGCCGAATGTTCCCGAAAGGGACGCCGGAAGGCTGACTTTGCATAAACGGCCACTTTTGGGTCAGGTTAAGATTTGGTTCAGTTGACCCGCACAGCCTTAAAAATCTTCGTCCCCGAGGCGTTGAAAGGCCGTGTTTGCAATGTTGAGTTTTCTATTTTTTAAAAATGATAAAAAGATTCATAAATAAGTCAGGGTGATTCAGTTTTTGTCAAAAATAGCCGAATGTTCCCGAAAGGGACGCCGGAAGGCTGACTTTGCATAAACAGCCACCTTTTGGGTCATGTTTAGGAGTTTGGTCCAGTTGACCCACACAGCCTTAAAAATCTTCGTCCCCGAGGCGCTGAAGGGCCGTGTTTGCAACACCACGTTTTCACTGTAATTTGAAAAAAAAAACAAAGAGTCAGCGGTCAGATGAATACCGTTTGAATTTTTTTATTCAAAAATAAGCCGAGACAACTTCGGCAGTGTCTTAAACTGTTCTTGCCGAAATAGCCTTAGAGTATCTTTCAATTGTCAAAAGGTTATTTTCGTAAAAGAACGGACAAGTTTGTAAAAGTGTCATAAAATAATCCTCCCCGGCCTCAAAATTCATGTGGAATTTAGAAGGGGCCACGTTTGCAAAAATAACCGTTCGGTTGCATTTGTCAAACAGAGAAAGGAAGCTAGCCATTTGCTTTGGAGTTTGTAAATCTTTTAATTAGAATACGTGGGTTGTTTGATTTTCGAGTTTGTAGGTCATATTCAAACCTTTGAAACCCAGTTTGTTTTAATATGAAAATTAAAAAAAAATGTTGAGTATTGTTTATCTTTTATTGGTCCGAACTACGCAAGGTCTGATTCATGCGGGGTCATGATACGTAGGCAATCTCCATAAGATTCGACCACAACAAAAAAAATGAAAAAAAAAAGAAAGAAAAAAGAAAGAAAAAAGAAATCGAAAAAAAAATCAAGAAAAAAAAAGAAAAATGAAAAAAAAAAAAAGATGTTGTTAATAATGAGGACCGACTGAGTCCATTTTAACCTGTTTTGTTTTGAATCACAAAGAAAGTTAAGGTGGTTGGTTTGTGGTAAGCCGGACAATGACACCCAGAATATCGCGCGGAATCCTTTACCTGCACATCATGATACACACTTTGCGGGGATCAGGCCTGATGACAGAAGCACTCGAATCCTATTGGGGAATTGTTGACTAAGGTTGATGATATCGAAGTTGGCAATGGTCTGGACAATACTGATGCGAAGCTCAGTGGCTAAGATGCCAATTTTGATAAAGTGGGAGGACGCTCCGTTCCTTGGTTAGCAAGAGAGAAGCTTGTGGTGGCTTATTTTGTTGTCATTTCTGTTGTTCGGATTATTAGGGTTGTAATTCGGATATTGTCTCGTGTCAAACTGTCTTATCTTTCCGTTTTGTCATAGCGGTTTGTTTAAGTTTGTCCAGGTTGTTTTAGGATTTTATTCTGGTTTGTTTTTGTTATTCAAACCATTTCACCGGTAGTCTAATGCAAAATCCGGTCTTTTATTATTTCCAGTCATCTTTTGTTTAGTCCTTTTATCATTTTGGTCAGCGCCGATTCTAGTGACATGACATGCGCACACAGTTTGGGCCTAGTCTTTAAAGTTAATCATAAAACCCCGGAAAGGCAATCAGAACATTTAAAGGAAATAAGAACGGTTTGAGATTATTTGAAGCCCGAGTCATGTGGAACTGGGGCAAGTAAAACATAAACAAAATCATTAAATGCAAGATTTGCCAAATTGGCATGAGGATCGTTGATAAGAGTGAGAGTGTCGCCCAACGGTGCTTTAGAAATGACAAATGAAAAAGCAAGTGTTTAACATAATTGTCAAGTCCAGCACCATCGGAAGAGACTATAAATCTATGATCAATTGTGTTGTTTGCATTTGGCATGTTTTGAAGACTGGAATGACGAAGGCATTTTGTTCTGCTATCTAAACACTTTATCCTTCGTTACCCCCCTTTGAGCCTTATTTATTTTCTTTCATACCCCTCGTTCGGAATCAATAGCAACGACTAGGAAATACGAGCCTGGAAGGTAAAGAAAAAAAAATCAAAAAAAAAACGAAAAAAAAAAAGAAGAGAAAAATGATAACAATAAAAAAACAAAAGAAAGTCAAATGAAAACAGAGGAATTGGGAACTACGTTTGACCTGATTCCTCAAAGATGATACGTAGGCGCTTCACGGCTCGGTCATAGGGTGCATAATGGCCACAATGGTCACAGTGTACATGGTGTAATAAAAAAATATAATAATAAATAATCCCCAAGCAAGAAACTGGGGCAAGGGTTGCGCTTGTTGTAAACAAATATGATTTCGAAGGTTGTAATTTTGAACCCCAAATTTGATTTGTTTTTGAGCCTTTAATACCCTTTCTTTCTAGCCTGTCCAAAAACCCACATTACGGTCCAAAGAAAGACCTTCTGACCAGTCTGCAAAAGATGCCAAGTCAGACAAATGAGAGTCTTACCGGCGAACATAACATTCTGTTCCACAGCAGAAAGGACTCTAATCTCCAGCAGAGAGAGTCATACCGGCAACACTCCAAATCCCCAGCTGGAAAGTGATACAAATGAGAGAGTCTTATCGGTGAAAATCTTCACGGACACCATAAGGCGATGAAAGCTGAGAGAAAAACCAAAATGAGAGAGACTTGATAGTGAAAACCCTTCGGGCACTACAAGTCGAATAAGATTGAGAATCAGATGGGGAATTGCCAATTGAAGGTCTTGAAAGACGATTGACGACGGAAGATAGGCCACAAATGCATGCCATGACCATTAGAGTCGGTGTCTGCGTTTGATAGGTTTTTATTTATAGTTTCTTTTGTTACAGAGTCATCTTTTTCATTTGTCTTTTATTCTGTTCCCTTTTTATCTTTTTCCTTTCATAGAAAAACTCCCCAATAGAGTCTGTCTGGTCAAAACAAGTGTGAATTGACTTCAAAATATGCCATCAGCTTTCCAAACATGCAAGATGAGATCTGACTAGTACATCTAGGTGGTATAGTCAGCAAGGAACAAGCGCGAGGCCAGTGTCAAAAAGGATATCCCCAGCAAAAGGGAATTGACAAAAGGATTGACGAGTGTCAAGAGGGATATCCTTGCCAAAACCAAGGTTATAAACCTCAAGGCCAAGGCCCATGAACAAAGCAAGGAAAGCAGTGAGCATGATTTGGAGAAATTCATGCGAGACTAAAAGGTCGGAAAAATGCAAGTTTCCGAGCTATGCCACAAAAGAAGAGGGATATCCCCAGCAGAAAGGGATTATCCCCAGCAAATAATATCATCCCCAACAAGTTGTGGAGCGCAGAGCAAGGAAGGAGAAAAGGAAAAGCCATCCCAGTAGGAGTATCACAACCAACCACCACGTTTTAAACTAACAAATTTTGTTTGATTTGAAACAGGTAAAGGAAATGGCATTGATGACAGAAATGCATGCCATAAGGGAGACTGTCAAACTGGGGCAGAAAATTTTCCTTTCATTTGGAAAATTTTCTGGAAGTCAGGTACCCATTCGAGGAAGAATAAAGATAGCACCAGTCTCAAGGGAAGTGGTGTTTGAACCAGTGTTGCCCCAACATAATAAGTTTAAATGGAGGAAGTATTCCCCAGCAGACAGAATAAAGGGATGACACTTATGCTCAGAAAAGCAAAAAGCCATTATCATCCCCAGCAGCTTCCAGAAGAATGAAGCATCGATTTGAAGGGATAAAATTCCCCAGCAGCGTTATCCTCAACAACGTTATCCCGAGAAGATAACACTTTTATCCCCAGCAGTGTTGAAAAAAAACGAAAAGAAAAAAATTTTAAATTTGAAGGAGGGGAAGAAAGGAGACTTCCCCAGTAGTATTATCCCCAGCAATCAGGCGTCCACCTGGAGAACAAGGAAGAGCAGTTGAAGTATCAGCAATCAGGAGCCCACCTGGAGAATAAGGGAATACAATGGAAGTATCAGCAATCAGGAGCCCACCTGGAGAATAAGGGAATACAATTCAAATTTTAAGTAATCAGGAGCCCCCCCTGAAAAATAGAATGGCGTTTTTATTTTTGACATTATTGGTTGAAGTCAGGAGCCCCCTGAAGAACAGAATGGCGATTTGTTGGTTGAAGTTGGGAGCCCGCCCATATAACAGAGGAATACATTCAGTCTTTTCATTTAAAAAAACGAAAAAAAAAAAAGAAAAAGGGGAAGTAGTTTGCAGAGGAATGAAACATCCTACTCAAAAAGAAGTAATTTTGGAAAGAGTAAGATAACATATTTACTCAGCAGAGTTATCCACAGCAGTGTTATCCCCAGTGGATCATCGAGATGTAGAAGCATCCTCAACCAAGTTTCAAGAGGGTCGGACAACCCAGAGTGGGTAAGGAAGAAAAGGAAAATTCATCCCCAGCAAAATAATCCCCAGCAGTTTCGAGGGAAGACAACACAGGTAAGTAAATAATTCAGGAAGAAGGAAATGGTTCACCCATAGGAGAGGCATTTCCTCCTAAGTTTAGTTTCACCCATAGGAGATGCATTTCCTCCTAAGTTTAATTTTTACCCATAGGAGAGGCATTTCCTCCTAAGTTTAGTTTCACCCATAGAAGAGGCATTTCCTCCTAAGTTTGTTTTTACCCATAGGAGACGCATTTCCTCCTACGTTTAGTTTTACCCATAGGAGACGCATTTCCTCCTACGTTTAGTTTTACTCATAGGAGATGCATTTCCTCCTAAGTTTGTTTTATTTTCACCCATAGGAGATGCATTTCCTCCTAAGTTTGTTTTAGTTTCACCCCATAGGAGATGCATTTCCTCCTAAGTTTAGTCTTACCCATAGGAGAGGCATTTCCTCCTAAGTTTATTTTACCCATAGGAGAGGCATTTCCTCCTAAGTTGTTGTTGAAGTCAGGAGTCCGCCTGGAGAATAGAGACATTCAATTTCAAATTTAGCAATCAGGAGTCCGCCTGGAGAACAGAGACGTACTTTTCAAGTTTGACGTCAGGAGTCCGCCTGAAGAACGGAGACATACAGTTTAAATTTTAAAGTCAGGAGTCCGCCTGGAGAATAGAGACATTCAATTTTAAATTTAGCAATCAGGAGTCCGCCTGGAGAACAGAGACATACTTTTCAAGTCTGATGTCAGGAGTCCGCCTGAAGAACGGAGACACACAGTTCAAGTATTGGTTGAAGTCAAGAGCCCCCCTGAATAACAGAATGGTGATTTATTGGTTGAAGTCAGGAGCCCGCCTGAAGAGAGGAATGGCGTTTATTTTTAAGGTTGTTATTGAAGTTGGGAGCCCGCCCATAGAACAGAGGCATACATTTCAGTCTTTACATTTCAAGCATTGAAGTTGGGAGCCCGCCCATAGAACAGAGGTATACATTTCAGTATTTACATTTCAAGCATTGAAGTTGGGAGCCCGCCCAGATAACAGAGGCATACATTTCAGTCTTTAATTTTCAAGTATTGAAGTTGGGAGCCCGCCCATAGAACAGAGGCATACATTTCAAGATCAAGTCAGAGGACAATAAAACAGAGGGTTACAATATGAATCCCCAGCAGTAAACAATAAAAATCCCCAGCACTGGGAAGCATAAGGTTGCAATAAGAGGTCCCAGCAAAAACTCAAGTGCATGTGTCGAAAGGAAGAAAAGCATCGGAAGAAAAGCACCGGAAAAAATGCAAGCAGACAAGAAAGCAAGGCAACAAGAAAAATTGCAGTATAGCCTAGCTTCTTGTTTTCTTTTAAGCAAGGTGTAACAAGGAGATCGGTAAGCAGTAGTAATAGCATGCAACAACAGTAACAATGCAGTCCCACGGTAGTCCCAGCTACCAAAAAACTTCCCGAACTACATTGACCTGATTCTTGTTTAGCCCAGGATATGTAGGAAACCTTTGAAGCAAAGGTTCGGTCAAATCTTTTTCAAAAAAAATGCTTCATACGGAGTACTCGGATGGGCAAAAATCACTTGCTTTATCTTTGCACGAAAACCCTTCATGTCTTCGGGCAAAGAGGGGCAGTTGTAAGCACGTGATTTTTGCCCAATATGATAATTACTCCCAAAAACTCAAAAATAAAATAATTTTCCTTGGTGTGGAATTTCTGTGATATTTTGTGTAAATATTTGTACGTTTGTCTGTGCATGTTTATTTGTTAAATTATTAAAAATACAAAAATATGTCGCATTTTCATGTAGGATTTAATTATACAATTGTTAGTAATTAAATTTGTTTTACAAAAATTAAAAATTACAAAAATAGGCATCGTTTGCATTTTTAGCATTTAATGTCCAAATATACAATTTTATGCTTAATTATGCGTTTATTGTTATTTGGAGTTAATTTGCGCTTTTATAACTTAATTTAGTTCTTAATAATAAGTTAAGTATTTTTATAATTTAGTTTTAGAGAAATAAAAGAAGAAAAGAGAGCGAAAATATAAAGAAAATCGGAATTGGGCCTCTTATTCGATTTCAAGCCTCAGGCCCAAAAAATGGCCCAATCTTCCCAAACGACCCAGTCCATTTTGAACTGGGTCGACCCAGTCCATAACCCAACATCCTATCATTTTTTATTTTAACATAACAAAAACAAAAAAAAAACAAAAAAAAAGGGCCAAAAAACCTTAAAACTACTAAGTCATCCGCCACCCCCCCCCTCATTTTCCTTCTTCTTCCTCAAAACTCCAAAACACCCCATCCATGGCTGCCCCCCCCCCCCCACAAACCCCAGCCTACAACGTCGACCACCCTTCCCCACGAACACCCCCTCACGTCGTCACACTCACACACACATACACAACCAAACGACACAACCACCACGATAGTCCATCGCCCCAGCGTTGTTTCTCCATTGACGAGCTCAAGCTCGACCATGGACTGCCCGCTGCTTCTGCTTCAGCGTCCTCCTAGCTGCTGCCTCACATCGTCTATTTCTCGTTGTTGCTTCACCATGAACGACCACGCCAGACGTCCGCCATTAACGACCAAGCTCGAACAACCGAGTTGCTGCTGCCTCACTTCGTCTTCTTCAGCTCGAACAGCCATAGCCACTGCTTCATTGTCCAAACCACACCGTCGCCGCTGCTCCTCCTCGCGTCCGAGCTGCTGCTGCGTCCATTTCAAGCTCCGATGTCCAGCAGTAGCGGATGCTACTGCTTCAGTCCAGTCGAGTTCGTGAACCTCGATGACTATGGCTTCTTCATTAAGCTGCTGCTGCGTCCATTTCTCTTCATCGTCAGCTGCTTCTGCTTCGTCTTCGTCATTCAGTTCAAGCGCCGATGTCCAGCAGTAGCGGATGATACTGCTTCAGTCCAGTCGAGTTCGCGTACATGGATGAGTTTTGGTCGATGTCGTCGATCACTGTCCGAGTTCGTCGTTGGTTGGTCGTTGTTCGTCGTTTCATTTCCGGTTAGTTGGTTTTTGAATCTCATTTATCATCCATATTTTTGTTTGGTATTTTTCGGATCCAAAATCGATAAATGATTCAATTCTTGTTTGGTTTGTTCTTCGTTGAAATAATTTTCTAGTTTGTTCATTATTTGGTGAATTTTTCATGTTTATTTCATGTTTGTTTTATTGTTTAGGTAAATGTTGTTAGTTTAATGTTAGTTAGATACAAATTGAAGTTTAATTAATTGTTTCCTCAATTTGTTTTATGTATTTTATGTATTTTCCAAAAATGGTCAATATTGTTAAAGTTCAAGTTTAAATTCATAATTGTTTCTTCTTAGGTTTTGTTTTGTTATTTGCCTAAAAGAATTTAGTTGTGATAGGGAAGTATGTTGGTTTAATCATTTGAATCCGTCATGTTATTTTTGTTCAAAATAAATTTAATTCATGTTCATACTTTGTTTGGATGATCTTGAATCCGAATTTTGTATAGTTTGATTTCTTGTTTATCATTTATGATTATTTCTTGAATTTGTCTCATAATCTTGTTTAAGTTTAATATAGGAATTGTTTGTTGTAATGTTTTTAGAGTAGTTGATTTTAAGTTCAATATTATTGAATTTAGAAATCTAAATATACTTGTTTGTTGTTGTTGTTGAATCCGAAAATAGGATTGTTTGTTGCTAAAATATTGTTCAATCAAATTTTAGTTGTTCTTTGTTGTTCAATTTGTGTTCATGTGATTTGTTGTTGAAATGTTGAAGAAATCATGTTCATGTGATTTGTTGTTGAAATGTTGAAGAAATCATGTTCATGAAATTTGTTGTTTGAACATTGTTAAAAATTAATCATATTGTCTATATTTTGGTTAAGTTTGATTAATTGATGTGTTATAGCTGATGGGTAGTTTGGTAATTTATAGTACTTTCGGGGGTAAAATAGTAATTTGCAATAGGGTCGGAGGGGTAGTTTAGGAATTGTACATTTTGTAATTGTTTATATGAAGCATGGGGGACAAAATGAAATGGGGTGGGTTGTGATATGGTTATTTAATATAAAGGGGGGACAAGACAAAATTTAGTGGGAGAATCTTGTATTATTTTATGTTAGGCATGGGGGACAAAATATAATGGGGTGGTGTGATATGTTTATTTAATGTAATGGGGATGAGTGGGAAGATAATGGTTTTGGTAGGAGAAATTGATTGATTTTAATTGATTAAAGGGTTGGGGTTATATATAGAGGTCTTGAAGAAGATTAAAGAGACAGATACAAAAGAGGGAGGAGAACAAAAAAGAAAATAAGAGAGAAAAAAATGGTTGAACATTTAAGAGAGAGAAAATTTCGAAAAATATTTAAACTTTCAAAAAATATAAAAAAAAACTAAAAAAAATCTTCTGCTTTCTTTCATTGTTTGAAATTAGCATTAATTTTTGTTGTGTCATCAAAGCTTGAAGCTTTTGTTTTGGGATTAATACTCCACCGGTTTGCAAACTCTGTTCCTGAGTTGTTACTGTTGCTGGACTATTGTTGTTGTGCTATATTGTTATTACTGCTGCTGATTCTCATCTTCATTTTCTTTTGCTTCCAATATCAGGTACACAACTGACACGCTGGTTATTGTAATCCGAAATATGAAGCATGAATACGAAAAATGAAGAGTTGAAATTCTAAATTTGTTTTAATTATATTCTGAATTTTATTTGTATGTACAAATTATTTAGCTTGCAAAAAATCAGAATCATGTAGTTAGCAAATGGTGTAGTAACTCCGTCGAGTCATCAAACGAATAGGCCATCTAGTAGGAACTGGGTAGTAATATTGTTTAGTTAAATAATATTGGTTAATTTCAGCATGTAAATGGTTTAGGATTAAAATTAGATTTCTAAGTTTTTTTTAATTTGACAAACTGAGAACATGCCTTGTATAATGTAACTAGGTAGCAACATGTGAATAAGACGGCTCAGGTCTAGTTTTAAGTCATACACGTTAGGCCTGGGCCCGCAGTGGCAACAGACTGTCCGATTTGCATCAATTTCAGATTTATGAATCATATTCAAAATCCATCTATAAAGTATGTAAATAATTTAAGATATTTTCTCTTTTATTTTGTAGAGACAAATTTAATAAGAGAAAAATGTAGGCATTTTAGGATTGTCCTTTAAAAATAAAATGAGATGAGCCTCGCCCAATAAAATGCACCAATTGCGGGGCCCTCAATAAATGTTTAATTGAGTATTTAGAATTCGGGATGGACTGTTTAGTGAATTCCACGGTCTTACCCATAAATAATAATACGTTAATCGCTTTAGGCACGATGTTAATAATAATACATTCTTAAACACGGGTGCGCATTTTTGCGACCCAAATCCAAATCCCAAAACATTGAATAAAATGTGTTCCGGATTGCGGGTGCATTTCATGTGACGTAATCCAAAGACATGTTTTAAACAATGTTCACATTCTTGTAAAAATAATAATAATAACAATAAAAGCGGTTAAAAGTTAAAATTGCACTATAGTTTTTGAACATGTATTAAAATCAGATATTTTAGCCATTACAACAGTTTAAGCGACCGTGCTAGAACCACGGGATTCGGGGGTGCCTAACACCTTCCCTCGGGTCAACAGAATTCCTTACTTAGAATTTCTGGTTCGCAGACTTCATTTGGAAAGTCGAATATTTTCCTCGATTCGGGATTAAATTGGTGACTTGGGACACCCTAAATTTCCCAAGTGGCGACTCTGAAATAAATAAACAAATCCCGTTTCGATTGTCCTTTAATTGGAAAAACTCCCTACGCCCCCTGCGGGGGCGGAAAAAGGAGGTGTGACACCTCTCTTATTTTGTTCTTTCTCTCAAATTACCGTCGCCTTATGGTGCCTGTGAAGGTTTTTACCGATAAGACTCTCTCATTTTTTTTCTTTTCTTATTTTTTCCTCTGATTCTGTAGATGACAAGGCATTAACCACGATAGAAATATCATATGCTCCTGGCATATCTGACTAGGCACTCTCAAAAATTATCTGGGAGGTCTTTTGGACAGTAATGTGGCTTTTGGACAGGGTTAGAAAGAAGGAATATCATAAAGTCTCAAAATAACTAAGACAACAGGGTTAATTTATCTACAACTTTTGGAATCCATTACAAAAACTTTGCCCCAATTTCTAAAACAAGGGAATTTGATTCTCTTTTTTTTCTTTTTAAGATGGAATTTCTAAGAAAGACTACCTTACTCTCACCTTCGTGGGATTATGAAATATTTATTTGGTGTGACCGAACCGTAAGGTTGCCTACGTATCTTGTGGTGACAAGAATCATGTCGAACATAGTTCAAAGGGATGCTTTCTTTTCGTTGCTATTCTTCTTTTTTCTTTTTCTCTTTTTTTTTTCTTTTTCCTTTTCTTCTTTTTCTATTTTCTCTTTTGTGTTTTTTGTCTTTTTGACTTTTCTTTTAGAATGAACTTTGTAAAATAGACCTATGGGGACCTGAACTTTTTTTTTATTTTGACTCTAAATTGATTCCAAAAGAAGGAGTTCAATAAAATTAGCATAGGCTCAAAATGTGACGACCCGGTCAGTCGTCTCATGAGTTACTGCTCCGTTTTCCCATTTCTGCTTCTTATTTGTCTATCGGTTCTATATGTGATCGGGTTGGTTGGCTCGGGTTCGGAAAGGATTTGGTAAGGTTTGAGACACTTAGTCTCTTTTGAGGAAGCTTAAGTTGTAAAAGTCAACTAGATATTGACTTATGTGTTAGAGTGCTCGGATGTGAGTTCCGATGGTTTGGATAGCTTTTGGGAGGTGATTTGGGACTTAAAAGCATGATCGGAATGTGTTTTAGAGGTCCGAAGTAGATTTAGGCTTGAATTAGCGAAATTAGAATTTTGGGGTTTTCTGGTTGATAGGCAAGATTTTGATATAGGGGTTGAAATGGAATTCCAAGAGTTGCAGTAGTTTTGTTGTGTCATTTGGGATGTGTGTGCAAAATTTCAGGTTATTCGGATGTAGTTTGGTTGGATTTTTGATCAAAAGCGTAATTCGGAAGATTTTGGAAACTTAGGCTTGAATCCGATGTGTTTTGGTTGATTCGATATTGTTTAGGGTGTTTTGAAGATTGGTATAAGTTTGGATGATGGTATATGAGGTGTTTGTGCTTTTGGTCGAGGTCTCGGGACCCTCTGGGTGATTTCGGGTGGTTGGCGGAAAGAATGGAACTTTGGTTTGGCAGCTGAAGAGTGAAGTCTACTGTCATAACTGCATCTGCTGTTGGGAGGCCGTAGGTGCGACCCCCGTAGATGCAGAAAAGAATTCGTAGAAGCGGAAAATGGCTGGGAAGGCTGTGACCGCAGAAACGATTGGAGAACCACACCTGCGATAGTGCAGGTGGGAGTGAGCATCGCAGATGTGGAATTTGGCGGCTTAAGTGAAAACCATAAAAGCAGTTCAAGGACCGCAAATGCGGTACTACAGAAGCGGGATTTTGGCCGCAGATGCGAATTCCTTGGGCCAGAAGGTATAAATTGTTTCCTTCGCGATTTTTGAGCTATTCCACCATTGCTAAGTCGGTTTTTGGAGCTTTTTAGGCGATTTGAAGAAGGATTTCAAGGTGACTTCATTGAGGTAAGGATTTTGGACCTAAAACTCATTCCTATGGTATTATTTCACGGATTAGAGCTGTAATTAATGGAATTTAAGGGTTAAAATTGAGGAAACTAGGGCTTGGTATTGGAGACCTAGACTTGAGGATTTGAGGGACCATTTGTGGTCGGATTTTGGTACTTTTGATATGTATGAACTTGTGGGAAGATAAGGAATCTATTGATCTGAATTTTATCGAATTCTGAGATGTGGGCCCGGTGGTCGGATTTTGGTAATTTCGAGATTTATGCTATAAATTGATTATTTTTGCTTGGGCTTCGTTCCCTTAGCATATTTTAATGTCGTGATTCTAATTTTGGATATATTCGACGCGAGTGGAGGCCGATTCGAGGGGCAAAGGTGTCGCGGGCTAGAGTTTGGACCGGATTGAGGTGAGTAATGATTGTAAATATTGTGCTGAGGGTATGAAACCCTGAATTGCACATCGTTGTGCTATGTTGAGGTGACGCACACGCTAGATGACGAGTGTGGGGTCGTGCACTGTTGGGGATTGGGACTTAGTCCATCCTAAATGATTGTTTTACCGTATATTTGATGGAAAACGGTTTGCTATCAGCATGTTTTGGGTTGAATACCATATTTGGCCCTCGTGCCAACTATTTGAACCCTTAGGGGATTTTTATTGATATTTTCTCGCTATTTTGACTTTATACTTGAACTCAGTCATGCTATATTCTACTATTTTCATAACTCAGTCATGTTTACTATGCTTTAACACTTAAAATGATATTTCAAATGATATTTTGGGCTGAGCATCATGTTTAACTGTTGCCCGAGTGGCTTTTGAGATTCTGACTGAGTAAGGTCGAGGGCCTATGTTGTGAGGAAACACTTGATTATGAGTATGAGGCCGAGGGCCTGCGATTTGTACGCTACGAGGTGGCTTGTTGATATAAGGCCGAGAGCCTAGTGATGATGCCACGAGATGACTTGATATTGCGCTTGGGTCGTAAGGGGCCCCTCCAGGAGTCTGCACACCCCCAGTGAGCGCGGGTACCTATTGTAATGTGAAATATAGCCTGAGGGGCTGGTGTTGTTCTATGATATTGCCCGAGGGGCGGATTTTATTGGCATTGTGCCCGAGGGGCGATCCTTTATGTGTTTATCTTTTCCCAGTTGCCTGTCATTTACCTGCTTAATTGTTAAAAGGGCATTTCATGAAGTTTAAACTGAACTAAAATGACTTTACATATCTTTACTAATTCACTATTTTTTACTGGCTTTTACTACTTCATTATAGCTTGTAATGCGCGTTACGTAATTTCATATTTCTCAGTCTTTATTTATGATTATTACTCACTGAGTTGTTGTACTCACTTTACTCCCTACACCCCGTGTGCAGATTCAGGTGCTGTTGATCCTACTTGCGAGGGTTGAGAGCTCCCGGCAAATTTCGGAGTTCACGAGATAGCTGCTCGGCATCCACAGCCCCGTTCTTCTCCCCCTTTATCTCATTTCTTTTCCCTTATTAGTGATTCTGTAGTAGCTTTGTAGACTCTTCAGACTTGTATTAAATTGATAGAGGCTCATGATTGGTGACACTCCAGTATCGGGCTGTGTTGGTTTAAAATTCCACAAATCGTACTGTTCACTGCTTATTTTGGGATTTTATCATGTTTAAGAGTTAATACTTATTATTTTTAATTACTTAAAATTGAAATGGGAATGTGTCGGCTGGCCTTGTCTTCGCGAGAGGCGCCATCACGACCGGGTCTGGGTATAGGGTCGTGACACAAAAGGGGTACCAAACGGTATAAAGTGTTTGGGTAGGTGAAAGAGGGCCTCACAATCCCTGAAAATGCCAAGTACAACGCATGCAACTTGACAATGAAAAAGGAAGATCATATACAACATTTCTTTTGCAGCTTCGATATTGATATCACTTATATGCCTTCCATTTTTTTAGTGCCTTGTCAAGTACAGAACCGTGCCTTGTCAAGTACAGAACCCTCGTTGGGTGATTCGCTCTTCACAATGGATATCCTCCGTCAATTCGGAGAAAACTTTCTTGACTTTATCTTGTAACTTGAGATGCACTTGAACTCGAAGTTGCTCGCTTCAAATTGTCTGGGATGCACTCTCCTTTAATGAATTCTTGTCATCCTATTAACTTCCCAAATTATCTGCCCCAGTTTCACACAGTTCTGGCTTTAAATGATCTCAAAATGTCCAAATCTGTACTTATTTCCCTCAAATGTCCCTATCATCTTCAAAATTATATTATTGTTTCATGATTAAACTAACTTTTAAGACCAGGCCTAGAATTATGCGTGCATGTCATGTCACTAGAGCCAGCATGAAAAGAACTATAAAAGGAAAAGAGAACTAAATAAAAAAATGACTAGAAATAACAGAAAATAGAAAATTGCGTTAGACAGACAGTGAAAGGATTTGAACAACAAAACAAGCAAAATAAACTAAGTTACAACCCTGGAACAAACCTAGATAACACTAAATGAGTTACTAAGACTAAAGGAACTAGGCAAAATAAAAGGATAGAAGGGTTTGAGTCACAAGACAATATCCGGATTACAACCCTAAATTAAACCTGGACAACAGAAATGACAACAAAATGAACCACCAACACTCATCCTCGACTAGCCAAGAAAGGAGCGTCTTTCCAATTACCAAGCTCAGCATGTTAGCCACTGAGTTCCACATCAATATTATCAAGACCATTACCAACTTTAATATCATTAACTTCAGTCAACAAGTTCCCAAAGGGATTCGCATACCCTCTGTCATTGTCCTTGATCGCAATTATCCCTTCTTAAATCATTCTTTCAATTTTCCTTTTCAAAGCACGACAATCTTCGATGCTATGCCCTTGGACATTAAAGTGGTACATGCACCGTACATTAGGATCAAAACCTTTTGCATATGGGTCTGGAGTATAGCTGAGGAGCGGCTTAATCAGGCCAGAATATTTTAACTTGTCAAACAGGCTTGTGTAGGATTCTCCGATTGGCGTGAAACTATTTCATTGTCTTTGTTTCCCTGCATGCCTATGTTTTTTAGGGTTATAGGGTGCCTGAAAATGCAGTGAAGGCGCATAAGAATTTTAGGATGCTGGTGCTCGCCCTAGGGAGTGACCTAGTGGTTGGACAGATGACTGGATGTTGTTCGAAGGATAATAGTGGGGTGGATTATGTGGATCTTGGGGATGTTCATGGGGTCGATATTGAGTTTGAAAGCGTTTAGCAGGAATTCCCACTAGATCTTATCGTTGGCAGGGCTCAGCAACATCTTTTCTATCAATTGGAGGACTGACTCGAGCAACTTGTTCATACCATCTGAACTAAAACTCCCTAACACTTTCTTTGGGTTTCTTTTCCATCTGGAGGAGCGGTATGGGATAATGTCTTCATTGTGCTGATAGTGACGAACAAAATCTTAAGCCATGTCACCCCATGTATGCCACTTACTGACATCTTGACGAGTATGCCATTGCAAGGCTGCCCCAGTCAGGCTCTCACTGAAATGTGCAATCAACAGCTCATCTTTCCCGCCAACAACTCTCATTTTGCTGCAATAACTCCTCAGGCAAGTGAACATTAGGGAACATACACATATCCTTGAAAGCAATACTCTTCTGACCTTCCAACCCTTGCATGTTTCTTAAAGACTGCTCTAAGATTTTCACATTCCTGGATATCTCATCTTGCTCTTCTATCTTAGCAGGCTTTTTAGTTTCACTGGGAGGCTCAAAATGAGGAGCATGAGAGTATGGATCCGAGACCTTGAAAGTTGGTTCTGGAGCACAGTGTTGGGCATCGGGGATTTTGAATACAGTCTCGCTAGAGGATAGAGGAAAGGTAGCTGGTGGATGAGCTACAAAAACATGAATGTACAAAGGAGCGGGATATGAGGTGGTTTTGGCAGGTGGAGTGTGAAAAGGTTGTGGGGAGATATCAGCAGCAGTGGGAATCTGGATTTGTGATAGTGGCGGAATGGTGACAAGGCTTTCAGGGTAGTTAGTAGGAAATAATGGTGGAGGACGCCCACTAATCCAGGCTTGGTATATTTCGGCCATATGTCCTTTCAACCTTAAGACCTCTTCTTTTAACTAAGATTCTGACTCAACAATCTCCTTAGACGGATCAATAACACCTGTGTCCAAGTCTTTGCTAGCCATGGCTACCTTGCTCTTTGACCTTGTGTTGTATGGATGAGTTACTTAGAAACCACAAACCAACCACCCTTCTGCTCAATGAAGATACCAAAAGGAACAAAATGGGGTCATCCTGTTAGCATTAGGGCATTTAACAGCTAAAAATATCACATTGCGTGCAATGCGCCTAGCAACAATTAACGGTTCTAGAATGACTTCGACGGTACAAAGGTCATATGGCATCATCCCAATTTCACTCTTCTTGCCCCGTTTCATTCTTCATTTTCCTTTTTATCACTGCTTGATTTTTTATTTCCTTTCTCCTCTTTTCTTTTTGCTTATCGCTCTTTTCTTTCCTCTCATTTCTCACGTCCCACAACTTCATTCTCTTTTTTTCCTTTTTTTGTTGTTTTTTTATGCTTTTTTATTTAATGATGATTCGATCGAACCCTATGTAGGTTGCCTACGTATCATGTCCCTCATGAATCAGATCAAGCGTAGTTCTGGAAATGTAATAAACTAAAAACAAAAATGTTTTTGAGCTTTCATTATAACATTTTTCGGTTTTCAAATATAAAACAGGAAATACGATAACGAGACTTGACAATTTCAACTATACTACGACAAACTCTGACACCAACTAAAAGAATCAATACTACTGAACATGACTATAAAGTACATGACAACAAAAAAAATAGACTCAAAAAATAAAAATAAAAATAAAAATCTCCTTAAGCAACTCCTGGATGCAACGGTCTTGACAAAGAGGGTCCTTGGGTGTTTGTCATGCTCAAGTTCTGGTAAGTAGATCCATACTTGTAAGAGAAAAATAAGACCAAACAGAATTAAAGACTTAGAACACTATGTGAGACAATAAGCCTTCCTATTGGACACATGAAAAATATGATTGAGGCTATTTTGCAAAATGGCTTATGAGGCCAAAATGTGGCTAGAAGTGCAAACTCAACAAAAGTGACCTCTAAGACATGGAAAAATTACTTTGCAGAAATAACCCATTTTGTAGAAATGGCCTATGTGGTCAAAAAATGGCTAAGCATGCAAGTTCAACAGAATGGACCTTAAATAGAGAGGACACTTTGTTGTGGACTTAGGACTCTAAGACATGTGTTAACAACCGCTTTTGCGAAAATGGCCCCATTTTGCAAGAATGGCTGACACGACCTAAAAGTAGCTAGATATGCAAATTCAAGAAGGACGGACCTTAAAATAAGAGTACAACTAATTTTGGATTGAAGACTCTCCAAACACAATTAAACAAGCCACTTTGCGAAAAATAGCCCTATTTTGCAAAACGACCGATGTGGCCAAAGGTGGCTAAAGATGCAAGATTTGGCTACGACCCTCGAAGACAAGAACCTAAGACTCACTAGGAAGACCGGTCCCTATGTACGTTGCCTACGTATCATGCCCCGAAAGACGAGAATCAGGTGCGTGTAGTTCGGAAAGAATGGATACCGGCGAGAATTAAAAAAAATAACTAATTTAGAGAAAATATATATTTTTTTTTTTTTTTGAAAAGTGATGAAACATGTAAAATCTTTTTGGATTTTCTTTTTCCTTTTTTTTGATTTTTTTTGGAAAAAGATGGGAAAGTACAAAATCTTTTTGGATTTTTCATTTTTTTTTGTCTTTTTCTTAAAAAGATTGTGAAAGAAAAACATAAATGGGCCCTACTTGCTTTATTTTTACACTCCACCCTCTGTTTTCTCTCATTTATCCTCAATGGTCTGCCAAAGGACCCCTTTTACCCTTGAAGATTGCAACATGTAGCACATAGGATGCATTAAGATGGTCTTTTATTTTTAGGATACACCTGTCCTAGACGGACCCAACCCTTGTGTTGAGTCCCCAAAGTCAAATGCACATAATGTAAACCAGAGTTCCTATTAGGGATCCGTCACGAGGCTGTGTTATTCTAGGTTTAAAACTTGGGTGTATTGTTCTAGACCTGGCTTACCCGAGTGGACAACTCGAGCCGAGAGGGGCAGCGTACCAGTAACCAGAAGATCATCCGGCTTTGCAATTTGCCTAAACCTCATTCTAAATTGGGATATGACACTAACAGAAAATAAGTCATGCCAGCGTGAACCTCCCAGAAGATTAGAAGAGAAGGGTTTTGCAACAGTTTATATACAGTTCAAATAATATCAAAACGGTAAAAAACGACATTTAGCACATTAGGCCCAAGCATGTAATAAAAGTCAGATAATAAACAGAAGTCAAATATAACAATTATTCTAAGCTAGAATTCTTGAACCCTGAATCAAAGATTCTGGGTTCGATCCCCAGCAGAGTCGCCAGAGCTGTCATACATCCTTTTTCTACCCGAAAGGGATGGGAGTTTTTCCAATTAAAGTGACATTAATCGAAATGGGATTATTTATTTAAGTTCAGAATCACCACTTGGGATAATTTATGGTGTCCCAAGTCACCAGTTTAAAATCCCGAATCGAAGAAGTTTTGTCACGACCCCGGTTCGCCCTTCGTGAACCATCGTGATGGCACCTAGTCTCTACGACTAGGTAAGCCTACACTTGCGGAAGATAACCAAAACTTGCAGAAGTAAAATAATTTAAAAATAGAAATAAGGCAATAACAGTGTTTAAATGTGCCACTCGGCGTACACCATATATATAAATCTAAAAACCAATATCCAAATCCAAGACCCGGAAACCCACGAATCACAAGCTAAGAAAAAGAAATACTACATAGCTCTAACTCCGAAATTGTCTAATAAGAATAGAAAGTACAGAATGGCTAAATACTAGAAAGCAGGAATAGAAAGGGACTCCTTGGTCTGCAGACGTGGGAGATGTACCTCGAAGTCTCTAAGTAGTCGCCTCCCTCAAGGATAGTAGGCCTGAGTAGAAGTACCTGGATCTGCACATGAAAAATATGCACAAAAGAGGCATGAGTACACCATAGCGGTACTCAGTAAGTGCCAAGCCTAACCTCGGTTGGGTAGTGACGAGGAAGGTCAGGGCGCTACTGAGATTAAATACAATATAAGGGTTAACAGTGTGGAATAAAACAATATAAATAAGTGCAACAGTAAGAAATAGCATAGAATTGACAGAACAACAACAACTGGAATAGAGACAAAACAAGCCACGGAAAGAAATACAGCTCAACACAGAGATAACAATCGGGGCACCTTCTAGGATACCGTCCTGTAGTCCCAATTACAACTGTCCAGTAGATCTCCCGGGATACCGTCCCGTAGTCCATCATATATATGTCCGAAGGATTTCTCGGGATCTCGTCCCGTAGTCCAACTATCAATGCGCGGGGATCTACCGGAATCCCGATTGGTAGTCCTAAATGTAAATACCCAGTACTGGGGGAATCTACCGGGTGCATTCCCATAGTTCCATATAACTGTACAGGGCGATCTATCGGGAATCTAACCTGCAGTCCCAAAGTAAATGTGTAGGGGGGTCTATCGGGAATCTAACATATAGTCCCAAAGTAAACAGACAAGGGGGAGCTACCGGAATCCCACATCCGTAGTCCCAATGTAAATACACAGCAGCAGCAAGAAGATATACAGAAATGGCAAATTTTCATATTAAGGCAATAAGTGATTCTAGCCTAGCATGCTGCACAGAATTCAAGTAAGGCAGGTTGAATCAAATAAAGCAATTAAGTCACTTAGACATGCTTTCCTAACCTAACAATAGGCTTAATAGTGCAAGTAATAGAAACAGGATAGGAAACATGCTAGTATTTACTTAAAGAAAATCGGATTTCCAACAATTAGCACAAGTACGCACTCGTCGCCTCACGTACAAGGCATTTCAATTACCAAACATACCAATCCTAAGGGGAAGGTCCCCCCCCCCACAAGGTTAGACAAGCCACTTACCTCGAACCAGCTCAAAGTCAACCCGAAACCACTCTCTTGCCACGAGTACTCGACTCCAAATGACCCAAATCTATTCAATTCAATCGCATAACGTAAATAACACTTCAAGCAACTGATTCTACAATTAAATTCTAAGCTAAAACGTAAAATTATGTAAAATGACCAAAATGCCCCTCGGCCCACGTCTCGGAATTGGGTAAAATTTATAGTTTCAGAATCCTCACACTCTTACGAGTTTAAAAATTGTCCAAATCCGATTTCAAATCCCCAATCAAAACACAATTCTTTGCCTAAGAACTTTTCCCCAAATTTTCATACAAATTTCAAAATTAAAGGATGAATTCATGTTTAAAATAATGGGTTACAAGCAAAAATGAGTTAAGAATCGTTACTCAATCGATATCTTTGAAAATACCTCAAAATCTCGCTCAAATCCGAGCTCCCAAGCTTAAGTTTTGATAAAAATGGATAAAGCCCTCGATTTTGAAATCTTATATCTGCCCAGAAAATTCCTTCTTCGCGAACGCGGTCAAAGCCTCGCGTTCACGAAGCACAAAATAACTTTGACCATTTTTCCTTCTTCGCGAACGCGTCTCTCACTCCGCGAACGCGATGCCTTGCACAGACGAACCTTCGCGAACGCGATGCACAAAACTCCACTGGGCCATTTCCTCTTCTGTGAACGCGAAGCCCAATCACGAACGCATAACACAACCATCCAGCCTATTCGCGAATGCGGAGGCCCTCTCGCGAACGTTAAGGCCAAACTTTTCCCCCAGTCCCATCTCCTCTTCGCGAACGCGAGAACCCACTCACAAACGCGATGAAGGAAACCAGAACTGATTGCTGCAACATTTTTTGCAATTTCCTAAGTTCCAAAAATGATTCGTTGAGCATCCGAAACACACTCGAGGCCCCCGGGACCTCAACCAAACCTGCCAACCAATCCTAAAATATCATTCAAACTTGTTTCAACCTTTGGAACGCTCAAAACAACATCAAAATGCCTATTTTTCATCGGATTTAAGCTTAAAATTCCAAAAACTCTAAAAATACACTTTCGATCAAAAAGTCTACCAAACCTCGTCCGAATAACCTGAAATTTTGCAAACACATCCCAAATGATATGACAGAACTACTGCAACTCTTGGAATTCCATTCCGACCCTCGGATCAAAATCTCCCTATCGAACCGGAACTTCAAAAATTCAACTTCTGGCATTTCAAGCCTAAATTAGCTACAGACCTCCAAAACACACTCCGAACACGCTCCTAATCCTGAAATCACCCAACGGAGCTAACAGAACCATCGGATTTCCATTCCGAGTCCGTATTCACACAGTTCCGACTACGGTCAACTATCCAGCACTTAAGCTCTCATTTAGGGACTAAGTGTCCCAAAACTCTCCGAAACTCAAAATCGACCATCACGGCAAATCAAAATAGCAGAAATAAACTTGGGAAAAGCAGTTAATAGGGGATCAGGGCGTTAATTCTTAAGACGACCGGCCATGTTGTCACAAATCCGGGTAAGGAATTCTGTTAACCCGGGAGAAGGTGTTAGGCATTCCCGAATTCCGTGGTTTTAGTACGGTCGCTCAACTATTGTTATTGGCCTAATTATCTGAGTAATTACATATTTTATACCTATTGTGTATTTTTAAACTTTGACCGCTTTTAATTATTTATGAAAGTATTCTGGAACAAGTTACGATTGTCGTACACTTGTTGGTTTGGTACACATTGTGAATCGTGTCACGGGAACCGTATCCATGATCTACAACATATTTAATTTATTAACATTATTAGAGGTTATGGCTGTGTCACATGAAATATGCACCCGGATTTGGAAATTACGTATCATAACCATGTCGCAAAAACCGTACTCATAGTCACGATAATTCATTATTACTAATCGCGCCTAAAGCAAGCTACGATATTCACAAGTTACTTTCCTAAACTACTTTAAGATTAGGGTGAGGCTACGAATTAAGAATATAAAATATAGAAAAATGGGTCAACTTAACAGAACACCAAATCCATAAGATTTAATTGAAAAACAATCGGCCCCAAATTCCATTCACATCTTCATTTTTGTAAATTGTTCAAATCTGATCCCCACATCATTAGTGAACAATGTTAAACTGGCTACTTTACAATCGGACCTAATATTGAAAGGATATTCTTTTAACGTCAGCTCAAAATCCTTCTCACAACAAAGCAAGCTAAAGGAAATAAGTCCCAAGTTTCCAAAGGGGATCACAAACATAGAACAGAAGCAACAATAGTTTAAGAGCACTGAAACGATCACTAAACCAAACAAAACTTCAATTATTCATAATACCTAATCATTCACAATAATTATTCACATGAAAAATACCTAACTTCAATTATTCACATAATACCTAACTTCAATTATTCACATCAAAACACCTAATCATTCATAATAAATAAACAGTACCAACTCAAATCATGAAAAATTATATAACACATGAAGCATTCATAACACCTAATCACGTAGAATAAACAAACAACTCAATAATCAATCCCAAGAATCAACAAGCATATAACGTCAATGAAATAAGGAAGCAATGTCGAGAAATGGACCTTTCAATAGCTAAATATTCTTCAACTCAACAAGAACAGATATCTGCTGGACTTTTACGTGAAGTAACCACAACCGAAAATGACACCTAGAACTTCGACGGAGCTTTGAACCTCGACTAAAACTCTTGTATTTTCGGTCGTGTTTGGAGAGCTTTTGGAGGTTGTTTGGCTGTATTTTAGAACTGTTTTGTTGTGGCTTCAGGTGGTGTTTTTGTGGAGTTGAGACGGCGATGGAGGTGAAGGAGGAAGTCTGGTTCGTGGTTGTTCCAGCGAGCTGAGTCGAGGATGATGAAGAAGAAAGTCGTTGCTGCCGATTTTCAGAAATGGAGTCTCATTTTTATTGTGTGTGTTGTGTATGTGTTAGTTGTTGTTCGTTTTCCGGCGAGATCGAAGGTTGAAAAAGAATGACGTAGGGGGGGTGGTCTCTTGGGTTCCGCGGCTGCTTCAAGACTAAGGTTCTAGGTCTGTTCATTTTTTTTTGAAAGAGAAGATGAAACTTCTCTTCCGATGGAAACGGCTGGCCTTTCTGTTTTCGCCCTTTTTTTAGGTTGTCCCTAGAGTTAAGTCAAGGTGTAAGTCTTTTTTTAGGTTATTTTTCATTGGTACTCCCTCCGTTTTATAATAAATGAGGTACTTTCCTTTTTAGTCTGTTCCAAAACAAATGATGCATTTCTAAATTTGGAAATAATTCAACTTTAAACTCTTTCATTTTACCATTTACCCTTAATGAAAAACTTTTATAGTCACACAAATGTCATGGCCCCATAAACTTTTTACACCTTAAGCTTTTAAGACCACAAGTTTCAAAAGCCTTCTTATTTTTTCTTAAACTCCGTACCGAGTCAAACTACCTCATATAATATGAAACAGAGGGAGTATATAAGAGAGGAAAGGGTAAATGGGCTTGGACTTAGGAAATTGGGTTGGACCATGTCTTTTGGGTTTGAATTTAGGCTAAGGAGACCAAATAATATAATGTATCTATAAAGTGTAAAAATCAACCTTAATTAAAATAAACTAATATAAAACTAAATACTAAAAGTGAAACTAATTTTTGTATTTTCAAATGTTATAATAAAGTAAAAAATAGGAAGAATAGGCTACAGCCAAGGTAAAATTAAAGTACTATAAATTTAAATATACTAATTGACTTTAAACTAAAGATGAAAAATATTTTTTGTAATTTTTATTTTTTAATGATAAAATAAAGTAAAAGAGTCAAGACTATTTAAAATAACGATATTAAACCTAAACTTAACATTTAAACGCTAAAAATATATAAAATCTCGGGGAGGGTCAAAAATTACATGTCTACACTTTCCTAATAGCTTGATCTCCATCGCACGACTCCACGTGGAATAGTTTTCTGAACCAGTCAATTAAATTGAGATGATTGGAGGTGTCCGATGACTGAAGAAACAATGGTTGAGATCAGCTTTCGCCGCCATTGAGATTGCTGTGAATTTAAATAGGATCAACGATTTCAACTCGCAATCACGTTTTTACTGCTATGATATCATGATGAAACTTGAATGAATCAATAATGGAGACCCTAATCTGATAATGCCATAACTGAACTTGAGAGAGAAGAGAAGAAGTAGAGTATTGTATTGAGAGAAAAAATGAAAATGTGTACTGTTACATGGAGCTAACAATACATATATAGAAAGCTCACTTCCACTAACCACCTAACTAACATTCCACGTGTTCACATATTTACTACTAACTAACTGAAATAATAAGCTCCTACTATTGCATACTAATGCTTCATGTAATTCTCATTTTATCACATCTCCTCGTAAGCTCGTCTATTAAGCATACTAGTTCAACAAGTTTGAGATTTCACCTGAGATCAGTCCCATATAGGATCACATATTTGCTTGTTTGTTAATTTAAATTCACACATATTTGGACCCCATGCGTTACAAATTATTAGGATTATAACCCAGTCAAATCAGATAAAATCAAGTGGAAAATAGTTCCTGTTTGCATGGTAGTAAAAACTTGAAACCATATCTTCCCTTTCAATATTTATTACAACCCTTTTAGCTTTTCCACTAGCTCTTTTTTTAAGTAATCCTGTAGATTCTGTGCACTAAACCAAATCCCTGCTTTAGCTTTTTACGTAATATGTGTCATCATGTCAACATAATATGTGTAATTAGTTGATTGTACATTAATGAGAAAAATTGAAACCGTATCTTTCACAACATATATAAGTAACCTTTTCCCAGTGTGCCCTTTTGATTTCTCGTAATGTACTACTACTACTTGTCATTTTGTATAACAAATTCTTAGTGTTTAGCTGGTTCCCATTTGGTTCAGAGTACCTTTCAAGTTTGAGTTGATTGCTCCAGGTTTAAGATGTAAAATATATTCGAGTGGCTAGTAAGCAGCAAGTTTGGAATTAGAGGGGATAGAACATGAAATGTCATCGATTCAACCATTTAAAGATAAAGGCCAAATTATTGTTTACCTAAAAAAGGTCACTTTTAATAAGTAGAAAGCTAGTAGTAAAATATTTGTGTCACGACCCAATTTCCTCTCCGTTGGGTTTCGTGATGGCACATAGTCTTAGAGACTAGGTAAGCGTAACATATACTGAATATCAACCATAATAAAGAAAAGTCTAACAGTCTCGATATAGAAATCTTTGCAAAACTTACAAATTTTCAAAACCGGTAGTACAAGTCATAAGCTCTACAGAGTTGCAAGAAAACCTCTAAAATACAACTATCTCGAAATAAGAGTGAACAGTGTAAATAGAAAGTAAGAAGGTGACTCCGAAGGCTGCGAACGCAACAACAGGTTTATCTTGAGTCTCATCGGCAAGAATCCGCTCAGCTACTAACGATCAATATCTGGATCTGTACCAAAAAAATGTACAGAAGTATAGTATGATCACACCACAGCGGTGTCCAGTAAGTATCAAGACTAACCTCGGTGGAGTAGTGACGAGGAACAGTCAAGACACCCACTGCTCTAATAAGCAGAACAAGTATAACTATAGAAATAACAGAACATGATGTGTACATAAAGACTACGAGATATGGCTAACAATACAGTAATTGCAATAAGGAAAGAAAACATCAAGTAACAGTGGAACACCATAATAAAAAACACAGAAAAGTGGATGAAAATACAACCCAAATTCAAAATCACAAATACAGTAAAGACAAGTCGTGACTCAGTAACTACGACAATTTTCACATTAGGTCTTAGCCAACAAACTTCAATCAATCAGTCAAATCCTTCAAGTGATAAAAATATTTAGAAATATACTTCCTTCAAATAAATATTTTTCTAAAATAGCTCTTTCAAAATAAATACATTTCGAATATAATCTTTTCAAGTATATATCCTTCAAATATAAGTCATCATATGATACCTCATCTCATATTCATACAATACGAGTCTCAATGCCTGAACCCTAACACTTGGAATCATGTGCCCTCATCACACCTCATTATCTTACAGACAACTCACGCACCAAATAGAGCTACTCTCACATTAAAGGCAATTAAACAAGGGTGTGCGTCTATACTCAGCAATACCAAGAAGCCTCTTATCCGATAAGGGTGTAGCCACGTATATGCTTGTGCAAGTGTCCTAACATAGTTCATACCAGCTAGTAAGCATAAAGAAAGAACGAACAGCACGTAGAATGTCTATACAGGGATAGGATCAATGAAAAGCAGCAGCTCAGAACACAGTGATAATAACTGTGAATCTCCCAAGATACCGTCCTGTAGTCCCAAACATAAATGTGTAGGGGGATCTATCGGAATACCGTTCCGTAGTACCAAAGTAAATATGCAGAACAAGGGGATCTACCGTGATACCATCCCGTAGTCCTAAACGTAAATATACATGGGGATCTACCGGAATACCGTTCCATAGTCCCAATGTAAATATGCAGAACAGGGGGATCTACCAGGATACCGTCCCGTATTTCCAAAGTAAATATGCAGCACAACCAACAGAATTAACAGTTACAGCACGGCAAAACCTCGTACGTCACCACAACAAGTACAACAATAAAAATGACAATGATACAAAGTACGACGAGTAAATCAACTCAAGAACTTTAAATCACAAAGAAAAGGTAGAACCAGTTCACAAGGAATAACCATAGTAAAGAATGTTAGGCATAAAGGGAACAATTCAACAAGGGAGAACTAACATGTAGCAACGATCCCACAATATACAAGTCAACAATAAAGAAGCCAACACGAGTCAAATAGTTCCAAATAAAGGCAAGTCAACTAAGATATAGGTTATCTAAACTCCAATTAAGGCTAAACAATTATAGGATAAGACAATAATAATTTCAATTAAAGATAAGCAGCTATGAAAGATAGCATGACGATAGAAGAGGCAAAATCTTCAGTTAAGCCAAATAGGCAATAAGAGTGAATCCTGAAGCAATTAATTCTAACTAAAGCATGTAGAAGTGAAACCAGCAAATAGGAACTCAAACGCATCACGAACAACTTCATACATAGTGAGTATAAGGACCTAAGAACCCTAAAGGCTAACTTTCCATAAATAAGTCCGAGCACGCAGTCATCACCTCGCGTACATGGACTACAATCAACATAGAAGACTCAATTCCTAAGGGGAAGTCCCCCACACAAGGTTAGGAAAGATACTTACCTCAAAGGCGACGAACCGATACTCTAAAATGGACTTCTCGGTGCAAAGACCTCCGGACGGCTCAAATCTAACCAAAATAACTTCAAAGCACAAATAAAACTAATAAGAAACTATTTTGGATCATAAAGTCTTAATATTTAACAAAATATGCATCGCGAACGTGGAGCAAGAATCGCGTTCGCAAAGAAGAAAATGAAGGCTGCCCAGGTTGGTCATCGCGAACGCGACAATAAGCTCGTGAACACGGAGAAGGAGAAACCTGATGGCTCACAACTGGCCTACGCGAACGTGATAGAGGAAAGAGCATACGTACACATTCGTAGACAGAGGAATGCGAACGCGTAGAAGGAATGGTCACTAATGCCCAACTTTTAATTCCTACTGCGCGAACACGAAGGGTCGGGTGCGAATACGAAGTAGGAGAAAACAGACTTCCACGATCGCGAACTAGATCATGCGAATGCGGAGAACAATAAATTCCTCCTCCAGGATTACTCTTCGCGAACGCAGAGGAACAGACGCGAACGTGAAGAAGAAAACTAGCTGACAGATAACAGTAGTTCAAAAATAGGGGAAAATGACATGTAGCCCACCCGAAAAACAGTCGAGGACCCCGGGACCTCGTCTATCACACAAACAAGTTCTATAACCTAACACGGACTCGTTGGAGGTCTCAAATCACATCAAACAATGTCGACAATATAAATCGCGCCATGAATCGGACTTGAACTTTCAAATCTTCCAACTTTGAAAACTTGTGCTGAACCCAATCAAATCAACCTGGAATGACGCCAAATTTTGCAGACATGTCCAAAATGACATAACGGAGCTGCTCCAACTCTCAGAATCGCATTCCGACCCCGATATCAGAAAAGTCAACTACGAGTCAAACTTCTTCATTTTCCAAACTTTAACTTTTCCAACTTTTGCCGAATTGCCTCAATTTACCCTACGGACTTCCAAATCCGGATGCACGCCTAAGTCCAAAATCACCATACAAAGCTGCTAACATCATCCAAAACTCATTCCGGAGCCGCTTACACAAAAGTCAAATTCTCATCGCTTAAGCTTCCAAAACTATATTCTTTCTTCCAGTTCGACTCCAAATCATCCGATAACTGAATTCAACCATGCACGCAAGTCGATACACATAATATGAAATTGTTCAAGGCCTTACGCCATCGAATAGAGCTTAAATTCTCAAAATGATCGGTCGGGTCGTTACATCCTCCCCCTATTAAAACAAACGTTCGTCCTCGAATGTGCCAAGATTCGCCTTGTATTCCTCAATTCACTGAATGCACACTTCCAAATACACCCGCGGGTGATCCCACATCACCCTAATCCACATAAACCTGACGACACCATCGTAACTGCAATTTAGCCTTTCTACCAATACTAATAAGCCTTAGAGCCAAAATTATCACCTTCCATTCATTTCCAAAAGACCCGACTCTAAATCCATATCTGGTACCAGTCTCAACTATCTACAACCACTTATGCCTACACCCACAGAGTACAACCACACAACATACACCCCACAATAGGACTATAATAACATTTCTGATCATAATACCTGCCCGAAATCAAATCCAGCACCGACCATTACTTATATCCAATAGAACTCTATTTCAAACCTCCATAACACTGAAAATGATGCAAGAAACACGAAGACCTCATAATCGTACACCCGAATCAACAAGTCACAACTAACACCACCAGGCACATACCCCGCAAGCTAAAACTCAAGAAGCACAAAACGAAAATAACTGAATATTGAAAGAGAAACACATAAGGGAACTATCAAACAAGCTCGACGGGCATAATTTTCTATCAGTACTAACCCACAAAACAATACAACAAGAAAAGAATCAAAGCATATGAACGAATCACAAGGATCTCATACTGATATAACTTCCACTACGGTACACAGCTCGATTCAAACACATCAAATCACATGAAATCGCGAGGGTCCCACCCTCAACTCTGAATCACAAGTAGGGTATACATCAACTAGCTTGAACCTCTCACTAGATCAAATCCGTCAACAAAATTACAACACGTGATGGCTCATAAACTAGTGGAGCATAAAACCACAGCTCGTAACCAAAAGTGCCCAGAGATCACATCAAGCATACCATAATGGACAATAGGAATTTACTACTAGTCTCATAACTCTCAATAATGAATAGAACAGACGATAGACATGGGCTATCACTCATAGAACCTCCCAATAGGGCAACACATAACAGAGTGCAAATCATGAAACACATTCATAAATGGAGCAACAAATAGGGGAACTCACCCCGATAAGCAGAACTGTAATGAACTATGGATGGCGCTCCTCTATAACAAATCGAGAGCATACCTGAATGATATCATCTAGCATAGCGGCCTTAAGCCTACTATATGAAACACATCAACGGGCCGGGCCTCCCCCTCTTGGGCGTCCTCTACTCGCCTAAATACCTTGCTGTGACGCATCTGTCTGAAGTCTAGGACAATATCTCACCTTGTGGCTAGTATCTCCACACTCAAAGCAACCTCGCTGCTGATGTAGCTGTGGGAATTATGCGGTATGGGTACTCTGAGATCCATGAACACTTGAATCACGGTGTGAAGCCTAAAGCACAAACTGAACTGGCTGACCTACAAAACCTCTACCATGTCACACCCTGCCTCCAAAATCAGGACCGCCATATCTCTCGGGTCGATGAGGCCTCCTCGCCTCTCCGTACTCTCCCTCCTGATCTCATTAGTCCTCTCGCTCCCAGTCCCACATGCCCTCTAACCGATGAGCGATCCCTATCACCTGTTGAAACGAAACATTTGACTCCAACTCCCGAGTCATGCTGAGCCGAATATCATGCTTAAGCCCATCAATGAATCTACGGGCTCGCTCCCTAACTATAGCGATCAAGGCAGGTGCATGTCTGGACAAATCACTGAATGTGATGGCATACTCTAATACTGACATAGTACTCTAGCGTAGCTGCTCAAACTCCACACGCCATGCATCTCGAAGGGACTGAGGTGCAAACGCTCTCAAAAACATCTCTGAAACCTAACCCCATATAAGTGAAGCTGTATCGGCCAGACTACTTGACTCATATGCTTACCACCACTGATAAGTTGTTCCCTGAAGCTTGAACGTAGTAAAAGCAACCCCACTCGTCTTAACAATACCCATAGTACAGAGAATGGCGATGGCACTCCTCTATAAAACCCTGTGCGCTCTTTGAAACCAAACCACTTAATGTATGAGGGTCATATTCCTTGAACCTTGCAAATCTAAATTGCCCTTCCTCAGATGCTGCTGCCCTAACCATGTGCTGAACTAGAACCACAGGCAATGTCGCTATGACACCTGGAACCTGACCAATGTGAACTCACTGCTCTGGAGTGCGGGCGGCAGGAGTCTGAGTCCCTCCTCCGATCTATGAAGTAGCTGGTGCAACCGGAATCAACCCCGCCTGAGCCAATGTACCAAACATGCTCAAGAACTGTGCTAAAGTCTCCTGAAGTCCGAGGGTAACAATACGCGTCTCTGGTACCTATTACCCAACTAGAGCTACTGGCGGCTCCTCAATTGTTGCTCTAGTAAGTGCTCTAGCTGCGGCACGTACTCCTCGTAGGCCTCTGGCTCTGCCTCTAACAACACCTGCTCCGGAAGCAGCGTCATCGATAACTGCAGATCGTGTCCTCACAATCTCTGAGAGAATGGAATGAGAAAAGTTCAAACTCCGAGATCAATAAGTTCGCACGATAGGAATGAAAGAAGTGAGATTGTCCTAATAGTTCCATAGCCTCTCGAAGATAAGCACATGCGTCTCTGTACCGATCTGCAAGACTCTACTAAACTTGCTTATGACTCGTAGCACTTATGAACCTAGAGCTCTAATACCAACTTGTCACGACCCAATTTCCCCTCTGTTAGGTTTTGTGATGGCACCTAGTCTTAGGGACTAGGTAAGCCTAACATATACTGAATATCAACAATAATAAAGAAAAGTCTAATAGTCTCGATATAGAAATCTTTGCAAAACTTAGAAATTCCCAAAACTGGTAGTACAAGTCATAAGCTCTACAGAGTTGCTAGAAAACCTCTAAAATACAATTGTCTTGAAATAAGAGTGAACAGTGTAAATACAAAGTAGAAAGGTGACGCCGAAGCCTGCGAACGCAACAGCAGGTTTATTTGAGTCTCCTCGGCAAGAATTCGCTAAGCTACTAATGATCAATACCTGGATCTATACAAAAAAATGTACAAAAGTGTAGTATAAGCACACCACAGTGGTGCCCAATAAGTAACAAGACTAAGCTCGGTGGAGTAGTGACAAGGAACAGTCAAGATACCCACTGGTATAATAAGCAGAACAAGTATAAGTATAGAAACAATAGAACATGATATCTACATAAAAACTATGCGATATGGCTAACAATACAGTAATTGCAATAAGGAAAGAAAATAGCAAGTAACAGCAGAACACCCTCATAAAAAAGACAGAAAAGTTGATGAAAATACAACCCAAATCCGAAATTACAAATACAGTAAAGACAAGTCGTAACTCAGCAACTACGACAGTTTTCATATTAGGTCTTAGCCAACAAACTTCAATCAATCAGTCAAATCCTTAAAGTGATAAAAATATTTCGAAATATACTTCCTTCAAATAAATATTTTTCAAAAATAGTTCTTTCAAAATAAATATTTTTCGAATATAATCTTTCCAAGTAAATATCCTTCGAATATAAGTCACCCTATGATACCTCATCCCATATTCATACAATACGGGTCTCAATATCTGAACGCTAACACTTGGCATCATGTGCCCTCATCACACATCATAATTTTACCGACAACTCACGTGCCAAATAGAGCTATTCTCACATGGAAGGCAATTAAACAAGGGTGTGCATCTATACTCAGCAATACCAAGAAGCCTCTTATCTAATAATGGTGCTTAGCCACGTGTATGCTTGCGCAAGTGTCCTAACATAGTTCATACCAGCTAGTAAGCATATGGAAAGAACGGACAACACATAGAATGTCTACACAGGGATAGGATCAATGAAAAGCAACAGCTCAAAACAAAGTGATAATAATAGGGGATCTCCCAGGATACCGTCTCGTAGTCCCAAACATAAATGTGTAGAGGGATCTTCTGGAATACTATTCCGTAGTCCCAAAGTAAATATATAGAATAGGGAGATCTACCGAGATACGGTCTCGTAGTCCCAAACATAAATGTGCAGCGGGATCTACCGAAAAATCGTTCCGTAGGCCCAAAGTAAATATGCAGAACAGGGGGATCTACCGAGATACCGTCACATAGTCCCAAAGTAAATATGCAGCACAATCAATAGAATTAACAGTTACTGCACGTCAGAATCTCGTACATCACCACAATAAGTACAACAACAAAAATGACAATAATACAAAGTACGACGAGTAAATCAGCTCAAGAACTTTAAATCACAAAGAAACAATAGAACCCGTTCACAAGGCGTAACCATAGTAAAGAAAGCTAGGAATAAAGGGAATAGTTCAACAAGGGAGAGTTAACATGTTGCAACGATCCCACAATATACGAGTCAACAATAAGGAAGTTAACATGAGTCAAATAGTTCCAAATAAAGGCAAGTCAATTAAGATATAGGTTATCTAAACTCCAAAAAAGGCTAAAAAAGTATAGGATGAGACAATAATAATTTCAATTAAAGATAACCAGTTATGGAACGATAGCATGACGATAGAAGAGGCAAAATCTTCAGTTAAGTCAAATAGGCAATAAGAGTGAATCCTAAAGCAATTAATTCTAACTAAAGCATGTAGAAGTGAAACCAGCAAATAGGAACTCAAACGTATCACGAACAACTTCATACACAGAGAGTATAAGGACCTAAGAACCCTAAAGGCCAATTTTTCACAAATAAGTATGAGCACGCAATCCTCACCTCGCGTACACAGACTACAATCAACATAGAAGACTCAATTCCTAAGGGGAAGTCCCCCTCACAAGGTTAGGCAAGATACTTACCTCAAAGATGACAAACTGATACTCTAAAATGGACTTCTCGGGTGCAAAAGACCTCCGGACGGCTCAAATCTGACCAAAATAACTTCAAAGCACAAATAAAACTCATAAGAAACTATTCCGAATCAAAAAGTCTCAATCTTTAACAAAATCTAAAAATTGGTCCAAAAGTCGACCCCCGGGCCCACACCCTGAAACTCAAATTTTTTTACAAAAATCGAATACCCATTCCAATACGAGTTCAACCATACAAAAATTATCAAATTCCGATACCATTTGGTCCCTCAAATTATAATTTTTTATTTTAGAAATTTTCTTCAAAAACCAACATTTTCCTCAACCCAAAACACAATTTAAATGATAAAAACAAATATAAAATCATGGAATGTATTAAGTCCTAGGTGAAGAACACTTACCCAATTGTTTTGCTTGAAAAACTCTCAAAGAATCGCTACAAACCGAGCTCCACAAGTCAAGATATGATAAAAATGGTGTAACCCTCGATTTGGGAATATATTCTGTCTGCCCAGGTATTTATGCATCACGAACGCGGAGGAGGGATCGCGTTCGCAAAGAAGAAAAATGAAGGCTTCCCATATTGGTCATCGCGAACGCGGAGAATGAGAAACCTGGTGGCTCACAACTGGCCTACGCGAACGTGAGAGAGGGTAGGGCATACGCGCGTATCCGCGGATAGAGGAATGCGAACGCGTAGAAGAAATGGTCACCAATGCCCAACTCTTAATTCCTACTACGCGAAAGCGAAGGGACGGGTGCGAACGCCAAGTAGGAGAAAACAGACTTCCGTGATCGCGAACTAGATCATGCGAACACGGAGAACAATAAATTCCTCCTCCAGGATTACTCTTCGCAAACATGGAGAAGCATACGCGAATGCAAAGGAGAAAACCAGCTGACAGATATTAGCAGTTCAAAAATATGGGAAAATGAACCATAGCCCACCCGGAACACACCCGAGGCCCCGGGGACCCCGTCTAACACATAAACAAGTTTTATAACCTAACACGGACTTACTTGAGTTCTCAAATCACATCAAACAATGCCGAAAATGAAAATCGCGCCATGAATCGGACTATGAACTTCCAAATCTTCCAACTTCGAAAACTTGTGCCGAAACCAATCACATCAACCCGGAATGATGCCAAATTTTGCAGACATTTCCAAAATGACATAACGGAGCAGATCCAACTCTCGAAATCGCATTACGATCCCGATATTACAAAAGTCAACTATGAGTCAAACTTCTCCATTTTCCAAACTTTAACTTTTCCAACTTTCGCCGAATTGCCTCAATTTACTCTACGGACTTCCAAATCCAAATCCGGACACACGCCTAAGTCCAAAATCGCCATACAAAGTTGCTGACATCATCCAAAACTCACTCCGGCGTCGTTTACACAAAAGTCAAATTCTGGTCAAATTCTCACCGCTTAAGCTTCCAAAACTAGTTCCTTCTTCCAATCCGACTCTGAATCATCTGGTAACTGAATTCAACCATGCACGCAAGTCGATACACATAATATAAATTTTTTCAAGACCTTACGCCGCCGAATGGAGCTTAAATTCTCAAAACGACCGGTTGGATCGTTACAATTTGTGAGAAGCAGCAACATTTGTCACTTTATCATTAGAATTAGAACGAAGTTGAAATTTTTACTTGTGTTTAGACATGTATTTCACTTGAAAAAATATTACAATTTTGCGAGAGAAAATATTTTTTACCTGAAAAGTGATTTTCTTGAAACTTATCATCAAAAATTAGACTAATGCATAAATAAACAACGTTTTGAAAATAAGTCTCGAAAAAAAACAAAAAAAAATGTAAAAACTAGTCCTTAGATGCGAGGTTCTAATTAATCTCATCAAAGTCTAATACTCTTTTACATGCGCCTTCACCATTCATGATCCATGTCAGTCAAAAAGCTTTATTCAAAAAAAATCACTATACAAGTTACCACAAAAGAAGAGACCTAATTTGTATCGTCCAACAGGATAATTAAATCTAGTGTTCCAAACTTTCCATTCTCCCCTCTTTAGACTTCGGCTTCTAGTTTGCTTACCCTCAAAATAGGATAAAAATTGAATTTGTAAGTGGTTTTAAGGATACGTGGATTAACTTGACACAAAGAAATAAATTAAATTGCAATTGAAATAAACAATGATAAAGTAAATTCATATCACATGAATTGAACACTTAAAGCCTTGGAAGGTTGACCACCCTCGAACTAGATGAGTATCGATCGGTAACAAGGCACAATTGAATAAGAGCTTAAAGAGAAAAATAATGTATTGCTTTGGAATGCATGTTATAATGCGTTCTACTGTCGATTCCTTATTGATACGTGCCGAGATTCTCACCATAATATCCGACCGCTCATGGATATTTCGTCCTTCTATTGGTTACACTGACAATGTTTCCTCGAGCTCGTTCGGGGTTGTAAAGCCCCAAAAAAATTTGCTTAGTAATTTAAGATTTCGTGGTGCCAAGGTAGGCTAATTATTTTATCTTGCGTGCAAATGAGGATTAATGATATTATGGATATCATTTGGATATGTTAATAAGTGTATAAGTCTTTTTATAATTGATTTAGGGTCAAAGAGAAGCCTAAGTCTAAGAGAAGTTGGAGAATTACCAAATAGACTAAAGTTGTAAATGAGTACGCACAAGACCTCAATTTGGACACGTATATCTCTATTTATATAAGGTTTTGTGCGATGCACAACCTATCAAATGAAAGGTCTTTGAGTCTAGTTTCCAATGCTTCAAACCATTCATCATTCAGACACTCATACCAGAAGTTATGACCAAATTACCAAAAGCAGCACAGAATTTTACACTACTGCGGCGCCCCATGCGGCGCGCCTGTGGGGAGGTACAAAGAGCATCCAAAAACGTTTTCTGAACACTTTTTTCACAACCGCGGTGCCCCATGCAGCGTGGCTATATAAAATTGGGTTTTTTGTTATAAAACGACCTCATTTCGTCAAATAGATGGAAGGGACCATTTCTTGAGCAAAAATCAGATACTTTTAGAGAGAGAGAATGCCCTAGAGTGGGAAAGTGTTCCTCATCAATTCTTCTACAACTCTTGCTCAAATCTTGAAGGATTAACAAGGAAAACCACACTAGGTCTTCATCCTTGAGGTAAGATTCTATACCCTAACCCTTAATTTTGAATTTTAGCTAAAGGCGGGTATTTATCAAGAAAGTTTGTGGATATTGGAGTTGTTATCTTGTTTGCATGTGTTGTCAAAAGGTGTAGGAACATGGTTGAGCTAAAAATGGAAAAGTATGGGTTGTGGGCTGATGAAATCCTCTATAGAAGGACCATAAATATTTAATGCACATATGGTGTTTGATAAAGTGCCCAAATGAGCTAGAATTATGAAAATCTTCCTAATTTATGTTCAATTTTGTTATGTCTTGAAGTAGATGGGCATTGCTAGAATTTCTGGAATGTTGTAGTAACTTAAGGAAAAGCTCTTTGAGGTATGTATGGTTAAAATCCCCTTTTATTAGAAATTGAGCTCCGTTGGCGTTTACAAAAGTGTGGTAAGATTTGAATTGGTTAATGTATTGATTGTTATTGCGCATTAATTGATTTGTAATTAACTACACATATACGTGAAGGATGTGCCTCAATGTGAGTAATGTACCATTCTTGATAATTAGAGAAGTATGAAGAATACAATTATGTGTTGAAATGCTTAGGCTATAAGCCAAGATAGAAATTGAGAATTATTCATGCTAGTTATGTGCCCACTTACCTATACTGCAACTTGAATTACTTTTGTATATGCCTATGATCACAACCTGCAAGATGAATACTGAAAATGGAAAATGATGTGATAATGGTGGCCCTGAGTGCCAAGGAATTGATATGATATATATGTGAAATAAAGATTCAGATGTGATGACTAATGAGAAAGGAACAATGCCTAGATAAGGTAGCCTAGCCGATCGGGTCGTGATCGGACACCATGCCGCATACATGGTGGTAATGTGCTAATATTGAATTTCGGATAAGGGAAATAAAATAGTGATTGAGATATATTCCTCCAACGAGGCAACCTATCCGGTCAGGTCGTGATCGGACTCCGCTCAAGATAGCGGTTGTATTGAGAACAGTGATGAAGATATGAAAGAAATGCCCCAAACTAAGTTTTGGAAATTATATGAAGGATTGAATGAATTGCATATTTTATTTACTCATATGATTTACTTGTACTTGCTTGATAGTTCTTTATAGTAAAATGGTGTTTAGTTATACATACTAGTGCTATTCGATGGCACTAACGTCCCTTTTGTCGGGGGTGCTATATTTTTTTTATGAATGTAGGTGGCTCCATTGCGGATAGTGCCAATCGCGCATAGCGGAGTACCTTCTTCTCAAAGTCTTGGTGAGCCCATTTCTCCTTCAAGGGGTTATATTTTACATCTTCTTACCTTGGACTTTCACTTTTGAGGTATAGTCGAGGCCTTGTTACCGGCATTGTTATCACGTCTTTTGTATCCTTAGAGGCTCCGTAGACGTTTGTGTGGGTTATGTATGTGTATTGGATAGGTCAATGGACCATGTTGTAACCTTGTACTTGCTTTCTTCTACACTATAACTTGTATGGAACCTTGGAAGTTTAACCACGTTTTAAATGTTGTGATATAAAATGAACTAAGAAGTTTAATTTACTATCTTTTCTAGTTTAAATAAAGGTAAGCTTGGCTTCCTTATTCTTATCTAGTTGGATAGATAGCGGTTGATAAGGCTTGCTCAGTTGGGTTCACTCGATTGAGTGCCGGTCGCGCCTCCTGAAGTTGGGGTGTGACAAACTTAGTATCAGAGCCTAAGGTTTTAAAGTGTCCTAGGATATCTCGGAGCCATGTCTAGTAGATTCCTTCTTATCGGTGGTGTTGTCGACCACATATATAAGTTAGAGGCTACGCGGACATTTAGAAATGTTACCCTTCTTCAACACTCTAGATCGTGCGATAAAGCTTGACAATAAGATTGTCTTCTAACTCGTGCATTAAGATTCAAGCTAAGTTTAAACGTTTTTTCGTCTATTTCAAGTAATGTTGTCATATGGAATGACAAATGGGAAAAGGCCTGAATATTAAGGAGATAGCACATGTATCGTGTTGAACGAATGGTACGAATATATGAGATACGTACATCGTACCAGAATCATAATTTATTCAAGAAAAGTGTTAAAAATGATTACCACTTCTAAAGAAACATTGAATTGATAAGTGCTATATAAGCTTGAATAGCACATGTGGATAGTGTGAGAAGTATGTAAATTATCCTAAGGTGTAAAAGAAAATTTATTGTATAAGCATGTGATATATCTAAGGCATGATTAAGAGAGTAATAAAAAATATGTAGGTCTCTTATGGGAGACAAGAAGTTATGAAAGGAGAGTCAATTGAACCCCGATGAGAAGACCCATGTACATCGAACTTTATAAAAATCCAGAAGTGTACGAACTGATATTACACTCCTAAAGGATATTGATATGAGGAATTGAAATCCCAAGCCCATGTGGCTGAATAAGAAATGAGAACTTATGAGGTTAATACCATTGTTACTTCAATCTCCCTAATAGTCGAACATATATGTGAGGGATAGAGAAATGAAACATATGTCCATGAAGTCGCTAAATTCAAGCCTTCTGTCAAAATCCAGGACATTCGCCCTAAGTGGGGGAGGAAGGACCATAGTAAGGCCACTTAATACAATGAAACAAAAGTAAGACCATGTAGCTATGATGTTTGAGTATGTTGTTGAAGACATGCGTAGTCTAGAAAAGTGATAATGGATAACGTGATTATCTGAAAGGGTATGCTAATGGTAGACCACTAGTACCCCAAAATAAGGGTGGAAGGTTAAGTAAGGTAAATTCTTCATACATGGAAATGTGGATGATCGGGTCAACGATCCTAGAAACTAAGAGTATGTTTGTAAAGGGATTTTATACTTGTTAGAGGGTTAGGAACAATGGAACCTAAGTAAGTACTATATATCAAATGTGGAAGGTTGCGAGTTTTTAGAATGGGTTAATCATAGATCTGTGATTTAACCAAAGTACCAAGGCGTTAATAAAGGTGGAACGAGTGGGAGAAATATATGTGATGCTATAATAATCCAAGAGGGTATTTGGACTTGATAGAGAGCCTCTAGAGAATTTTACAAGCAAAGAAGTGTTAAGTGATAACACATTTTCCCAATGATATCCTAACAAGAGTTAAGAGGTGAGCTGGATGAAAAAAAATTAAGGAAAAAGACCACGTAACGTGTGGAAGAGTGTGTGGCTATTCACTAACTAGGAATAATGAGGCGAGAAGAAATGGGAAGAAAATCTATAAATTGAGATGTCCATGGTTATCACAAAATAGTTCATATCAGAATGGTGGACTCGCCTGGAGCACAAGTGTTAATAGAAGGTATAAAGGACTAACCGTAATGCTACCAACTTGGGTGACACTGAATGGTAACTAAAGGAGCTAGAGATAGTTCATGTCTACATATAATGAAAAGTGAGACTACTGGTGGTAAAGTTATGGTATGATAGACTCATTAAACCAGACACAATGATATTACAAGTTCACGGGAGGTAGACAAGTGTGTGGCAAAATAAGGCCATCAATTATGCATTATGAGCAAAATAGAATGTGAATGAATATTCCAGTTAGAAAGAAAAGATGGTACCAACATGTTGTTCGGGCCAGTGGTACTTTCTGAATTAAATATGTATGAAGAGTGTTGATATATGTTTTGGGAAGTATTGAACAGTAAAGAGAGATCATGAGAATGTTCACAAGGGAAAGTGGAGTGGTTTCTTAAATCCTATAAGGCACACAAGGAGAAAAGAGGTTGACCAGGAAAGGTCTGAGCACAATGTTACATTAGATTTGATGCAATGTCGTGCATGTTGATGATATTAAAGTGTGTGCGCATGCTAGAAGATGTTATTCCTTTGAAAGAGAAGGTTCTATAAGAAAACTCTTTCAGTAATGTCTTTTGTTGAGAATTTGGAAGAGTTAGTTGCAAGTATTCATAGGAGATTGTAACCATATCAGGGAAATTATTGTAGAACTCGATTCGTGCGAGGTCTTATGTAAGAGAAATGTGATAAAGATGTTCCACTAATGATGCAACATGTTAAGGTGATAGTTTATGCCTCTAGGTAACCCAAGAATCATGAAAGGAACTATTCAACACATGACTTAGAACTTGCGGCGGTAGTTTTGTATAAAATTTGGCGACATTATGTGTATGGGGTCCACGTTGATGTATTTATGAACCACAAGAGCCTTCAATATATTTTTTTAAACAAAAGGAGTTGAATCTGAGACAGAGAGGATGGCTCGGGTTACTCAAGGACTATGATATTGAGATTCTCTATCACCCGGAAAAGGCTAATGTTGTAGCGGATGCTCTTTGTCAAAAATCTATGGGCAGTTTGGCTCATTTGGAGGCATATCAGAGGCCGTTGGCCAGGGAGGTTCACCAGTTGGCTAGTTTGGGAGTTCGCCTGGAGGACTTTAATGAAGGAGGAGTGATTGTGCAGAATAGGGCTGAATCATCGCTTGTGACGGAAGTGAAAGAGAAGCAATTCAACGATTCATTGTTAGCACAACTGAAAGAGGGGATTCATAAACACAAGACCACAACTTTTTCCCTTGGCATGGATGATGGTACCCCACGGTACCAAGGCCGCCTATGTGTTCCAGATATTGACGGTCTTCGGGAAAGGATTTTGGCAGAAGCTCACACTTCTAGGTATTCCGTACACCCAAGTTCTATAAAAATGTATCATGATCTCAAAGAAGTTTATTGGTGGAATAACATGAAAAGTTATGTGGCGGACTTTGTGGAAAAATGTCCGAACTGTCAGCAAGTGAAGGTTGAACATCAAAGGCCTGGAGGAATGTTAAAAAGCATAGAAATTCCAATGTGGAAATGGGAAATGATCAATATGGATTTTGTGGTATGATTACCGCGCACTACGCGCAAGTTTGACTCAATTTGGGTAACCATGGATCGACTCACGAAATCAGCATGCTTCTTGCCAATCAAATCTACTGACACAATGGAACAATATGCTCAACTTTATATCCAAGAAATAGTCAGGTTGCCTAACACTCCAATCTCAATTATTTCAGATCGAGGGGTTCAATTCACGGCAAACTTTTGGAAGAAATTTCAGCAAGGTTTGGGTGCTCATGTAAATCATAGTACAACCTTCCATCCACGAACTAATGGGCAGGCTGAGCGGACCATTCAGACGCTTGAGGATATGTTGTGTGCTTGTGTTCTTGATTTCAAAGGTAGAAGGGATTACCATTTGCCACTCATAGAATTTGCTTGCAACACCAGCTTCTATGCTAGTATCTAGATGGCACCATTCGAGGAACTGTATGGTAGGAGATGCAGGTCTCCCATTGGGTGGTTCGAGGTTGGAGAAGCAGAATTGATAGGGCCAGACCTCGTGCATCAGGCCATGGAGAAAGTCAAAATTATTAAGGAGAGGTTGAAAACTGCTCAGAGTCTCCAAAAGTCTTATTCGGACATTCGTCGTAGAGATTTGGAGTTAAAAGAAGATGATTGGGTATTTTTTAAGGTTTCCCTCATGAAGGGAATCATGCGATTCGGGAAGAAAGGGAAATTAAGTCCGAGGTATGTCGGACCATACAGAATCATTCAGAGGATTGGTCAGGTGACATACAAGCTCGAGCTGCCACCCGAGATGTCGTTGGTACATCCGGTCTTCCATGTGTCTATATTGAAGAAGGTAGTGGTAGATTCATCCGCTATTGTACCAATTGAAGCTATTGAGGTTAATGAAGAACTATCTTATGAAGAAATTCCAGTTGCCATTCTTGATAGGCAAGTCCGGAAATTGAGAAATAAGGAAATTGCCTCTATAAAAGTGTTATAGCGGAACCAGCAGGTTGAGGAAGCCACTTGGGAAGCCGAGGAATAAATGAGAAAGAAGTACCCACATCTGGTTGAATATTTTTGTAATAGCTTTCATGCATTTGGTTCCTATGAACTCTTATCTTTTGATTTGATCTATGTTAAACTATTCCTTTTTTGGTTATATATGTTGCCTATGCAGCCATGGTTGGTGTTGTACAAGTTATGTTATGTCTATAGGAGATGTATATGCTATTAGGATATGTATCTGGGGCCCTCTGACAGGTAGATAGTCCTAGTTACAAAGGAAACTCTGGCGAAATTTTCGGAAATTTAAGGAGTTAGCCAAATTCGGGGCTGTTGATATATTTCATGATGTGAAAAAGCAAAAGTTACATAAGGATGGCTAATGAATGAACATTGATCCTCATTCGAGGACGAATGATCTTAAGCGGGGGAGAATGTAAAGCCCCAGAAAATTTTGCTTAGTAATTTAAGATTTCGAGGTGCCAAGGTAGGCTAATTATTTTATCTTGCGTGCAAATGAGGATTAATATTATGGATATAATTTGGATATGGTAATAAGTGTATGAGTCTTATTATAATTGATTTAGGGTCTAAGGAGAAGCCTAAGTCTAAGACAAGTTGGAAAATTACCAAATAGACTAAAGTTGTAAATGAGTACGCACAAGACCTCACTTTGGACAAGTATATCTATATTTATATAAGGTTTTGTGTGATGCCCAACCTATCAAATGAAAGGTCTTTGAGTCTAGTTTCCAACGCTTCAACCCATTCGTCATTCGGACACTCATACCAGAAGTTATGACCAAATTACCAAAAGCAGCGCAGAATTCTACACTACCGTGGTGCCCCATACGGTGCCCCATGCGACGCACCTGTAGGGAGGTACAAAGAGCATCCAAAAACGTTTTCTGAGCACTTTTTTCACAACCGTGGTGCCCCATGCGGCACCCCATGTGGCGTGGCTATACAGAATCGGGTTTTTTGTTATAAAACGACCTCATTTCGTCAAATAGATGGAAGGGACCATTTCTTGAGCAAAAATCAGATACTTTTAGAGAGAGAAAGAGAATGCCCTAGAATGGCAAAGTGTTCCTCATCAATTCTTCTGCAACTCTTGCTCAAATCTTGAAGGATTAACAAGGAAAACCACACTAGGTTTTCATCCTTGAGGTAAGATTCTATACCCTAACCCTTAATTTCGAATTTTAGCCAAAGGTGGGTATTTATTAAGAAAGTTTGTGGGTATTGGAGTTGTTATCTTGTTTGCATGTGTTATCAAAAGGTGTAGGAACATGGTTGAGCTAAAAATGGAAAAGTATGGGTTGTGGGCTGATGAAATCCTCTATAGAAGGACCATAAATATTTAATGCACATATGGTGTTTGATAAAGTGCCCAAATGAGCTAGAATTATGAAAATCTTCCTAATTTATGTTCAATTTTGTTATGTCTTGAAGTAGATGGGCATTGCTAGAATTTCTGGAATGTTGTAGTAACTTAAGGAAAAGCTCTTTGAGGTATGTATGGTTAAAATCCCCTTTTATTAGAAATTGAGCTCCGTTGGCGTTTACAAAAGTGTGGTAAGATTTGAATTGGTTAATGTATTGATTGTTATTGCGCATTAATTGATTTGTAATTAACTACACATATACGTGAAGGATGTGCCTCAATGTGAGTAATGTACCATTCTTGATAATTAGAGAAGTATGAAGAATACAATTATGTGTTGAAATGCTTAGGCTATGAGCCAAGATAGAAACTGAGAATTATTCATGCTAGCTATGTGCCCACTTACCTGTACTGCAACTTGAATTACTTTTGTATATGCCTATGATCACAACCTGCAAGATGAATACTGAAAATGGAAAACGATGTGATAATGGTGGCCCTGAGTGCCAAGGAATTGATATGATATATATATGAAATAAAGATTCAGATGTGATGACTAATGAGAAAGGAACAACGCCTAGATTAGGCGGCCTAGTCGATCGGGTCGTGATCGGACACCATGCCGCACACATGGTGGTAATGTGCTGATATTGAATTCCGGATAAGGGAAATGAAATAGTAATTGAGATATATGCCTCTAACGAGGCAACCTAGCCATTTGGGTTGTGATTGGACTCCGCTCAAAATAGCTGTGGTATTGAGAACAGTGATGAAGATATGAAAGAAATGCCCCAAACTAAGTTTTGGAAATTATATGAAGGATTGAATGAATTGCATATTTGATTTACTCATGTGATTTACTTGTACTTGCTTGATAGTTCTTTCTAGTAAAATGGTGTTTAGTTATACATACTAGTGCTATTCGATGACACTAACGTCCCTTTTGCCGGGGGCGCTACATTTTTTTTATGAATGTAGGTGGCTCCATTGCAGATAGTGCCGATCGTGCATAGCGGAGTACCTTCTTCTCAATGTCTTGGTGAGCCCCTTTCTCTTTCAATGGGTTATATTGTACATCTTCTTATTTTGGGCTTTCACTTTTGAGGTATAGTCGGGGCCTTGTTGTCGGCATTGTTATCACATCTTTTGTATCCTTAGAGGCTCCGTAGACGTTTGTGTGGGTTTTGTATGGGTATTGGATAGGTCAATGGACCATGTTGTAACGTTGTACTCTTGCTTTCTTATACACTATAACTTGTATGGAACCTTGGAAGTTTAACCACATTTTAAATGTTGTGATATAAAATGAACTAAGAAGTTGAATGTACTATCTTCTAGTTTAAATAAAGGTAAGCATGGCTTCCTTATTCCTATTGAGTTGGGTAGATAGCAGTTGATAAGGCTTCCTCAGTTGGGTTCACTTGATTGAGCGCCGGTCGCGCCTCCCGAAGTTGGGGCGTGACAGGGGTCAAGGTCGATTTCGGGATCACGAACTCAATGTTCTCGAGAATGAACATTCTTCAGTCCCTCATGTTCCGAGCCCGATCTACCATGTCGTAGACGATCCCGATTTCTACCATATACAGATAGTCCCCTCATTTTCTGGAGAGTAGTTAACGAGAAACGACATGAGCTCCCGATTCTCACCTCGATATCCTGCGATAGAAATGAATAAATAAGCGAAATGCCGCGTCAGTCAAGTCTTAATGGCATTAAATACTCGTCAGTTTCCAGTCGGTCACTCCTGGATGCAAACCGTCATTTGAAAACTATAAGTACCCCTTTCTTTATTCAAACTCTACTTCCCAACTCTCTACCCTTGTTCCTTAGAAATTTCACTATTTTCTGGTACTTATACTCTGATTCCTTGAGTTCTTTTGTGAAGATCGTTACCCCAAATCATCAAGCGTACTGCTCTAACTTCCTTTTCTTCTTTTTCCCTTCATTTTAAAAAGAGATGGCGAAGACTTCAAAAATCGTTCCCTAAAAAGAAACTACTTCTATATCACGGTCGGCCGTCAAGGAGACCGTTCCACGTACTGCTGTTGAGGAACCACCGACAGAACCCCCTTTGAGCACGTTCATCTATGGTGGGTGCTCGGTGACTATCGATTTTAAGATTGAAAAATCTTCATCCGTACCGGGCCGATGTGAGAAGGTCTCGAGGTACATCTACTCGATAACCGAAGAAATTCTCCCCATAGTCAAAAAGAATTGCAACTAGGTTAGCAAGGACATGGTGGTTCCCGGGCCCGATAAAGATATCACCACCCACGCCGAGTGATACTTAAGTGTTTACACTTATCCCTTTATGCTGGGCCCGTTGGACCTAGTCAACATAAGCTTCTGCAAAAGTTACTCCGGTTCTTTGTAAGCAAGATCAATGGATGCTCGTTCACCATTGACCAACTTATGTGCCTATACAGTCCCCAACTCTTTGGGGGGACTGATCAAGCTCGTGCGTCGGGCTAGTAAAGCCCCATTCTCGGGTATCGATGAAGATCGGAATCGAGGATAGCTAGGCCATTTTGTCCGAGTGAGGACCTCGGACCTGATCCCAGCTGAGCTCATGCCGTTCCCCGAGAAGTGAAACACAAAACGTAAGTAAAACTTTTTTTTTCCAAAATTTTCATTTTACTCTTTTTTCCCTCCTTCTTATTGGTGCTTGGTGGTGGTGCAGCTATTGCTCGGGTCCTGAATGCAATCCCTCGACTCAAGGAGTGGGTTGAGGGCATCGTGTCACAAAAGTCATATTCCGAGCGCGCATGGCTTGAACTCTTGAAGGGCCGGGGGGAGGCCCGTTCTAATGGTGAGATTCCTCTTCTGTGTGAATAATGCTTGGGTTTCTTTTGTGTCGCTAAGTTCTTACTTGTTTCATTTCCCTGTGCAGGTTAATCCAAGGACGTCAGCATGAGGCCTCCATCCGGTGATGAGGATTTCCCTACCGAGTCCTCTACTTTGAGACAGGGTGAGGAGAAAAAGAGAAAAACAGCTCCGAATTCTCCAAACTCAGAGAAGAAAAAACTGAGGAGGAGGTTGGTGCACAAATCCAAAGAAAGCACCAGCGCTCGAGCGCTCTCATCAGACTCACTCCACCGGCTGAGGGATGAGTTTAAAGAAAAAGAGAGTTTGATATGGTGGCCCGAGAGCCATCGCAGCTTGAGGGACAAGGGGCTTCCGAACTAGAGGGAGGCGAAATTGAATTGCCTCAACTTAGGGAGGCCGATAAGGAAGTTGTGGCCGAGGCTTCCGAACTAGAGGGAGGCAAGGCTGTTTTGCCTCAAGTTAGGGAAGTCGACAAAGAGGCCATGGTCGATGCTTCCCGGGTAGTGGGCAATGTGCCAAAGGACATGCTCGGTGTGATAGACCTCTCTAAGTCGCCTTCATTCATTGAGTCCATGTTTAACGAGGCTTAGATTCTGAAAGGACGCCCTAACTAGGGGCCCCAAGGGGCGGAAGACCCCTTTCACAACTTTTCTGACGGTGTTGACGCTACCACCATAGAGGACGCCGCCAGTTTGGGTGACTTACCGGTGCCAAGGAAGAGTCCATCTTCGGCAACAAGTGGGCCTTCCTCAAGACCGAAACTAGTCAACCAATTCCCAGCTCGGAGTGTGAATCCTAATCGGAATCGATCGATCATCATGTCTATTCCGGAGGATGCTCGGGTCCTCTCTACCCCTGTAGGGGTGGCCAGTTATCTTCAATTTCCTGGTGACCGAGGAGGACCAAGATGAACGAGGTGGACGCGCCTTGCCTATTCAATGAAGCACAATATGCGTTAAACCGAGTAATTTCATATGCCTCTTAATAACTTCTAATCCGTACTTAGATTAATTTGTAGATAATCATAACTTTTTTTTATTTGTAGGCCTCGGTGCTTCATTACAAGACTTTTCTCCGATATCGAGAAGAGTTAAACCAGTATGAGGCCAAGATTCCAGGCTCACTGAAAAGAGATATGCTTGCAAACTTCTCAGCGAGCAACATGAAGGGGAGGCTAAGAGCCTCCGACCTGAGTTAGAGGCAGCTCGGAAGAAGCATACAACCTGGTGGAAAATGTAAAATTCACTTTTAACCGAAATTTTACAAATATTATGTCCAAACACCCATAAAATCTAATCGATTCAACTATTTAAAGATAAAAGTCCCATTCCTCTTGATGAACAATGAATGATCTAGGTTGCTTTATTTGAACTCACACTGCACCAAGGCCTCTATTAGCTTTAGGTATCCATTGTCTACTTGATTGTTTCAGACCATAGAGAGATTTTACAAGTTTACATAATGACCCAGAATCCCCCTGACTTGTAAAACCTTGTGGCAAGTGCATATAGACCTCATCATATAAGTTGGCTTACAAAAATGCATTATATACATTTAGCTGATGAACTGGCCAATTGTGCATTGCTACCAAGGAAAGTACAGTTCCCACAATGGTGATCTTAACTATAGGAGAGAAGGCCTCATTGTAATCAAGACCCTCCATTTGATTTTAGCCTTTAGCTACCAACCTAGCTTTGAATCTCTCCACATCACTATTGTCTTGCAAAGCTTGAATCTCAGCATGCATAGTTTCAACCCATCTTACATCCTTAGAAGCTTCCTAAAAGGTTTTGGGCTCAAGAACAGAAGAGAAAACACCCAAGTATGCCTGGTAAGAAAGAGAAAGATCATCATAGGAAACATAGTTATGGATTGGATATAAGACATTATTAACTGATTTCTTTATGGTGACATAATCTGCCAGCCAAACAGGTTCTTTAGATTCCCTTTGTGATCTTCTAAGGGGATCAGGATATATTCCTATAACAGGAGGAGAAGGGAAGGTTGTGATAGCCTCTAAATCATTGATCATAGAAGAGGAGCTTTCAGTGGTAACGAAAGTTTGATCTTTAGCAGTATGTGAATGTGCAATGCTGGTTGAATTATGCACTGCTCAAGATCGGGAATGATATCACCTGCATTTTGATATGAGACACACAGTTGCACCAATAGGATCTTCTGTATTTGCACCTTCAGTACCAGAATCATCAACAGTAGTGCTGGAAATACATGGACAAATTTGCTTCCTTAAGTCGAGTTTTTAGTCAAAATTGTCCCTTATCTTTTGGGGTAGGTCTAACTTTGTCCTTTATCTATTACCTAGAGCACCTATTGTCTTTTAAGTTAGCAAAAGTTAAGCAGGTTTAGTCCATTTAAAAGAAAACCCAAATGCATACCTAAAAACTAACGGTAGTTTCACTGAATCAACTGGGTAAAGAGACTTTCAATACGCAAATTCTGTAGAACCGATGTAGTGAATCATAAGAGTTATTTTTGTGTCATTTTGTTTCGCAATTTCCAAACACTAGTTAGGTGATCTTTCAAAGATAGATTGGGTTAATAGGTGTAGATGTGTAGTTTACGGGCAGGAGCAAATCCAAAGTATAAATACACCATATCCTCGTCGCTTGATTTGATAAAATTCACTCAAGATCAAAAGCTCATCCACCATTCCTCATTAATCTGGATATGGGGAAAAATAATTTTTTTAGTTCCCTTTCTTTGTCCCTCTTCTATTCTCTTTCGATCAAAATTTAGAAGAAAAAAATGACAAGGCAAAGTTAAAGTTGCTATTACAGGCAAATTGTATGTATAGCAGCACGAAAAGAAAGATGTGGCTATTTGGGAAAAAATGGAATTGGGATTTCAAAGAAGAATAAGTGAAGAACAGTCCGGTCAAAGTCTCTTTTTTCACCACTGCAGATAAAGACTCATGCATCTTTCATTTAAATTAGGACTCTTCGTTTGAATTCTTTTAGGTAGACTAAAACTGATCAACTTTAGCAAACTTAAAGGATAATAGGTGCTCAAGGTAATAGGTAAAGGACAAAGTTAAACCTACCCCTAAAGATAAAGAACAATTTTAGCTAAAAACTCATCATTTTGAACTTTAAAGGGAAACATAGATTCTCTGAACATCACATCTCTATTGATAAAGAACTTGTGTCTATCTAAATCATAGAGGATGTATCCTTTAGTGACACAAAAATATCCCATAAATACTACCTTGACAACTCTACTAGGAAACTTATCAGTCTTAGGTAGGGCGTTTGCAAAACATAAACACCCAGTGTTTTTAGATGAGAAATAGAAGGCTTCTTGCCAAAGAACAACTCATATGGTGACTTACCATCAAATGCTTGTGATGGTAGCCTGTTAACAACATATGTTGCAGCCAGGGCACAATGTCCCTTGAATTCCATTGGGATATGACCTTGAAATTTGAAAGCCCTTGCAAATTCAAGTAGGTGTATGTGTTTTCTCTCAGCTACATCATTTTGTTGAGGTGTATAAACATGGATTTTCTGGTGAACTATTCTCATAGACTTACATAGGTCTTGCGTTGCTGAATTCACAAACTCTCCACCATTATCAGACCTAATTATATGTACTATTCTATTGAATTGTGTTTGTATCAGCTTAAGAAATGACTTTAAAACAATCATAACATCAACTTTTAAATTGCAAGAGAAAGATCCAAGTCATACGGGAGTAATCATCTACAACTGTGAGGAAGAATTTATTACCATCAAATGTTGGTGTATTGCAAGGTCCCTAACATCTAAATGCAGCAATTGAAAAGTTCTAGTAGATTTAGTACCGTTCAATGAAAAAGGTTGTCTTACATGCCTATCCTTTGGACAAACATCACAACTATCTATTACAGACTTACAATCTTCTAATTTATATCCAAGCAGTTCCTTTAGAGATCCTCCAGATGCATGTCCTAACTTTTTGTGCCATATAAATATATCCTCCTTTACTATCTATACACTTAATCCTTTTACGGTTGGTTGTGTATTATTTCCAGAGAAGCTTTTGGGACCAGCAAGTAAAGTCTATTTTTCTCCCTACCAATCCTCCCCTCCCCCACCTTCCCATTTGAGAGGTCCTGAAATAGGCAAAAATCAGGGTAAAAGGAGACAAAGAAATGTAAGTCTCTTGTTATCTTATTGAGTGCTGAGTGCGAGTGATAAGTGATGGGGTGATACTGCTGTGAGGTTGTATTTATTTGCGTTGTTGCTGTATTTATCTGTTAAATTTCTTTGTGGCATTTACTGATTTATGAAATTTACCTGTTTATTTCTGTTTATTTTTTTTTAAAATTGTAAAAATAAATAATTGGACTGCTTTACTTAGCTCGTCACTACTACTCAGTTCCTTAGTTAGAGCGCGGCGATCGTTGAGTTCAGGCCGGCTATCTGTGGAGATTGCAATGTAGCTGCTAGTGTCCGCAGGACCTTATTATTCCTCTTGTCATTTCTTCTTTTGGATAGTTAGACAGTTTATATATCTTACTTTATAGTTTTAGACGCTCATGACTTAGTGACACCCAAATGTTTGGGGCTCGTTTCCGTATTTTTCTATATTATATTTAGAGTTGATTTAGTTTATGAAAAATTTAAATGTTGAAATATTTTATTAACTTCTTATAATCGATTTAGTAGTAATATTTTGGGAAGTAGGCTTGCCTTGTAACACGATAGGCGTCATCACGATCATGGTTAAATTTTGGGTCATAGCACCTGAGGACTTAAGAAATTACTTTTCCACCCCTTTATCTTAGTTTTAACCCTTTCTTTATTAAACGCTGGCATTTGTTTCTTTGATCTCTCAACTACCACAGGTAATTAAGCCAAGATATAACTGTATGGGTCGAAATCAGAACAGGAATGTCACACCTCCTTTTTGCGCGCCCGCCCCGAAGGGTTAAATGCGCGAGGGAGTTTTTCCAATTTAAGTGACAATATTCGAAATGGGATTATTTATTTAATTCAGAGTCGCCACTTGGGAAAGGTTTGGCTTTTGGTGTCCCAAGTCACCGGTTTATCTTGAATCCCAAATCGAGGAAATTTTCGACTTTTCCAAGTGAAGTCTGCGAACCAGAAATTCTAAGTAAGGAATTCTGTTGACCCGAGGGAAGGTGTTAGGCACCCTCGAATCCCGTGGTTCTAGCACGGTCGCTTAAATTGTTATAATGGCTAAATATCCGATTTAAATACATGTTGTGACCTATGTGCTTTTATTAAGTTTCAATCGCTTTTATTATTATCAATTATTTTACAGAATTGCAACGTCGTGAAAATGCGTCTCGAACCACGTCACAATCAATGCACCCGTGATTGTCGACACATTTGGACTTCATTGAGATTTGGATTTGGGTCACATCAATGTGCACCCGAATTTAAGAATGTGATTTAATTAAACCGCGCCAACAGAGTCTAACGCGCTATTATCTTTGTAGAAGGCCATGAAATTTATTAAATGGCCCATCCTGAATTCTAGATAATTATCAAGGTTATTTATTGAGGGCCCCGCGATTTACATCTCATTTGGCGAGGCTCGTCTCATTATTTTAGAAGGAACATCCTAAAACGGTTACATTTCTGATGTGTTTATCTCTTAAAAATAGAAGAAAAGATACGTGCTATTTTAACTATGTGTTTGGCCCAAATCCGGATTTTAGCTAATCGTCCGATTAACCATTTACGGACTGAAAAAAAAACATTGTACCTTATGCAAACATGTTCTGAACTTGATAAAATAAATGTATATGGGATTGATGAAATGCTACGACTGTTACAAGAACTCCCTAACTTTGACTTATTCAGACAAGATTAATTAGAATTGCTTATTTAGGAAATGCGACTAGTGGTATTTGAAACACATCCTGTAAACTGCTTCATGCAAAACGAAACTCAAGAGTTTGAAACTGTATTGTCTTTAGCTAGAGTTAAACAATCATTTGCCCTTACATATTCGAAACATGCTTAAATAGAGAGTTTGAGTTAACAATTGTATTAAAATGGCTGCACATTTCATGGATTGTATTTACATCTTATGTACTACTAAGCGAATAAAATGTCACAGTTTCAGATTGACATAAACTTTAATTAAGTACAACCTTACTAATGTGTCTCTATTAGGCTAATCAGACCAAGAAACTACAAATCTTAACAACATTAAAAGGCAATTCATAAGCAATACAACAGGTGGCTTCTAAATCCTTCAAATCTTTTGATTCATGCTTTCATTGCTACATCAAATGCGAGTCTTAGTATGTACCTGGATATTGGATACAAACAGAAGGAGCAAGGGGTCAGTAGGGCAATAGCAGCGACACCAAACAACAGCAGTAACAGCAGGTACCCAAATAGAACAGAAATCCCAGTGCAAGAGGCCAATAAAGCCAATGGAGGAGAGGCAGAATGAAACAAATTCCCAGTAGTAATGGAATCAGAGAATCAAGCAATCCAATCCCAGGGGAAACCAACAACACAAATCCAAACAATAGACTTAACTGACAGTTGAAGGAAAACAGGACTAACTTGGACAGTTTGAACAAAATGAGAATCGAACCATCAGTAGGGAGAAGACAATTCCTGATTTTTGTGATATCCCTCTCCCTATCTCCTTTCTTTTCAAATTCTAATGTCAGTCCTCAATTCGAAATCTATTTGGATTATCAAAGAGAAAACTTTTCCAGTTTCTATTTTTCAGAATTTGAAATTCTCAGATGTTCCCTCTCAGTGTCTCCCTCTATCTCTGTATGCTTTTTCTGTGTATCTCTATCAGCTCTCTCTTTCAAAACTTCTCACAGTGTGTATTTTCTTTTTCAGTTCTGATTCCCCCTTTCTATCTATGCCCTCTCTGACCTCTATTATCAGATGGTCCTCCTCCCTCCCTCTATCTCTCTGTCTCTCTTTAGATGGTCTCCTATCCCCCCTTTTATAAGCCTCAAACTCAAACCTTTATCAGCCTGTTGGATTAATCAAATAACCCCTCCCATGTGCTCCCTTTTTCAGTTCCACTTAGCTATTTAAGTATTAATCCCATGACATTCCCTTGGCAGGCTTTAACTTTTCATTTTATTATCTAAAAGCAAGTATGGGCATTAAAATATATCTGACAGCATATACTGTCAGATTGTTTAAACTTAAAAGCTTCTTAGTGCAGAAAAACAGGCTGTGCACAAGGCACATGAGGTGCACCAATGCACATGTTGTGCCAAGTGCACATGCCCTCCATTTCAGAGCTTTAGATAAAACAATCCTTCTTTCATTACTGATCAATTCAAACAAGCTATAAGTAAGCAAAACTGGTTCTTAATTGGCTCAAAGCAAATGTTCATCAGAAGCAAATTGGTTTACTTCGTTCAGACAGTTGAAACTAATTGACGACACATGTCGACTCGACTATATTAGCCTTAACATACACAATTGAAGCCAAAAATCAGACATTTGAAGTATGGGACACATGGTTGGAATTATACTGACTAAACAGAAATACCCTCGAGGAGTCAAACAATCAATACACATTTGGAATACAACCCAATACATATGTCTTATCAGAATATGAGGGGTTCAAACAAACATAGTGGTTCAAACAAGGTGGACAAACGGAAGTTGGTAAAAATTCAAAAACACAAATTGACACAAAACATGAACAGACATTTAATCCCTCACATGGACCAAACAAATAAGGGAAGAAGGCAGACTCACCTCAAATCTTGAAAAATCGGAAACCTTGAACCGGACTTGGACAGAGTTTCTTAAGGCTGAACGGACTTTAATCGAAGTGTTTCTCGGATGAGAAACACTTCGATTAAGGTCCCTTGGACCTTAATTTCTTTGGCTCGAACGGGTATGAACTAGTGACGAGGAACTACAAAGTTCCAAAACTCAGATCCGGGATTCGTGTTTCCCTGGTTAGATTCGGACCAAACCAAGTATGGTTTGGTCACGAGGGGGGTCTGGGGAGTGTCTGGTACGAAACTGGGGTTGGTTGGGTTAGATCGAGTTTTGACTCGAATCTTCGAATGAAGATTCGAGGACCTGGGGGGTGATTCGAACTACATGGTTAGCAGATCCATGTTCAGGATGGCAAGGGGGTTCTAGGGTGTTAAGGGGAAGGTCACCGGCGTTCAGGCCGCCGGGTTTCTGGTGAAGGTGTGCAGGGGCGGCTTTAGGGTTCGGGGGTTTGGGTGAAGACGATGAGGCTGGGGTATTGGATAGGGGGGGTAGGGTAAGGATTTGGGCTTATATAGTTGGTGGGTGGGTCGATCTCAACCGTTAGATCAATCTAGATCTACGGTTTGGATCTGATGGTCTTAAGTGAAACGGTGTCGTTTCAAATGTTGAGGGTTTGGGTTTGGTCCGGGTGTAAACGGGTCGGGTTTGTTGATGGGTTATGGGGATTGATCTTGGCCGTCGATCATTCTGAGATCAACGGCCCAGATCAGGCACGACTCAAACGACGTCGTTTGGACGTCCTGGGCATCAGGTGACCTGGGCTGGGCAGGCCTGGGTCTTGGGCTGTTTGTTTGGGCCAATTTTGTTAAAATTGGCCCAAGTCCGGAAGGGGTCTTTTCTTATTTTTTTTTTTATTATTTTTTCTTTTCTTATTTATTTTAAAACAAAGCTAAGCCGAAAAAATCAAATTAAAATTAAATACACACTCAAATACCATTATTTGCACACATACTAAAATATTTCAAAACCGGTAAAGTCAAAGCAAATAAAATCACGGACGAAAATGCCTATTCACGATTTTCTATTTAACGACCGAACTACGGTTTGAATTACGCAGGACACATATATATTTTTTGAATTTTATTTTAATAAAGTAAATAAAACAAGAATGGGCCAAAATCACAAATAAATCCACAAGGTGCCGCACAGAAAATCCGAAATTGTACAGCGGGGGCCAATTATATATTTTTTATTTCTTTTTGGAGCGATTGTCGTGTGAAGCAAAAATCACGTGCTCACAGCTGCCCCTCTTTGTTCGGAAACACGAAGGGTTTTCGTGCAAAGATCAAGTGAGCGTGTATGAGCGATTTTTGCCTATAGACCACTCCGTATGAAGCATTTTTTGAAAGATCTGACCGAATCTTGCTTCAAAGATTTCCTACATATCCTGGGCTAAACAGGAATCAGGTCAATGTAGTTCGAGAAGTTTTGGTAGCTGGGGCTACCATGGGACTGCAATGCTTGCCGCTACTGCTGCTGCTGTTGTCACTGCTACGTCACTGACCGCCTTATTACAACCAAGCGAAAATTGGAAACTGAACTAACTACTTTTATGCATGTCAACTGCTAGTTACAAGATTCCTATCTATGATTCTTTTACGACTTGATCTTGGGTCTTAGCTGATTCTGCTTGTAGACTCTGATCTGAATCTTGATGCTTGCGAGTTGCGGCGACTTGTTTTTTTAATCTCCGGGATACCGAATAAAATGTGACCGGCAGAGGTCAGGACCTTAGTCAAATGTTGGAGTCGATTTGCTTTCCCTTTACTCTGATATCTCGGGATATCTCTTTTTGTCTTTTTCTTCTTTGATTCCGAACTGGGATTCATCTCGTGGGTCATTTCGATTCATGTGGCTCGAGGTCAGACCTGCGGGAGAAAAGAGACAAACAAACGAAATTTTCTGCCCCAGTTTCACTAGGAAAATTTCGTTACTTATTCACCAGGAAGTTCATAAAATGGATGAAAGAGGATATGCGTGCTCAGTTCAGGGTTGGAGCCCTAATATCGACTAGCTGGGGAAAGGTTCAGTGTAGGGTTTAAAACCCTTACGCCAAACAAAGGAAGGATTCAGTTTAGGGTTTAAAACCCTAATGCTGCCTAAAAGGAAAAAAGTTCAGTTTAGGGTTTAAAACCCTAATGCTGACTAAAAAGGAAAATTCAGTTTTAGGGTTTAAAACCCTAATGCTGATTGGCTGGAAAAACTCAGTTTAGAGTTTAGAACTCTAATGCTGGCTGAAAGGAAAAAGTTCAGTTTAGGGTTTAAAACCCTAATGCTGACTGAAAGGAAAAAGTTCAGTTTAGGGTTTAAAACCCTAATGCTGACTAAAGGAAAATTCAGTTTAGGGTTTAAAACCCTAATGCTGATTGCATGGAAAAGCTCAGTTTAGAGTTTAAAACTCTAATGCTGGCTAAAAGGAAAAAGTTCAGTTTAGGGTTTTAAAACCCTAATGCTGACTAAAGGAAAATTCAGTTTAGGGTTTAAAACCCTAATGCTGACTAAAGGAAAATTCAGTTTAGGGTTTAAAACCCTAATGCTGATTGCATGGAAAAGCTCAGTTTAGAGTTTAAAACTCTAATGCTGGCTAAAAGGAAAAAGTTCAGTTTAGGGTTTAAAACCCTAATGCTGACTAAAGGAAAATTCAGTTTAGGGTTTAAAACCCTAATGCTGACTAAAGGAAAATTCAGTTTAGGGTTTAAAACCCTAATGCTGACTAAAGGAAAATTCAGTTTAGGGTTTAAAACCCTAATGCTGATTGCATGGAAAAGCTCAGTTTAGAGTTTAAAACTCTAATGCTGGCTAAAAGGAAAAAGTTCAGTTTAGGGTTTAAAACCCTAATGCTGACTAAAGGAAAATTCAGTTTAGGGTTTAAAACCCTAATGCTGACTAAAGGAAAATTCAGTTTAGGGTTTAAAACCCTAATGCTGATTGCATGGAAAAGCTCAGTTTAGAGTTTAAAACTCTAATGCTGGCTAAAAGGAAAAAGTTCAGTTTAGGGTTTAAAACCCTAATGCTGACTAAAGGAAAATTCAGTTTAGGGTTTAAAACCCTAATGCTGACTAAAGGAAAATTCAGTTTAGGGTTTAAAAACCCTAATGCTGACTAAAGGAAAATTCAGTTTAGGGTTTAAAACCCTAATGCTGATTGCATGGAAAAGCTCAGTTTAGAGTTTAAAACTCTAATGCTGGCTAAAAGGAAAAAGTTCAGTTTAGGGTTTAAAACCCTAATGCTGACTAAAGGAAAATTCAGTTTAGGGTTTAAAACCCTAATGCTGACTAAAGGAAAATTCAGTTTAGGGTTTAAAACCCTAATGCTGACTAAAGGAAAATTCAGTTTAGGGTTTAAAACCCTAATGCTGGCTGAAAGGAAAAAGTTCAGTTTAGGGTTTAAAACCCTAATGCTGACTGAAAGGAAAAAGTTCAGTTTAGGGTTTAAAACCCTAATGCTGACTAAAGGAAAATTCAGTTTAGGGTTTAAAACCCTAATGCTGATTGCATGGAAAAGCTCAGTTTAGAGTTTAAAACTCTAATGCTGGCTAAAAGGAAAAAGTTCAGTTTAGGGTTTTAAAACCCTAATGCTGACTAAAGGAAAATTCAGTTTAGGGTTTAAAACCCTAATGCTGACTAAAGGAAAATTCAGTTTAGGGTTTAAAACCCTAATGCTGATTGCATGGAAAAGCTCAGTTTAGAGTTTAAAACTCTAATGCTAGCTAAAAGGAAAAAGTTCAGTTTAGGGTTTAAAACCCTAATGCTGACTAAAGGAAAATTCAGTTTAGGGTTTAAAACCCTAATGCTGACTAAAGGAAAATTCAGTTTAGGGTTTAAAACCCTAATGCTGACTGAAAGGAAAAAGTTCAGTTTAGGGTTTAAAACCCTAATGCTGACTAAAGGAAAATTCAGTTTAGGGTTTAAAACCCTAATGCTGATTGCATGGAAAAGCTCAGTTTAGAGTTTAAAACTCTAATGCTGGCTAAAAGGAAAAGGTTCAGTTTAGGGTTTAAAACCCTAATGCTGACTAAAGGAAAATTCAGTTTAGGGTTTAAAACCCTAATGCTGATTGGCTAGGGGCAAAGTTCGAGAATACTAAACGACCTCTCTTTTTTACTAAGCGACCTTTTGAATTTTCTTGTTTTAGTAGAAGATACAAGGGAGTTTCGTGGAAACTTACCTTTCGAGTGAATTCCTTATTGCCAAAATATTTCTTGTACCCATGTACCTTCTTCTTTGGGCGACACCTGCTCCTTGCACGGTTGTCTTGGATCATACCTGTTTCAACTTTTCAGCAAAGGACAATTGTTAGTTCGGAAATGACGGTCGGTTTGGTGACCTCGATCGTTCCCGGTTGCTTTGTTGCGTCTTCATTTCTGTTGTGAAGTCCCGCCATTGATTTGATTCATATGCCGAAACCCTTTAGACCGCTCAGGCTTGTATTTCCAGATTCTGTGATGATTTGCCTCGTAAGGCTCTCTTTTTTTGTGTCCCGTTTTGCTTGGAGGTTCTCAACGGGGATTTTATTGGAGGTATTTTGTGGGGATTTGTACAAAAGGGAAGCTTTGTGGGGAATATTTACAAAGTGGATTCTTTGTGGGGAATTTTGTACAATGGGCATGCTGGGGATTTATTTCAAAGTGGGATTTCTAGGATTTGTTGGGGTAAGCTTGTTGGGGATGTCTACAAAAGGACCCGCTGGGATGTGCTGGGGAGATTCCATTTTCTGGGATGTGCTGGGATTTCTAGGATTTTTTTTTTTTTTTTTTTTTATAAGTTGGGGAGATTCTGTGGGAGATTGTACAAGACTCTGTTGGGATTCGTACAGGGGGAGACTCTGTGGGGATTTGTCCGAAGGTGGACTTGCTGGGGAAGATTTCAAGATTTCTCTCTTTTCCTTTACTCCGGAACACCATCAAACGTCATGATTCATCATGCTTGGGTAATCATATCAACGAGATGAGGTGCTTTCCTTCATGAGATGGGATTCCGTGCAAACAAACCATGCCACCTGCCCTTTCCGGTGCGTCCTGAACTCCGGGTTAAAATGCAAAAAGGGATTCCGAAAAGAAACAAAGCAGGGGAAAACAAATCAGAAAAGGAATACCCTTTTCGGGACGAGAAAGACTTATCTGAGGAAGATAACGCTGGCTTTAAATGACATGACATGCCTTTTGGACTGGACGTCTGACCTTCTAAGAGCTTGCGTTTTCCTGAACCAGAACGGACCTGTGATTCCAAACTGGTGGCACTCTGCCGAGACTTTCTTGGGGTGGCGTCATTCTTTTCGGCCAACAGCGCCCTTTGCGGGTTTTCGCTGGCTGACCTCTCTCATTTCTCTTCCTTGTCGTCGCTTGATAGCACTCTTTGCGAGTTTTTACTAAACAAGCTCTCTCATTTTGGTTTCTCTTCTCCCGTCGCCTCGTGGTGCCCGAAGGTTTTCACCGCCGAGACTCTCTCATTTTATTTCTCTCAACTCAGGGTGTGCTGGTTTCCTTTTGTGATGCTTATTGGTTTCCCACCATCTTTGGTAATTGATTTGAAGGCTTGTACCTGGTGAAGAGAGGTAGCTGATACTAAACTTCTCAAGTGTCTGACATGCCCCGGTTTTCAATTTCAGGGTGAATGGGATTTTGTTGTTGGTGTGACTGAACCTCAGGGAGAGGCTGCCTACGTATCCTTTCGGAATCAAGTCAAACGTAGTTCAGGCCTCAATCAATGTTTTTTTTTTTTTTTTTTTTTATATATAACGGCTCAAAAGGTGGTAGCGAGAATTGGGTAGTGTTTGGGGAGTAGTGGGGAATAAACACCTTCGCCCTTTTCAACGTGTCAGGACCACTTGGAGTATGATCTAGACGTAGTACCTCTTGACTGCATCTGCATTCACCGCTGTGTCAGGGTCATTTCCTTCGATATCACCTAAATACAATGCTCCTCTTGGCAATATTTTCCTTACGATGTATGGGCCTTTCCAATTTGGGGCAAACTTTCCTTTTGCTTCTTCATGATGCGGCAGAATACGCCTCAGTACCAATTGTCCTACTTCGAAATTCCGAGGTCGGACTTTCTTGTTGTAAGCACGGGCCATCCTTCGTTGGTATAACTGTCCGTGACAAACTGCAGCCATCCGCTTTTCATCAATCAACGTCAATTGCTCCAGTCGAGTCTTAACCCACTCGCTGTCCTCGATTTCTGCTTCGACAATGATTCGAAGTGAAGGAATCTCTACCTCTGCCGGTATTACGGCCTCGGTTCCATAAACCAAAAGATAAGGAGTCGCTCCCACCGATGTGCGCACCGTAGTGCGATACCCCAATAACGCAAAAGGTAACTGCTCATGCCACTGTCGGGAACTTTGTATTGTTTTCCTCAAAATCTTCTTGATATTTTTATTTGCAGCTTCTACAGCACCATTGGCTTTTGGCCGATAAGGAGTGGAATTCCTGTGTGTTATCTTGAATTGCTCGCACACATCTCCCATCAAGTGACTGTTCAAGTTTGCTGCATTATCTGTAATGATAGTCGCAGGAATACCGAAGCGACAGATAAGATTTGAGTGTACAAAATCCACTACAGCTTTCTTGGTGACCGACTTGAGAGTGACAGCCTCTACCCACTTTGTGAAGTAATCGATGGCAACCAGTATAAACCTATGTCCATTCGAAGCCTTTGGTTCAATTGGTCCAATGACGTCCATACCCCAAGCGACAAATGGCCAAGGTGCGGACATGGGATGCAGTTCCGTGGGAGGTGCATGAATTAAATTACCGTGCACTTGACACTGATGACACTTCCGGACAAAGCTAAAGCAATCCTTTTCCATGGTCATCCAGTAATAACCTGCTCTAAGGATCTTCTTCGCTAAGACATACCCGTTCATGTGAGGTCCACACACACCTGCGTGTACTTCGTGCATGATCTTTCTCGCTTCCTCGATATCGACACATCTTAAGAGATTGAGGTCCGGAGTCCTCTTATACAACAATTCACTGCTCAAAAAGAAACCGCTTGCATGTCGCCTAATGGTCCTCTTTTGATCTCCAGTTGCATGCTCGGGGTATTCTTGTGTCTTCAAGAATTTCTTGATGTCATGGTACCAAGGCTGCGTATTTGATCCCGCCTCGATTACACTGCAGTAACCGTGTCTTTCCTTGATTTGGATTTCCAAAGGATCGACGTGGGCGTCGCCCGGGTAGGGTAGCATAGAAGCTAAAGTAGCAAGTGCATCTGCCAGTTCATTGTGACACCTCGGGATATACCTGAATTCTATTGAGGTAAAGCGCTTGCTGAGGTCCTCCACATGTTGTCGGTATGGGATAAGTTTGACATCCCGAGTTTCCCATTCGCCTTGAACTTGCCGGATGATCAGGTCAGAATCTCCCATAATCAGTAAGTCTTTGACATCCTGATCGATTGCCATATGTATGCCCATAATGCAGGCTTCATATTCAGCTGTATTATTTGTGCAGAAGAAACGAAGTCTAGCTGTGGCGGGATAATGCTGACCGGCAGGTGAGATCAAAATTGCCCCAATCCCTATACCCTTGGCATTCACGGCTCCGTCAAAGAACATCTTCCAAACATGAGCTTCCTCTGAGATCACTTCTACGGTGTTTACCTCTTCGTCTGGAAAGTAGGTATCCAATGGCTGGTATTCCTCATCGACCGGGTTTTCGGCCAAATGATCTGCTAACGCCTGGGCTTTCATTGCCGTGCGAGTGACATAAACTATGTCGAATTCCGTAAGCAAGATTTGCCATTTAGCCAGTCTCCCAGTAGGCATTGGTTTCTGAAATATATATTTCAAGGGATCCAACCTGCTTATGAGGAATGTAGTGTGGGCTTGGAGATAATGCCTCAGCTTTTGAGCAACCCACGTGAGAGCGCAGCATGTCTTCTCCAACAGAGTGTATTTGGCCTCGTAGCTGGTGAATTTCTTGCTCAGGTAGTAGATCGCCTGTTCCCTTTTCCCGGTCACATCGTGTTGCCCCAGGACGCAGCCAAAGGAGTTCTCCAAGACTGTCAGATACAAGAAAAGTGGCCTCCCTGGTTCGGGAGGGACCAAGACTGGGGGATTCGAAAGGTACTCTTTGACTTTATCAAAGGCTTCTTGACACTCCGTTGTCCACTTAATCGCCGCATCCTTTCTTAACAACTTGAATATGGGCTCACACGTGCTTGTCAGCTGGGCAATAAACCGACTGATGTAGTTCAGCCTGCCCAAAAGACTCATCACGTCTTTCTTCGTTCTTGGGGGAGGTAGATCTTTGATAGATTTTATCTTAGTCGGATCTAGCTCGATACCTCTCCTGCTTACGATGAAACCCAAAAGTTTACCTGACGGAACTCCGAAAGCGCATTTGGCTGGATTTAGCTTCAAGTCATACTTCCTTAGCCTCTCGAAGAATTTCCTCAAGTCTTGGATGTGGTTATCCTGCGTCCTGGACTTGACTATAACATCGTCCACGTACACCTCTATTTCCTGATGCATCATGTCATGGAAAATGGCGGTCATGGCCCTCATGTAAGTAGCCCCAGCATTCTTTAAACCAAATGGCATGACCCGATAACAGTAGGTGCCCCAAGGCGTGGTGAAGGCAGTTTTCTCGGCATCCTCTTCATCCATCAATACCTGATGATACCCAGCGTAACAATCTACGAAAGACTGTATCTCGTGCTTGGCGCAATTGTCAACGAGGATGTGGATGTTGGGCAGCGGGAAATTATCTTTAGGACTTGCTCTGTTCAGATCTCGGTAATCTACACATACTCGAGTTTTCCCGTCCTTTTTCGGTACTGGAACCACATTCGCCAACCATGTTGTATATTGGACTACCCGGATCACTCCTGTTTTCAGTTGCTTGGTGATCTCCTCTTTAATTTTGTCACTGACCTCGGTTTTGAACTTTCGTTGCTTTTGTTGAACCGGAGGACAATCAGGATGAATCGGCAATTTGTGAACCACTAGATCGACACCTAGTCCCGGCATGTCATCATATGACCAAGCAAACACGTCTTTAAATTCAAGAAGAAGTTGAATTATCGCCTCTCGCGTTTTCTTGTCCGTGTGAATGCTTATCTTGGTCTCTCGGATTTCTTCCGGGGTTCCTAAATTTACCGGTTCAGTGTCATTCAGATTCGGCTTAGGTTTATTCTCGAAATATTCCAACTCTCGGTTTATCTCCCTAAAAGCCTCTTCCGCATCATATTCTGGTTCTGGATTCATTAATTCGCAGTTAAATAGCTCATTGTGATCCGGGCGTGAAGTCCGCAAGCATGTCATATTTAAAGCCGCATTATTAGGACTGAAAAGGAAGATAAGAGGAAAAGTAATAAAATCAGAACGAAAGAAAGAATAGGAAAACGATGATGATTTTTTTTTATTATTTTCTTTTGAAAATTGGAAGACAACAACGTTTACAACTAGGAATTCGGAATAACAAATGAAAAGAAGAAAACGTTCAAGTTATGTCCCGGAGATAACTTGTGATACAGGAAAGGTGGCAGGACAGGTCTACCCGGACTTCCGTCTAGTTGGGAATGGCGTGATCTCCCAGTTTTGGAGCTTGGCGTTTGGCCCCATGTATATCATCTCAGCAGTGCTCGCGCCTTCGCCTGGTTGAACCATGTGGACCTCGTAGAGCATTTCCCTCATTGCCCCACATATTTCCTCGATTTCCTCAACTGTGAAGAACTCATCTTCTTCTTCTTCAGTGTACCCTGGCCTGACAAAAGTCGCATGTAAATCCGGCAGTGGTTGAGGCAACTTCCAGCCCTCATTTCTCCTTTTCTTTGCCCATTTTTCGTCTGCTGGAGTAGGTTTGAAACCTAGTCCAAAAGGTTTCTTGATGACTGGTAAAGTAATGGGTTCCGTCGTTCCCTGAAGATTTCGTCCAAGCCCCTTCCCCGGCCTAAATCCGTGTCGGATCATCTCTTTGGCCACCATAACCGAAGCGTTAGACAAGAAAGGCTGGGGGCAAGGTACTCCCTCTTCGTGCTGCTCTGCCAATACCACCTCGAAAGCTTGATAGACCGTATGCTCAGTCCCTTCTCTTGGTTCAAGATACGGGATAGATGGGTCCCGATAAATGGCATGTTCATCTTCTCCATGGACCACGATCTCTTGGTCTTCATACTCGAACTTCACCATCTGGTGAAGAGTAGAAGGCACGGCTCCTGCCGCATGGATCCAAGGCCTGCCAAGGAGGAAATTGTAAGATGTGTCCATGTCGATCACTTGGAAAGTGACTCGAGATTCGACTGGCCCTATGACCAGCAACAGGTCTATTTCTCCCATGGTGTCTCTCTTGATACCATCGAAAGCTCTCACGCAGACGTTGTTGGGTCGGATTCTTCCGGTCTCAATTTCCATTCTTTGCAGCGTGGAGAGCGGGCAGATGTCGACACCTGATCCCCCATCCAGCATCACCCGCTTGACATAGTAGTCCTCACATTTGACTGTCAAATGCAATGCCTTGTTGTGTGCTGCTCCTTCCGGGGGTAGATCGTTCTTGCTGAAGGAGATTTGGTTGACGGCGAAGAATCGTTCTGTCATCCGCTCTAGTTGCTCCACCGAGGTTTCGACCGGTACGTATGCTTCATTCAGGGTTTTCAGCAGGATCTTTTGATGCTCGGTTGATCTCATTAATAGTGACAGCATGGACACTTGCTCAGGGTGCTTGCGCAGCTGGTCTATCACTTCGTAGTCCGGCATCTTCATCTGCTTGAAGAACACTTCCGCTTCTTCAACACTCACAGGCTCCTTTGGAGGGAAGCGCCTTTGTGTGGCGTTGTTCAGTTCTTGGGTATTTGAGTACCCTCCAACGAAAGTATTTTCTGGAAGTTCTTCCCTGACCTCCTTACCTTTATACGTTACCAAAGTCTTTTGATAATTCCACGGCACTGTGGACGGGTTGGTCATTGGCTTTTGTGGCACGCGTCCGATAACCACTGGCTCATTCAGCCGAGGTGGTTGAATCGTCCCCCGGACCACATAGGCCCCTTTTGGCACATACATAGGTTTTGTCTTTTTGATCCCGAAGTTCTGCGTCTTCTTGGCTTGACCTCGTGGTATGTAAAGAACTCCACCCTTTGCTGGTACTACTTTCTTCTCCACCTTCTTTTCGGGCTTGCTTTCTGCAGCCTTGGCCTCCTCCCCCCTTTCTGATTTCTGGTCTGTTTCAGGCCTCCTCGCTGTGTCGACAATGGCAATTATGGCTTTCAAGGCAGGGTCGAACTCTTTGTCTTCACAAATCATGCCGATCAGCGGCCCATTATTGTGAGCGGGCAATGGATTGTTAGTTACATTTGGGATCTCTTCGTCCCTTAGCACTATCTTCCCCTGCTCTATCAAATTTTCGACCACTCTTTTCAATGACCAGCAGTCGTTTGTATCATGCCCCTCGGCCCCTGAATGATAGGCGCATCTGACTCCGGCTTTGTAAGAAGGAGATGTCGGGTTTTGCCTTGTTTGAGGGATGGGTTGTAGGAAACCCAACTGAACCAACTTTGGGAACAAAGTCGAGTATGGCTCACCGATGGGCGTGAAAGTCCGCCGTCGAGGTGGCTCTTGGGGGCGGTAGTTATTTTGCGGGGGTTGTGGGTTATAGTGGTTGCGGTAAGGAAGCTGATTTCTGGGAGGTGGAACTGGGCCTCGGTTGGCTTGTTGTGGTGAATGGTTATAAGGCTGGGCATTCATGACCATATAAGGTTGATGAGCATATGCCACATTTGAGTGGGGGTAGTAGTGTTGTGGGGCCCTTTCCGAAAAATGGGGCCTGGGATGACGATACTCCCTTGCTTCAGAGGCTGCCATAGCCGTTTCTTCCTTCTTCTTCCCCCTTGTCGTCCCTCCAGACCCGCTTTGGACGGCCTGGGAGGTTGCCCTTATGGCTGCTTGACTCAATATCCGACCCGTTTTCAGCCCATTCTCTACCATCTCTCCTATCTTGATTGCTTCCGCGAATGGCTTACCCATGGCTGACATCATGTTTTGGAAATAGTCAGACTCTTGAGCCTGGAGAAAGGTAGTGACCATTTCCACTTCATCCATGGGAGGCTTCACTCTCGACGCCTGTTCACGCCACTTAATAGCATACTCTCTAAAGCTTTCCGAAGGCTTCTTCTTCAGATTCGACAGAGAGTTTCGGTCTGGCGCAATGTCGATGTTATACTGGAATTGCTTTACAAAATCTCTGGCGAGATCATCCCATATATGCCATCGGGACATTTCCTGATCCATATACCATTCCGAAGCTATCCCTACTAAGCTTTCCCCAAAATACGCCATTAGCAGTTCTTCCTTTCCGCCGGCTCCCCGCAATTGGTTGCAGTATTTCTTAAGATGTGCAATGGGGTCACCGTGCCCATCGTATTTCTCGAACTTGGGGGTCTTGAAACCCGTCGGCAGGTGCACGTGAGGGAACATGCACAGGTCGGTGTAAGAGACGCTCTTTTGCCCGCTCAAACCTTGCATATTCTTCAAACTTTGTTCAAGGCTTCTCATTCTCTTAGCAATCTCATTTTGTTCTGCAATCCTGGGGTTCTGATCCTGTCCCGGTGCGAGTTCGCACTGAGGCGGTAGAGGATTATTGTTGGTAGCGAACCTGGTTGGTTCCATTGAGAACGATGGTGCTTGGAATGTAAAAGAGGATGAGTCAAAGCTTGGCTTGTATGTGGCAGGCTGTGCCGTAGCTGGGCAAGGCGATGCAGTAAAGATATTCATGCTTGCATCGGTGGCCGACATTCGGGGATGAGGCTCAGAAGGTGATCCGGCGGAGAAAACGGAGTTGGCTGGGTACCCAAATGGGGTAGCATGGTAATTTATGGGGACATTAGAAGTCCCACCTGACCTGGAGAATAATTCAGGGAATCCGGGGACGACACTTGGCGGCTCTTTCCCATTGTTCCAATCATCCAGCATTTCCAACATGCGGAGCCGTAGGATTCTGTTTTCTTCTGCAGTTGCGGATTCAGGCGTGAGGACGGCTGAGATTGAGCTCTCCTCAGAGACGGGGACTGTTTGCAATGGAATTTCCGAAGACATTTCCACACTTCCTTTTGACCTGGTGAAGTAGGTGTGAGTACTGTTTCTGGTCCTAACAATAGGTAGTTGAACACCTCTCCTTGACCTCGTGAAGTATGAGTGCGAGGCCAGACTTTCACCAAACCAACCGTCTTTTCAAAAACCCTGGAAACATGCTCAATGACAAGCGCACGGTTAATTTGCAGCAAATAACAGATAGTTAATCTCACGTTGGGCATGATGCGCCTATACAGTTAAGTGGATTACTATATGTCTGCTACGAGAGCACGCGTCATTCCGGTATTTTCCTCTTATTTCCCCCTTTTTTATTTTTATTTATTTATTTTTCTTTTATATTTTTTTTAGCAAAATAAAATGCGATCGGATCCGATGAGGATTGCCTACGTATCACGATACTCACGTGAATCAGATCATTACGTAGTTCGAAAACACGAATGAGCGTGAAAGAAACAAACTCTTTATTATTGAAGCAGTCTATTACAAACTACATTTTGCACAAGAAAAAGCAAACTTTGAAAATAAACCTAGACTCAAAAATAGACTAAAAATCACCCTGATGAAAAAACAGGCAGAAGATGCTAAGATACAGATTTGACCTATGAATGCATTATGGTTTTAAAAATTGGTTTCCGCGGGGCGTCGTTCGGCCTCGCCGCAGTCCTAGGCGTGAGATCCCTCTCAAGTTGCTCTAGCTCGTGCATAGTCTGCTTGACATAACCCATTACTGCCGAGAGGACGGTAGCGCTGGACATGTTCTCACATTGTAGGCATCGTCTGGTGATGGCATGGGCAATGGCCTTGATCCTATCTCTGGTTTGCTTCTTCTCTACGAGCAGGCGTTCTGTCTGATCGCTGCATATCTTGAAAACTTGAGCATCTTGTACATGCTGATGCTTCAGTCGTCGTACTTCCAACTTCATCTGGGCTATTGAGTCATACCAGTATCTGCTCTCAATTTGGAAATCCTTGGCCTGATTAGCTGCCTTGATCTCAAGTGCAGCCATCTCTCTCTTTATTTTAACAACAGTCTTCTCATGGTCGCTTTCCAATCGATTCAGGTACCTGCGATGCTTGTCCGTTCTTGTATCCCACTGTGCCTTGAGCTCTGCTATGATGTTTTCAGATTTCTCCAAACCATCTCGCCATTCCCTGATTTCACCTTTTAGCCCTTTTATCAGCTGCTCGTCCGATCGACGCCTTGGTTGTCTATCTGCATCCAACCTTATCTGTTTGATCTGGGCTCTGAGCATTTCATTTTCTTGAATCAACCTGTTCCGCTCTCCCAGATCGGTAGCAACTTGCACGTTGTGTTCATATTTCAATTTTTCCACTTGTTGCTTTAACCTGCTGATTTCGGTGCAATAGCCTCTTTCTTTTGCTAACCAATCCCACTGCTTTTGTGATGATTCGGTAAAATTCCGGATGTGGGGTCTCTTAGCTGGCCTTTCATGCTCGAGTTCCCTTCTGTACCATGCAAGGTAACCTGGCGCCGTTTCTCCTTTGGCTTGATCCCGCACGCAAGTATCTGATTTCAAATATTGACCCTCATTCCAGATTTGGCGAATCTTTGCTTCTGGGAACTGTCCGTTAGGACTTATCTCAATTGCTTGAGTGCTTAGATCTTCCTCATGAGGTACTGTCTGGCATTTTCCGAATTGTCTTAAAACTCGGCCGGGTGCGTAAGGTTGAATGCTCTTAAGCCCCATCAGCAAGAAATGAGTTTTAGCCGCTGACATATATAAGACCTCATCAACGGGCAACCATCCCAACTTCCATTGTATTTGGCTGGCAGTAAGAGCTTGAAAGAACGAGGTCCAAGCCAGGACTCCTTCGGGCAAACTAATCTCTTTGGCTCTCGCGTAAGATTCTTCTATGCGGGTCTTTTCCGGGGAACCATGGCTCAAAATCTCGGAATGATGGCAAAGGTGCTCGGTCATCCATATCTGCAGGAGCAAGTTACAACCTTCGAAGAAATCTCCCCCAGCTTTACAAGCTGTGAGAGCTCGAAAGATGTCGGATACCACCATAGGCGCGAGAGTACTGTCACTTTGCGTGAGTAAAGTGCTGACGACCCCCGATATCTTCAAATCAATGTTTCCATCTTTCCTGGGAAATACCAGAAGTCCCAGAAACGTTATCATGAACGCCACCCGTCTGTGCTCGTCCCACTTCTGACGAACTCCTTTGCTGCACAGTTTGTTGATTGGATTATTGAATCCCCCCTCGTGACCGTATCTATCATATATGAAGCATGGAGTACAGAATCCGGCTGCTAGATCCGGGTTGTGGACTGTTCTAGGTATTTTCAATGAATCCAGGAACCGATGTACTGTGACGACTCTTGGGGCGACCAAGTATTTTTCCCTCAGCGGAAGTTCAGTATTCCCGATGTATCCGGCCATTTCTTCTAAAGTTGGGGTGAGCTCAAAATCAGAGAAATGGAAAACATTGTGCGCCGGGTCCCAATAGGTAACCAAAGCTCTTATGATGTCTCCCCGAGGCTGGATTTCCAACAGACCCACAAGACCTTTCAGATTTTTCTTAACCTCATTTTGGCCTTCAACACCTAGATCATTCCACCATAGCCGTAACTTGATAGGGATTTTGGTCATTATTGAAAAATGTTCATTTTGCATCGTGCTCATCCTGCACATTTATTAAGGTGATTTTAACAAAAATGACTGACTCAAAATATTTTACAGAGGGGACCAAGCTTTGAACACGGCCTTTAAGCACTTCGGGGAAGAAGATTTTAAGGCTGTGTGGGTCTAAAAATGCTAAGGAAAACCCAAAAAGTGGCTATTTATGCAAAGTCAACCTTCCGGCGTCCCTTTCGAGAACATTCGGCTATTCATGTCAAAAACAGCATCACCTGACTTATTTATGACTCTTTAAAAAAAATTTGAAACATATTTTTTTGATTTTGGCTATTTTAGCAAAATGGGGGTTGAACCCGACGAGGGTTGCCTACGTATCTCACATCCGGTGAGAATCAAACCGGCGTAGTTCGGGGCATACCGCGAATAGAGAAAATTAAATAAACCTAAAAATCAGAAATAAGTATTTTTTTTTTATTATTTTTGAAGAAAGATAAAGACTAAAGAAAAAATAATTTTTTTTTGCAATATTTGGACTATCAGTCTGAATTTATAAAAAGGGTATTACAAGAGAAAGAAAATTTTTTTTTTGAATTATGAGTTTTCCATTTTTTTTACTTTTAAAAATAAATACCATTTCTTTTTTTTTTATTTTGAAAGTGAAAGAATTTTTTTTTTTTTATATATACCCCCTTTTTTTTTTTAATAATTCAAACTAAGAAGACAAATTTTGTTTTTATTCTTTTTTTCTTTTTTCTTTAGAACAATTCCGGTGAGGTTTTGACAATACTTGAACATTGGTTTTATTTTTCCAAAATAAGTAATTATCCTTCCACGTTGCTATTTTCCTCTTTTTTTTTAGAAACCGGTCAGCATGCGGAACCGAAGCAAATAAATGCACAAAACAAATAGGATGCAGCAGGGTGGTCTTTTCAATTCAGGTTGCCTGTCCTAGACGGACCCAACCCCTGTGTTGAGCCCCCTAAGTCAAGTGCATCATGATGCAAATAAACGTTCCTACTAGGGATCCGGCATGAAGTTTCGTTATACTAGGTTTAAACCTTGGTATTTGTTCTAGACTGTGTACCCGAGCGGACCAACTCGAGTCGAGGAGGGGCTACGTACCGGGGACCCGCGAGATCGTCCGGCTTTGTAACTTGTCCGTCCTCTTTCTTATTTTAGGTATTGACATTAACAGAATAGGGAGTCTCGACCAGCGAGCTTCTCCCCGGAGGTAAGAAGAGAAGGGTTTCGGCACAGTTTATATACAGTTCAGATAATATCAAAGCGGTAAAAGACAGCATTTAGCACATTATGCAAAAACATGTAATAAAGATCAGATAATAAAGCCAAATATAACAATTATTCTAAGCTCGAATTCTTGAACCCTGAACCAGTGGTTCTGGGTCCACTAGTCCCCAGCGGAGTCGCCAGAGCTGTCACACCTCCTTTTTGCGCGCCCGCCCCGAAGGGTTAAATGCGCGAGGGAGTTTTTCCAATTTAAGTGACAATATTCGAAATGGGATTATTTATTTAATTCAGAGTCGCCACTTGGGAAAGGTTTGGCTTTTGGTGTCCCAAGTCACCGGTTTATCTTGAATCCCAAATCGAGGAAATTTTCGACTTTTCCAAGTGAAGTCTGCGAACCAGAAATTCTAAGTAAGGAATTCTGTTGACCCGAGGGAAGGTGTTAGGCACCCTCGAATCCCGTGGTTCTAGCACGGTCGCTTAAATTGTTATAATGGCTAAATATCCGATTTAAATACATGTTGTGACCTATGTGCTTTTATTAAGTTTCAATCGCTTTTATTATTATCAATTATTTTACAGAATTGCAACGTCGTGAAAATGCGTCTCGAACCACGTCACAATCAATGCACCCGTGATTGTCGACACATTTGGACTTCATTGAGATTTGGATTTGGGTCACATCAATGTGCACCCGAATTTAAGAATGTGATTTAATTAAACCGCGCCAACAGAGTCTAACGCGCTATTATCTTTGTAGAAGGCCATGAAATTTATTAAATGGCCCATCCTGAATTCTAGATAATTATCAAGGTTATTTATTGAGGGCCCCGCGATTTACATCTCATTTGGCGAGGCTCGTCTCATTATTTTAGAAGGAACATCCTAAAACGGTTACATTTCTGATGTGTTTATCTCTTAAAAATAGAAGAAAAGATACGTGCTATTTTAACTATGTGTTTGGCCCAAATCCGGATTTTAGCTAATCGTCCGATTAACCATTTACGGACTGAAAAAAAAACATTGTACCTTATGCAAACATGTTCTGAACTTGATAAAATAAATGTATATGGGATTGATGAAATGCTACGACTGTTACAAGAACTCCCTAACTTTGACTTATTCAGACAAGATTAATTAGAATTGCTTATTTAGGAAATGCGACTAGTGGTATTTGAAACACATCCTGTAAACTGCTTCATGCAAAACGAAACTCAAGAGTTTGAAACTGTATTGTCTTTAGCTAGAGTTAAACAATCATTTGCCCTTACATATTCGAAACATGCTTAAATAGAGAGTTTGAGTTAACAATTGTATTAAAATGGCTGCACATTTCATGGATTGTATTTACATCTTATGTACTACTAAGCGAATAAAATGTCACAGTTTCAGATTGACATAAACTTTAATTAAGTACAACCTTACTAATGTGTCTCTATTAGGCTAATCAGACCAAGAAACTACAAATCTTAACAACATTAAAAGGCAATTCATAAGCAATACAACAGGTGGCTTCTAAATCCTTCAAATCTTTTGATTCATGCTTTCATTGCTACATCAAATGCGAGTCTTAGTATGTACCTGGATATTGGATACAAACAGAAGGAGCAAGGGGTCAGTAGGGCAATAGCAGCGACACCAAACAACAGCAGTAACAGCAGGTACCCAAATAGAACAGAAATCCCAGTGCAAGAGGCCAATAAAGCCAATGGAGGAGAGGCAGAATGAAACAAATTCCCAGTAGTAATGGAATCAGAGAATCAAGCAATCCAATCCCAGGGGAAACCAACAACACAAATCCAAACAATAGACTTAACTGACACTTGAAGGAAAACAGGACTAACTTGGACAGTTTGAACAAAATGAGAATCGAACCAACAGTAGGGAGAAGACAATTCCTGATTTTTGTGATATCCCTCTCCCTATCTCCTTTCTTTTCAAATTCTAATGTCAGTCCTCAATTCGAAATCTATTTGGATTATCAAAGAGAAAACTTTTCCAGTTTCTATTTTTCAGAATTTGAAATTCTCAGATGTTCCCTCTCAGTGTCTCCCTCTATCTCTGTATGCTTTTTCTGTGTATCTCTATCAGCTCTCTCTTTCAAAACTTCTCACAGTGTGTATTTTCTTTTTCAGTTCTGATTCCCCCTTTCTATCTATGCCCTCTCTGACCTCTATTATCAGATGGTCCTCCTCCCTCCCTCTATCTCTCTGTCTCTCTTTAGATGGTCTCCTATCCCCCCTTTTATAAGCCTCAAACTCAAACCTTTATCAGCCTGTTGGATTAATCAAATAACCCCTCCCATGTGCTCCCTTTTTCAGTTCCACTTAGCTATTTAAGTATTAATCCCATGACATTCCCTTGGCAGGCTTTAACTTTTCATTTTATTATCTAAAAGCAAGTATGGGCATTAAAATATATCTGACAGCATATACTGTCAGATTGTTTAAACTTAAAAGCTTCTTAGTGCAGAAAAACAGGCTGTGCACAAGGCACATGAGGTGCACCAATGCACATGTTGTGCCAAGTGCACATGCCCTCCATTTCAGAGCTTTAGATAAAACAATCCTTCTTTCATTACTGATCAATTCAAACAAGCTATAAGTAAGCAAAACTGGTTCTTAATTGGCTCAAAGCAAATGTTCATCAGAAGCAAATTGGTTTACTTCGTTCAGACAGTTGAAACTAATTGACGACACATGTCGACTCGACTATATTAGCCTTAACATACACAATTGAAGCCAAAAATCAGACATTTGAAGTATGGGACACATGGTTGGAATTATACTGACTAAACAGAAATACCCTCGAGGAGTCAAACAATCAATACACATTTGGAATACAACCCAATACATATGTCTTATCAGAATATGAGGGGTTCAAACAAACATAGTGGTTCAAACAAGGTGGACAAACGGAAGTTGGTAAAAATTCAAAAACACAAATTGACACAAAACATGAACAGACATTTAATCCCTCACATGGACCAAACAAATAAGGGAAGAAGGCAGACTCACCTCAAATCTTGAAAAATCGGAAACCTTGAACCGGACTTGGACAGAGTTTCTTAAGGCTGAACGGACTTTAATCGAAGTGTTTCTCGGATGAGAAACACTTCGATTAAGGTCCCTTGGACCTTAATTTCTTTGGCTCGAACGGGTATGAACTAGTGACGAGGAACTACAAAGTTCCAAAACTCAGATCCGGGATTCGTGTTTCCCTGGTTAGATTCGGACCAAACCAAGTATGGTTTGGTCACGAGGGGGGTCTGGGGAGTGTCTGGTACGAAACTGGGGTTGGTTGGGTTAGATCGAGTTTTGACTCGAATCTTCGAATGAAGATTCGAGGACCTGGGGGGTGATTCGAACTACATGGTTAGCAGATCCATGTTCAGGATGGCAAGGGGGTTCTAGGGTGTTAAGGGGAAGGTCACCGGCGTTCAGGCCGCCGGGTTTCTGGTGAAGGTGTGCAGGGGCGGCTTTAGGGTTCGGGGGTTTGGGTGAAGACGATGAGGCTGGGGTATTGGATAGGGGGGTAGGGTAAGGATTTGGGCTTATATAGTTGGTGGGTGGGTCGATCTCAACCGTTAGATCAATCTAGATCTACGGTTTGGATCTGATGGTCTTAAGTGAAACGGTGTCGTTTCAAATGTTGAGGGTTTGGGTTTGGTCCGGGTGTAAACGGGTCGGGTTTGTTGATGGGTTATGGGGATTGATCTTGGCCGTCGATCATTCTGAGATCAACGGCCCAGATCAGGCACGACTCAAACGACGTCGTTTGGACGTCCTGGGCATCAGGTGACCTGGGCTGGGCAGGCCTGGGTCTTGGGCTGTTTGTTTGGGCCAATTTTGTTAAAATTGGCCCAAGTCCGGAAGGGGTCTTTTCTTATTTTTTTTTTTATTATTTTTTCTTTTCTTATTTATTTTAAAACAAAGCTAAGCCGAAAAAATCAAATTAAAATTAAATACACACTCAAATACCATTATTTGCACACATACTAAAATATTTCAAAACCGGTAAAGTCAAAGCAAATAAAATCACGGACGAAAATGCCTATTCACGATTTTCTATTTAACGACCGAACTACGGTTTGAATTACGCAGGACACATATATATTTTTTGAATTTTATTTTAATAAAGTAAATAAAACAAGAATGGGCCAAAATCACAAATAAATCCACAAGGTGCCGCACAGAAAATCCGAAATTGTACAGCGGGGGCCAATTATGTATTTTTTTTATTTCTTTTTGGAGCGATTGTCGTGTGAAGCAAAAATCACGTGCTCACAAGGAAAATCTTACTTAAGGGAGGACGACTGTAGATAATAAAATTGCGTCGAGAAAATAAAATCAAGATCGAAAATATCACAAAAATCGTAGTATTTTATTTCGAGTATTTGAGTGTTACAATCTCTATGATTTCTCTGATTCTACTTTTCCACAGTAAATAAAAGAGCTTTTGAGCTTGATCTTGAATTTTATTTTATTTTAATCCAAGTGCTTGAGGCCTGATCTTGATCTTGACGTATTTTAATCCAAGGGCTTGCAGCTTGTTCTTGAATCTTCGTCTTGATCTTTTAATCCTTAGAACACTTGAATGCTTGTAGCTTTTAGAGAAATCTGCAGCGTTTGATCCACGAGCTCTCTCTTGCTTCTTGTTATAACTTCTGGTGTCTTTTCTGGGTTATGAAGACCCATATTTATAGTTGTGAGAGAGAGGAGTTGTGATAAGAACAAACTCTTTCCGACCAATCAAATTGAAGTGTGACAAGGCCGCATTTGATTGGCCAAAACACGTCACTTGCACATGTGGCGCGGTTTCATTGGCCTTTTAATTTGAGTTGGCATTCCTTGTCATTTTGACACATGGCATGATCCTATTAGCTTTTCCCGTTTGACTTGGCGTGCTACGTCATTTGACACATGGCACCAAACTGGGCTCTAGGAAGATGACATATTGACCTATTGAAGTGGGCTCATCATTTGTAGCCCAACTAATTGGCTATCCCGGTCAATATTATTGGACTTAAGTAATTAATTCAATTATATTAGTCCATAATGTTTATTTGAACTAATATACCTTGAATTTAAAGTACAATCCAAAGAATTTTATGAATTTAAATCCAATAAAATTTTGCATGTCTACAAATGCCCCATACTTCAAAACTTGTCAGGTAAATATCTCGAACTTGAAAAACGGGGATTGAAGTATTATGAGACTAATACCCAATCGCCCTTTTTTCGAGGAAAATCACGTTTTCTTTTCCTTTTCAATATGCATCTTTCATGATTAAGAGAGACAATCTTGAATCCAGGTTATAACATTGTAGGATGTATTGTTTTTTTTTTTCATACACAAGTGCCAGGTGGTTTCCCTTAGGAAATCTCCACGTAAGAATAGGCCTTGACTTGTATGGACTTATGTTTAGATAAGAACTTGCATAGCAAATCCAAGACCAAGTTATGTGGGTCTTGATATTTTTTCCAGATAATAGTGCAATGTAATGTACGTGTCTCCTTCAAAATCAAGCTTCCTTCACCTGTTTAATTAGATTTCTACTTGGATCAAGCTACCGTATCCTAGTTCATGTTGGAAACTAAAACTTTGGAGCCACCTAAACAACTGATCCCGCATTGCCAAAAAAATATTTAATACCATATTTTGATAGCTATATAAACTCATGCTCGTAGGTTAATTGATCATCGCATTGCAATATTTGCAAGCCAGCTCAGCTCCGTGCTTTGACGGTTAAAAAGCATTAGTGGAGGTAACTTCTTCTCCTGTATTTTCTATTGTCCTTTTGTGTCCCTTTTTATTTTGTAGGTCTTGGTAAGAGTCATCAAGTGCCAAGTTGACGAGCAATTTCATGACGTCCCATAGAAGGTAAATCCATGACGGCATATAGATGATCAAATCCCTCGCAACATATGGAAGGACAAATCCTCAACAACACATAGAAGAACATATACATAGCAGTATATAGAAGGATTAAATTCGCAACAACATAGAAGAACAAATCTATAGCCGCGTATAGAAGGATCAAGTCGGTAACAACATATAGAAGGACCAAATCTATGATTAGACTAGCTTAAAGTGCAAAGGAACTTAATGTCCACCTTGAGACTAGAAAATTATAGATCATTTTAAGTACAACCTACAACAAGGCCAACTTAAGGTTCAAAGGGACTAACATGTCCACCTTAAGCTTGGAAAATTACGGTTCCTTTTAAGAAAAAATCCATGAAAAGACCAATTTAAGGTGCAAAGGGACTTAATGTCTATCTTAAGATAGGAAAATTATAGCGCCTTTTAAGGATAAATCCAATAAAAGACCAACTTAAGGTGCAAAGGGACTTAATGTCTACCTTAAGATTGGAAAATTGGAGGACTTCAACTCGAAGACTTAGTGGACTTGACAGCTTCGACTTGAACACTTGGTGAAGTTTGAAGACCTGGCGGACTTGCAGATTTCAACTTGAAGACCAACAAACTTGAAGAGCTGGCAGACTCTAAGACTTCAACTTGAAGATTTGACGGACTTAAAGATTGGGCGGACTTTGACACTTTATCTTGAAGACTTAGCGAGACTTGAAGAATTATTAGACTTGAAAGCTTGGCGAGCTTTGAAGACTTAGCGAGACTCGAAGACTTCAACTTAAAGTCCTGGAGTACTTAAACACTACAACTTGAAGATCAGAGAACTTGAGGATTTCAACTTGAAGACTAACGGACTTGAAGACTTCAACTTTAAGATTTCGCCTCCTCCAAAAATGACTATATCCATCATGTCGGAGATACTAATCTATCGTTGAGTCGTGCCCCCATTGAACTATCAATATTTGATGACACACCAAGTTTTTTGAAAGAATATACGTAAGCCCGATTTTCAAGTACCTCAGTGAAGAGGATCAAGTCATACCGTAGTTCAGAATGGGTGATTTTTTCTTTTGTGTCCTAACTTTTGCCTAGGTTGCTTCTTTCAAGGTTTTCAGCCTAGCAGACCCCTTTTTTTAAATTTTTGGTGGGTCGTATACAGTTTAGACTCATGCTAGCCAGGAGTATAAGAATATGTAGTTTAGGCTCGTGCGTCAAGGAGCGTAGTGATTTGCAATTTAAGCTCGTATTTTGAGGAGTTTTACAACCTGAAGATTTTGCTCAAATTTGAATAGCTTCATGACATGCAGTTTAGACTCGTGCATCCAGCAGCATAATAATTTGAAGATTTAGCTTATGTTTTGAAATACTTCGCAACTCGAAAAGTTGCTCAATTTTAAAGAGCTTTGCAACTTGAAGTTTGGCTCGAATTTGAAAAGCTTTGCAACTTGAAATCTTTTCTCGACTTTGAAGAGTTTTCGACTTGAGTATTTGCTCGAATTTGAGGAGTTTTGCAACTTGAACACTTTGTTTGAATTTGAAAAGCTTTACAACTTAAAGACTTTGCTCGAATTTGAAGAGCTTAACTTCTTGAAGTTTGGCTCGAATTTAAAAAGCTTTGCAACTTGAAGACTTTGCTCGACTTTGAAGAACTTTGCAACTTGAAAACTTTGCTCAAATTTGAAGAGCTTTACGTCTTAAAGATTTAGTTCAAAATTGGGAAGCTTCGGTACATACAATATATACTCATGTGCCAAGAAGCATTATAACTTGCAGTTTAGGATCGTGTGTTGAAGAGGTTTATAACTTGCAGTTTAGGATCATGGGTTAAGGAGCATTATAACTTGCAGTTTAGGCTCGTGCGTTAAGGAACGTGGCTCATCCCTTCATTGCTGAGAGTTTGTAAGTTCGACCATGCTTACAATGCGTCTCGTGGTATAGAAAGGATTGAGAAAGTTTTGCTCTAACTGCTCCCAACTATCGATGGAACCAGATTTGAGATCTGTGTACCAATCAAATGCATTACCTTTGAGAGATCGAACAAACTCTTTGACAAGATACTCACCATACATTCCAGCATTGCTGCAAGTTTCAACAAAGTGTGCTATATGTTGTCTCGGATTTCCCTTGCCATCGAGTTGTTGCAACTTAGGAGTTTGATAACCAATATTCATCTTCAAGTTATCAATTATTTTCGTATACGACTTTGCATATGTGAGTGATAATTTCGACAACTCAGCTTTATTTTTGATAGACTCCATGATGAAGTCCTTCAATTTCTCAATGGGAATCAGACCCTCGGCGGAGACTTGAATCTCCTTGGTTATCGTTGCTTGTTTTTTAGAGGAGTCTTCTTTCTCTTGTGATCTTTGAAGATTTAAAGGTGTTTGTGTTGATTCTCCCTCTACTATGCTATCCAATGTATCTATTAACTTCAAAAGTTTAGCATCTTGATCTTGCATGTGCTTTGATAAGCTTTCAATTACTTTCGTCAAATTTGCAAGTTGTTCTTCCATAGTAGAAGCTTCAATAACCATTGGTTGCATGATCGCCACTAAGAATGAAGAATAATATAGATCATTGTTGGAATAGAGCTTAGAGGTCGCATAAGGAGATCCAATTCTCAAGTCAACATCATCGGCTTGGATGAAAGGTTTCTTGGGCTTAGATAAACTAAGTTGAGCAAGAACCTATTCGATCTTTTCGACGACATTGTTCCATTTTTAGGTCGCGCTTGTAGAGGATCTTGTTCCTTTTGAGGATGAAAATCCGATAATAGGGCTTGATGCGGATGACACTTGAAGTGTTTGTTGTCCTAAAGAGCTTACTTTGCTCCTTGTGACTGGCCCAAAGCTTCCAAAGGTAATGTTGAGGATGTTTTCCATGTCAGCATAGAGCTTGAAATTAGCAGCTTTAGTGGAAGTTGATTTGGAATTGATTTTCTTTGAAGCCATTTCGATGTTCTAGAACTTTGGTGATTGAAAGTTGAGATGAGAGGTAGAGAATGTCCCACTGGGCGTGCTAGAATTTGTAGACAATAAATTTGCGTCAAAAAAATAAAATCAAGACTGAAAATATCACAACAATCGTAGTATTTTATTTCGAGTATTTGAGTGTTATAATCTCTATGATTCCTCTGATTCTACTTTTTCATAGTAAATAAAAGAGCTTTTGAGCTTGATCTTGAATTTTATTTTATTTTAATCCAAGTGCTTGAGGCCTGATCTTGATCTTGATCTTGACGTATTTTAATCCACGGGCTTGCAGCTTGTTCTTGAATATTCGTCTTGATCTTTTAATCCTTAGAACACTTGAATCCTTGTAACTTTTAGAGAAATCTGCAGTGTTTGATCCACAAGCTCTCTCTTGCTTCTTGTTATAACTTCTGGTGCCTTTTCTGGGTTATGAAGACTCCTATTTATAGTTGTGGAAGAGAAGAGTTGTGATTTCTGACCAATCAAATTGAAGTGTGACAAGGCCGCATTTGATTGGCCAGAACATGTCACTTGCACATGTGGCGCGGTTTCATTGGCCTTTTAATTTGAGTTGGCATGCCTTATCATTTTAACACATGTCATGATCCTATTAGTTTTTCCCATTTGACTTGGCGTGCCACGTCATTTGATACATGGCACCAAACTGGACCTCTAGGAAGATGGCATATTGACATATTGAAGAGGACTCATCATTTGTAGCCCAACTAATTAGCTAGCCCGGTCAATATTATTGGACTTAAGTAATTAGTTCAATTATATTAGTCCATAATGTTATTTGGACTAATATACCTTGAATTTAAAGTACAATCCAAAGAATTTTATGAATTTAAATCCAATAAAATTTTGCATGTCTACAACGACCAAGAGACAACCAAGCCGAGGTCACATTTGCGAAGCAATATACTGACGAGCAATCCTGTTACGGTCGAGGTCAAGCACTCAATTTGGCTTGAGCGGCTGATTCAAACACTTAGATATTTTAGAGGAATATTCCATAGAATTTTCCAAGAGCTAAGGTATTCCGGTTAAGGACCGTTGAGTAAAGAAAGTGCTTTTGCATAAATATTAGAGGAGAGAGAATAACAGAAGGGGATTGGTGGACAAAAACTCACATACATATGTAGACATATTTTTTACAGAGGACAGAGGATCTTCATCTTGGGCTCCGAGCCAAGGAGAAAGGAAGCCCAGATCCTCAGTATCCATCATTAGTTGTATTATATCAAGTGTATGGGGGTCAACTTTGTTCAAGAACGGCAACCCTTTTTATCTGTATACTCTTCATTATTATTTAATATTCTGAAAATGATCATCCTTTCTTACATTATGGAATCCAATTATTTTTATGGTTAAATTTTATGTTCAACTATGCTCGCTTATTCTTATCCTCTATCTCGGATCTAGGATAAATTATTTTTGGCTAGGATTTGCCTTAAATCTTCCTTTCTAATTAGTTTAATAAAAAGGTCTAACATTTTTTAGTCAAACAATTTGGCGCCGCCTGTGGGATTTTCTAGCCAAAGTTCTAGTTTCCTCTAGATCAAAAATTAGCCAAAGTTCTACTCCTCGGCTGTCATAGCCCTGCCCCCTCATTACACACACCAACTTGAGAAATCTGTAGGCAAGCTCTTGAAATAGCCGAACCAACCAAGGTCAGATCTTTGCACGAAATCAAAATTATGTTGCGATATCCACACGAAAGCCGCATCTCACTATAGGGGTGAGTCTGGTATGCCGTGAGCGTAAGTCGTCAAAATAGGATTATGGCCACTACACACCAAGCACACCCACCATATTATTGCTATATCAACATCAGATATCGATCTATACTTTATGCACACTGCCCTCACTCTCTTAGGAAGGAATGATAGCCTGTTGTGTGATTCTTTGAAATAACAAGCTTATCATGCCTGTATGTTTGAGGTATGACTGATGTTCCCCTTATTTTTGTGCACCTGGGACTGGATAGGACCGGAATCGAACTCGAGATCCCAATGGGTGAAGTAAGTTGTCAGTTCACAAGACGCCCAAATTCGGCTAACGGTGAAGCTAAGTACGAAGCCGGGATCAAATCCGAAGCCAACATTTGAGTATGGGTTGAAACAAGTCATTATACAGCGCCCCACTCCCCTCGCCAATCAATTAGGTCAAGGTAACAAACTATTTCGTTTGGGTTTAACTTATTATCTTTCTTTCAGACAGGGATAAGAACAGGAGCATTCTCCCAAATACGCGAACAAGAAACAAATGCCATCAAAACAACACACCAAGAAAATGTTCTGCGCCATATCGTCTTGCGGGCAACGATCAAGTGAAACCCCCTCTCCAACAAATTGGTACTTAACGCCATAAAAGGAAAAATCTGTATAGACTGGGACTGGGTTACCAACCCGGAAAGAGCACGAATCTCTCCAATTTGCAGACAGAACACACGTGATAAGCTTACCCACGCGACCGTCAAAGCAACCATGTGACGATACAACTAGCTAAAATCCAATTTTGTCCATACATTAAGACGCCCCAAAGCTTGTGCAAGACAATCATCGCCCCGCCTATCGACTACTTCTCTAGGCCGAGCAATGAAAGGATTAGACAGACTAGGACTCTTCGAGTGCACACATGGACCAAACGGAAACGTTTAATATTCTCCAATGAATAAACAAAGCAGCAAGACGTTCTTATACAATGCCAAATGTACACAATCGCACCAATACAAAGGAAATATAAATTCAACCTTGCTCGAATTTACAAGTCAAAGCTGACTCCGCCCAAGTTTGCAAGTCAAAATTCGACCTTGCTCGAATTTACAAGTCAAAATTGACTCCGCCCAAGTTGGCAAGTCAAAATTCGACCTTGCTCGAATTTACAAGTCAAAATTGACTCCACCTAAGTTGGCAAGTCAAAATTGACTCCGCCCAAGTTGGCAAGTCAAAATTCAACCTTGCTCGAATTTACAAGTCAAAACTGACTCCACCCAAGTTGACAAATCTAAATTCGACCTTGCTCGAATTTACAAGTCAAAACTGACTCCGTCCAAGTTGACAAGTCAAAATTCGACCTTGCTCAAATTTACAAGTAAAAAGTGACTTCATTCAAATTGATAAAATTCTACCTCGCTCGGATTAACAAGTAGAAAGTGACTTCGCTCGAATTGGCAAAATTCGACCTCGCTTAAATTAACAAGTCAAAACTGACTCCGCTCAAATTTGCAAGACGAAATTCGACCTCGCTCAAGTTAACAAAGCCAAGTTCGACCTCGCTCGGATTAGCAGATCGAATTTGATCCCACTCAAATCAACTACCAAAAGTGAGGGACTTATAGCGAGAAAATTCAAAAAATAATGAAACGAAAATAGAAGGAAAAGCCAAAAAACATACAAAAGAAGACGAGCCGATTATTTCATTCAAAGGAAAAAAAGAAAAAGATAAGCATCTTATAAAGGGACAAAATGGGCCCCCCACCCAACCAACCAAGTAAAAAAAAGAGAAGAAGAAAAATCTAAGTACAAAAGGAAAAATTAAAAGTACAAAGGTTTACTCAGCATCGTCCACGCCATCATCTCTCTCACCACTTGGTTCGGTAGCTTTACCTCCACTATCACCTTCTACGTCAGAATGTTCATCATCAAAGGCAAGTTCATCCTCAGCCTCATCCTTTCAATCAGCCTCCGATGTCGTGGAGTTATAGCCGTAAGCAAGTCGGGCTTCACGCTCTTTGACACGGACCTCTTCAAATGCGGCTTTTCGAACATTCCCCGCTTCCAACAAATGCTTATATGTATCCCACTGAGCCTCAACATGGATCCACATCTCGTAAAAATGGCAAGGAACGGACACGGGAAGAGTCGAAGCTAACAATTGAGTTTTCTCAGCCTCGAGAGTGGCAACTTGATAGCCAAGGGTCGAGACTTCTCTCTTAAGATTGCCAATTCTCTCATCAAGTCGCGCCTCCCTCAGAGCAGTCGTCCCCATCTCAGTTGCACGCTCAGACCCGTAAACACGGATAGAATCCTCCAGTGTTGCAGTCCTCGCCAAGGCAGCTACTCATGCTCTCTCGGTCCTCTCCAACTCGGTCAACTTCCCCTCCAATTCGGTTGCCTTCTCCGCTAGTTCAACACTTAGACCAAGGACTCTAGAATCACTCTGCTCAAGCTCCGCCCGCAAGGAGACCACCTTCGCCTGAAGATCAACACACTCGGCTGCAACACCCTTTCCCAACTCAAGCTCTTCTTCTTTAGCCCTAAGCAGCCCCCCAAGCTTGTTGCACCTTCCCATAGACCGCATCAGGTCCTCGTCCTTCCGCTCCAATTCCTCTCCAAGGGACTGAAGATTGTCTCCCTCTCTAAGTCGTGTATGCATCTCGCGGCACCTGTCACATTACCGGTTGTACTTTGAAACCATCTTCTGGAAAATGACAGCCCGCCTTGCCGTGCGGCGGAGACTCTCAGTCTCCAAAATGAAAGTCTGAAGGAAGAAAAGAGGATAGAGAAAAATCAGCAAGAATAGAAGACGTGAAACTAAGAAAGCAATAAAGAACTCACCCTCAAAGCCACTCTAGCCACGCCCCAAGACAAGCCAGCATCGCTGATCTCCTGAAGGGCCCTATTTTTGGTAGCGGAACGAAGAAAAACAAATTGGGGCACCAGGCTTACTGTGTCCTCCAACAAATCTAAATTTGGGGAAATCTCGAATATGCGGGAAGAACTGTTCGCTCCCGCCTCCACCCGAGTGAACCCCTCCCGAAACATTCTTATGTCCTTAGGGTCAATATCCGAATGGGACTCGTAGTCATCTACAACCACGCCTTTTGCCTTTTCGCTAGCCGAAGAGGAAGCACGGGCTTGTTGTGAAGCCGACAGACCACTCGGAATGATTGCAGCGGCCTCCGAGCTCTGCCCTCCTTCCAAAGAAGCCATCTCCATGATCGGAGGAGGCACGGTTTCAACAACCAAACCTGTACCCCCACCCAGTTCGGGCACCGCCAATACAGGTTCACTCCTTGAAGGCCCCTCGGTCTCAGCCATTATCCTCCGCCTCTTTAATGGAACCTCCTCGCCTTCGCCCTCTAATGACTCGTCCACCAAATGAATTGCGGGAGTCGGATTTCCCGCCAGGGAAGAAGCAACTGGGCGGCTAGGCCTGCAAGAAGTCCGGGTCTGCGAGACAGCGGCGGTCTGAGCAGGTTTGCTTGCAGCCACTGCAAGTACGAGCTCAGGTAAGATACTCAACTGGCGAAAAGCCGGCGTAGGCGCTCTCACCCTCCTCGCTGACCTTCGACCTATAAACAAAGAAGAAAGATACGGGGATAGAAATGACGGTATAAAAGCCAACAATTGAAACCAAACACGACTCACCGGCCGCAGGTCTACGACCGAACCTATCGTTGAAATGAGACCACTCGCGAATCCCTATAGTATAGGGCAAGACCTAAATCACCCAGTTCCGAATGTCAACAACCGGTGAAGGAGGATCCAGCTGGACTGCAAAGGAAGAAGGAAAACGATAAGATTACCCCAAAACAAACAACAACCATTTTCAAAAAGAAAAAACTTATGAGCAAAGTTCCACTCCTCGGGGAACCCGTCGGGGTTCGATACCACATGCACTGTCTTCATGTAGAAGAAATTTTCCCAAAAACGACGATTAATTTTATCATCCATCTTCACTACCAACCCCTTTGTCCCCCGATGACGCATATGAATCATCGTGCCCCTGTGAAAGCTTGGGGCGAAGAGGTGAATCACATGGCGTAGAGAAACACCACAGCTGGACAACTCCGTATATTTGATTAGCATGAGAAAGAGTTTGTAAATATACGGAGAGAGCTAAGTCAGGCACACATTGTAAAAGCGGCAAAAATCCTCTACCAAGGAAGGAAGAGGAAGCGTGTAGCCAATGACAAACGCGTGCGCGTAAAATGTGCAGTACCCCAAACGGTGTTTGGATTACATCGTTACTAGCGGGAACGATTTCAACATGGGCCAGGATTCGCCATTTAGCTCTAAATGTAGTGATCGGCACCACATCCATCGTAGAGATGACAGGTTCAGGTTCATCCTCAAGCAGGATTTTGAAATCTGATCTAGCCTTCCCGGAGCACGGGATTATCTCATCCACAGTGGGAAAGTTTTCATCTTCCACCATGTCCACCCCTTCCTCATGGGGAGGAGCATCCGCAGCCAATATCATAGGGTCAGAAGAAGCATTGATCATTTTTTCTGAGTGTGTGAAGAAGAAGTACAAAGATGAAGGAGGTGAAAGTAGCAAAGAATACTAAATAGAGGAAGAAAACACAGAAGCTAAAAATTCGAAGAGAAAAAGAACTCGGGCTCCAAGGGCTCTAGAAACACAACAATTCAAATAAGGAGTGTCTATCCCTATTTATAAGAACACAAGCACCCCAATCAAGAAAGCCCAAACGCCGCCTCATTAGTTTCGAAACGGAAGAAGCGAGGAAAACGATGTAACATATGGGGAATGTGCGCCATAATGACACATGAAGAAGGTGTCATTTCAAACTGATGTAACGGTCAGGTGCGGTTTTTGAAGCGTCATCTTGCCACCTCTCCAACAAAAGGGATCACTCTTCGACCAATGTTTCTCAAATTTCTCAAAAAATACACCCAACATAGGGCGAAGGACTAACTGTATGGGTCAAAATCAGAACAGAAAAATCTCGACCAAGAGTCAACCAAGCCGAGGTCACGTATGGGAAGCAATATACTAACGAGCGATTCTGCTACGGCCGAGGTCGAGCACTCAATTCGGCCTGAGCGGCTGATTCAAACACTTAGATATTTTGGAGGAATATTCCACAGAATATTCAAGAGCTAAGGTATTCCGGTTAAGGACTGCTGGGTAAAGAAAGTATTTTTGTATAAATATTAGAGGAGAGAATAACAGAAGGGGGTTGGTGGATAAAAACTCACATATATATGTAGACATATTTTTTATAGAGGACGTATGATCTTCATCTTGGGCTCCTAGACAAGGAGAAAGGAGAAAGGAGAAAGGAAGCCCAGATCCTCAGTATCCACCATTAGTTGTATTATATCAAGTGTATGGGAGTCGACTTTGTTCAAGAACGGTGACTCTTTTTATCTGTATACTCTTCATTATTATTTAATATTGTGAAAATGATCATCCTTTTCTTACATTATGGAATCCAATTATTGTTATGGTTAAATTTTATGTTTAGCTATGTTCACCTATTCTCATTCTCTATCTCGGATCTAGGATAAATTTTCTTTGGCTAGAACTTGCCTTAAATCTTCCTTTCTAATTAGTTTAATAAAAAAGTCTAACACTTTTTAGTCAAACAATAACCTTAAATTATCTCGTTGTATTTGTCCTATCTCCGCAAGAATACCATATTTTTCTTCTTCTATAGTATTTCTACTAAAAAACACTGCCGATTTATCAAAGTAGATTTTTTGTCCAGAACAAAGTTCATGAGTCCTTAAGATCTCCGAAATTTTAGCAGCATTTTGAGTATTAGCTTAACAGAAGATAAAGAAATCATCAGCAAAGAAAAGATGGTTTACCTAGTATCTCCCCTTTTTAGGCAGACACTATTAAATGTGAAAATAGTACGAGGTAGTTAATTTTTCCATTGGTAATTAAAAATAATCAACGTTTGCAAACTCATTAAAAAATAGTCACTATTTTGCTGAAACGCAAAGAGTTTCAACATAATATGCTGGATTATGGAGTTCATTCGCATAAACTTCCAGCACATTATGTTGGAACTCCAGCACACAGAAAGTTCGAGCATAATATGTTGGATTATTGAGCCCCTGCGTATAAACTTTCAGCATATTATGTTACAACTCCAGCACATTATGCTAGAATTTCATATGTAAAAAATTTGAATTTCAATATATTATGCTGGAATTTTTCTGAATTTTAAGGGTATTTTTGTTCAAATTTTATGTTTATATGAAAAATTGGCTGAATTTAGATTACTTTTGAAATCGTGGCTATTTTTCAATTCTAGTTCTATATCTGGCTATATTTCTGATTTTTCCCCTATTAAACGCCCTTAGTTTTCACTTTTCCCATGAATAAAGACATTATTTAAAAAAAAAAAAAAAAAAAGCTCTACAAGAAACACAGTATACGAATAATACGAACAGAAGAATAAGCTTGTTCTCTCACACATTCACCTTAGCAGAAGAAGAAGAAGGAAGTGGAGGAGGTGTTTGTTCTTCGGATCACCAATCATGGTATGCCAGATCTTTACTCTTCTCCTTGCTTATTATCAACATAAACCAAAACCCCACCTCTTTTCTCATTTTTTTAATTTTCTTGTGTTTCTCGAGCTTGATCTGGTGAATAATGTTACATTTGATGCTTGATTAAGATATATTGGTCAAAATTTCACATGGAAATTTGGGAATTTTGTGATTTGTTCAACACGGTTTCAAATTTCAGTCCGATTCCGGATCTTGGTGTGGATGTCTTAATGTGTTGGATTTTGTTAGAATATTTCGTAGGTTTTGATTTTTTTCTAGCTTGGGTTCCGTGGATCATATCCAATTTCACTAAATGCGCCAAAAAGAAAGGGGGGGGGGTTTCAAACATTTGGTGCATAATTCCAATTAGAATGGTTAATGATAGACGAAAGATCAGATTTTTATGAAGTGTAAGAGAAATTTGGATTACTTGAGGGAATTCTTGAACTCTGATATGAATTACTCGCTTTACTGGGTTCAAAATCTATTATGGTAGTGAATTTTTGAATGCAAATATAGGGTCTAAGCTAAAGCTATTGGGTTTGGATGAACCCATTACCTCTATTCTAAGTCCGCCCCTGCTCTGATAGGTTAAGTGTAATTGGATAGAGAAAGTGATGAGCTTATAGATTTTACTTTTTAGACTGAGAGATGGAGTATTGAGGCTTCGATGTGTGGAGGTGGGGGTTGGGGAATAATGGTTTGTTCTCTGTTAAATCTTATTATAGAAAGCTTCTGAATAAGGAGTAGTTGGATTTTCTGTATAGTTCGATTTGGATCCCCAAGGCACCGAGAAAGGTTTGCTTCTTTACTTGGTTAGCCGCAAGAGAAGCAATTTTGACGGCTGAGAACTTGAGGAAGAGGAATATTACGTATGTCAGTTGGTGTTTCATGTGTAAGAGTTGGGGGGAAGATGTTGATCACCTCCTCATTCATTCTTCGAATGCATCGAGGTTATAGTGGGAGATATTGAATTGGTTTGGTATATCTTGGATGATGCCAGCAACGGTGAAAGAGGTGATGTTCAGTTGGAACTGTGGTAGAAAAGGAGAAGCACTCAAGCAGGGCGTGGAAACTGGCACCAGTAGCTCTTTTTGTGGGTAGTTTGGAGGAAAGAAATAGGAGAGCTTTTGAGGGTGTAGAGATATCATTTGTTCACTTGAGGAGTAGTCTTTTATCCCTTATTTCTTTTTGGTGTACCCATAAGGTTCCTGCATGTATAGATAATTGGATGTCATTCGTAGAAAACCATCTCTTTTGTAAGTTTTCTACTTTTTGGTATACCTCTTGTATATGGGCAAGTTTTATTTGCCAAACATTAATACTCCCTTCGTTTCAATTTATGTGAACTCATTTGACTGGGCACGGAGTTTAAGAAAAGAGAGAAGACTTTTGATCTTGTGGTGTAAAATGAGGCACATATATTTTGTGTGGCTATAAATCATTGTGTAAAGGTAAACTGTTTCCAAATAAGGAAAGGGGTCATTCTTTTTGGCACGGACTAAAAAGGAAATAGGTTCACATAAATTGAAACGGAGGGAGTAAAATTTATCACTTTATATAAAAAAAATGGAGTGTTGGGGCTTCGAAAATGAAAAGAGTTGAAGCTACGTGCTGTTCATATTTCTGTAAATGGATCTTGGGAATCACTTGATGTTTGAGACATGTAAAAATTTGGGATAAAGCAGAGAGACAATGCTTAGGTGATGAGGATACCTGAAAGGCAACTGTGAATATCCAATATTTATAATCTAAATGCTTTAACCTGTAGCAGTGAGAAGAACCGTGGAGAATTTTGGAGTGTGTGGGTACTGTTTTTAGTCTCCGGCATTTTGTAGTTAACCCGCTTCTAAAAGACAAAAAACAGCAGAAATTATGGAGAAGATGATGAGGAAGAATAGCAGCAGCAATCAAGATTCATTCTTGCAATAGCTGATAAATTCCTTACTTTTTCAACATTTTGATTGACTATGCATCCAACATCATTCAATAATTAATAAATTCTGGAACAGAAAAATCAACATCCAAACACAGAATATGTATGCGACTTCTTGATTGACTGTGTACCTCAACATCATTCAACGGAGTCTATGAATGCTAACATCCATCTGAATCCATAGTCCAGCCGTGTAGTGTTTGAGAAAGCAACTACAAAGATAAATTGGACACTCAAAAAGTAAAGATCATAAGTTAAAAACCAAAGATATCCCACTAACCAAGAAATAGAAGCATATATCACTCTTTTAACTATAGCACGTACTGGTTGGAACCATGCCGCTGACAAAAGCTTGGTATTTAAATGGAGAAGAGGGGGGGGGGAATTATCCACCGAGTTTCAGACTGTGTGCCACTGGTAGTCGGGGATTCTCTGTTATCAAAGAACAAAAGCTAAGGAAACTACAGACAGAGCTGCATATTGCACGCCATCAAAACGATGGGAGGACTAATTATATTTTGCTGACAAATTTTTGACTTGTTTATGGGAAATATTTTTATTTTATTAACAGCTTCTCTGGATGCAAATGTTATATTTTCTACTACAGAAGTTGGGACTATATGTTTATTTATCCATAGCAGTATAACAAATAATTTTTGATTTCTTCCAGATTCACTTTGTGCTGCTCATTAGCCGGCAGGGAAAAGTGAGGCTAACCAAGTGGTATTCACCATATACACAAAAAGAGAGAACCAAGGTATATTATTCCTGCCTTCTCGAGATAGGATTTGATGAATATCTTTGGGTGTTTATCTGATTTCCTTAAGGAAACTGATTGTATGTGTTCCTCAGTCTGGTGATTTTTTTAGTTGTGATCTTAAATAAGATGTTTCTTTTAAACATGATTTAGGGATGACAATGTGTTGGAGATGCCCACCTCACACTCTTAGCTCACTGTCTCCCCTTATTTCATTGGCCTTTTCCTCTCGGTCACTTGTTTGGATTTATTTTTTATCATTTTTAATATCTTCATTCTTGATAAGTAAATGCCTTTTCCTGCTTCCTCGAGAAAACTATTTCAGAAGCTGGTTTTACTTTTTCTCCCTAAACAAGCTTCAGCCACTCACTGGCAGATTAACTTTTACCTAATTGAAAAAAGCCACTCACTGGCAGATATGAGTCAGAATTCAACTAGTCGATCCTAGTGACCTTAAAGGATTTTCTTGCAAACTAGGGAGAACTAAATTATATGGAAAGAGTAAACTATGAGAAACAAAAAGAATGCTTAAAACCTTTCAATAAAGGATAAATCATGCGATTAAGAGAGGGTACAAAGAGCCCGAATTGGGATGTTCTGAAGGTAGGGGTAAAAATTACGAAGATTTCATACCCGAAAAGTAATAAAGAAATTATAGAAGGTATGATGTAAAGCTTACTGGCATGCTTTTAATCATTATTGTTTTTCAGTACTATCTGTTTTATGTTTCTTTGCTGACAAGATGAATAGTTTGCTCTTGCAATTATTTCAGGTCATTAAATTGTAGTTGAGGGATGTGAATGAATTGTTTTATTTTTGATAAGGTGGAGAAGTGAATAATTATTTCACTTTTTTATTTACACGGGTTTTCATTCCTGCAAACACTCTTCTATTTCTTTCCTGTCCATTCCATGTATAGTACTGAGTATGCAAAAGTTAGTTTCCATTTTTATTAAATACAATGTTACATGTCGATGCAACTTGCTTAAAGGTAATCCGTGAACTAAGTGGTATGATTCTCACTCGAGGACCGAAGCTTTGCAATTTTGTTGAGTGGAGAGGATATAAAGTTGTTTATAAAAGGTAAGGCGATCTAATTTTATTCCCAAGTTACGTCTTATTATTTGCTCTTTAATTAGGTTTTCTCCCTGTTAGAAAAAGTAAATTAATTTCCAACTTTCGTATGGGCTGTCAATTTAACAGATATGCAAGCCTCTATTTCTGTATGTGCATAGACCAAGACGACAATGAGTTGGAGGTCCTGGAAATCATACACCATTATGTTGAGATTCTGGACCGATACTTCGGAAGTGTAAGGCTCTCAAACTTTAAAGCAACTTTTTTTTGATTGAGTTTCTGACTTGCATTTTGATTGAGTAAAGCAACTAGGATAGTATTACTTGTTCTGTTTTATATTTATGTTGCTGGCTTTCTTTCCTTTCTCAGGTCTGTGAGCTGGACTTAATCTTCAATTTTCACAAGGTATGTTCATTGAATTTGTTTACGGATCTCTACAATCTGTGCCTTCTCGGTCTCCCTCCTTTGCCTAAATTTTACTGGTTTTCCTTGTGGACATTACGACAATTAAGATGACATTTGTGATCACTTCTTGGGGCTTATATAGAAATATTACTAGCGATATAAAGCTTTCATGATATGGGGTATTATATTAAACAAAAAAGATAATGGTTAAATTTGTAAGATAACCAGAAGCAGAACGTTTTCCCTTTGAGCTTTTAGTAGACTCAAATAAATTTCAGGTTATCATGTGACTCCTCTCTTGCCCTTTGGTAGGGAGCGCTTTATACCCCAAAGTGGGATTTCCCGATCCGAATCCAGATTAGTTGGGCCCCAAAAAGGGTACCGGGCACCTGGTGGGAAAACAAACTCCCATCTTGTCTTCTCTCTCCCTCTTATTACCCGTCTATTTCTTTGCTCTCGGTCTCTGCATTTATGCTTGATGTCAGATGGAGCAAAGGGCACTCAAAACCTCAAATCATCTTTATTTTTCATGCTAAACCGACCCTCATTTTCTTTTTTTTTTTTTAAACTGCAGGTAGATTATCTTTTCCCAACCTTAAAAGTTAGTGCTTTGCTAATCGCTCAGAAGTTGGGTATTTTCTTTTGAGACTGGTAACAAATATGTTAATAAAAGGCACTAAGGCAGTACAAAGCCATATGTACAGGGAAAGATAGATCAAGCTTAATCCACCTTAATTAGAGAAAGTCTGACAATCCAACCGAGGATTCTGTATTATCTACATGACTTTCTTTACACCGAAAATGAGATAAAAGAATACAATTCATCTTTACATTCTGAAAGGAATTGTATCCGTCTTCAAAAACTCTCGAGTTCCTCCCTTTCCATACTGTCCACCATATGCAAGCAGGTATCGGTCTCCACCCTGTCTTCTGTATTTGAGAGCAAAAGATAGGCAGACTTGACAGTGTAGATCCCGTCCTTGCAATTGTTCTGGAGTAGGGTGTCTTCATACTCTTTGAGGCCTTGGAAAACATCCAAAGTGTTAAAGAAATCAGCAATTCTCCCAATTCCCCAACCATTCACCCCTCATTGTATTAGAAATGAAGATCTAAGTTTCGGTATATTAGAAATGAAGATCTATGATTCTTGAAAGTTATATATCTGATGAAGAATCACATTTTGCAGAAAAGAGCAGATCCTCTGTTTAAGTTTAGTTACTAAACCTTCCAGGGTTTGAACACATCTGAATTATGTTGGGTGGGGGGGGGGGATTTGGTAATAGTAACTTTAATCGGTGGATTCTAAATCAAGTAAATAAGATATATTCTCCAAGAATTGTGAATTTAACATGGCACAAAAAAGAAAAAACGTTATATAACAATGAAAAGAAATGATTTTTGTATAATAGACGAAGATACATGTAATATCAAAGAAATTCATTGGGTTCTTTATGAAATCAATTGTGATTATTACATACCTTTTCTGGGGGGGGGGGGGAATAGAAATCTATTGTGATGTGATTATCTAAGACTCGAAACTCTATCTTTTTGGAATAACTAAATCTAAGAAAGAGCTATGTATCCGAAGGCTAGCAATGTAAATCTTTCTCCTTTGCCTATTCATTGGTATTAATAGCTTTTCAAATGATGATAGCTGTGTAATTGCTGCACCACAGCTTCTGATTTGGTCTTGGTACAATCAGGGGCTGTTGTACTTGCTTGCTAAATTGATCTATTTGGGGAAGTAGAACATTGATCTAGTTAAACTTGCTTAATGCTTTCAATCTATTTGGGGAAGTAGATTCTTATTGCTTGCTAAATTGATAAAGAACCTTTTCGTTGTCTTCTCTTCTGTCATGTATTTATACACTAATAAAGGTTACTACTTGCTAGCAATGAATTATGTGCTGATTGAACTTGAGAATAGGGTGTAAACAGTAGAAACTACTTGGCTCTATCATTCTGTCTATAATGCATTTTCGTATTAAACAACTTTAGATGGTATAGCTTAAATATTTCTAAACCACGTGAATGATTTGGCAGGCATACTATATATTGGATGAACTTGTGATTGCTGGTGAACTCCAAGAATCAAGCAAGAAAACTGTTGCACGTCTAATTGCTGCACAGGTATTGTTCATTACACACTTGATGATGCATTCGCAGGGTAATGATACGATATACTTTACTAATCTTCAAACTGAATACTGTCAACAACTTGCAGGATTCTTTGGTCGAGGCTGCCAAAGAAGAGGCAAGTTCTATTAGTAACATCATTGCACAGGCCACAAAATGAAAGAACGAGGGCATTACTGTTTTTATGATTCTCATTCATTGCTGTAATCAGATCTTGTTATGACATTGTTTCTCTTTTCAATCCATGTTGCGTCATGCTTCTTATTGAAATTTCTAGTTATTAAAAGGGGAGAATTTCTTTTGTAGTGGTGATTTTTCCTTTGAACAAAGGATGTCTGCAGTGATGTACTTTCTTACCTAGAAACTGCTGTATTCATTCTCGTCCTGTTAGTTGATAAATAGCCTTTACCCTTTTCAAGCTTTTCATATTGTGGGAAAGTTTTCTCGAAAGATGTTAACTGAACTAGCAAATATGTAATCCTGTCGATTCTTTCGTTTTCCTTTTAATTATTTTTTTTAATACATTCGATTTTCTTCTTCAGTTTGTTTCATTGCTTAAGGTAGTCCAGCTTTTCTTGTTCAAGGATCTTGTTTGGTTAAAATGGAAGTTATGGTTTTACCAGAGGCTGGGGCTCTACAAGTTTCTGGAAATCAAATGTTTTATGCAGCTTATTGTAGAGAAAGTCAGTCCTGAAGAATTAACCCAAATAAACCGCAACTCAACCATTTAAACTAAAAATAGCTAGCAGATAATATATGTATAATTCATTTATGATATGTGTATGACCATGCATAATATGTGATATAATCTATGTATATCGGCTAGAAAAAGTAAATAATGAATTTGGTCAGTTATTTGTGTAAAGATTACTCTTCGACCACTTGTTTCCTCCTACGTTAGTTAGATTTTTAAATATTAGCATTAAAAATTGACTCAAGCTCCACTGTTACCTTTCTGGAAAAAACGAAGGACTCGAGCTTTAAAGTCTAGATTATGACCAAAACTCGCCCAATGTAAGTTGTAAAATTAATTATAGCTATGTCGAAGCCCAAGCTTGTGACAAATGCGTGCTTTTATTTCTTAATAAATTTTACTTGACCTAAATAAAACATATGGAGTGCAAAATCAGGGTTGTTTCCCCGTTGTGAACACAATTCAATGCTATTGTTATTTATTTCACTTGGGATAGAGTTGATAAAACTCAGAATTGGATTCCCCACCAGAGAAAAGAAGAAAATTGAAAAAGAAGGAAAAACCCATAAAACCAGAGGCGGAGCCAGTATTTCAAGCTTATGGGTTCAGGAGTCTAATCCTTTTAAGTTACTAGGTTTTAAAATAATTCGTACATATTCAATAAACTTTTTAAGATAAATACATGATTTGAATCAAAGTTACTGAATTTGACCGAACCCGCAGTCAGCATTCTGGCTCCGCCCCTGCATAAAACTAAAGTAAAACAGGAAGATTGCCAGTAAAATGATAAGCTCAGTAGTAAATGCACGATATAATCTTTCCACCATTACAATATATATATATATATATATATATATATATATATATATATATATATATATATATATATATATATATATATATATATATATATATATGTTCATTATTTTTTGGAGCGGCTAAAAATATATATTGTTTCTAGTTTAATTGGATTATTATTTATTAGACTGAAAATAAAAATGAAAAAATGTGCAGTAAGAAAATACTACCGGCAATTTATATTTTTTGGCAAGATTTTTATGTAAGTTAGTGAAAGTTTTATGATTTTTGCGTGAGAAAATAAAGTTATATGCCTTTGGTGGGAAAAAATTATATTTGTATGACCATTTGTAATAAACTAAAGAGATTACAGTACAAACTATTTCAAAAAAAGAATAAGGCGTAATCGCAAGAGTGTATATAAGGGCTCGTTTGATACAAGGGATAAGAGATACTTAATCTCGGGATTAAATTTGAGATAAGTTTTATCCCACGTTTGATTGGAATAAAATCATGGTATAACTAATTTTGGGATTAGTTATCGCGGATTGTAGTGTTTTTTATCCCCATGGGAGGGTGAGATAACTAATCTCGGGACAATTAATCATGAGATAACTTGTTTCCCAACCAAAAGACCTCTAAGGGCTCGTTTGGTACTAGGAATAAGGGATAATTAATCCCGGGATTAAATTTGAAATAAGTTTATCCTATATTTAGTTGGGATAAAATTACGGTATAACTAATCCCGGGATTAGTTATTCTGGGATTGTAGTGATTTTTTATCCTTATGAAAAAGTGAAATAACTAATCCCCGAATAACTAATACCAGAATAATTAATCCTGGAATAACTTGTTTCAACCAAGCGACCATAAGGGTGCAAATTGTAAAGAACTATGTCCGCAAGCAAATCGGAGCTCTTAGAAAAATAGGATACTTATATCATGTCGATCCTACAAATAATAACAAAATCAGTTTTACCATTCTTAGGATTCCAAATTTGGATCCAAATAGGATTACGTAATCATCAAATAATATAAATGCTTATCTAACTGCTGTCTTCCATCCACCTCTCTTCCAACTTCTTTTGTCTTTCTTCTTTTTTCGTACTTTCTAGGGTTTTGTTCAGGATTTCAATACAACTGTAGCAATCTTATTTTTTTTTTATTTCATCACAAAATCAAGAGATGGAAGATGATCAAAGGAAAGGACATAGGGCTTGTTATTATGCATCAATGTTCGTATGGAGAATATTAATGGCACTTTTGAGTGGAACATTCTCAGCAATGTTTTTGAGATTTTTGATAAAAATGTTTGTGAATTTGCATTCAGGGAATCATATTAAAGGCTCAGATATAGTATACATAATGTTAGCTCTATTATTTGCCTTAATTCTAATACCCCTAACTCTTTTCTTTGTATCATTAGGGTTTCTTGAATTGAAAAATATGTTTCGAGCATTTAGGGTTTCGTCTACAACTGAAGAGATTAATTTTACAACATTATCTGAAGCACGGGCTGAAGAACAGTGGCGGAGTGTTACTGACCAAGTCTGAATTTTATCGACAAGTTACAGTTGTTTCATGTAACAAACACTTTTTTTTAATTCTTTTTCTTGAATATTATTGTTGTAATATAATCATAGAGATGGATTAATTTTTGGTAGAAAAAAACAGATATGATTGGATTTGCTCAAAAAGCATGTGATTTTTCTTGGTTAATTTTCTATTTTATGTTTCCAGTTGTTGCTTATCGAATTACAATTTTTTTTCTTGACATTTTGTCATGGTTCGCCTTGAAAAAAAACAGAAATCTGATATTTTGTTAGAATTTTAGTGACATTTAATTTTCCATCAGGAAGATGTGAATTACTAGTTTGTTGGTTGTGATGTTTCCCCAAGGAATTAGGTCAGAGGATTCTGTTTAATTTCCTAGATTTACTCCAATCTTCACAGTTAAAAGAAGAAAAAATACTCGACCCAAATTACTTCCTTAGATTTGGCAAGATTATATTTCGACGGATTTTGTTGATAAGCTACCAATACAATGAAAGGAGATGATGATGCAGTGGTGGTGGACTCATGTGCCGGCCAGAGGGTAAGGCCGGAGAAGCGGTAGCTTTAGGTAGGGTGTCAATCCATATTTAAAAATCAGACCCGTACCGTATCAAATCGATTTTAGATTTCTTTTAATAAAACAGTAGGTTTTTATGTAAATTTATAATTGTACCAATAATTAGGGTAGACTTTTTATTTTATGAAAATAAACAAAAAAATACCGAATCGTACCGAATAAATTTATATATTAAGTTTAAAAATAATTATGCATTAAATTTTTTCTTGGGCCTTGAAATTATGAAAACGGTTACATGCCAACAAGTAATTAAACTCAAAATCTTAATTTCCAACCTATTATACTACTTCTGTTGAAACTAAATTATTTTCAGCATATTCCGAGACACAAGGTATTTTAGCGTTTATAAGCAGCAAATTACAATGTATTGAATACGTTGCCTTTCATATGATTTGAATTTATCTTTTTGAATATTTAATCTTCTATAGACTTTATTCTTTGGTCCCAACTTAGTTAATATCTTTTTACTCGTGTGCTTTATATTTTCTTTGTCTTTGCGTAGTTTCTTTTACGCTGTTGTGTGAGCACCTAATTTTTGCCCTGCATGAAAATAACTCCAAAAAATATACCAAAAATAATTTTTAAGGGATTTAGAAGTTTTTCTTTATTTAGTTGCATTTCATGCATTTTTAATATTTTAAAATCATTGAAAAATCATAAAAAAAGTTGTCAATTTTAATTTCATGTCATCTTAGGTTCAATTTGCATTTAGGAATTAATTACATTGAGTTAATTGCATTATTAAGAAAAAAATCACAAAAATGATCATTTTTACATATTTAGTTTTTAGTCTTTAGAAATTAGTGTTTTTATTTAGTTTTAAGTTAATTAGTTACTTTAATATATAAATAATTTTAATTTTTACAAATTAGATTGATTTAGGATTAATTTAGGATTTTATTAGATTTTAAAATCAAAGAAGAAGGAAGAAAATATGAAAGGAAAAGGGGCTTATTTTTGAATTAAAATCGGATTCGGCTAGCTTCAATTGGCCTAATACCATACTAATACCCACATGGCTCAAACTGTATCTTCATTAAAACCTAACCCTTCTCTCATTTTCTAACCTAACCATCAGATTCCACACATATGAAAGACCCTCCCCAAAAAACAGAGAGCAATGGCGCCTCTCTCTCTCTCTCAAAGCAACAAGACCGGATCCCCTCCCCATTTTTCAACCCTAGCGCCACCACCTTAACCCTTCCCTCTCCATTTCTCACTTTACACATAAAAGAATCGGACAGATTCTCCCTAAAGATGAACCCTAAAATCCGTCTTTCATTCCTCCCTAAACTCCAAGAGACACCCCTCCCTCTTTCCTCCCTAAACTCCAAGAGACACCCCTCCCTCTTTCTCGCTCATCTCTGTATTTTCGAAGAAGAATAGGAGATATTTTCAAAAAAGGGGGCAAAGAAAGAAACAAGGCAAAAAAGAAAGCAATTCGAAAAGGGATCAATGGGAAATACAAATAGTTTCTATACCGTTTCTGGGTTTGAAAAGCCGAATTAATTTGCAAATTGCTATTGCCAGCGACTGTTGCGTAGCTGAGCTCCATCGTTACTATTTTTCAGCCTCTATTTGGCTTTTCCTTATTGCTTGGCTTGCTTAAGAGGTATACTCAAAAGAACCCATTTGTATTTAGTTATATTTAGTGATGAATGAATCTCTGTTTCTTATTTGAAGTCATGTTTTGAACTTCTTTTTTGTGCAATTAGAAGAAAACTGAAGTTTCTTCAAGCTATATATTTTGATGATCGGTTGCTTCGAGATATAATTTAACAGTTGGTTTAGTGTATTTTTATCTCTCCTTTTAGTCTCATTAGCATGTTTTGATTCCTGGTTGAGAATATTCTGTATGGTCCTGTGACAGTGTGTGTGTAGTGTGCTTAATTTTGTAAATATTGTTAGTGCTTCTTGATCTTGCGGATGTTGTGACGAAGGTTTGACACCAGCTGTCACACCTCCTTCTTACACACCCGAGGGGTACAAGGGAGTTTTTTCAATTTAAGTGACATTATTCGAAATGGGATTATTTATCTGATTTTCAGAGTCACCACTTGGAATATTTTAATTGGTGTCACAAGTCACCGGTTTATTTTAAATCCCAAATCAAGGAAATTTCGACTTTCCTTTTGAAGTCTGCGAACCCGATATTTTGAGTAAGGAATTCTATTAACCCGAGGGAAGGTGTTAGGCACCTCCGGATTTCGTGGTTCTAGCACGGTCGCTTAAACTATCATAATTAGCCTATTATCTGATTTTTAATACATGTTTGAACCTATGATGTCATTTTAAACTTATTAACCGCTTTTGATTATTTTTAAAAAAATTTAACGTCGTTTAAAATATGTCTTTGGATTGCACCACATGAAATGCACCCGCAATCCGGAACACATTTTATTCACCGTTGTTAAGATTTGGATTTGGGTAACATGAAATGCACACCCGAGTTTAGGAAGGTAATATTATTAAAATAATGCGCCTAAAGCAACTACCCGTTTTTAACTTTGCGAGGGCCATGGAGATTTGCTAAATGGCACGCCTCGAGTTCTAAGGATTTTTTAAAATAATTAAATGAGGGCCACACATTTGTGATTTTGTTTGGCGCGGCGCACCTCAATTCCATTTTAAAAGGATATTCTAACTAAATTCGGAGGGCCATAACTATTTGTTTTATCTAATATGGCTCTCCTCAAATCTAACTAATGGGCTTAATTAACACTGAATGTAGTCCAAAGTTCCATTTAAAGCAATTAAAATGGCCTACATGAGAGAAAGTTTATCCAATCATGCCAAAAGGCTTGAGCCAATACCAGGGGACTGATAGCCCAATAAAAGGAGCGGCCCAAATTTCGTTCAAAAGGGACTTTCAGGATTGGGCTTCATAATTGAACCTAAGTTTGGAACCCTGCAGTTGAGAAATGAAGTTTCAGGATCGAATCCTTGAGACACCCCAAATTATACTGATTTAATCATGAAAGATCCAATCGTTAATGAAGCATGCCACTGATTTTAAAACACAAGACATGATCCCGCTTTTACAACTAAATAACATGTAACTTTAAATTCTTGACAACTAAATAACATGCAACTTTAATCTCCAGAACTACGATAGAAGAAAATATCAACAACTTCTGAGAATTGGCACTCAACAGTGACTAATTCAAACCGTCTGTCAGGCTTAAACACATTCACACAATACTCATTTATACATTAGGAATTGGAAAATCGCTGAAACAGAACATTAACTACATAATCACACTTACTACCAATACAGACTACATATTAGCTTCCCTTTAATGCTAATATTTTAGATCTATTGGCAAGTACTAATTAAGCAAAATAGCGTCATTCTAGCTCACAACACCTTCAAATAGACTGCCCTCTAACTCATCTAAAGCCACACAAGTCGAGGATTCTTCTAATACAATTGAATCTTCCCAAACAAAAGTTCCATAGTCCCAATTTAATTACAACCATATGAATCAATCTCATCAGATAACAGTACCAGAACTCACGACATTTCAAATGACCAAAGTACAACAACAATAGTGAAGAAAATGTAAATAAAGTAACACCAAATTTATTGCCATGCTTTTAGTTTTTATTTCCATCTTCATTAAAGCATTTACATCAAGTAAAGCTTGAGATAATGTACCTGGAGAGCAAAATAAAAGAGAGGTAAGAAGATCAACAGTGAGCAGTAGCAAGAACAGGGGTCAGCAGTAGAGGCAACCAAGAAACACCAGATTTAAACTAAGAACTGAAGGGCAACAATCAACCAAGAACTTGACCAAAACCTCAAACCAAGCTCTTAAAACCTCCAAACTCGAATCATTTCAACCAAAATGGATCAGAAACTACTTCAGGAATTAGAAATTGAAAGGACCTCAGGAAGAATTCAATGAAACCGTAAACAAAATCAGTCGTCTGTATTTTTGGATCTTTTTCTCTCCTCCATCCTTCAAAAAACAATCTCCCTTGAGCTTTCCTTAGATATGCCTTTATAGACAAGCTACCAGGGCAGCTGAAATAGGCTAAGTTTTGTATTTTAGCCCTTTGTGAATTTTTATTTTTGATATCTAGTCCCTAAATTACTGACTTGCTTGCCCAGCAAGTCTGTTTTTTCAGCTTCTAGGAAGCTTCTTCAGGTGGTTACTCATAGATTCCCTATGTAAATTAACCAAAATAGCCCTTAGTTACCCTATTTTTACCCCCTGGACCAAACGGGTATGGGTTATGAATCCAAACGGGCTCAATGGTTCATTAAACATGGGCTCAGGTTCGAGCCAAACCAAACTCTCTTGGAATGGGGTCTAGACTGGCCTCAGAGCCTAAGTAACAAGGCTGACCCAAAACCAAATCAAAGCACGTGAAAGGGAAATACTTAAGTAACTTCAGAAAACTAAGAAACAAACAAATTGACTAATTAATGGTCACAAACAGGCGGGGAACTAATTGATCTATTAAGCTAGATGACCAAAACAAAATGTAAATCAAAGGTTCAAACATGCAATAAATAGAACTAGACAAACCAAAGAAATCAGAAAACAAATTTAAAAAGGAAAACAATCACCAAGAAGAGGGGTTCTAGATCCAAGACCTTAAACTAGGCTCACTTGGGATGACCTCCGACCAAAGAGAGAATAGAAACAGGGGTGATACATAAATAATTTCAAAAGCAAAAAGGAAAGGGACTCACCAGCTAGACTTGAAATTGAAATTGATGCTCTGAATTAACCCAAAATAGTGGCAAACGTTTGTTCTTGGAGAAGAACAAATAGGTGTCATTATTTCGTGTCAAAGTAGGCTTGAACAAACCAGAACAACCATAAAAGTGACTTTGCATGCGCAAGTTCTGGTTTGAACTCCTAAGGCTTGAACCTCTGATTCAAAATTTGAGGAGTTCTGGGCACATTTGAGGGAAAACAAACGGGGGTTTGGAGTGAGGGAACCTTGGAGGTTCTCTGGTGTTAGTTTGGGGTTGAACAGAGGTGGCGCCGCAACCGGAGAAAACAAGGGTGGCGCTAGGGTTTCTCCTTTAAACCAAGATTCGAGACGTTCCAGGGAGTTTTAAGGGAAGGTGATTGGAGACTTGGGGTTGGGTGGCGGAGAGGATTCAGGGGTGTATTTTTTATGGTGATTTGTGGTGGCGCCACCACTGGTGGCGGATGGAAATAAGGGCGGCTTTAGGGTTTTGTTAGGTTGGGGTGAGAGAGATGAGAGACGAAGGGGTAGGGGGTGAGCGTTTGGACAGTTATATATGGTATAAGGCTCAGTTCTGGACCGTCCGATCAATTAAGATCGACGGTCCCCGATCAAAGGGTAATGGAAACGACGTCGTTTGGTCATTTAGTGGTGCGGACCGGGTATGGGGTGGTCTGGGCTGGCTTTAACCGGGTGCGGACGGGTTAATCAATTTGGGCCTGGGGATTTAAAATTTTGGCCCAAAATTCAATTCTTTTCACTTCTTTTTCCTTTTATTTATTTCAAAACTCTTTTTGTTTTCAAAAATTTAAAATAAAACCTAAATTAATCCCTAAACTAATTATCCTACCAAATTAAATTAATTAACTCCAAATAATAATTACCACAACTAATTAAATACCAAATTAAAAGAAAAACTACCAAAATTCGAAGCTCGAAAATTAAAAATGCAAAAATGAGTTTTTTTATGATTTTTCTATTTTTGTAAAACACTAATTTACTAATTAATCTAAAATGTAAAGTTAAATCCTAAATGTGATGCGTGATGTTTTGGTATTTTTCATGATTTACATAAAACTTAAACGTGCACAAAATTGCAAACAATTAAATAAAATTCTACAAAATTCCTAAAATGATAAATAATTAACAAAATCTGTTTTCTTGGGATTTTTATTGGAGTATTTCATATAGGGCAAAAATCACGTGCTCACAGCTGCCCCTCTTTGCTCGGAGACACGAAGGGTTTTCGGGCAAAGATAAGATGAGCAATCACGAGGGATTTTTGCCCGTTTGACACTCCATGAGAAGCATTTTTAAAAAGAGTCTGACCGAACCTTGCTTCAAAGGTTGCCTACATATCCTTGGCTATAAAGGAATCAGGTCAGTGTAGTTCTAGAAGTTTTTGGTTGTTGGGACTACCGGAAACTGTGATTTTACTATTGCTGTTGCTACTGCTTGCTGACCCCCTTATTACACCAAAAGGAAAATCAAAAGCTAAGCTAGCTAAACCTATCAACTACGAGTTACAAGATTCCTATCTATAAATCTTTTGAAGCTTGATCTTGAGTCTTGGCTAGGTCTTGCTGCAGACTCCGATATGAATCTTGATGCTCATCAACTGTAATCGTTGGTTTATTCTTCAGCTTTAGATCGAGACGGGACATGCGAAGCTTGTGACTTCAATCATATCTTGAGCAGTCCGCATCCTTCTCCGTTTCAACCTTTGAGTTCACTTCTTTATTTTTGTTCCGTTTCTTCTTTTCTTTGTTCTGGATTGAGACTCATTCTTTTGGTCATCTCGAATCTTGCGCCTCGAGGTCAAACCTGCTCGGACACCAAAACAGACAAACGAACGAAATTTTCTGCCCCAGTTTTCACTAGGAAAATTTCGTGAGTTATTTGTAACCAAAACCTACATTATTTCTCTATTGAAAACAATAAAGTAAGAATCGTGTGTCCTTAGGAGGAAAGATTAGGGAATGGAGCTCTATATCTAAAGGCATCAACTCAGGGATTGGATCCCTAATGTTGGCAAAAGGCGATTAGGGAATGGGGCCCATATGTCTAAAAAGCATCAACTCAGGAATTGGCGCCCTGATGTTGGCAAAAGGTGACTAGGGAATGGAGGCCATATGTCTACAATCTCAACTTAGGGATTGGGGCCCTAATATTGGCAAAAAGGTAACTAGGGAATGGAGGCCCTATGTCTAAAATCTCAACTTAGGGATTGGAGCCCTAATGTTGGCAAAAGGCGATTAGGGAATGGAGGCCCTATGTCTAAAATCTCAACTCAGGGATTGGAGCCCTAGTGTTGGCAAAAGGCTACTAGGGAATGGAGGCCCTATGTCTAAAATCTCAACTTAGGGATTGGAGCCCTAATGTTAGTAAAAAAGGCGACTAGGGAGTGGATGCCTTATGTCTTAAAAGCATCAACTCAGGGATTGGAGCCCTAATGTTGGCAAAAGGCGACTAGGGAATGGAGGCCCTATGTCTAAAAGCATCAACTCAGGGATTGGAGCCCTAATGTTGGCAAAAGGCGACTAGGGAATGGAGGCCCTATGTCTAAAAAGCATCAACTTAGGGATTGGAGCCCTAATGTTGGCAAAAGGCGACTAGGGAATGGAGGCCCTATGTCTAAAAAGCATCAACTCAGGGATTGGAGACCTAATGTTGGCAAAAGGCGACTAGGGAATGGAGGCCCTATGTCTAAATCTCAACTCAGGGATTGGAGCCCTAATGTTGGTAAAAGGTGACTAGAGAATGGAAGCCCTATGTCTAAATCTCAACTCAGGGATTGGAGCCTAATATTGGCAAAAGGTGACTAGGGAATGGAGGCCCTATGTCTAAATCTCAACTCAGGGATTAGAGCCCAAATGTTGGTAAAAGGCATAAAAGATTGAGATTAGGGATTCTGAACTATCATTTTGTTCGGATTTCTTCTTTCCTTCTCTCTTTTTTTTCATTTTCCTTTTCATTTCTTTTATTTCAATAAAATGAAGGAAAGAATTTTGGAGGAAAACTTCCATTTTGGATTGATTGTTTCTGCGAAGCTGTTTCTAGCTTTTGCGCAGCTTTTCTTTTGGTTGCACCTGCTTTTGCACGGTTGCCTTGGGTTGCACCTGTTTCAATCTTAAACAAAGAACAATTGTTAGTTTGAAACGGTGGTTGATTTTGTGGCCTTGATTGTCTCGATCTCGGCCCGAACCTTTGTTGAGAACCTCTGCTGCTTAGTGGTTTTCTGAAGATGGATCTATCTTTCAAACCGAGGGACTCAGCTTTTAAGATTTCATGACGGCTTACCCACGTGGGGCTTCGACCCTTTCACTTTATTCCGCCTTTAGGCTTTTGCCTTTGGCTTTCTTTTCCTTTTCAATAACTTTGATTTCAAAGCATCAGCCATCATAGCCAATTGGGATCGACTTAATGCACCTGTTGAGGCTGGGTACTTTTCTTTAGCTTTTGTTAGGCAGAATGCTGTAAAGCCAATCTTGCCACCTTTTCTTTGTATTAGTTTTGAAAACAGAGTTAGACGGAAAGGGTTTCACGTAAAAGTAAGCAAAAGGCAAGAAAATGAATTTAGAGAGAAGTGTCCCTTTTTGTGGAGGAAGGACGGACTTATCTGGGGTGCATGCAGACTTCAATAGACATGATATGCTTCTTGGACTGGATGCCCGATCCGCACAACTATCCAACTTCTCACATACCCATTGCGACCCGTGTTTTTAATCCGAGAAACCTTGCCATGACTCTTTCAATACCAATGGTGGTAAGGGGTTTCTTCTTTTCGATCAACGGTGCCCTTTGCGGGTTTTCGCCAATCGACATATCTCATTTCTCTTCTCACCGTCGCCTTATAGTGCTCTTTACGAGTTTTTACTAACAAGAATCTCTCATTTTTTATTTCTCTGCTTACCATCGCCTCATGGTGCCCGTGTGGGTTTTCACCAATAAGACTCTCTCATTTTATTTCTCTCATTTCATTGCATCGGATCCAAACAACTGCGTTCTCCGATTTTGAAAACCTTTCGCCGATTGATCAGAAGGACTTGAACAAGGTTTGGGGTAAAAGAATTTGGATTGAATTACAACTTTGGAACCGTTCAAGCGGGATCATCGCCGAACCATTATAAAATCTGCCCCAGTTTCACTTTTTGGGAAACTTTGAATTTTTATTTTGGTGTGACTGAACCCCAGAGAGAGGCTGCCTACGTATCCTTTCAGAATCAAGTCGAACATAGTTCAGGAAAATATTTTACTTTCATTGTTGTTGTTGTTGTTATTTATTTTATTTTTTTGAGTTCCAAAGAGGATAACGAAAAAAAAAGTAATTGGCTCAAAGGGTTAGCAAAAGGACTGGAGTGTTTGGGGTAGCGAGAATGAAAGTCTTCGCCATCCCAATCGGATAGTGCTATTGTTGCATAAGGACTAGACATAGTACCTTTTTACCGCATATGCGTTCACGGCTGCCTCGGGATCATTTCCTTCAATATCTCCCAAGTACAATGCTCCTCAGGGCAATATCTTTCTGATGATGTATAGGCCTTTCCAATTGGGAGCAAATTTTCCTTTTGCTTCCTGATGATGGGGAAGAATATGCCTCAGAATGAGTTGCCCTACTTCAAAATTTCTAGGTCGCACTTTCTTGTTGTAAGCACGAGCCATTCTTTGTTGGTACAACTGCCCGTGACAGACTGCGGCCATTCGCTTCTCATCAATCAGGGTTAACTGCTCCCGGCGGGCTTGACCCACTCACTATCTTCAATTTCAGCTTCCACAATGATCCGGAGAGAAGGGATTTCAACTTCCGTGGGTATTACGGCTTCAATGCCGTAAACCAAAAGGTACGGGGTTGCTCCGACCGACGTGCGCACAGTAGTGAGATACCCCAACAATGCAAAAGGCAATTTTTCATGCCACTGTCTGGAACTTTGAATCATCTTTCTCAAAATCTTTTTGATGTTCTTATTTGCTGCTTCAATGACACTGTTGGCTTTGGGACGATAAGGAGTAGAGTTCCGATGTGTTATCTTGAACTGTTCGCATATCTCCCTCATCAAATGACTATTCAAATTTGTGGCATTATCCGTAGTGATAGCTGCAAGAATACCAAAATGGTAGATGATGTTAGAGTGCACGAAGTCTACCACAACTTTCTTGGTGACAGATTTGAGAGTAATTGCTTCAACCCATTTAGTAAAATAGTCAATGGCGACCAGGCTCGATTGGCCCAATGACGTCCATGCCCCAGGCGACGAATGGCCAAGGTGCTGACATGGGATGCAGTTTTGTGGGCGGCGCATGAATCAAATCCCCGTGCACCTGACACTGATGACACTTCCGAACAAAACTAAAATAGTCTTTTTCCATGGTCATCCAATAAAAGCCTGCTCGGAGGATTTTCTTTGCCAAAACATACCCGTTCATGTGGGGTCCGCACACTCCTGCATGTACTTCATACATGATTCTTCCAGCCTCTTCGGCATCAACACATCTTAACAAGTTGAGGTCCGCAGTCCTTTTGTACAAGTCATCGCCACTCAAAAAGAAACCACTTGCTTGTCGTCTAATGGTTCTCTTTAAGTCCCTACTGGCTTGCCTTTCCCTGATTTAGATTTCCAAGGGATCAATACGAGCATTGCCTGGGTATGACAACATCGAGGCCAAAGTAGCCAGCGCATCGGCCAGTTCATTATGGCAACGAGGGATGTACCTGAACTCTATTGACTTAAACCGCTTGCCAAGATCTTCCACATGTTGTCTATAAGGAATAAGCTTGACATCTCGGGTTTCCCATTCTCCTTGAGCTTGTCGGATAATCAGATCTGAGTCTCCCATGATTAACAACTTTTCGACATCTTGGTCGATTGCCATGTTCATACCCATAATGCAGGCTTCATACTCGGCGGTGTTGTTTGTGCAGAAAAACCGAAGTCGGGCTGTGGCGGGATAATGCTGGCCGGTGGGTGAGATCAAGAGCGCCCCAATTCCAACATCTTTTGCGTTTACCGCCCCATCAAAGAACATTTTCCAAGCATGGGTGTCTTCAGATATTGCCTCAACTGAATTTACCTCTTCATTTGGGAAGTAAGTGCTCAAATGTTGGTATTCATCATCAACCGGGTTCTTAGCCAAATTATCTACTAACGCCTAGGCTTTCATTGTCGTGCGAGTGACGTAGACTATGTCAAATTCCGTGAGCAAGATCTGTCACTTTGCTAATCTACCCGTGGGCATTGGCTTCTGAAATATGTATTTTAAAGGATCCAACCTGGTTATGAGGTAAGTGGTGTAAGCTTGCAAATAATGCCTCAGCTTCTGAGCGACCCAAGTTAAAGCGCAGCAAGTTCTCTCCAATAAAATGTACTTAGCTTCATAACTGGTGAACTTCTTGCTCAGATAGTAAATGGCCTGCTCTTTCTTTCCAGTCACATCATGTTGCCCGAGGACACAACCGAAAGAATTTTCCAAGACTATCAGATACAAGAACAGAGGCCTCTCTGGCTCAGGTGGGACCACTACCGGCAGATTCGACAGATATTCTTTTAATTTATCAAAAGCCTCTTGGCACTCATTTGTCCATTTGATTGCCGCATCTTTCTTCAGCAATTTGAATATGGGTTCACACGTGAATGTTTACTGAGCAATGAATCGGCTGATGTAGTTCAATCTTCCCAACAAACACATAAAATCTTTCTTGGTTCTTGGAGGAGGCAAATCTCAAATTGACTTTATCTTTGATGGGTTCAACTCGATGCCCCTTCGACTGACTATGAATCCCAAAAGTTTGCCGGATGGTACCCCGAATGCACGGCGTTCTTCAGACCAAATGGCATAACTCTATAACAGTATGTACCCCAAGGCGTGGTAAAAGCTATCTTTTCTGTATCTTCTTCATCCATCAACACCTGGTGATATCCTGCGTAACAATCCACGAAGGACTGTATCTCATGCTTGGAGCAGTTATCAACAAGGATGTGGATGTTCGGCAAAGGGAAGTTATCTTTGGGACTTGCTTTGTTTAAATCTCTATAATCCACACGCACTCAAATTAACTTGTCCTTCTTTGGCACTGGGACTACATTGGCTAACCATGTGGTGTATCGAACCACTCGGATCACCTCCGCTTTCAACTATTTTGTGACCTCTTCTTTAATCTTGTCACTAATATCGGTTTTAAACTTTCTTTGCTTTTGCTGGACAGGGGGACAATGGGGGTAAGTTGACAACTTATGAACCACCAAATCAACACTTAGTCCTGGCATGTCATCGTATGACCAAGCAAACACATCTTTGAACTCAAATAAAAGTTGGATCAATGCGTCCCGGGTTTTCTCATCTGTTTGAATGCTTATCTTGGTTTCCCTGATTTCTTCAGAAGTTCCCAAATTAACTAGCTCAGTATCATTTAAGTTCAGCTTAGGTTTATTCTCAAACTGTTTCAATTCTCGATTTATTTCCCTAAAAGCCTCTTCTTCATTATATTCAGGTTCTTGGTTCATTACTTCGCAGTTAGACAGCGCGTTTGGATCTGGGCACGAAGTCCGCAAGCATGTCATGTTATTTAAAGTCGCATTATTAGAACTGAAAGAAGAAATAAAAGAGAAAAATAACCAAATCAGAAAGAATAAAGAAGGATGAACGATGAAATATTGATTTCATTTCATTGAATTTGAAGATAACATGGTTTACATTGGAAATTAAATGACAGGAAACTAAAGGAAAACATCCGAGTTACGCCCTGGAATAACTCGTGATGCAGAAAAAATGGCAGGACAGGTCTACTGGGACTCCCTCCTGATGGGGAATGGCGTAGCCTTCCAATTCTGCAGCTTGGCATTAGGTCCCATATACAGCACCTCAGCGGTGCCTGAACCTTCCCCTGGTTGAACCATGTGGGCTTCATACAGTATCTTCCTCATGCCCCCACAGATTTCTTCGATTTCTTCGGCCGTAAAGGCCTTACCCTCCTCTTCCTCATTGTATTTTGGCTAGACAAATGTTCTATATAGATGCGGCACTGGCTGAGGCAAGACCCAACCATCATTCTTTCTATCATTTGCCCATCTCACATCAGCTGGAGTGGGTCGGAAGCCTACCCCCAAAGAACTTTTCACTGGCGGTCGGGGTGATAGGTTCAGCTATTCCTTGCAATGATTTCCCAAGCCCTTTCCCAGGTTTGTAGCCATGCCTGATCAGTCCTTTGGCCACCATGATTGATACATTAGAAAATAAGGGTTGAGGACAAGGTTTTCCTTCTTCGTACTGATCAGTGACCACGATTTCAAAGTCCTGATAGACTATGTGCTCACTTCCTTCTCTTGCTTCAAGACACGGGACTGACGGGTCCCGATAAATTGATTGCTCATCTTCCCCGTGAACCACAATCTCCTAATCCTTCTGTTCGAACTTCACCATCTGGTGGAGAGTAGAAGGCACAGCCCCCGCTGCGTGAATCCACGGCCTTCCCGAGAGAAAATTGTAGGACGTGTCCATGTCCAGAACCTGGAAAGTTACTTCAAAGTCTACTGGGCCGATGGTCAGAATCAGATCAATCTCTCTAATTGTGTCCCTTTTGATACCATCGAAGGCACGTACACAGACGTTGTTGGGTCGGATCCTCTCAGTACCAATTTCCATACGCTGCAAAGTTGAGAGTGGGCAAATGTATACCCCAGAAACTCCGTCCAACATAACCCTTTTCACATAGTCCCCCTCGCATTTGACTGTCAGGTGCAGGGCTTTGTTATGTACGGCCCCTTCTGGGGGCAAGTCATTTTTGCTGAAGGAGATCTGGTTAATTGCGAAGAATCTTTCGGCCATTCTCTCCAACTGCTCAACGGGCACATATGCCTTGATCAATACCTTTTGATGTTCGGTGGAATTCATCAACAGAGATAACAAGGAGACTTATGCGGGAAATTTTTGAAGCTGATCGATCATCTCATAATCCGCCATTTTCCTCTTTTGAAAGAAGGCCTCCGCTTCTTCGGCACTTACGGGCTTCTTAGACGGGAAGCGCTTTCTAGTGGCATTGTTCACCTCTTCCAAATTGCAATACTTTTCAGCGGGGTTATTTCCTTGAACTTCTCCTGAAATTTCTTTGCCTTTGTAAGTCACCACTGATTTATTGTAGTTCCAAGGCACAGCGGTAGGATCTGTCATGGGCTTTTGTGGTGCGCGACCAATAACCATGGGCTCACTCAGCCTTGGTAGATTAATTGCCCCCCGCATCACATAAGCTCCTTTGGGCGCATAGTTGGGTTGTCTTATTCAGTTCGAATCTCCTGGGAGGACTCAAAGACAACTGCTTTTCCTTGCGGCCTCAAGGGACATAGAGAACAGCATCTTTGGGAGGCATTGCCCCCATTTCTATTTCAACTTTCTTTTCTAACTTTGGAGGGGTGGTTTTGTTCTTTTTCTCCCCTTTGTCTTGCTTCGGGGAAACTTTTGGTTTCTTCTCTACATCAGCGATGGCAATGATGGCCTTCAATGCCGGGTTAAATTCCTTGTCCTCACAAATTATTCCGATTACCGGCCCGTTGTTGTGGGCCGGCAGTGGGTTGTTAGTCACATTAGGAATATCTTCATCCCTTAGCACTATCTTCCTTTGTTCTATCAAGTTTTCCACGGCTCTCTTCAGAGTCCAATAGTCATCCATGTCATGCCCTTCTTCCCTAGAGTGATAGGCGCATCGGGTACCGGCTCGGTAAGCGGGTGATGCTGGGTTTTGCCTGGTTTGAGGAACATGCTGTAGCATACCCATTTGAACAAGCTTTGGTAATAGGCTGGAGTAGGGTTCGCCAATTGGTGTAAAGTTTAGCCTCTTGGGTGGTTCATGAGGGTGGAAATTGTTTTGTGGAGGCCAGGGGTTATAGTGGTTTTGGTAAGGAGGTTGGTTTCTAGAAAATGGAGCTTGGTTCCGGTTGGCTTGTTGTTGTGGTCGGACATAAGGTTGAGTATTCATGACCGGGTATGGCTGAGGAGCATAGGCTATGTCTTGGTGGGGGTAGTAGTGTTGTGGGGTCCTTTCTGAGAAAAAGGATCTGGGAGTACGATGTTTTCTTGCACCCGACGCTGCCATAGATGTTTCTTCCTTTTTCTTGCCCTTCGCCACTCCTCCAGACCCACCCTGAATGGCTTGGGAGGTAGCTCTGATGGTGGATTGGCTCAGAATTCGGCCCGTTTTCGACCCATTTTCAACCATTTCGCCAATCTTGATGGCTTCAGTGAACGGTTTACCCATTGCGGACATCATATTTTGGATGTAGTCAGCTTCTTAAGCTTGGAGGAATACTGTGACCATTTCACCCTCATCCATCGGAGGCTTTACCCTGGAGGCCTATTCACGCCATTTAACTACGTACTCTCTGAAGCTTTCCGAGGATTTCTTCTTCAAGTTTGTCAACGAGTTCCTATCTGGAGCGATATCAATGTTGTACTGGAATTGCCAGACAAAATCTCTAGCCAAGTCATCCCTGTGAGCACGTGATTTTTGCTTCACGGAAACTACTCCAAAAAGAAATCGAAAAATAAATAAAACAAGTTACCTTCGGGTACAATTTTGAGAATTTGCGTGACATTTTGATAATTGTTTTGTCCATAAATACTCGCCTTGCTATAGTTAAAAAATACAAAAATACATGTTGCATGCATTTAGTAATTAGTGGTGCATTTACGAATTAATTAACCATAATTTGGTTAAAAGAAAATCACAAAAAATATGCACGCGTATTTCTTGTCATTGTGTGATTTTAGTTTTAATTATAGATGTTAAGCAATATATGTGTAATTTTTGATTATATAAATTATTTAGGATTTTTGTTTAATTTTGATAATCATAAGGAAAGAAGGAAAATGGGTGAAAAATGAAGGAAATCGGGATTGGGCCACCCTAGGTGGACCCAAATCCAGGCCCAAAGCAACCCCATACTTGGTCCAATTTGGTCAAGCTTCCTGACACCTCAAACGACATTGTTTTGCTCCTTTTAATCAGAGCCGCTGGATTAAATCAATCCAACGGCTAGGATCTCATCTCCCTTACCCATTCCCTGAACCCGACCCGTTGCCTGGATTCGAACCCCCCCCCACTTAACCAAACGACACTGTATTGATAAGATCCCCTAAGCCTGGCCATCGATCTTGATTGATCCAGCGGCCAGGATTAAACCACCCACCCCATATATAAGGCAAATCCGTCACCTCATGCCCCAAACCAACCCCCCCCCTCACACATGTTCACCTTCGTCCCCAGAACCCCCCCCCTCTCAAACCCTAGCCGCCTTAGGATTCCCCCACCATAAACCCGGTCACCCGGACTCCGATAGCTACCAAAACAACACCCCTGGTGCACCCAACCACCCTGAACACGAATCCACTAACCGTTTACCTCGAATCACCCTGCAGCTTCTCGAATCTTCAATCGAAGATTCGAGCAAAAACTGGATCTACACCCACCGACCCCAAACTCATACCACGACACCTCCTGACCTTCCTCACCCCCTGAATGACCTTGGTTCCGGTCGAATCTAACCAGAAAAGCTCGAGCCCTAATTCGAGCACCAAGAACCCTAAAAAGACCAAAAGTGGAGGTCTGTCCGAATTGAAAGACGATATGGGGTCTAATCGACCTTAGTCGAAGTGTTCTCAATTGAGAACACTCGATTAAGGTCCATTCGACCCCAAAAATGGTCGATCCCAAGTCCGAGCCTGGGTCAGTTTTAATTTCAAATCCCTGAGGTAATTTTCCCTTTTCTTTTGTTCTCATATAGATTCTGTCTGCCTTTCATGTTTGGTTTGGTTTGTTTCTGATTTTTTTGTCAATTCTGTGAACCCTGAGATAGTGTTTAGTTTGTTTTGTTGTTTTATTTGATTGCCTGTTGTATATTATAGCTCTTATAGTCGTTTAAATAAGTGTCGTCAATTAATTTGTTTGAAAATTAGAGGAGAACATGACAGTTGAGCGACCGTGCTAGAACCACGAAATTCGGGAATGCCTAACACCTTCTTGCGGGTTAACAGAATTCCTTATCCGGATTTCTGGTTCGTGGACTGTAATACAGAGTCATTCTTTTTCTCGATTCGGGATTAAATTGGTGACTTGGGACACCCTAAATCTCCCAAGTGGCGACTCTGAAATAAACAGATAAATCCCGTTTTGATTGTCCTTTAATTGGAAAAACTCCTTCACCCCTCGCGGGGGCGGAAAAAGGAGGTGTGACAGCTCTGGCGACTCTGCTGGGGATTTGGTACCAGAACCACCGGTTCAGGGTTAGAAATTCGAGCTTAGAATAAATGTTATTTTTGGCTTTGTTTATTATCTGATATTATCATGAGATATGTGCTTTATATGCCAATGATATGTGTTACCGCTTTGATATTATTTGACTGTATATATAAACTGTGTCGAACCCTTCTCTTCTTACCTTCGGGGATGCTGCTCACTGGTTTGAGACTCCCTATTCTGTTAGTGTCATGCCCAAGTAGAAAGAGGCTCGGATAAGTTACAAAGTCGGACTATCCCGCGGGTCCCCGGTACGTAGCCCCTCCTCGACTCGAGTTGTCCGCTCGGGTAAGCCAGGTCTAGAACAAAACCCAGTTGTGAAACTTAGTAAAACATGACTTCATGCCGGATCCCTAGTAGGAAACGTTTATTTGCATCACGTTGCATTTGACTTAGGGGGCTCAACACAGGGGTTGGGCCCGTCTAGGAAAAGCAACCTGGAACAAAAGGCCATCCTGCTGCATCTTGTTTGTTGGCGCATTTAATTTGCTTCGAATTTGCATGTTGACCGGTGGGTGAAAACGGGAATTTTGAGAAAAGTGAGAGTTGCTCATTTACGAAAAATTAATGCCCAAATAATGTGAGAACTCTGCCAGAATTTTGATTTTTAAAGAAAGAAAATTGGATTCGTGGTTTAATTAATTTTCCTTACCCGAACTACGTCGGTTTGATTCTCACCAGATGTGAGATACGTAGGCAACCCTCATCGGGTCCAACTTCCTATTTTTGCAAGAAACAAATAAAAAAACAAATGACAAAACATTGCTGCTTTCATGAAAAAGTCAGGTGATGCCATTTTTGCGAAAATAGCCGAATGTTCCAAAAAGGGACGCCGGAAGGCTGTCTTTGCACAAATAGCCGCATTTGGCCATTTTTCTTACCTGTTGGCCGTATTAAAACCCCACAGCCTTAAAATCTTCATCCCTGAAGAGCTGAAAGGCCGTATTTGGAAAATCAATCTTTCTTTTCTCAAAATTAAGGAAAATGGGAAAAATAGTTTTGGAGTCAAAATGAAGATTTTTACTTTTGTCTAAATCCCCTTAATAAATGTGCAGAATGAGCACGAGTAAGAGTTCATCTGGGGCCATTATAAACAGAGTCCCTTTCGGCTTACGCATGTGGTGGAACGATTTGGAAGAATCAGGGCGAGACACAGTCAAGATATACTTAGGAAACTTGGTTGGATTACTGGACATCGATCTGCGAGGGGACATTATAAGGGCTTTAATTTCATTTTGGGACCCAGCACACAATGTATTTCATTTCTCAGACTTTGAGCTCACACCAACGCTAAAGGAACTGGCAGGGTACATCGGATGTCCTAAAATCCCTATGAGAGAGCAGTATCTTATTGCACCAAGGGCCGTGACTATACACAGGTTCCTAGACACCGTGAAGATCCGCAGAACTGTACACAACCCAGAGTTATCAGAAGGGTTTTGTAGTTTGGCATTCCTGTATGACAGGTACGGTCATCTTGGAGGGTTCAACAATCCTGAGATCAAGATCTGCAGCGGGGAAAGCCGTCTGAAATGGGAAAGACATAGGTGTATTGCTTTTATGGTAGCCTTTCTAGGTTTTCTGGTATTCCCTAGAAAGGATGGGAAAATTAACATACAAATCGTTGGGGTCGTCAGCACTTTGCTCAAAGAAGACAACAACACTCTGGCACCGATGATAATAGCAGACATCTTCTGCGCTCTCACTATTTGCAAAATCGGAGGTGGTTTCTTTGAGGGTTGCAATATATTACTGCAAATGTGGATGATAGAGCACCTATGTCATCGCCCTCAATTTCTGAAATATGGGTCATCACAAAAGACTTATATAGAAGAGTTTTCCACCAGGGTCGACGGGTTCAGCCTGCCAGAAGGGGTCGCTGAATGGGTCACTCTACTGCGTTCCGTCTCAGCAAACTAGATAGAGTGGGCATTTGGGTGGCTACCCATAGATGAGATCATACACATGTCAGCCGTCGAATCTCACTTGCTGTTGATGGGTCTCCAAAGTATCCAGCCCTATGCGCCATACAGAGTATTGAGGCAGTTGGGGCGATGTCAAATAGTCCCAAAGGAAGAGGATCTCAGTAGCCAGGTGGTCGAAATCGGGCCCGGTGGGCAGTTCCCTGAAGCAGTCGTTCGGAGAATCTGGAATGAATGTCAAACCCTAAAAGTAGATACGTGTGTACAAGATCGAGCCAAGGGCGAAGTGTCGCCAAAATACCTCACATGGTACAGAAGAGAGCTTGAGCACCAAAGACCAACTAAGAGAGCTCACGTCCAAGACTTTGCAGAATCGTCGCAAGCACAATGGGGTTGGCTAGCCAAAGAGAAAGAATATCGGGTCGAGATTGGCAAACTAAAACAGCAAATTGAGGGGCTTAAATATAAAAGTAGCTTGCAAATTGATGCTGATATAGGGGAGAAAAGCAAGTTGACTCAAGAAAACAAGGCCCTGAGAGCCCGAATCCACCAAGACAGAAAGAATGCTGGTGACCAACAGAAAAATCGGTCCAATGAGAGGTTGATAGCAGAGCTGAGGAGTCAGGTCAGCAAAAGCCGAGAGGACTTGGAGAGATCTGAAGCTTGCATAACAAGAATGAGGGTCAGATGGGTAAAAGGTACAATGGCCCGGAGGAAGCATCTGCAACAAGTCATAAGGGATTCTGAAATGAGCATTGGGATATTAAGGAAAACGAACTCCACTCTTCAGGAGCGGATCTTCAAACAAGCCCGAGATGCCCAAGCTGACAGAAGGCGATGTTATGATGTGATGACCAGAATGGAAAAACAAATGGAAAGGTTCCAGGATCGACTCGCCGACAATGCTCAAGCATTGGGACTGAAAAACCGGCGAATAGAGCAATTATTTAGGGAAAGGGACAACATCCGAGATAGGATTGACGAGATTGGGCACTACATTTACAAGAGATGCTTGGCATGTGAGCAGATGCCTCGTGATACCCTACTCGCCTCCGTCATGGGCTATGTTCACCGGATCATGAATGAGTTGAAAAGCTTACAAAGAGGTCTCATACCAAAGCCCGCGGAAAGGCCGAACGATGCCTCGCGAGCACCTAAGTTGAAATCCTTAATGTATCCCTAGTTCGAGTCTTGTTTGTTGACTTTATGGGTCCGTTATCTTCCTATATGTTGTTTTTTGCTTCTTTTATCGAGTCAGGTTAAGAATTTTGGAATCTGTACTATTGTTGTTCTTTGTTTAAAATAAGTAGTTTGTAATAGCAAATTTTGGTGATGAATTGAATGATTCCAAAAGAATTTTGCGTCTTTACTTTGTGGCAGAACTACGCCCGGTCTGATTCACGCGGGGACGTGATACGTAGGCAATCCACGTAAGATTCGACCGCCACTAAAAAGAAAGGAAAAGAAAAAAAAAGAAGAAAGAAAGAAAAAGGAAAAAGAGAGAAGAAAGAAAGAAAAGAATAATGGAGAGAAAACGGGGGTTTCCCAAAACACTTTAAAGGCACAAACAAAGCAAGCCGGGATGACGCATGCGTTTGAAGCAAAAACATGTTAGAAATGGTTAACTGCTTAGGAACATTGCATCCCCAACGTACTATTACCGAATATGTTAAACTCTAACGCTAACAAGTTTGTTGTTTGTCCCAAATACCAGACAGTTAGTCGTTAAAGCGTTCTGGCAACACACCCTTATCAGACCAGATCCAAGGGACTTGTACCAATAATCATGATTACTTCAGAAAACAGTACTGAGGAAGAAAGGCCAGTAAGCCAGTTGTTGAAAGAAGCGATGGATAAGATAGAGAGGATGGGATTGGAGATGAATGCGATGCAGTTAGCCTTGGCTAAAGTACAAAAGAGCCCTGAACCACCCGATGCTCTTACCACCAGGGCATGTGCCGGACTACCCTCACTCCGGCCCTTCAACAAGCCTCCCGAATCCCCGCTATTATCAGGAGAGAAGCACCTATGATTCCCAAGCTCCACCACCCCATCAACCTTTCCCAACACCAAATGTTCCCACTTTTATGGGACCCACACCAGCCACACTGCAAAGATCGACTAGTGAGCCGTTGTTTCAGGCTCACGATGCACAGCACTATCCTCCTGAACCCACATTCAATGCACCAGAACCCCATACCTATAATCCCCACTTGGAGGTCCTGGCGGAGATTGAAAAGCCGGCTAAGGTGCTAGAGCAGGATGAGGTAATGAGGAAGTTCAAAAGCCTGGAGCAATCCTTCAGGAGCCTGCATGGATTGGGCAACCAGGTCAGCGTAGCCTACAAGGATCTATGCCCTTTCTCGGACGTCCAACTCCCGGCTGGGTTCAAGATGCCTAAGTTCGACTTATATGAAGGGCATGGTGATCCTATGGCACATTTGCGGGGTTTTTGCAGCAAAATGAGAGGCGCAGGCGGCAAAGATGAGCTACTGATAGCTTATTTTGGTCAAAGCTTGAGTGGATCGGCATTGGAATGGTATACTAGGCAAGATCCCAACAGATGGTACACTTGGGATGATCTAGCGCAGGCTTTCGCGGGTCACTTTCAATACAATCTCGAGATAGTCCCTGACCGTCTCACATTACTGAGGACCGGAAAGAAGCCTGGGGAAAGCTTTCGAGAGTTTGGTTTCCGCTGGAGAGAACAGGCAGCCAGGGTTGATCCTCCCATGAGAGAGGGAGAAATGGTGGACTACTTCCTGCAAACGCAGGATCCGACTTACTTTGGTCACTTGGTGACGACGGTTGGAAAATCCTTCAATGAAGTAGTAAAGATAGGGGTCATGATAGAGGAGGGACTGAGATCCGATAAAATCCTGAATTACTCAGCGCTCAAGGCAACGACCCAGGCTATCCATAGCGGCACAGGAGGTGCGATGGGAAGGAAGAAAAAAGAAGAAGTCGCCACGGTTGAGACAGGTAGTTGGTCCAGGTCCGGCAGACCATACTACAACCAGCCCAGACCCCCACAGGCCAAATTATCCATACAGCCCGCCGCAACACCACTATCCACCTCAAGAACCACACTTCTCCGTGTACCAAGCCCAAACATACACTCAGACTCCGGTTCGCCCGCAATGGCACGCGCCGGCTCCCCAAAACACATATGCACCCCCACAGAACACATACTCTCCACCACAAAACGCCTATCCTCCACCAAGGGCATACAGGAACCCTCCAAGGGCGAGCTTTCGAGGAAATCAAGCTGCTAGAAATGACAGACTACAGAGACAGAGAACTTTTACTGAGTTGGGAGAGACCTACACCGCCTTGTTCCACAAATTGAGGCAGCTAGGTTTGGTGAGTCCTATCGAGCCTAGAGGGCCAAACCCCCCACCCCAAAACCTAGACCGATCGATAAGCTGTGAGTACTGCTCAGGAATGCTTGGGCATGATACCGAAAAGTGTTGGAGGTTGAGGCATGCAATACAAGATCTTATTGATGCCAACAAGATCGAGGTCCAGACGCCAGAGGCACCCAACATCAACCAGAACCCATTGTCAGTACACCACGAAGCTCACATGATCGAGTTGGTATACAAGGGAGGAGAGCCGAGGAAACCCTCACAGATAGTGATGATGATCCAGGCTGCTCCGAAAGAAGAATCGACCGGTGGGGAAGCAGGGGTGCAGTTGAAGAGGGAAGATGTCAAGCCAGTGGTGATACTAGGGAAGAATCCATCCACCACAACAAAGAAACCATAGCCAGCCAAATTGGTGATATCAAGAACATCATCCACACCCATAGTCGTTGTGAGAGGAGTCTGTAGGGAACTAGTCACCATAAAGCCGGTAGTCCAATTGCCAGTGATTGATTTTCCATCATCGGGACCGTAATGGCGCTTAACATTTAAGTTGTTAGGCAAGCCAATTATAAACACTTCACTTAATCAATTTCAACCAAAATATAGTGAATATGACCAATTTCTAACAATGTTCAAACAACAAATCACATGAACATGATTTCTAAACTAATTCAACAACAATATCACATGAACACAAATCGAACAACAAAGAACAACTAAAATTTTGATTGAACAATATTTTTAGCAACAAACAAATCTACTTTCAGAGCAAGGCCGTGCCTTGGAAGCACGAAAAGGCTGTGGTGATGTACAAAGGAAAGCAAGTGGAGGAGGATAGTTGTGAGGCGCAGGGACTGACTCAATCGGGACGGTGTTTTGTTCCAGTGGAGTTGAGAAGGTCCAACCCAGCAGTAGCAAAGAAACCCGTGTCGGAAGAAGAGGCGGAGGAATTCTTGAAAAAGATGAAAGTGCAGGATTATCACTATTGAACAATGTGGAGGAGCTCAAGTGCAGGATTATCACTATTGAAAGTGAAAAAGATGAAAGTGCGGAGGAATTATATTGTTGAATAGTTGAAGAAAACACCGGCCTAGATCTCGTTATTATCACTATTGATCCATTCGGATGAGCATCGCCGGGCCCTGCTGAAGATACTGAATGAAGCTCATATGCCCAATGAAATTTCAGTAAACCACCTTGAAACAATTGCCAACAAAATTTTCGAGGTAAACAGGGTAACGTTCTCGGATGACGATCTGCCAGTGGAAGGCACGGAACACAATAAAGCTTTCTACTTGACTGTCAAATGTGAAGAATCGGCAGTCACTCGGGCGTTGGTGGATAACGGTTTGAGTTCCAATATTTTTCCATTATCCACCCTGAACCAGTTGAAGATTGACCATGGTAGAATCCACAAGAACAACATTTGTGTCTGAGGATTTGAGGGAAGTGGAACAGCCACCGTGGGGGATATTATACTTGAATTGACTATCGGCCCGGTCAAGTTTACTATGGAGTTCCAGGTATTGGATGCCGCGGTGTCTTATAACCTATTGTTGGGACGACCGTGGATCCACGCGGCCAAAGCGGTGTCATCCACCTTGCATCAAATGGTCAAGTTTGAATGGGACAGACAAGATGTCGTGCTACATGGGGAAGACATTGCGTGCACCATGGGAGGTGCCATTGTGCCCTTCATAGAAACCAATGATGACAAAGGTCCCTGGATTTACCAGATTTTCGATGCAGTGTCAGCAAACAAGATTCCCGAGGGTGAAATCATTCCACACCCTAGGGTAGCTTCCGCAACGGTCATGATGGTTTCAGAAATGCTGGGTAATGGGTTTGTGCCAGGAAAAGGCCTGGGGGCTGAGCTTTAGGGGATTGTTCAACCTGTCTCCTTGCCCAAGAATTTAGAGACCTTTGGATTAGGGTTCAAACCGACTGCGGCAGATGTAAAGCGAGCACGGAAGATGAAGAAGAAAGTTTTGGTTCTTCCCAAACCCGTTCCGCGTCTCTCAAAATCCTTTATTAGAGCAAGTGCCAAGGGGTCACCGGTCCCGAAAATTCTCGGACCATTGATTGGGATGGATGGGGATTTGAATCAGAGCTTCGAAAGGTTGTTCACTAATGTCAATATGGTAGAAGTTGGAGAGGGTTCCAGCGGAGCAGGCATACAGTTTGTGGGACCTGAGGCCAAAACCAACAATTGGACGGTTACTCCTCTTCCTACCTGGGGGGAGTCCTGGTAGTAGGCTTTGATTTTGCTTTCTTGTTTTTCGGATTATTTCAGGGTGTAATCCAAATCTCAGTTTTATTTTGTAAAGTGTGAACCCTGTTATCCCACATTTTTAATGAAATTCTCTTTTCTTGTCACATTTTAATGTTGTTTTGTTCTTTTCTCTTTCTGAACAGTTCTCTTTTTACTCGTTCTAATGACATGGCATGCACAACGGATCTTCGACCTAGTCTAATAAATCAATCTGACTCCGACTTAATTGTACAAGAAATCGGTTACGACGATGAGTCTGAATATGACGAGGATGAAGCCTTCGAAGAAATAAACCGAGAACTGTGCCAATTTGAAGAGAAACCCAAGCCTAATCTGAATGACATCGAGGCCGTGAATCTAGGGGATGCAGATAATGTCAGAGAAACCAAAATCAGCATCCACATTGAGCCAAACGTCAGGGAGGAATTAATCAAAACCCTCATTGAGTTCAAAGATGTTTTTGCATGGTCATTTGATGATATGCCAGGATTAAGCACCGATCTAGTGGTTCACAAGTTGCCCACTGACCCGGCATACCCTCCGGTCAAGCAAAAACTGAGGAAGTTTAAGACGGATGTGAGTGTGAAGATCAAAGAAGAAGTGACCAAGCAGCTGCAGGCAAAAGTTATTCGGGTCACTCGATATCCTGATTGGTTGGCCAATGTGGTACCAGTACCGAAGAAGGATGGGAAAATCAGGGTATGTGTCGACCACCGCAATCTCAACAAAGCAAGTCCTAAGGACAATTTTCCATTGCCCAATATCCATATCTTGATCGATAATTGTGTTGGGCGCGAGATCGGATCCTTTGTGGACTGCTATGCAGGATATCATTAGATCTTAATGGACGAAGAATGCTGGGGCAACATACATGCGAGCAATGACTACTGTGTTTCACGACATGATACACAAAGAAATTGAAGTGTACGTAGATGATGTGATCATAAAGTCTTGGCATCAGGAAGACCATGTAGCGGACTTAAGGAAGTTCTTTCAAAGACTACGAAGGTATGATATTAAGCTGAACCCGGCCAAATGTGCCTTCGGGGTTCCATCAGGAAAGCTGTTAGGATTCATCGTCAGTCGACGGGGTATTGAGTTGGACCCATCCAAGATCAAATCCATCCAAGATTTGCCACCGCCAAAGAATAAAACGGAGGTAATGAGTCTGTTGGGAAGACTAAACTATATCAGCAGGTTCATCGCTCAACTCACAGCGACTTGTGAACCCATATTTCAGCTGCTAAAGAAAGATGTTGCGGTGGACTGGACGACGGAATGTCAAGAAGCCTTCGACCAGATCAAAGGGTATCTGTCAAATCCACCTGTGTTGGTTCCACCTGAGCCGGGGAGACCATTAATTCTTTATCTGACGGTCCTGGAGAATTCGTTTGGCTGCGTGTTGGGGCAACACGACACTACAGGAAGAAAGGAGCGGGCCATTTATTATCTTAGCAAGAAGTTTACAGTGTATGAGGTCAAGTATACCCAACTCGAGAGGACATGTTGCGCCCTAACTTGGGTGGCTCAGAAGTTGAAGCACTTTTTGTCCTCGTATACTACTTATCTCATATTTCATTTGGATCCATTAAAGTACATTTTCCAGAAACCTATGCCTACAGGGAGGTTAGAAAAGTGGCATATTTTGCTCACAGAGTTTGATATCATCTATATGACGAGGACGGCCATGAAAGCCCAAGCGTTGGCCGACCACTTGGCTGAGAATCCCGTTGATGAAGAATACGAGCCTTTGAGGACGTATTTCCCAGACGAGGAAGTAATGCATACAGGTGAGCTGGAATTACCCGAGGAACCAAGCTGGAAGCTTTTCTTTGATGGAGCCGCAAATTCAAAAGGGGTTGGAATAGGAGCGGTGCTCATTTCGGAAACAGGGCGTCACTATCCTGTTATAGCTCAGCTACGTTTCTATTGTACCAACAACATGACCGAGTATGAAGCATGCATTCTGGGTCTGCGACTAGCTGTAGACATGGATGTCCAGGACGTTTTGGTCTTGGGAGACTCGGACCTCCTGGTGCATCAGATTCAGGGTGAGTGGGAAACACGGGATTTGAAACTCATACCATATCGACAATGTTTGCACGATCTGAGCAAACGATTTTGATCAGTGGAATTCAGACATATCCCAAGAGTTCATAATGAGGTTGCCGATGCATTGGCCACTTTAGCATCAATGTTACACCACCCCGACAAAATGTATGTTGACCCCTTACACATTCAGGTTCATGATCAGCATGCTTATTGCAGCATGGTAGAAGAGGAAGTGGATGGCGAGCCATGGTTTTATGACATAAAGGAGTACCTCAAGATGGGGATATATCCGGAGCAGGTCACTGGAGACCAAAAAAGAGTCCTTCGGCGTTTGTCAAATGGTTTCTTCCTCAGTGGAGGAGTGTTGTACAGAAGAACCCCAGACTTGGGATTGCTAAGATGTATAGACGCCGGTCAAGCCACGACAGTTATGGCAGAGGTGCATGCTGGAGTCTGTGGGCCACATATGAGCGGATATGTATTGGCAAAGAAGATTCTTCGAGCAGGGTACTATTGGCTCACTATGGAGCATGATTGTATCAATTTCGTGAGGAAATGCCATCAATGTCAGATACACAGAGATCTGATCCATTCTCCGCCGACGGAGTTGCATACAATGTCCGTGCCATGGCCATTTGTCGCATGGGGCATGGATGTCATTGGGCCTATTGAGCCGGCAGCAACCAACGGCCATAGGTTCATTCTGGTGACCATCGACTACTTCACCAAGTGGGTTGAAGCTAAAACTTTCAAATCGGTAACCAAGAAAGCAGTGGTGGATTTTGTTCACTCCCATATCATCTGCAGATTTGAGGTCCCAAAAGTGATCATCACGGATAATGGTGCAAATCTTAACAGCGATTTGATGAGAGAGGTATGCCAATGTTTTAAGATTACACACCGCAATTCCACCCCGTATCGTCCCAAGGCGAATGGAGCGGTTGAAGCAGCCAATAAGAACATCAAGAAGATACTGAGGAAGATGGTAGAAGGATCTAGACAATGGCATGAGAAATTACCCTTTGCCTTGTTGGGTTATCGCACTACAGTCCGGACTTCCATAGGTGCAACTCCTTATTTGTTGGTATACGGAACTGAAGCAGTAATACCAGCAGAGGTCGAAATTCCATCCCTCCGAATTGTCGCTGAAGCCGGGATTGACGACGATGAATGGGTCAAGGCTCGACTGGAGCAGTTGAGCTTAATAGATGAAAAAAGATTGACAGCAGTGTGTCATGGCCAGTTGTATCAGAAGAGAATGGCAAGAGCATACAATAAGAAGGTGCGCCCCAGAAAATTTGAAGTAGGGCAGCAAGTATTGAAACGGATCTTCCCACATCATGTCGAAACAAAAGGCAAATTCGCCCCAAATTGGCAAGGGCCTTATGTCGTGACCAGAGTGTTGTCCAACGGCGCTTTATGTCTAACAGATATCGAAGGAAGATGCGTCGACATGGCTATCAATTCTGATGCAGTCAAAAGATATTATGCGTAATTTCTTTGATTATGATTGTTATTGGTTCATTTGTTTGTACTTGGTACTTATTGGATAATGAAATGACGGAGGCGATTTTTTTTTTCTTCTATCCAAACACTTTTTAACCTTTGCTTTCCCCCTTTGAGCCTTATTTATTCTTTCATACCCCTCTTTTGGAATCACTAATGGGAAAAATATATGAAACAAAAAAAAAGAAGAAAAAAAAAAGAAAAGAAAAGAAAACAAGATAAAGATCATAAGAAAACAAAGGAACCTTGGGAACTACGTTTGACCTGATTCCTCAGAGAGGATACGTAGGCGCCTCACGGCTCGGTCATAGTGCACCGTAGTGTGCATAGCGTGCGTAGCTCCACATAGTGTAAATATAAAAATCCTCAAGCAAGAAAAACTGGGGCAGGAGTTATGCTTTTGATGTTTCAAAAAGGGATTGATTCCAAGAGTTGTAGCGTTTCACCCGTCGAAGTTATTTTTGGATTTTGCTAGCCTTTCTTTAAACCCACACAAAGCCAACATCGATGTCCAAAAAAGACCTCCCGATCAATATCCGAGAGGTGCCAAGTCAGGCAAATGAAAACCAAGAATAATACACTGATCCCCAACAAAAAAAGAGGGTCATAAACTGGAAACGAATTGATAGCCGAAAAGAATCTCCGGAAGAGAGAGTCATATCGGCAGCACTCCAATCCCCCGCTGAAAAATAAAATTAGAGAGTCTTATCGGTGAAAACCTTCATAGGCACCATAAAGCGACGGGAGCTGAGAGAAAGGAGAGAGTCTTATTAGTGAAAACCCCTCGAAGGGCACTATAAGGCGACAAGATAGATTGGCAAAAAGGCTCCGCGTTTGCGAATAGGTGGACACCTATTTATCCCCATCAAGTGAGGACATCAGAGAGATTAATTGATACAAATAGACTGGGTCGATTAATTTGTAATGCACGACATGATTGTTGGGACCAGTCATACCGTCCAGATAAGTTCTTTCTTTTTCTCCTCTCCCAACACTTGTTCAGAAAGATTTTTCTCTTTTACTATCTTTTTCATTTCTTTGTCTAAAAGACTTTTTCCAGAAATTTGTTTTGAGAAGGATGTTTTAAAGTTCACTACCAGGGGCCAAAATGGTACAAAGCAAAATGCGAAGGGGACAGGCCAAAGCCAAGGCAATAAGACAAAAGGCGGTTGTTGCAAAACCAAATGACAAACTGGCCTAGAAATTTAAGGGAAACGTGAAGAAAAGCGGAAAACGATGGTTGAAGGACTTGTGGACCAAGTTCCAAGAAGATCCCCAACAAGAACTTCGATAGATCACGGACCAAGGTCCAAGGGGGTCAGACAAAAAAGAGCGGGGAAATGGTAAATGGGAAACCATCCCCAGCAGAAATACCATCCCCAGCAGACATATCATCCCCAGCAAGCAACTTTATCCCCAACCAGTTTTGGGAGCACAGAGCAAGGGAAAGGGAAAGGAAAATCATCCCCCAGCAGGAGTGACATGATCACTCACCATGTTAAAACTAACAAAACTCTCTTTGATTTCTCCAGGAAAATAAAGGTTGATGATGGCAGAAAGACACGCCACAAGGAAGGTCACCAAAACCGGGGCAGAAAATTTTCTGCCGTTGTCAAAAAATTTCTCGGAAGAACGAAGAAACAAATTCAAATATTTTTATGTCTTAGTTGAACAGGCGCCCACCTGTATAACGAGAGGAATACTTTGTAGTCTTTACATTTCATGTCCTAGGTCGCCCACCAGTATAATGAGGGTATACATTTCTGTTTTTCATTTCATGTCCTAGGTCGCCCACCGGTATAATGAGGGTATACATTTCTATTTTTCATTTCATGTCCTAGGTCGCCCACCAGTATAATGAGGGTATACATTTCTGTTTTTCATTTCATGTCCTAGGTCGCCCACCAGTATAGTGAGGGTATACTTTGCAGTCTTTACATTTCATGTCCTAGGTCGCCCACCAGTATAATGAGGGTATACATTTCTGTTTTTCATTCCATGTCCTAGGTCACTCACCAGTATAATGAGGGTATACATTTCTGTTTTTCATTTCATGTCCTAGGTCGCCCACCAGTATAATGAAGGTATACTTTGCAGTCTTTACATTTCATGTCCTAGGTCGCCCACCAGTATAATGAGGGTATGCATTTTTGTTTTTCATTTCATGTCCTAGGTCGCCCACCAGTATAATGAGGGTATGCGTTTTTGTTTTTCATTTCATGTCCTAGGTCACCCACCAGTATAATAAGGGTATACATTTCTATTTTTCATTTCATGTCCTAGGTCGCCCACCAGTATAATGAGGGTATGCATTTCTGTTTTTCATTTCATGTCCTAGGTCGCCCACCAGTATAATGAGGGTATACATTTCCGTTTTTCATTTCATGTCCTAGGTTGCCCACCCGTATAATGAGGGTATACTTTGCAGTTTTTTCATTTCATGTCCTAGGTCGCTCACCAGTATAATGAGGGTATACATTTCTGTTTTTCATTTCATGTCCTAGGTCGCCCACCAGTATAATGAGGGTATACATTTCTATTTTTCATTTCATGTCCTAGGTCGCCCACCAGTATAATGAGGGTATACATTTTCTGTTTTTTCATTTCATGTCCTAGGTCGCCAACCAGTATAATGAGGGTATACATTTCTGTTTTCATTTTATGTCTCAGGTCGCCCACCTGTATAACAAGAGGAATACCTTTCAGTCTTATACTGCAGATCTTGAAATTAGTAACCCAGCGGAAGGCAGAGGGTTACCACAGGAATCCCCACCATGAAATAATAAGAATCCCCATCACCGGAAAGCAGAAGGTTACAACAAGAGGTCCCAGCACAAATTCAAGCGCATGAGGCAAAAGGAGGAAAATATGCGTCTTGAAAGAAGCGGCCTGTGAAAATTAAATTATGCCCAGCACAACAAATCTGGTGAAGAAAGCTGTATCCCCAGATGAACCACCGAAAAGCTTAATGAAGGAAGCCATATCCCTAGCGGACCGAACAAAATGAGGAGAACTGGTATTCAGAAAGGCAAAAGGCCAGTGTCATCCCCAAATTCACGGAAGAAAAGCACCGGAAGAAATACAAGCCGACAAGAAAGCAAAGCAACAAGAACAAGTTGAAGATAGATGAGCTCTTATGATCCGTAGTCTAGCCTAGCTTCTTGTTTTCTTTTAAGCACGGTGTAACAAGGAGATCGGTAAGCAGTGATAACAGCATGCAACAGCAGTAACATTGCAGTCCCATGGTAGTCCCAGCTACCAAAATTTCCCGAACTACATTAACCTGATTCCCCTTTAGCCAGGGGTATGTAGGAAACCTTTGAAGCAAAGGTTCGGTTAAATCTTTTTCAAAAAAAATGCTTCACACGGAGTATTCCAACGGGCAAAAATCGCTCGTATCCGCTCACTTTATCTTTGCATGAAAGCTCTTTTTGTTTTCGGACAAAGAGGGGCAGCTGTGAGCACGTGATTTTTGCTTCACGGAAACTACTCCAAAAAGAAATCGAAAAATAAATAAAACAAGTTACCGTCGGGTACAATTTTGAGAATTTGCGTGACATTTTGATAATTGTTTTGTCCGTAAATACTCGCCTTGCTATAGTTAAAAAATACAAAAATACATGTTGCGTGCATTTAGGAATTAGTGGTGCATTTACGAATTAATTAACCATAATTTGGTTAAAAGAAAATCACAAAAAATATGCACGCGTATTTCTTGTCATTGTGTGATTTTAGTTTTAATTATAGGTGTTAAGCAATATATGTGTAATTTTTGATTATATAAATTATTTAGGATTTTTGTTTAATTTTGATAATCATAAGGAAAGAAGGAAAATAGGTGAAAAAAGAAGGAAATCGGGATTGGGCCACCCTAGGTGGACCCAAATCCAAGCCCAAAGCAACCTCATACCCGGCCCAATTTGGTCAAGCTTCCTGACGCCTCAAACGGCGTCGTTTTGCTCCTTTTAATCGGAGCCGTTGGATTAAATCAATCCAACGGCCAGGATCTCATCTCCCTTACCCATTCCCTGAACCCGACCCGTTGCCTGGATTCGAACCGACCCCCCCACTTAACCAAACGACACCGTATTGATAAGATCCCCTAATCCTGGCCATCGATCTTGATTGATCCAGCGGCCAGGATTAAACCACCCACCCCATATATAAGGCCAATCTGTCACCCCACGCCTCAAACCAAACCCCCCCTTCGCCCACTGTTCACCTTCGTCCCTAGAAACCCCCTTCAAACCCAAACCCTAGCCGCCATAGGATTCCCCCACCATAACCCCGGCCACCCGGACTCCGATGGCTACCAAAAAAACACCCCTGATGCACCCAACCACCCTGAACACGAATCCACTAACCGTTTACCTCGAATCACCCTGCATCTTCTCGAATCTTCAATCAAAGATTCGAGCAAAAACCGGATCTACACCCACCGACCCGAAACTCATACCACAACACCTTCTGACCTTCCTCACCCCCTAAATGACCTTGGTTCCGGTCGAATCTAACCAGAAAAGCTCGAGCCCTAATTCGAGCCCCAAGAACCCTAAAAAGACCAAAAGTGGAGGTCTGCCCGAATTGAAAGACGATATGGGGTCTAATCGACCTTAGTCGAAGTGTTCTCAGTTGAGAACACTCGATTAAGGTCCATTCGACCCCAAAAATGGTCGATCCCAAGTCCGAGCCTGGGTCAGTTTTAATTTCAAATCCCTGAGGTAATTTTCCTTTTTCTTTTGTTCTCCTATAGATTCTGTCTACCTTTCATGTTTGGTTTGGTTTGTTTCTGATTTTTCTGTCAATTCTGTGAACCCTGAGATAGTGTTTAGTTTGTTTTGTTGTTTTATTTGATTGCATGTTGTATATTATAGCTCGTATAGTCGTTTAAATAAGTGTCGTCAATTAATTTGTTTGAAAATTAGAGGAGAACATGACAGTTGAGCGATCGTGCTAGAACCACGGAATTCGGGAATGCCTAACACCTTCTCCCGGGTTAACAAAATTCCTTATCTGGATTTCTGGTTCGCGGACTGTAATACAGAGTCATTCTTTTCCTCAATTCGGGATTAAATTGGTGACTTAGGACACCCTAAATCTCCCAAGTGGCAACTCTGAAATAAAAAGATAAATCCCGTTTCCATTGTCCTTTAATTGGAAAAACTCTTTCACCCCTCGCGGGGGCGGAAAAAGGAGGTGTGACAATCCCAGATGTGCCAGCGGGATATATCTTGGTCCATGTACCACTCTGATGCGATGCCGACCAGACTTTCTCCGAAATAGGCCATGAGGAGTTCTTCCTTCCCACCAGCTCCTCGCAGGTGGTTGCAATATATCTTGAGATGAGCAATAGGATCACCATGTCCATCATACTTCTCAAATTTTGGGGTTTTGAATCCTGATGGTAGATGCACATGAGGGAACATACATAAGTCAGCATAGGATACATTTTTCTGTCCACTTAAGCCTTGTATGCTTTTGAGACTCTGTTCCATACTCCTCATCTTCTTCACAATCTCTTCTTGCTCAGGAGTTTTGGTGATCTTTTCTTGCCCCACAGTGAATTCATGTCGGGGTGGTTGAGAGTAAGTATAAGTGGGAAACTGAGGAGGTTCCATTGGGAATGTGGGTGTTTGGAAGGTGAAAGCTGAGGGGCCAAAACCAGGCCTGGGAGTGTAGGCTGTGTCGTGGCCGAGCAAGGTGGAGCGGTGAAGATATTTGAGGTTGCACTGGACATTAACACCTGGGGGCGAACCTCAGAAGGTGTTCCCACAAAATGGGCCGAGATAGTTGGGTGTCCTAGTGGTGTGTTTGGGTAGTTTATGGGGATGTTGGAGATCCCACTTGCCCTGGGAAAAAGCTCGGGAAATCTAGGGATCGTACTTGGTGGTTATCTTCCGTTTGCCCAGGCGTCCCACATTTCCATCATGCAGAGATACAGTAGCCTGTTTTCCTCGGCAACTGCCGATTCTGAAGTTGGGATGCCCGAGACCGGACTCTCATCTGCAATAGGAACTATTGGCAGAATCATTTCTAAAGACATTTCGATGCTTCCCTTCGACTCATGAAATATGGATGTGAAGCCAGACTACCACAAAACCAACCACCTTTCTATAAAACCTGAGCTGGGCGTAACATCAGCAAATGGTTAGTTTGGAGCAAATAACAGACAGGTAATCGCACGTTGGGGGTATGATGCGCCTATATAGTTAAATGTATTTCTACATGTTTCTCAACGGTTGCATGCTTCATTCCGGCTTTTTTTTTTCTTTCCCATTTTCTTATCTCCATTCCCACTCTTTCCCCCTTTTTATGGTCGAATCCTATGGAGATTGCCTACATATCATGACCTCGCATGAATCAGACTGGGCGTAGTTCTAGGGATAACAAATAACAAAATATTTTGGGATTTTCGAATTCTTCATAAAAAGAAAATGCTTTGATTACAATGACTCAAAACTAACAAACTTGAAAAGGAAATCAATAGAATCTAATAGCAAGAGGACAATACAGACTCAAGAATTGACTAACAGACTCTGACAGAAAGAAAATACAGACTCGAAAATAGACTAACAGATTCCAACAGAAATAGACTTAAAGTGAAAATCAGGAATACATTAATGCTCCTAGGGCCCGCGGGACATCATTCGGTCTCGTTGCGGGCCTATATGCGAGATCCCCTTGTAGTCGCTCCAAATCACTCATTATCTGGCGAACGAAAGTCATTACTGCAGCGAAAAAGGTGGTACAAGTCATGTCCTCGCAAGCTTGGCACTTCACGATAATGTAGTCAGCAATGGCTCTGATCCTCTCTCGGATTCTGCCCTTTTCCTGAAGCAATCGCCATATCTGCTGATTCCTGGCTTTTAATACCTGAGTGTCGTGTTGGTTTTGATTCTGCAATTGTTGCATTTCTTCCTCCATCTGAGCCATCAAAGTATAACAATGTTCCCTATCAGCTTTAAAATCCTTGGCTTGCTTGGCCGCCTCATTCTCAAGGGTAGCTAACTTTCTCTTCAGATTGGTGATTGTCCATTCATATTTTATTTTCATTTGATGCACAAACTATGCCCGCCCTTTTGCGTTCTTTGCCAATTGGGCCCGGACTTTTGCTAAACTGGCTTCAAACTTTTCTAGGTCATCTTGACACTCAAGTGCTTTCTTTCTCAGACTGCTTATAAGTTTTTTGTCCGCTCGGCTTCTTTTCGGGTTTCTAGCAGCTATTCTCATTTTCTGTATTTGAGCTTTGAGGGCTTCGTTTTCCTGAGTTAGCTTTTTCTTTTCCCCTTCATCTGCGGCGGCTTGCAAACCTTTTTCAAACTGAAGGTCCATGACCTGCCTTTCCAACTGGCTTATTTTAACCCTGTAGCTTTCTTCTCTTGCCAACCAGCCCCACCGCTCTTGCGAGTCGTTGGTGAATTGTTGAACATGAGCTCTCTTAGCAGGTCTCTCCGAAATCTGGAACCTTTTACCGAACCAAATAATGTACTTGGGGTCTACTTCACCCCTAGCTAGATTCCGCACCATAGTCTTAGGTTCAAGAAATCTACATTCATTCCACACCTGACGAACTCTCCCTTCTGGAAATACGGCTTTTGGGCCCAATTCAATGACATGTTTACTCAAATTTTTGTCATGGGGAACGGTTTGAAATCTTCCCAATTGGCGCAAAACCCTGTGGGGGGCATACGGCTGGATGCTCCGGATGCCCATCAGGAGGAGATAACACACTTCAGCTGACATGTATACTGCTTCGGTGACAAGAAGCCATCCGAATGCCCACTCAATTTTATCGGAGGTCAAGGAGCTCAAATGTACAAGCCAAGCTTCAGTACCCTCGGGGAATTCAATACCTGCCACTCAGCTTTCAAATTCTTCAATGCAGCTCAAACCGGTCAAACCGTAATTCATATACCCAACCCGGTGGCAGAGATGTTCTTGCACCCATAATTGTAGTAACAGATTGCAGCCTTGGAAGAACTTTCCCCCTTCCCGATAGATAGTCAAGGCTCGATAGATTTCAGAAAAGATCAGAGGAACTACAGTGTTGTTGGCTTTCTTGATTGCAACATCGATCATTCCCACAAGACCTATCTCTATATTACCATCTTTTCACGGACAAACTACAACACCCAAGAAGGCTACCATAAAAGCTAAGCCCCGCCTTACCTCCCATTTGTCTTTATTTCCGGCATGGGTTAGACTAGTGTTCGGCTCTTCAAAACCTCGAGGGTTACCATATTGGTGATACAAGAACTGGAGCGTGTAATACCCTTCAGATAAGTTTCCGTCCTGAATATCCCGACCAATACTCAGCAAATCTAAAAATCTGTGGGGAAATACCGGTCTTGGTGACAATGGATATCGACTTAATCTGTCATCATTTTCTTTAAGCATGAGGAAAAAAAGAAGAACACAAATGATGTTAGAATACATCAATTTTAACACACTTTCATGAGCTGCATATGCATATGACATTCAATATTTGAAAGATCGTGTAATTCCTTTTTCATTCGGTCTTTCTTAAATTTTCTGAATAGTTTTCTTTTTTTCAATTTCTTATTAAGATTCTTAAAGTTTCTAAGTACGATAGTTTTATTAATCATAAGGACATACACTTTATAGAACCTTTTACATGATCTTTAAGTATATAGTTCCGTTGTTTTTAAATATTTAAGTACATAAATCATGGCCTTACAATAATCTCAAATTAGTTTTAGGAAAATCATGAATATCGTAACTTGCTTTACACGCGATTGTTAATAAATTATCGTGGCTATGGGTAAGGTTACCGTGACATAGTTATGATACATAATTCTCAAATTCGGGTGTGCATTTCATGTGACCCAATCATAACAACTTCAAATAATAATAAAATAAATATGTCGCAAATCGTTGGTGCATTTCATGTAGCGTGGGTTGCAATGTGTTCCAAAATGGCAAGTGTACGACAAACGTGACTTGTTCCAGAAATAACTCCATAAATATTAAAAATGGTTATAAATTTAAAAATGCAAAATAGGTTTAAAACATGTAATTAATCAGATAACAAGGCCGATTATTAATAGTTAAAGCGACCGTACTTGAACCACGGAATCCGGGAATGCCTAACACTTTCTTTCAGGTTAATAGAATTCCTTACCTAGTTTTTCTAGTTTTGCAGACTTTTAAATAAAGTCAAATTTTTCCTCGATTTGGGATTTAAAATAAACCGGTGACTTGGGACACCAAATAAACTATTCCAAGTGGCGACTCTGAATTAAATAAAATAATCCCATTTCGATTTACGTCACTTTAATTGGAAAAACTCCCTTATAATCTCTTTCAGAGGTGTGACAGCTCTGGAGACTCTGCTGGGAAATATAATCCAGAACTTTTGGTTCAGGATTCAAGAATTCGAGCTTAGAATAACTGTTATACTTGGCTTCATTTATTATCTGATTTTTACATGTTTGAGCCTAATGTGCTAAATGTCGCTTTTTACCGCTTTGATAGTGTTTGGATTGTATATAAATTATTACGAAACTCTCCTCTCTCTGAGTCTTCTAAATCATCTGGGAAGTGTGCACTTCGTGTGACTTCTTTTCTGTTAGAGTCATATTCTAATTTTAGAACGAGGTTCGGACAAGTTGCAAAGTCGGTGAAGCTTCTATATTCCCAGTACACTGCCCCTCCCCCCTTGGCTCGAGTTGTCCGCTCGGGTAAGCCAGGTCTAGCACAAATACACCCACATTTTAAACCTAGAATAACATAACTCCATGACGGATCCCTAGTAGGAACGTTTGTTTGCATCACGTGCATTTGACTTTGGGGACTCAACACAGGGGTTGGGTCCGTCTAGGACAGGTGTACCCAAATTAAAAAGGTCATCCTGATGCATCTTACGTGCTACTTGCGCATTCATTTGTTTCGGTTTGCATGTTGACCGGTTTCTAGAATAGGGAAAGAAAAGTAAAAAAAATCGGAAAAAAAAAAATCAAGAGTGAGTAGGTATTTGGAAAATTCTGAAACTCTGCCGAAATTCTGAAGAAAAAAGAAAAGAAAAGTCATCTCAAAATACGTAGGCAAACCTCATCGGTCTGATTCCGTCAAGCCTGATCGAATTACGCGGGTCTGATTCTCACCGGATGTGAGATACGTAGGCAAACCTCATCGGTTCCGACCCCAATTTTTAAAAAAAATCCAAAAATATTTCCTTTAATTCCTTCTTTAGAAGTCTTCCCTTAGAAAATTCAAAACAAAAAAGTTTTAAAACCCCAAAAAAAATATTTTCTTTCTTTTTGAAGTCTTTCATACGGAAAAAAGAAATATAAAGAAAAAAAAAACAAAATCAAAATCAAAAAAATCAAAATTCAAAATACGGATTTCCTTTATTTTGAAGTATTTTTCCCAAAAAAATAAAAAAAAATCAGAAAAAAAAAGAATCCAAAATATATATTCTTTTCCTTCTTTAAAAGTCGTTCTTTCGTAAATGTCATAAAAAATTGAAAAATTGAAGTCCAAAAATATTTTCGTTTTTCTTTAGAAGTACTTTCGTAAATTTAAAAACAATAAAAACTCAAAAATTTAAAATATTTTTCTTAAGAAGTCCCTCTTTCGAAAATTAAGAGGCAACATCCAAAAGCCAAAAATATTTTCTTTCTTCTTTAGAAAAAGAGAAAACAAATAAAAATTCAAAAAAAAATATTTTCCTTTTACTTTTGAAATTCCCAAAGTTTAAATCAAAAGAAAAGGAATTTTTAGAAGTCTTTCTTTCAAAAAATAAAAATAAAATCAAAATCAAAAATCCAAAAAAAAATATTTCCTTTCTTCTTTTAAAGCATGTCTTTCGAAAATCCCCCCCAAAAAAAGATGTTTTCTTTTTCTTAAAGCTTTCATGGTCTGAGTTTTATAAAAGTAAACAAAAAAAAGAGTTAGCTTACTTACTTCATTCTCAATCTTCCCGAACTGCGCAAGAACTGATTCATGCGGCGACATGATACGTAGGCATTCTCTATCGGATTCGATCATAACTATAAAATAAAACTGAGTGAAAAATAATTTGACAAAAAAAGAGAGAAAGAAAAAAAAATTGATTGAGTGAAAAAGAGCGAGAGAAAAAAGAGCGACAAGAAATAAAAAGTGACAAACAAAAAGAGAAAAAGAGAGTGCAAAAAATAAAAGAACGGCAAAAACGAGATGAAAAAATCAAGAGTGATTAAAGAGAGACAGGAATGAAGAAAAGAGGTACAGAGTGAAAAGGATTAGTTAAGGACGGGATGAAACATGCAACCGTTCAAACACATGGTAGAAACGTTTAACTGTTGAGGTGCATTGCATCCAAACATGCGATTTCCTATCTGTTAAGCGTCTCAAAACTAACAAGGTTGTTGGGTGTGCAAACTAGCCAGGTATTGGTGGTTGGTTTTGTTGATAGTCTAGCCTCCCTTCCTTCACAAGGCACAGATGGCCTCCGCAAGCAATCTACCAATCATCGGTCCTGAGGATAGCCCGACATCGGCTATTCTGCAGCTAGAATCAACAGCTGCTGAAGAGAATAAGATGTTGCGTCTCCGCATATTGAAAATGTGGGATGCCTGGTCTAATGATAGGGAACTGCCAAGTGCAATCCCTAGGTTCCCTGAGTTGATCCCCAGGTCAGGTGAGGTTACCAACAGCCCTGTGCCCAACCCGCTCATCGCATGCGGGCACCCTCTAATGTTGTCCAATGTTCTGGCATACCTTATATGGCTCGCCCCCAGGTGCCAATTTCCTAGGCATTACCAATATTGTTCTCTACAACACCAGTCTGCACCAGAGCACAACCAACTTTACCACGGCCGTATGTTGAGCCTCCAATGTTCACCTTTCAGGGTCCATAGCTTCAATCAGAAATAGCATATGTGACCCCATACTCTTTCACTCAACCTCCGCAATATGATCTCTCGGTGGAGCAAGAAAAGGTCGTTAAAAATCCTGAGCAAGAGGAAATGGCTCGGAAGATGAAGAGCCTAGAACTAATCCTGAAAAACATGCAAGGTTTGAATGGCCAAAAGAGTGCCTCATACTCTGATCTCTGTATGTTTCCTCATGTCCACTTGCCAGCTGGCTTCAAGATGCTAAAATTTGAAAAATACAATGGGCACGAAAACCCGGTCGCTCATCTGAAATGATATTGTAATCAGTTGAGAGGCGCTGGTGGAAAAGAGGAGCTGCTAATGGCCTATTTTGGGGAAAGCCTCACCGGAATCGCTTCTGAGTGGTATACGAATCAAGAAATTACCCATTGGCACGTGTGGCATATGGGCCGAGATTTTGTCCGCCAATTCCAATATAATGTGAACATCGCTCCCCACAGAAACTCTTTGTCCAATTTGAAAAATAAAACCGCGGAAAGCTTTCGCGAATATGCTGTCAAATGGCATGAACAAGCCGACAGGGTAAAGCCTTCAATGGACAAAATTGAAATGGTCACGGTCTTTCTACAGGCCCAAGAGGCGGACTACTTCCAGAACATGATGTCCGCTATGGGTAAGTCGTTCGCTGAGGCTATCAAAATTGGGGAAATGGTTGAAAACGGTTAAAAAATAGGGCGAATCTTGAGTCATGCTGCTTTTAAGGCCACATCACAGTCTACTCAGAATGGTTTGGAGGGTTTGATGAACAGAAATGGAAGTGAAGAGGGAGCCATGATGGTTTCAAGCTCGAGGGGGGCTCGCAAGTCATTCAGCCAATCATATGTGCCTCTTATGGTCCCACCACACTATTATCCCCTTCAAGATGATGCTTATGCCGTGGCATCGCCTCCCTATGCGGTGATGAACGTGCAACCTTACACGTGGCCATAACATTATCCACAAAATTGAGCTCCACCTCCCAGAAATGCCCATCCTTACCAAGCTCCATATAATCCTCAACCAAATGATCCCCAATACAATCCTCACCCAAAAGAGCCTTTCAGAAAGAATCAGTTCACCCCTATTGGTGAATCGTATTCAAGCTTGTTCCAAAAGCTAATCAGGCTAAATCTATTGCAGCCAGTGGCCCCGAATCGGCCGAATCACGAGTCCCCAATGCACCGAGCTGATGCTAGATGTGAATACCACTCTGGAGCAGTGGGACACTGTACATAAGACTGTTGGACCCTCAAAAAGGCAGTTGAAGATTTGATTGAAGCTGAAAGAATTATTTTTCGGGATGAAGAAGCTTCTGATGTGATGAACAATCTGTTGCTACCCACAACACAGGGCCAATGGTCGGAATGATTTGTGAAGATGAGGAATTTGATCCGGTACTGAAGGCCATTGCAGCTATTGCCGAGACAGAAGAAAAGGCAAAAAATGGTCGCCAAACATGAAAGTTCACCATCAGACGGGAGTCTTAGTAGCCAGTCTTGCTATCCTTTCTGCATCTGGATTATCTCAGAGTGTGATCCTGATGTTTTACTTTATTGTCTTACTTTCCAATGTAAACCGTTCTATCTTTTAAAATTCAAAAAAAATTAGAAAAAAAAATCAAATGAAATTAATATTTCACTGTCCATGAATGTCTCTTTTCTTAATCTTGTCACTTTTTTTATTCTCTTTTTAGTTCTGTTAAATGCAGATTTCAATAACATGACATGCTTGCGGACTTCATGCCCAGATCCTAAAACGCTATCAGACCTCGAAATAATGAATCAAGAATTAGATTGTAATGAAGATAAGTTTAAGGAAATAAAACAAAGAGTTGGAACAGCTAAAGGAAAATTGGTTCCAGATCGGAAAGGTCCATACATTGCAACAAGAGTACTGCCAAAAGAGTGCGCTGTACTTGGGACACATCGAAGGAAATGTCCCTAAAATAACTGTTAATGCAAATGCAGTTAAAAGGTACTATGTTGAATCCTCTATATAGCATTAATGTTCTCCGATTGGGATGAATAATCTTTATTTCTCACTATCCAAATATCAATCCTTTGCAAACTCATTGAGCCGGCTCCCATTCTTTGACTACCTTCTTTGGAATCTGAAAGTGTTATTGAAAAAATTGAAAAAATGAAATGAAGAATGAAAAAAATGAAAAAAAAAAAAAGAAGAAAAAGAAAGATACAAAAAAAAGGGGAAGAAAAGACAAAAAGAAAATGGAATGAAAAATGAAAAAAAAAAGAGAAGAAAAGGAAAGGAAAAAGAAAGAAAAAACAAAACAAAACAGAAAGAAAAGAAAAACAAAAGAAAATCAAAAAATAAAGTTCCCTGAACTACGTTCGACTTGATTCCGAAAGGATACGTAGGCAGCCTCTCTCTGGGTTTCAGTCACACCAAAACAAAAATCCACATTTCCCCAAAAGTGAAATTGGGGCAGAATTTATAATGGTTCGGCGATGGTTCGCCTGAAAGGTTCCAATGTTGTAATTCAATCCAAATTCTTTTTACCCCAAGTCTCGTTCAAGCCTTTCTAATCAATCGTTAAAGATGTTCAAAATTGGAGAATATGGTTACTTGAATCTGATACAATCAAATGAGAGAAATAAAATAAGAGAGTCTTATCGGTGAAAACTCACACGGGCACCATATGGCGATGGTAAGCAGAGAAATTGAAACGGGAAAGTCTTGTTAGTGAAAACTCGCAAAGAGCACTATAAGACAACGGTGAGAAATGAAATGAGAGAGGTCAGTTGGTGAAAACCCGCAAAGGGCGCCACTGATCAAAAAAGGGATCCCTTACAACCATTGGCACTGATAGAGTACTGGCAAGGTTTCTCGATTTTGAGGCAAAAGTTGTGATGAATTCTGAGAGTCAGATGGTTTACACAGATCAGGCATCTAGTCCAAAAGGCATATCATGTTCATTTAAGTCCGCATGTACTTCAGATAAGTCCTTCTTTCCTTTCCCCGAAAGGGACACTTCTTGTTTTAAACTCATTCTCTATTCCATTGTTTGCATTCTTTGAATCCCTTTCGGTCCAACTCTGTTCCGAAACTAAGACAAAGAAAGGATGGTAAGACTGATTTATAGGGTTCTCATTTGATACAAGCTAATATGCAAAAAGGCACCAGCCTCGTTAGGGGCATCAAGTCGACCTTGACTGGCCATGGTGAATGATGTTTTGAAATTGAAAACTCTTGGAAGGAGAAAATTAAATTGAAGTGCCTATAAAGGAAAATGAAGTTGAAAAGGTCAAGTCCCACGTGACTAACCGTCTTGGCAAAGGTTTAAAAAGCCAAGGTACCCCAAATGCTCTGAAATTGAAGATTGGAAGAAAGAAGCCAGAAATGAAAGGCCTATAAAGGCAAAATAAAGTTGGAAAAGGTTAAGTCCCACGCGACTAGACGTTGCGACAAAGTTTGAGGAGCAAAAAGTTCCCCAATGCTCCGAAGTTAAAAAAAATCAAAAGGGGAAGGCCTACGAAGGCGAAATAAAGTCGATAAGGTTGAGTTCCACCGACCAACCATCATGGAAAAGTCTGGAAAAATCAGAGGTTCTCTAGGGCCTGAAATGAAATCGGTCCTCAAGGAACAAGCAGTTGCAGTTGAGATCTTCATCAAAGAAGTCGGGCTGAGATCAAGTGATTGAAACAATCAAGGCCACAAAACCAACCACCGTTTCAAACTAACAATTGTTCTTTATTTGAAAACAGGAAATAGGTGCAATCTAAAGCAACCTTGCAAGAAGCAAGTGCAATGAAAAAAAAACTGCGCAAGGGCTAGAAACAGCCTTGCAACAACAACCCAAAAAGGGAAGTCTCCTCCAAATTCTTTCCTGCATTTTTATTCATTTTTTCTTAGATAAAAAAAATGCTAAAAGTAAAATGAAAAGAAAGAAGAAGAAAATTCAAGACCATGGTAGCATAGGGTCTCCAATCTCTAGCTTCGATTTTCCCAACATAGGGTCCAATTCCCTAGTCGATGCCAGCATAACCTGGTGATCTTTCCAACATAGGGTCCCACCCCCTAGTTGATCACGGCATAACCCGGGGACTTTTCTGGAATAACCCGATGACTTTCCCGGCATAACCCAAGGACCCTTCCAGCATAACCCAATGACTTTCCCCCCATAACCCTAGGCTTTTCCGGCATAATCCGATGACTTCCCCGGCATAATCCGAGGACCTTTTAGGCATAACCCGATGACTTCCCCGGCATAACCCGATGACTTCCCCGGCATAACCCGAGGACCTTTCCAGCATAACTCGATGACTTTTCCGGCATAACTCGAGGACTTTTCCGACATAACCCGGGGACTTTTCCGGCATAACCCGAGGACTTTTTCGACATAACTCGATGATTTTTTCTAGCATAACCTGGTAATCTTTTCCAACATAGGGTCTCACTCCCTAGCTGATGCCAACATAACCTGGTAATCCTTTCCAATATAGGGTCTCACTCCCTAGCTGATGCCAGCATAACCTGGTAATCTTTTCCAACATAGGGTCTCACTCCTTAGCTGATGCCAGCATAACTTGGTAATCTTTTCTAACATAGGGTCACATTCCTTAGTTGATGCTAGCATAACCTGATAATCTTTCCAACTTAGGGCCTCCAATCCCCATTTGATTTCATTTTAGATATAGGGTCTCCACTCCCTAATCTCTTTTTCTCAAGGATACACAATCCTGATTTTATTGCTTTCAATAATGAAGTAATATAGAGCTTTGGTTACAAATAACTCACGAAATTTTCCTAGTGAAAACTGGGGCAGAAAAATTTCTTTCATTTGTTTGTTTTGGTGTCTAAGCAGGTTATACCTCGAGACACAGGGTATGAGACAACCAAAAGAAGAAGTCTTAATATAGAATAGAAGAAAAGAAGAAAAGAAAAAGAAGTGAACTCAAAGTGCAGAAGCGGAGAAAAGATGTGGACTACTCAAGACATGATTGAAGTCACAAAGCTTTGCATGTCCCGCTTTGATCTGAAAAGCTGAAGAAAAATGAACTAGCGGTTGCAGCTAACGAGCATCAAGATTCAAATCAGAGTCTGTAGGAAAATCAGCCAAGACTCAAGATCAAGCTTCAGAGGTTTATAGATAGGAATCTTGTAACTCGTAGCTGATAGGCTTAGTTAGTTTAGCTTTTCATTTTTTCATTTTGTTGTAATAAGGAGCTCAACAACCAGAAATACCAGCAACAGCAGTGAAATCACAGCTTTTCGGTAGTCCCAGCTACCAAAATTTTCAGAACTACACTAATCTGATTCCTTTATAGCCAAGGCTATGTAGGTAACCTCCGAAGCAAGGTTCAGTCAGGCTTTTTCAAAAAATGCTTCCCATGGAGTTTCAAACGGGCAAAAATTGCTCGTATTTGCTCACTTTATCTTTGCCCGAAAACTCTTCATATTTTAGAGCAAAGAGGGGCAGCTATGAGCACCTAATTTTTGCCCTACATGAAAATAACTCCTAAAATATACCAAAAATAATTTTTAAGGGATTTAGAAGTTTTTCTTTATTTAGTTGCATTTCATGCATTTTTAATATTTTAAAATCATAAAAAATTATCATATTCTAATTTCATGCCATCTTAGGTTCAATTGACATTTAGGAATTAATTACATTGAGTTAATTGCATTATTAAGAAAAATAATTACAAAAATGGTCATTTTTACATATTTAGCTTTTAGTCTTTAAAAATTAGTGTTTTTATTTAGTTTTAAGTTTATTAGTTGTTTTAATAGATAAATAATATTAATTTTTACAAATTAGATTGATTTAGGATTAATTTAGGATTTTATTAGATTTTAAAATCAAAGAAGAAAGAAGAAAATATGAAAGGAAAAGGGGCTTGTTTTTGAATTAAAATCGGACTGGGCTAGCTTCAATTGGCCCAATACCATAACAATACCCACATGGTCCAAACTCTATCCTCATTAAAACGTAACCCTTCTCTCATTTTCTGACCTAACCATCAGATCCCACACACATGAAAGACCCTCCCCAAAAAACAGAGAGCAACGGCGCCTCTCTCTCTCTCTCAAAGCAACGAGACCAGATCCCCTCCCCATTTTTCAACCCTAGCGCCACCACCTTAACCCTTCCCTCTCCATTACTCACTTCACACACAAAAGAATCGGACAGAGTCCCCCTAAAGACGAACCCTAAAATTCGCCTTTCATTCCTCCCTAAACTCCAAGAGACCCCTCTCCTTCTTTCTCGCTCATCGCTGTATTTTCGAAGAAGAATAGGAGATATTTTCAAAAAAAGGGGGCAAAGAAAGAAACAAGTAAAAAAGAAAGCAATTCGAAAAGGGATCAGTAGGAAGTACAAATAGTTTCTATACCGTTTATGGGTTTGAAAAGCCGAATTAATCTACAAATTGCCGTTGCCGGCGACTGTTCGTAGCTTAGCTCCATTGTTACTGTTTTTCAGCCTCTATTTGGCTTTTCCTTATTGCTTGGCTTGCTTAAGAAGTAAACTCAAAAGAACCCCTTTGTATTTAGTTATATTTAGTGATGAATGAATCTCTGTTTCTTATTTGAAGTCATGTTTTGAACTTCTTTTTTGTGCAATTAGACGAAAACTGAAGTTTCTTTAACCTATATATTTTTATGATCGGTTGCTTCGAGATATAATTTAACAGTTGGTTTAGTGTCTTTCTATCTCTCCTTTTAGTCTCATGAGCATGTTTTGATTCCTGGTTGAGAATGTTCTGTATGGTCCTGTGATAGTGTGTATGTGTAGTATGCTTAATTTTGTAAATATTGTTAGTGCTTCTTGATCTTGCGGATGTTGTGACGAAGGTTTGGCACCAACTGTAAGCAACGAAGTTCGTCATGTATTTTGCTCTGTATCAAAGCTTACCTTGTGATGTTATCTTGTTTACTGTCTTGTCTTAGAAATGTTATTCATAGGCTTGTGGTATCGATAATTTCTTTGGTGTCCGGTATCATCAACTTATAGTTGGTCGTTACTGATGGTGAAACAAGAAACAAGAATCTGTCATCATTTTCTTTAAGCATGAGGAAAAAAAGAAGAACACAAATGACGTTAGAATACAGCAATTTTAACACACTTTCATGAGCTACATATGCATATGACATTCAATATTTGAAAGATCGTGTAATTCCTTTTTCATTTCGTCTTTCTTAAATTTTCTGAATAGTTTTTTTTCAATTTATTATACACTTTATAGAACCTTTTACATGATCTTTAAGAATATAATTTTTTTTTGAAATATTTAAGTACATAAATCATGGCCTTACAATAATCAGTAGCTTGCTTTACACGCGATTGTTAATAAATTATCGTGGCTATGGGTACGGTTCCCGTGACATAGTTATGAGACATAATTCCCAAATTCGGGTGTGCATTTCATGTGACCCGATCATAACAACTTCGAATAATAATAAAATAAATATGTCGCAAATCGCGGGCGCATTTCATGTAGCGTGGTTTGCAATGTGTTCCAAAACGGCAAGTGTACAACAATCGTGACTTGTTCCAGAAATAACTCCATAAATATTAAAAGCGGTTATAACGTTAAAAATGCACAATAGGTTTAAAATATGTAATTAATCAGATAATTAGGCCAATTATTAATAGTTAAAGCGACCGTGCTAGAACCACAGAATCCGGAAATGCCTAACACCTTCTTCCGGGTTAACAGAATTCCTTACCTAGTTTTTCTGGTTTCGCAGACTTTTAAATAAAGTCAAACTTTTCCTCGATTTGGGATTTAAAATAAATCGATGACATTGGACACCAAATAAACTATTCCAAGTGGTGACTCTGAATTAAATAAAATAATCCTATTTCGATTTATGTCACTTTAATTAGAAAAACTTTTTATACTCCCTTTCGGGTAAAAAAGAGGTGTGACATACTGTAGAATGGTTGATCATGCTCTGGTCATCTTTCATGTAGAATGGTTAATTTTGTTTGATATTCAGAAACTATCCGTGGTCAATTTTTATCATATTATTTTAGATATTCATATCATCCACCCTATGCATATATTAATCTCCTTAACAATCCATTTTGTTTATAATGAATTTCTATTTTACGTTCTTGCGAGTGAAAGAAATAAATATTTCTTTGAAAGACATTCCGTATGAATTATAACTCCAATATTATCTGCAGTAGTTTATAGACATATATGGGGCTTTTCTCTTAATTTTATCTTACTGGATTACCTAAATTTTATTCAGTAAATAAAAAAGGATTCATTATCTAATTCAATCCTTCGTATCTACAAATGAGATTATAATTCTAATACTTATTTTTATATATATAAATATTAATTATAGGTGTATGTGAAGAAGACGAAGAATTTGTGCATGATGTGTTGGGTTTTTTAGGTAAAGTGTGAACAGAAAATGAAGAAAAATATATGTTTGAGAAATGAGTCCTTTTTACAAGACAACTTTGTCCCTCGCTAGAAAGGAATAGAAAAATGGGTGTTCCTCAAGCAAACTTATACCAGTATCGTCATTGAGTCAATTCCCTATTTTTTCAATTTAGCCTTTTCTTTCATTAACAATAACACTCCTAATAGTTTGATCATCTATATATTAAAGTTTTGAAAGTATCTTTTAATATTTAAAAAATATATATAATGTTAACCAACAAAAAAAATTATTTTACGATTGTTAATTGCATATACTGATTACTTATTCATTTTAAATGATTATCATATTTGGTTGAAGTTTGAAAAAGTAGTATTTTGTGTTAAAATTGAAGTCGGAATTATTTGACTTGAATTTCACCTAGAGAAAAAGTTAGAACTTTTGTGAGGGAAACATTACATCCTCCTTAGAGATACTCAAACAAAACTTTTAGGTTCTTTTTTATTTATTTATAATTAGAATTAAAATAATAGACAAAATTGTAAATTAAATATTTAGTTGCAAATAATGTGTGTCCAAATGCCCATATAACTAAGAAAAAAAATCTTAAAGTATGCATATGATAAAAATTCAGTATATTGCAATACAAACTTTATAATAATGATATGAGATAAACGTATAACGCGCGTTCAGAGAGACTAGTGTGTGTATATATATGTGTGTGTGAGACAAAGTAAGGAATGAAGATTATTCATTTAAAGAGGGCCTAGCGATTAAGGTTCTGAATATTCAAACTGGTCGATATTTGAAAGCTAAACATGTTGACTATATAATTCTTTTGTTTTGCTGGCTACATCACGTTATTTTCATTGTTTTATCTACAAGTTTTTGTGTTTACTAGTACTTGTATTTCCTCAGGGAGGGGAAGATCAGAACTTAACTTCATTAATGGACTAAAAGAATATGAATTCAAATTAAAAATAGAAATTGCTACTTTGTTTGATAAATTTATCACTTGAAGGGAAAGACCCAAGAAACATCAACATTCAATAGATCTTTTTTCAGCACGATAAAATGAAGCAAAAGGTATGCTGAGAAAGTATTTAGGAAAAATGAATTTGATTATAACAAAAGTACTTGGAGGGTGAGAGAGAGATGAAATGGCAATTCTCATGCAAAAGGAAACAAGATTGAACAATGAGAAAGCGATTAGTACTTCTCAGTTACATATGGAAAAAAATATATTAAGTGTGACTAATTTTAACAGACCAAATCATACCTGGAGCTAACACGCATAGAGCTATTGTAGTATCAAATCAAAGTAACAAGAATAAGAATAGCAGAGTAGAAGAGAATATTTGTAGAGTAGAGTTATGTCTTAGTTTTGTTGGAAGTTGTGAGGGAATGGACAAATAAAAGTAATTAAAAAATAACCATTATCGTGGAGCTTTATCTAAAAACTCTATAACAGTGACTATTTTCCAATAGGGTGAAGAATATTGCGGGTGTATCCCTGAATGAGGTTGGTTTTAGCTGAATTTTTTCGTAATTAGTGGTATTTAATAAATAGACTCTACCTCTTTGCCCCTTCAGCTCCTTTCTCCATCTCTTCTTTGTCACGCCTAAAACTTGGGAGGCGTGGCCGGCACCCGATGCAATACTCGGCCCGAGCGTATCACTCTGTAACTGTAAGCTTTAGAGGGGCAACTCTCAACTTAGGCCGATGAGGCCATATTCTGAATCATTTAAAAATATCGTCTCTCTCATTTGAGGGGTAAACATACCCAAAAGCTCATATGCATATATATATATATGTGTGTGTGTGTGTGTGTGTGTGTGTGTGTGTGTGTGTGTGTGCGCGCGCGCGCGCGCGCAGGCTGATGAGGCTGCGATGAATATCTATTGATATACAACCTATACAAGACTCGTCTAAAAGCCTCTAGAGATAGCTGAACTGTATCATGGTCGGGACAGGGCCTCGACCTACCCATCAAACCTATATATATAAAATGAACTCCAAGGTCTAGACCTGGTAACTCCGGGGAAGTAGAGCTTACCAACCAAGCTGATGTTTGGCTCTATCTACTAGGAAGGTCTATCCAGCTGTCTATCAGGACCTACAGGCATGATATGCAGCATCATCGGCAAAAGGGACGTCATTACGAAATAGTGTACTGAGTATGTAAGGCAACAGAATAACTGAAAGCTAAAACTGAACTGAAAGAATAATAACTGGGAGTCAAAGATAATCTGAAGATATGCTTACATGCTGATATTGACTCAACTCTCTCAATATAGTAAGTAAAATAGTAGTCCGGCCTTGTAAGGATTGGTATGTGTAACTGCTCTACTATAGTAGGCTCGCTCATAGGCGCTCAGCCATACTAGGCTCTGTATCTCGGCCATTCTGGGCTCGCTCATAGGTGCTCGGCCACAGTAGGATTGGTATATAACTTACCATCTGATCAGAGGTTGCCCAATAGGGGCCTGCCCACCAATTATAGTTCGATGGTGTTGAAAATACTGTAATACTATATATATATATATATATATATATATATATATATAGATCCTCTGCTCTCTTGACTGGAAGAAGACAATACTTAACTGAATATAAAGTCTTTATAAGGAAGGATACTGTAACTTTTGAGACTATGATAATGTACACAAGTTCAAGAATACGAACTTCTCTTTATGTCCCGTTATCAAACACATGTAGTTATGGGATCATGCCAAAATGCATGAAAGGTTTAGCCTTAACATACCTTAACGCCGTTGAGTTCTTAATACGTTTCAAGCAATTCTTCAAACAACTCAACTCAATCTACCACAGCATAAGGAGATTCAAAATCAGTGATGAGTAAAAACTAAATCCGCAACTTAAATTAGTAGCTCGTTTACGTAATTTGGGCAGCACCTCGCTTATAACAAGGCCCTCCTCCAATACCATATACCAACAACAACAAGATCACAACAATAACAACATGTATGCATCCTTTTCCAACCTTATCTCCATCACAATATACCACTAAATATCACACACACCCTAATCACTTCATACATAAAACGACAACCAAAGTAGTACCAAACAACCTAAAAAAATGTAACGACGAACGACTAGCCCACCATTCCATCATTATGTGGTGTTTCTCCAAACCATTTCTCCTCCAAAAATTCACAAAATATCAGCACAAGAGACAACCCAACAGCAACACAAAATAACCTACAAAACAGTCCCACAAGTTCAACAACTCAAAATTGATTTTTCAGTTTACTAAAACACGTTTCGACTTGTCTTTCCTTTCAAATTGAGCAACACAACCAACAATACAAAATAAATCCTCTTATCCTATAAAACAGCCATGAATTCAATTTTAAAATAAGTTTATGACCAGCCAACAGTGACGCAACAACAAACAACATACCACTCTTTCGAAACTCGCTAGGTCTAGTCTTTACGATCGAGTTACAACTCGTACAAGCATAGATAATGGAAGGAGAAGCATAAATTTACCTTGAACTGAGTAGAACCCACCAAACCTAGCCCTTCTTCATCCAAAATTACTCCCTCAACACAGCTACAAGAAGGAGAAAGAGAAACTAGCAAGTTGTCTGGGGTTTTCGGCACTAGAATCACATCGTAACACCCGAAATAACCTAGGGCTTGTATGGGATATTTAGGGAGGAGTTGTAGGGGTTCAATCTGGTTTTATTGGTCTGAAATATGAGTGAAAACAATGAGCTAATAATACCTTAAAAGTCCCCTCTTGGCCGACTTTAGGAGCTTTTAATTGAGGCCTTTCCTTTTGGCAAGTAGGTTATGCACCTACTAGTCTGTACAGTCAGCAAAAATGTGAATATTTCTCTACTCCAATATTGTATCAATGAACAGTTTAATCCATTGGAAACTAGACTCGTAAATCTTCAATTTGGTAGGAAGATCATCCTGTAATTCCAAGTACATTGGGAGAAATGCTCAGCTACATTTGACCTAATTTTCAGCATATTTATGAATGTAACTTGTGATGACCTTTGCCAACCTTTGGTCCACAACACGCTTGACTTCAAAACATAACACACGACTATTATACGACTAATATAACTCATAACATAACCTCCTTATAATGTTAAAAACCATAGTCTCACCCCAAAAGTACATGTAACATTCTCAATTTGTCGACTTTTGATGAAACTTATTTTCTTCAATTCGTTTAGCTTCTAGACCTTCCAACCCTCTTGGAACTTGTTATTCTTGATATTAACTATTTGTAACCTCCACGGTAACATGATTAATTTACTTTATGTACTTTTAAAGATGATCTCATTTCTGAGCTTACATCAATTGACTTACGACGTACTCTCATGTACGAGAAAATGGGGTGTAATATCATTCCCCCATTTAGAACATTCGTCCTCGAATGTTGATTGTTGTGCTTATCGGTCTCATTACCTATAGCTCTAACAAATACTTTATTGTTGTCCTTTCCATCTAGGCAACTATTCTGTGAATAAATCCAAAGGCCAGGGCATTTCCTCCTTTAGGCCTCTTTCTTACACCACGACTTGTGGTTGGAATTCTTCCAATCTCGTAACTGTTTCTACCTTATGTCATGCAGCCTGTACGAATCTGTCCTTATATGTGCGCCTATGTGACTCTTCTCTCCTTTTTCCTTCAGATTTTAGCCAATCTCTAGGCCTCACTTTGTGAACATATACAGAATTATGACAAGCTATCCCTCTGGGAATCTATAGGTGTACTGAAGTTTTTTGCTCGGTACTTTGTCGAACTTACGGCTATTGCTATATCTTGTTTCATAGCCTCGGTTAGCTATGCTTATGGCTTTACTATATCTAGGTAGCTTATACTATACCACAACACTTTGATTTTTTATGACCAAGGTCTGATATCTAACTCCAGGTTACTCTCTCGATGCTTATCCTATATGTATAAATTTAAGTCCCTTAATGCTTCCTCATTACTATTCATCTTAAGAATGACAACCTAATCCCATCTCACACTTTGGAACATTCATCCATCTATTGTTGATTCACCTTAATGTTGATCTATAATCTACCACTGATCACTTGAAACCTCTTATATAATATATTGTCACTAGGGATCACATCTCATCGGGGAACATTTGGAGTTATTTCCTGATCCACTTAGGGACAATACTATACTTCAATAACTATATTTCATAGCATCCCAACGTGATTCACCTTATGGGGATATTTTAATCCTGTACAATTCATGAAATCCCTTTTCTTTAAATCATTAACCAATCAAAGGCCTAAACGCCATCCTCATATATATCACAATTACACCTTATTCTACCACTAGGGAAGCATTCCATCTCTTCTAAATTCACCTAGTTTTAAACTCCTCTGAGTTCATTCATGCTATATTGAGATTTTTATAACTTATGGAAACCATCAGCTCTCTTGTTGTGATGGGTTTAATCCCGAGGACTTACCTATTTTCGTCACCTTCTCACTCACCTTTTCTTATCCTTACTCCTATCTACCTAAAACCTTGTCGCTCTATTATACTTTAGCTTGCAACCTACACATATCTATTTATACTACTCGCAGCCTTCCTTTAACTTGCTAGCACCATAAATTTCCTTGTTATTCTGGAACCAAGCGAGACATCACATCATCTCTAACTCTTCTTTACTCTCTTAACTAGACCTCTCTATACTTGGAAACCATAGGCGGGAAGATATGCCACTGATGACACCACTATCATTTCTTGATACGGAATTCCGACGCTTCCAGTCTTCTATCCAATATCTAGACTATTTGTAACCTTTTATACTTGAGTATTCGTACTTTATTTGTCTTCATCTTACTTACCTTTAAATATTGCATCACACCTCTCTTCTCTTTCATAACCTCCCATCCACATAGGTGGAATTCACATTTACACCTTGAAGCTCAATTATAAACTTGCACCTCTAGTGCATACACAATCCTGCGAGAGCTTCATACTGATTTCTTATGAGGTTGGTACTCTTCTAACTGGCTTTATCGTAGAGCTGTTATAGAATATGGCTGCTTTGCTATCTCTCTTGTACCTCTAATATTAAGAGTGATTCTTCAATGTTTTCAACCACAATTTCTATAATTATCTGGGTCTAATAATCAGACTCTTGATTTACTTAGCTGATGTAACTTTTTAGTTTCCTCTTTGCTCTCAGCCTTTATGTAGGTTTAAGCTATCTTTCTATGTGAGACTCAGGGTATTAGTTATTACTTTAGCCTTTCGTGGATGCTACGGAATAATGATGATATAATCTTATAACAATTCAAGCCTTTGTCTGTGACTTGGACTCAATTCTTTCTTTTAACTTATACCGGAGTCTTCTACGGCTGTATGGATGTCAACATATATATTGTATGGATAATACACTAAAATCTTAAGTGTGTTCATAACATAACTAACTTTGGGTCATTGATTGAATAATTCATTTTGTGCCTTCTCAACTTTCTTTAAAAGTAAGCCATTACTTTTCCCGGTCGTTCTGCCACTTGTTACATGAGTACTTGGCTTATCTTCGGGCCCACACCTATTGGAATTTCGTGCAACTCATATGATCTCGAATATTACTTTTGATTTTACTTCTCGTTCCTTAGTCACGACAGGTTCCACTCTGTTATAGAATGCATACAATGTTGTAGTGAGATTGTTGTTACAAGATTATTTCTTCTTTAGGTCACTATGCTTATGTTGAAGCGTTCTTCCTTATTTCCTCAGCTAGTCTTTCGTTGTCGCACTTAGGGAAGACTCTCTAACACATTTAAAGTTGTGAGCTTATTACATTGTATACCCCATATAATTTTTGATGTTCTTACTCGCCAATAAGTATCCTTAGTTACTTACGTCTAGGCCTTTGTGCACGTAGGGTTACTTCTGAACTAAAAATTTTGATTGTCTCCCTAGTGGCACTCTCTTTTATTTCCGTAACACTTATACGGTACCTTTTACTACCCCAACTCCTTCTGAATATTTCTCAAGGATTACGATGTCATATATGCGAGACAGAATTTCCTATGTTGGGTTTCAATACGTTTATCTTGCATGATCTACTGATTTATCTAATACCTCTTGTCTAGCCATAACTAAGCTCCTCCTGAATCAACTACTAACTACTCGTCAGTCCATGCCCATATTTATGTTTTGCGTAACCTATCTTGAATTATGTCTTTTGTCTTAACTTACCTTTTGCACTGGCTCCTAATGTATCAAATGTTCATTTGCACTTATTTATCAATAACATCTGGTGGGGGAACCTTACTGCCTCTTTCCGATGTCGTGCTTGCATAATATTCTAGAGTCATATCATATCTTTAGGATATGAATAAATGCAATATCATCCCTTTCGCCATTTTACCGCATTCTTCCTTTACTATTTTATAGTTACCTAAACCACTTAACTCCAGCTTAATACCATATCAAACTATATTTCCCCCTTTAGAGGAGTATTAGCTATGAATATTTACTTATAAATATTTTACCTCTTCATCTTCGACGTCTTTTCACGTCTTCACTGACTCTTGCTCGCCTTGCAGTAACTTTTCTGTTCCCCGGATAACTGAATTTCTTACGCGCGAGGGTAACACCTAGTGTAACTGGCACACTTAGTTCCTTAAGCTTAACTCTGCTCACATTGCTTGCTTTAGGGAAGCGTCTTCCTGAATGATCTTTAAAGGTTATTCTTCCATTGTTCATTCTATCATTGCCGAAATGTGATCTCTGAAATTCCTCTGATGCCACCTATTATCAAATCCTTTGGTCCCTAAATCATGTTTGAATTTTTTTTTTCTTGTTTACTAGCACATACTAATTTCTATTACTTTCGAGGTCTAACTTAGCCTTCTAGTAATCATGTTGGAGTCACCAACTCATTTCTCGAAATAAGAATATGACTTTATGGCTTATACTCTCTTATTGTCTCAAGGTTTGTCACTTCTTGTCTTTTCCTTCACTTGACTATAGACTCTGTCATCTTGTCATTTTTTGACTTACCGTTATCACCCATTTATCATACCTTACTCATAATGCTTTATTTACTCTCTTCTTATTCTCCTGCTAATACTTTTGTCTATCACATTATTCTGAAAACTTCAACAAAATATTGTTTCACTTTTAGCTCCCATGGCTCAATGCACCATTTCGGGTTACTCTAACCCAAGCAGGATCCTAATATCACATCCTTCTCTTAAACTATATATGTTAGCTCCCGTAGGGCATAACTGATATGGGTGTGGCCAATTGTACATACCTCTATTTTTGTTGAAGGTAACTTAGAATGCTTATATTTCTCTGTTTGAATTGTAAATACTGATAATCTCCACTAACTGAGCACCTCGTACCCTCCTTCACACGTTGCTTCTGTTACTTGTTGAAACTTATACTTTTACCTTCTGATACTCCCACGGCCCCCTATTCACGGGGTATATTTGGTATTCCCATCATAAGGTCTTAAGCTGGAAATTTAACAAATTTGGTATGCACAATCTGATATGGCCTCAAATAGGGCCACGTGGTTAAGAACTCTCTCTCTATTAGTGCCTTTACCTGTTGTTGTATTAGCCCTCTAGCTAGCTGTAATTTTTCTAATTGCAAACATCTCTATAATTAGCAAACATAAGTCTTGGCTCGATGTAAGGTCCCGTGAAAACTTGTACTCAAAATCGGGTAGCTCGTGGTGCCAAGTCCCGAATATATGTTAGGAATGTGTAAACAAGCGAGCCGCGGTTCGGACCCTTTTGGTACTGATCTATGTTATAAAAAGTCAAGAAATACTGTTTTCCAGGAAATGCAATTCTACGGTCTAGAATGCGGTCGCATAACAGATATGCGGACCGCATAATCGCCGCAAAGTGAGTCAATGTGTTGGTCAAATTGGAAGTTAAATATGCGGTCCAATATGTGATAGCATAACGGATATGCAGACCGCATAGTCGTAGCATATTTCCCTTGGGATTTTGTGAGGGGCAGTTCTGCGGTGCACTATGCGACCGCATAATGGGTATGCAAACCACATTTCTGCCACATACCCAGGCAGTGTGTTCAGATTTTGGGAGCACTTTTGCGGTCCATTCTACGGACCGCATTTCCACTCTGCGATCGCAAAGTGCAATCGCATACCTAACTAGGGATCCTATTTTTCTAAATTTTAAATTCGACCCCTTCTTCAATAAAACACCCCAACCCCTTATTTTAACATATTTTCTGAACAAAACTAGAGAGAGGGAAGAGAGAATTCTTGAGAGATAAAGTCCTACCTTCATCAATTTGATTCTTCAAAGTCACTCGGGCCGGAGAATTTCAAGTAATTGTCTTCATCTCCGTTCTTGCAGGTAAAATCCCCAACCCTTTTTCATTGTTTTCAGATTTAAACAAAAAGGGGGATTCTCATGCGTTAATTCTTGAAAATGGAAGTTGAGATACACATGCATGTCCTTTAAAACCTAGAATCTAGTAAGAGGAATTGGGTAGAACTAAAGATTTGCAAAAGAGGGGTTGATAACCTAAGTAAGTTCGGGCTGAGTTTGTGAACTTCAATTCTAAGTTATATGTGTTAACTTGTGAACTAGATTGACGGTACTAGGTTGTTGGTGAATTGGAAATAGAAGAAAAAAAGGGGGAATTCGACTCCAGGTATGTATTGCTAACTTTAACCTTTGTAAAGTCACCTTGTTTGGTGTACGAGTAATTGGTATGTATTACTTATATGGACTATTTGTGAATTGTTGTGATTAATATGCCTTGAATGTTGTTGGTTAAGTCTCTCGATATAAGGGTGTAAGTAAATGGCAACAAACCAAGTGTGTGTGTGTGAATGTATTTATGTGGTAAGAGCTGTGTAACAAATGATGGAAAGAAATCGTAATTGATGTAATTGAAACAACTGTGGTAATATCATACGTGACTTGTCGTGGGCAATTATCGTTGTGACTTAAGTTGTATACGGGTTGTTGCATATGATGGAAATGGTATTGACGTTTATGAAAATTCTTTGTGAATTGTTGTTGTTGTCGTGTGAAATGTGATTGTTCGGTGGGATCGGGTTGCGCGCCACAACACAAAGTTATAAGGTGTGGGCTGTGGTGATAAGGGTGGCCGAGGTAATAAGGGTGGAAAAGTGATCGAAATCACTATTGAAATAAAAATATGTGAAAGTTGTGAAATCATTGATGTGATGAAATAATGTTGAAAGGGGAAAAGGAGAGATTGTGGAGTTTGTTTGGCTTTGGTTGTTCCTTTCATGTGCATTTGATTGTTGATTCTATTACTGTTTGTTATCTGTGTATTTCTTGATTTTACTTGGGGTAAAGTTTGTTCATACATACCAGTACAATTCAAATGTACTGACGTCCCTTTTGCCGGGGGTGCTACATTCTGTCACACCTCCTTTTTCCATACCCGCGAGGGTACAAGGGAGTTTTTTCCAATTAAAGGACAATCGAAACGGGATTTGTTTATTTATTTCAGAGTCGCCACTTGGGAGATTTAGGGTGTCCCAAGTCACCAATTTTAATCCCGAATCGAGGAAAAGAATGACTCCATATTACAGTCTGCGTACCAGAAATCTGGATAAGGAATTCTGTTAACCCGGGAGAAGGTGTTAGGCATTCCCGAGTTCCGTGGTTCTAGCACGGTCGCTCAACTGTTATATTTGGCTTGATTATCTGATTTTATACGAATATGAACTTATGTGCAAATTTTAACTTTTAACCGCTTTTATCATTTACTGTTATTTTTGTCAAGAATTGCAACGTTGTGAAAATGTATCTCGAACCACGTTACAATCAATGTACCCGTGGTCGTCGACACACTTTGACTCCGTTGAGATTTGGATTTGGGTCACATCAATGTGCACCCGAGTTTAAGGAAATTAAATTATTAAAGGCGCGCCTAAAGCGACTAGCGTATTTATTTTGGGTAGGACCGTGGAATTTTGCTAAACGGTCCATCCCGAAATCTAAGCAATTTGAAAACAAATATTTACTGAGGGCCCCGCAATTTTGTATTTTTATTTGGCGAGGCTCATCTCATTCTTATTTTTTAAAAGGAATTTGCAACGTCATGGACACGCATCTCGAACCACGTCACAATCAATGTACCCGTGATTAGAAACACATTTCGACTCCGTTGAGATTTGGATTTGGGTCACATAAATGTGCACCCGAGTTTAAGAAGGTAAGATTTATTAAGGCGCGTCCTAAAGAGTCTAACGTATTGTTATTTTAGGAAGATGTCGTGAAGGTTCATTAAACGGCCAAATCCAAAGTCTAGTCAATGGTTATGTATTTTATTGAGGGCCCCGGCGATTTGTGATTTATTTGGCGAGGCTCGTCTCATTTTTATTTTAAAGGATAAACCTATAGTGACTACATTTTTCTATTAAGTTTGTCTCTAAAAATAAAAGAAAATTTCTTAATTAATTACATGCTAAAAAACGTAACTTATTAGTTATTAGTTTATGGCTAATGCGAATGGAAAATTGCGATCGAGTTTGTACAAAGAAAAACTGCTTTCATTTTTATATTCTGTTATTCGATAATACTAGAACATGAGATTGACCATAATATCAAAACAGATTAATTATTCTCCGATTAATTTAAACTAACATTATTAGATGAAGAAAGTATACATATGCAACCTCATTATTCATTAATCATTCGACTACATCTTTATAAGAAGAAAGACAAATTATATTCAACCACAAATCTAAACAGGAGGAATTCAACAGGAACAAAGCCTGATTAATATTTCATTTTTTGCTTCAAGCCGAGATTGTACAAATGTGTACCTGGAAACAGCAGTACAAGAACAAAAGAAGGAGAAGTCAGCAGCAATAATACCACAGCAACAGCAGATTCAGCAACACCGCAAACCAGTAACAACCAGTAGAATAACCCAGTAACAGATTGAAAACTCAGCAATACCAAAGTGCAATCACAGTCAAAGCAGAAGAGAGAACAGATACAAGAGGCAGTAGTTTCGGATTTTTGAATAACACTTGAGAAAAGCAAACGGAAATTATTCGAGTGAAAGTTCAAATTTCATTTTCTCTTTTACTCTCAAAATGTTTCAAGTCTGTCCGCTCTCAAGTGTAGAAATCTGTTTTATGTTCAAACTCAAGTATTAAAACTCTCTCCCCAAAAATCCTCTCAATAATATTCAAGTCCTCCCAATAATGTTCAAGTCCTTTCTAATGTGTCAAATGACCCTATATATATAGCAAGACAAGTCTTCAATTTCCAACCCCAAATTATTCCCCCAATGGCATGCTTTGTCCTACTTATTAATGTTTTCTTTATTTTAAACTTTGTCCCCCATGCCTACATTAAATAAGTACAATATTCTCTCCCATTATAATTTGTATTGTCCCCCATTATGTTAAACAAGTACATCAAAACTCCACCCCATTATATTTTGTCCCCCATGCTTAACATAAAGAATCAAAATAATGTTCAATTACCAAACTACCCCTCCGACCTTATTGCAATTACCATTTTACCCCCGAATGTACTGCAATTTACCAAATTACCCCCATCAGCTCTAAACACTCAATTAATCATAACTCAACCAAAATATAGCCAAGATGACCAATTTCTCAACAATCTTCAACAACAAATCACATGAACACGATGAACAACACAACTCAAAAATTAATGGAATGAATTAACCATATCGGGAACCAATCCTGGTTAATTTAGACCATGAATGTATGAGCAAGGATACAACAATACAAACAACAAAATACACGATTCAAATTAAATCAAAAACCAAAACATGAACTCACATTAAATCACTGGATTTAACATGAACTTCGAACCAAGATGAACATGAACTTAATATATTTTTTAAACAACAAACATGACGGATTCACATGACTCAAACAACACTAATAATTTCTGGAAAATACATAACAACATGAAACAAATTGAAGAAATAATTAATTAAATTTCAATTTGAATCTAACAAACATTAAACTAACAAATTTTTACCTAAACAATAATACAAACATGAAATAAACATGAAAAACAACTAATCAACTTCCATTTGAAATCTGAAAATTAATTCAACAAAACATATGAACATGAACAAAACCAAAAATCAAATATCTAACCATAGACATGAACAAAACAAACATTTGCCGATTTTAGATTCGAAAATATCAAAACAAAATGCGGACAAAATAAAACTCAAAAACTACTAACCGGATCGACACGAATATGTATGGACTATTTCGACGAACCTCGACCAAAGCTCGACCAAACGACGACGAACACGAACCTAAGAAACAACTGAAGCCACGCCGAAGCTATATCGGCAATTGACGCGGCAGAAGTGAAGCAACAAAGGCAGTTGGGGGTTCGTTTGGTTACGTGAAGGAGATGGGGTGCGGGCAGCAGTCATGAGGGCAAGTGGTCGACGCCGCATCCATGGAGGGAAGGCAGCAGCAACAGTAACGACGGTGCAGCTGCAGAAGCAGCGATGGACAGCGGCGAACGCAACAGCAGCTCGTCGTTGGCGAGGCGGCTCGGGGCTTGAGGTTGAACGCCTAAGCAGCAACTATGGCGAAGAAGGAGGCTGACGCAGTAGCAGTTGCGTGACCGGCAGTAGTGACTGGCCATGGCAATGTTGTGCGACGAGGAAGACGAAGTGTTTGGATGGTGAAGCGGAAGGAACAGCAGTGGCGTGAAGGAGAAGATGAAGCAGTTGCTGGCTGCGTCAATGGTGGATGTTTACGATGGTGAGGTCGAGGAAGAAGAAGGAGCAGCCGCGATGGGGTTTCGAGTTTTTGATCGAGGGTTTTCCGGCGAAGCAGCAGCGGAGGAGCTGGTCGTGAGGCGGAGAAGATGAAGACGCGAGGGGTATGTTTGGAGGGTGGTTGTTGGGCAGCCATGCCAGCTGGTCTGCAGAGCTGAAGGAGAAGGAGAAAGTAAGGTTGGGGGGCGGGTGAGTTTTGGTCCTTTTTAGGGTTTTCTTTGTCTTCTTTCTTTTGTTTTGTTTTGTGTTGGACAAAAATGAAGAAGGGGTGTTGGGTTAATGGGTTAATAGGGCGGACCGGGTCGACCCGGTCTGAAGTGGACTGGGTCATGGAGAAGATTGGGCAATTATTTGGGCCTGGGGTTAAACTTTGAAGAAGTGGCCCGATCCGATTTTTCTTTGTATTTTTATTATCTTTTCTTCTTTTATTTTCTAAAACTAAATTATAAAAATACATAAATTATTATTAAGAACTAAATTAAGTTATAAAAGCGCAAATTAACTCCCAATAACAATTAACGCACAATTGAGTAATAATTAAGCATAAAATTGTTCATTTGGACATTAAATGCTAAAAATGCAAAAGATGCCTATTTTTGTAATTTTTAATTTTTGTAAAACTCATTTAATTACTAACAATTGTAGAATTAAATCCTACATGCAAAATGCGACATATTTTTATATTTTTTATTAATTTAACAAATAAGCAAACACAGGCAACTACAAATAAATATCCAAAAATATCACAAAAATACTCAAAATTGCACACCAAGGAAAATCATTTTATTTTGCATTTTTTGGGAGTATTTCTCATATAGGGCAAAAATCACGTGCTTACACATTCGTGTTATGATTGTAGGTGGTTCCATAACAGGTACTCCAGCCCACCGATAGTAGCAATCCTTCACCTCCCGTCAGCTGAATTGGTGAGCCCCTTTTCTCTCGGGCCCTGCGTGGCTCATGCCGCTTATCCTCCCGAAAATTTTATTTTGGTATTTGCGTAAGGTATAGCCGGAGCCTTGTTACCGGCAAGTATTGTAACACTCTTCTGTATTTCTAGAGGCTCCGTAGACAGGAAATGTGGGTTATGTACTTATGTATTTTGGGCAGTATAACTTGTAAACTACGCTAAGTAACTATGTATGTTATGTAAATCTCGTAAGAATGTGTTTAAATTTATAAATGGCTATTTCACTTGGTTAATGGGTAATGGAAACGCAGGGTATCACGTGGAATAGGAAAGGCACCCAGGTCCGCTTGGCTGGGGGCTACCCGGTCGAGCGCCGGTCGCGCCCCTCGGTTTTTGGGGCGTGACACTCGAACTCTTATGACTCAGCTCTATAGCACGATTTGGATTTGAAAGAAGGGTAACAGACTCCAAAATGCCTTGTAGCTTCCTGTTTATATAATGTGATGCACAAAATATCTATAAATAAGGCTCTACTAGACACGCCTTGTAGACTCCCTAGGATAGAACTGCTCTGATACCAAGTTTGTCACGCCCCAAACCTGGGGAGGCGTGGCCGGCACCCGGTACAATACTCGGCCCGATTATACCACTCTGTAACTGTAAACTCTAGAGGGGTAACCCTCAACTTAGGCTGATGAGGCCATATTCTGAATCATCTGAAAATAACGTCTCTCTCATCTAAGGGGTAAATATTCCCAAAAGCTCATATATATATATATATATATATAACCGTGCAGGCTGACGAGCCTGTCATGAACATCTACTAATATACAAACTATACAGGACTCGTCAACAAGCCTCTAGAGATAGCTGAACTGTATCATGGTCGGGACAGGGCCTCGACCTACCCATCAAACCTATATATATAAAATGGATATATATATATATATATATATAATGGACTCCAAGGCCTAGACCTGGTAACTCCGGGGAAGTGGAGCTTACCAACCAAGTTGATGTTTGGCTGTCTACTGGGAAGGTCTATCCAGCTGTTTATCAGGACCTACGGGCATGAAATGCAGCGTTCCCGGCAAAAGGGACGTTAGTACGAAATAATGTACCGAGTATGTAAGGGAACAGAATAACTGAAAGCTAAAACTGAACTGATAATATAATAACTGAAAGTAACTGGGAGTCAAAGATAATCTGAAGATATGCTTACCTGCCGATACTGACTCAACTCTCTCAATAAAGTATGTAAAATAGTTGTCCGGCCTTATAAGGCTCGGTACGTGTAATAGCTTTGCCATAGTAGGCTCGCTCATAGGCGCTCAGCCATAGTAGGTTCGCTATATAACTTACCATCTGATCAGAGGTTGCCCATTAGGGGCCTGCCCACCGATTATAACTCGATGGTGTTGAAAATATTGTAATATATATATATATATATATATATATATATATATATATATATATATATATATATCAGAGGTTGCCTAATAGGGGCCTGCCCACCGATTATAGCTCGATGGTGTTGAAAATATTGTAATATATATATGTGTGTGTGTGTGTCTATATATATATATATATAAATACACACACCATCTGCTCTCTTAACTGGAAGAAGACAATACTTAATTGAAGATAAAGTCTTGATAAGGAAGGATACTGTAACTTATGAGACTATGATAATGTACACAAGTTCAAGAACACGAACTTCTCTTTATGTCTCGTTATCAAACACATGTAGTTATGGGATCATGCCAAAATGAAGGAAAGGTTTAGCCTTAACATACCTTAATTATGTTAAGTCCTTAATAACTTCCAAGCAATTCTTCAAACAACTTAACTCAATCTACCACAGCATAAGGAGATTCAAAATCAGTGCTGAGTAAAGGTTAAGTCCGCAACTTAAACTAGTAGCTCGTTTACGTAAATTTGGGCAGCATCTCCCCTGTAACAAGGCCCTCCTCCAATACCATATACCAACAACAACAAGATCACAACAATAACAACATGTATGTATCGTTTTCCAACCTTATCTCATCACAATATACCACTAAACAACTCATACACCCTAATCACTTCATACATAAAACGACAATCAAAGTAGTGCCAAACAACCTAAAAATGTAACGACGAACGGCCAGCCCACCATTCCATCATTATGTGGTATTTCTCCACACCTTTTCTCCTCCAAAACTTCATAAAACATCAGTACAAGAGATAGACCAACAACAACACGAAAAAGCCCACGAAACAGTCCCACAAGTTCAACAACTCAAAATTGATTTTTCAATTTACTAAAACACATTTCGACCTGTCTTTCCTTTCAAATTGAGCAACACAACCAACAGTACATAATAAAGCCTCTTATTCTATAAACCAGCCATGAATTCAACTTAAAAATAAGTTTACGACCAGCCAACAGTGACGTAACAATAAACAACATACCATTCTTTTGAAACTTGGTAGGTCTAGTCTTTACGATCGAGTTACAACTCGTACAAGCATAGATAATGGAAGGAGAACCATTACCTTGGACTGAGTAGAACCCACAAAACCTCAGTTACAAGAAGGAGAAAGAGAAACTAGCAAGTTGTCCGAGATTTTCGGCACTAGAATCATATCGTAACACCCGAAATAACCTAGGGTTTGTGTGGGATTTTTGGGAAGGAGTTGCAGGGATTCAATCTGGTTTTCTTGGTCTGAAATATGAGTGAAAGAAATGAGATATTAATCCATTAAAAGTCCCCTCTTTGCCGACTTTAGGAGCTTTTAATTGAGGCATTTCCTTTTGGCAAGTAGGTGATGCGCCTACTTGTCACCTATCAGTTTGCGCAGTCTCGCGAAAATACGAATATCTCTCTACTCCAATGTTGTATTAATGAACGGTTAATCCATTAAAAATTAGACTCGTAGATCTTCAATTTGGTAGGAAGATCATCCCGTAATTCCAAGTACATTGGGAGAAATGCTCAGCTACATTTGACCTAATTTTTAGCATATTTATGAATGTAACTTGTGATGACCTTTGTCAATTTTTGGTCCTCAACTCGCTTGACTTCCAAACATAACACACGACTATCATACGACTAATATAACTCATAACATAACCTCCTTATAATGTTAAAAACTGTAGTCTCATCCCAAAAGTACATGTTATAACATTCTCAACTTGTCGACTTTCGACGAAACTTATTTTCTTCAATTCGTTTAGCTTCTAAACCTGCCAACCCTCTTGGAACTTGTTATTCTTGATATTAACTATTTGTAACCTCCACGGTAATATGATTAACTTACTTTATGTACTTTCAAAGATTATCTCATTTCTAAGCTTACATCAATTGACTTACGACGTACTCTCATGTACGAAAAAATGGGGTGTAACATTCTTCTTCTTCTTCACCAAGAACCTCATAATTTTTCAATCTTAGAAGCTTAAACTTTTTGTTTGGGTTAAAAATTCGAAATTGATGGTTAATTATGTTAAAATCGCTTAATTGTTGATTATCTATGCTTAAACTTTTAGTTTAAATATCACTTTAGTGATTTGCTTTAAAAATCTGAAAACTCCATTCTTGGTCCTTAGAAAGTGTTCAAGAAGACAAAATGGGTCATTGTGATTTGATGTTATTTGACTAAATTGGTAATTGGAGATCGTTTATGTTGGTATTTTTAGGCTTTGTTTAAAACTTGAGATTATTTGGAGCAAACTGGAGTAGTTTGATCGAAATTAGAATCGCAAATTTGTATAACAATTTGTTGAACAACTCAGAAAATTATGTCAATCGGGTAAACTTTAATGAAGAATTTAACAGATAGACCGATTGCAAATAATACAAAGTTATGCCAATTTGATAAAAATTGATGAACAAGCACAAAATCATACCAACTGGATAGAGTTTATACCAGTTAACAATAGAGGTAAAGTAGATGTAGCATAAACTTTGCCGATCCGATAGAGAAAACCCTGAAGGACTGCATGGGTCCAGAGATCATTTTTTAATTACATTTAAAAACGTGGACAATATTTAAAGACCCTCTCTTTATAGGACCATTCCTATCAATCACCCATAAGGTGTCGCTTATACACTTTAACCCGACTTACGTATTGTTATTTTTCTATACCATTTAAAACTCGGGTAAAACCTATTTATTGTAGTTTTATTTCATTTCTACAAAGAGTAAATATTCCATTTAAGCAGAAAAATTTAAAGATTTGGGACGATTCTAATTTAGGCGCACCACCAAATTAAGTACATTTAAAATGCGCCTATACTAATATTAAACTTGCAAACGCAATGGCCTTATCTGTTTTAAAGTAGTTTATTATTAATGGATCGTTCCATAAATGTAAACTCGAGAAGCTGTGAATAAAATCTGATTTTCTACTTAAGTTATAATTGTTAGGAGAAAGGGAGGATAGGAAAGGAGAAGAAAGAGCCTGTAAATAATTAATCTTTCACCTCTAAGATACAAGGGAGGAACTCTACCAGAGAGTTTCTGTTAGATATTTAGAGCCCATTTGGATTGGCTTAAAATAGTAAGCGAAAAAGCAATAAGTTAGGGTTGCCCAACTTATTGCTTTTGGCTTGTTTTAAGCAATTTTTAATTTATTTTAAACACTTTATAGCTTTGCCAAATATTGAAAAAAAAGCTAAAAAGAGCTTAAAAGCTGATTTGACCAATTTAAAAGCCAGTCCAAAACACCCTCTTAGTTCACCACGTTCTGCGGACTTTTTGATAACATACTCTTTGATGTAAATGAAAAAAGGAGAGTCAAAACATTTCTCTTTTTGATAGAAGTAATTGGTTTCATTGATGGCATCAAGAAGATGCAAAATAGTTACAAAAGCAATGAAAATTGCTAGCTCCAATACAAAAAGGCAAAAAAAATCATCTTAGTACTAGGGAGCTAACAAAGTCCAGATAGCTATCAGGAGAATCTACAGGGGCTAGATAAGCCCAACTAAATAAATACACTAGGCAAAAAGCTTTGAGAGACTGGACAGCAGTTGATATCCCATCAAAACACCTTTTATTCCTTTCATTCCAGATAGTCCAAGAAATGGTTGCAGGTATCATCTTCCATATTTTCCTGATGGAGCTATCTTTCCAAAGGCTCCAGCTCTCAAAAGCTTCCCTTAAGTTTTGAGGCATGACCCATCTGAGTCCAAAAAGAGATAAAAACATATTCCATAGACTTGCTGCGACTGTGCAATGTAGAAAGAGGTGACTGTGTGACTCTGCATTCCTCTGGCACATAAAGCATCTATTAGCCATAGAGAAGTTCCTTCGGGCCAAGTTATCCTGCGTCAGGCAAGCTCCATGAAGTGCAGTCCAGTTGAAGCAGATAATGTTTGACTTTCCAAATTAGCTTCCATGGCCACTAGTCAGTGATTGCATTATGAGTTCCGGCTAACTTGTAGGCTGCTTTCACTGAGTATCCTCCGGCCTGTGTAGTTCCCCATATGAGTTGGTCTGGTGCTAATTGGTTGTTTGAGAAGCCAATTAGAGCGGCCAGTAGTCTGAGCAATTCCTTAATTCCCAATCTTGTAGGTTCCTTCTGTAAATTATGTTCCAAGTGTTATCTTCCATGTATTGGCATATTGTTGAGTCATGCTCTTTGGCTATCTAATACAGTGCAGGATAGGCATACATTAAAGTTGGGCTGCCCAGCCACTTAGCCTTCCAGAACTTGATATGATGTCCATTCCCAACTACAAAGTGCATATTCTGTGAGAACTCCTCCCAATGTTTACAAATATGTTTCCAAACTCCAACTCCATGTGGTGCTCTTGATTGTTTAGTGCACCAGTGGTTCTGTACACCGTGTTTGGCATTGACAACTTCCTTCCACAAGCAGTTATTCTCCTGAGTGTACCTCCATAGCCACTTCATTAATAAGCATTTATTCTGCAAAGCTAAATCCTTGATACCCAGTCCACTTTGGTGCTTTGGTAATAAAACTTTAGACCACTTAACCTGGTGAAATTTGTGATCACCGCTATTCCCTTCCCATAGAAAATTTCTTCTTATTTTATCAAGTTGTTTCAAAATCTTACTGCTCATTGGAAATAATGACATACAGTAGGTGGGAATGTTGTCTAGGACACTATTGATCAAAGTCAGTCTGCCACCCATAGATAAATACTGCAACTTCCAGGAAGCAAGCTTCTTCTCAAACTTTTCAATGACCTCACTCCATACAGCATCTGGTTTGAATTTAGCTCCTAAAGGGAGTCCCAGGTAGGTAGTTGGGAAGGTCCCAATGCTGCAGCCCAGTATCTCTGCCAATTCTTCTAGGTTTTGTACCTCATTTACAGGGTAAATCACACTTTTGAGCATGTTAATGTGTAAACCTGAAACAGCTTCAAAAAGAAGAAGAGTTTGATTTAAATAGAGCACCTGATTTCTGTCTACCCCACAGAAAATCAAGGTGTCATCAGCGTATAGCAGGTGTGAGATGTTGACTGTGCAGGTCCTCCCCACATTAAAGCCATTCAGCCACTGCATCTGCTTTGCTTTGTCCAACATTCTTCTCAGTCCTTCTATTGGAAATATGAATAGAAATGGTGAGAGAGGGTCACCATGCCTGAAGCCTCTTTGAGGGGAAAAGAAACCTGCTAGACTCCTATTAATCAGAATTGAATACTTGACAATGGACATGTTAAATTTAATCCATTTGATCCATCTTTCCCCAAATCCCATCTGTCTGAGAATAGAAATGAGATATGACCAATTCACTTGATCAAAAGCTTTTTCAATGTCCAACTTGCACAGTTTGCTATCAGTGAGGCATCTGTAATCTGTCTCCCCTTAATGAATGCATTCTGCTGGTTTGACACCAGACTCTCCAGCACTCTTTTCAATCTTTTTGCTAGAACCTTGGCTATGATCTTATACACACTACTGATGAGACTAATTGGCTTGTAGTCCCTTAACTCCATAGCCCCTTTTTCTTTAGGATTAATGCAATGAAAGAAACATTATATGACCTGACCATCCAACAATGTTGATGGTAGTGACTCATGGCTACGAGGATGTCATGTTTGATGAATTCCCAAGAGTGCTGGTAAAAGGCCATAATAAACCCATCTGGTCCTGGTGCCTTGTCTGGTGCACTTGATTGTATAGCTGCTAGTACCTCCTCTTCATCAAAAGGTGCTTCCAGACCATTCTTCTCTTCTGTTGTAATGGTTGCGATGCTTTCAAAGTTTATAGAGGGTCTCCAATTCTCCTGTTCTGTGTATAGTTTTCCATAAAAATACAGTATCTCCGCTTTTATAAGCTCCTTATCCTCTATAATTTCATTGCCAACTAAGAGTCTGTCTATGCATTTTTTTCCTTCTTTGTGAGTTTGCAATCTTTTGGAAATATTTAGTGTTTCTGTCACCTTCCTTAAGCCATTGACACCTTGATTTCTGCCTCCATGATATCTCTTCTGCTTTGGCTAGCTGTTGAAGCTCCACCCTCAGGCTCATCATTTGATTGGACTCGGTTAAAGTCTGTTGTCTACCTTCTGTCGTTTGTTCGAGTGCCATTAGCTCATCTATAGCTCTGGTTTTCCTAGTTTCTACCTTCCCAAATTCTTCTTTGTTCCATCGGGCGATATCCTTCTTCAAGCTTTTTAACTTTTGCAAAAGTATGAAGTCTGCTCTACCAGAGAAATTGTAACTCTACCACCAATTCTTCAGTTTGTCAATGAAACCTTCAGATTGCAGCCACATGTTCTCAAACTTGAAATAAGAAGGGGTTGCATCCAAGTCCCCACTCTCCAATAAAATTGGCATGTGATCTGAGATCACCTTGGGTAGAGCAATTTGTCTCACATCTTTAAATGAATCATTCCATTCAGGGCAGATAAGAAACCAATTAATTCTAGAAGCTTGTAAGGAATTGTCACCTTTCGACCAGGTGTAATGAGCTCCTTGGAGGGGTAAATCCATGACATCAAGGTCTTGTATCATTTCGGAGAATGATCTCATAGCTCTGGATCTTCTGGTACAATTCAATCTCTCGTGTACAAACCTACAAACATTAAAGTCCCCACCTATGACCCAGAGGCCTTCCCATAATCCCCTCACACCTGCAATTTCATTCCACATCACCTCCCTCTCTGGATTAGAGTGAGGTCCATAAACACCTGTGAAGCACCACCTAAATTCCTCTTGGGTGCTTTCAAGCATACATGAGATGGAGTAGTAACCCAGATGAGGGTCTATTCTATTCCATTTGCCTTTTGTCCCAAATCATTACAATCTCTCTCCTAATTCCACTTGCCTTTAATTCAACCCAATCAGCCCACATGTTACCCCATTATTGTTGAGTCACTCTGTTGGACCAGTCTTCAATCTTTGTTTCCTGCAGACATAAGATATCCACCCTCCATTTTTGAATGAGAGATTTAATAGTGCTCTTTTTCTCCTCCTCATTCAACCCCCTCACATTCCAACTCAGGATTTTAAGCTTCATCCAGAGAAGGATTTGTAGTGCCTACCCTTTTACCCACTGTCATGTTGCCCTTTTCTGTCATAGTTGATCCCAAAGAGTAACCTTTTTCTTTCCCCTTCTCCTTTAGTTTTCTTCCATTTCCCTGATTTTTGTTGTGACTCCTGCTGTTGAATTTGAGCTTGTCTCCTTTGCTCCATTCGCAATATTAAACCTAAGAGATCATGCTCGCACCCGGCCACATTAATTCTGAAAGCCTTGCATGCCTTAACTATGGTTATTTTAGTCCACTTCGAGGTCTCAATAATGGATGGTTTATCAATTTGCTGACTGGGCCCCCCTTCTCCATGTCAATGGCAGAGCTTCATAGACTGCTTGGGAGGAGAAGTCTATGTCAGAACTGCTTACCGGAACCAAATCCATATTCTGGGAATTGATGCACAATGGTTTATGGATTCTTGGATGTGGAGTGGCTTCGTCATCTGCACCTGAGAGACTGGTATCTGAGTTTTGCTCTTGCAGGGGAGCTATGGAGGGCTCCTATGTCTTAATTTCTTCAGAGTCGAGAGAATGTCTTAATTTCTTCAGAGTCGAGAGAAGGAGCCACCAAGGCTTTAAACTTATTCACATAAGGGTTGGGCTTGTGGCCAATAACCCTCCAGATGGTCTTTTCTTTTAATAGCTTTGATTCCTTCACTTGGGCTTTTCTTTTTGGGCCTTTTTTATAATAACTTTGGTCAGCTTCCAAGCCCAGTTTTTTAATAGTAATATTGGACCCACTCCCTTCATTATCCACTGGTACAATTAAACCTTTACCCTTTGGATTAACAGGTATGTTAATCCTTTTTCAAATTAAAGCTGCTAGGGTTTCCTCCTACGTAAGTGACTGCTGCCTTGGTGCAAGGGTCGAGGTACCAGCTTCTGCATGTGACCCTTTTGCTCCGACAAATGAAGAAGCTCCGGCCGGCCTGATTTTAGCAAAGTGGTTTTCTAATAATGAAATTTCGAAGCCCCAGTCTTCCTTGATCAACTCCAGGTTTTTTGGAAGTTCATCCTTGTCATTCTTCACACAAATACGAGCCCAGAACGGATGCACTTTATGCTTGGTATCCTCATCAATTCCGACGAAACCACCACACTTGTCGCCGATGAATTTGAATGTACTTGAAGTCCATGCGTGGAGTGGGATTCCGAAAGCTCTCACCCATCTATGCTCTGATTTTTCCCTTGTCATCACTGTTCCGGCCACCGGAGACCACCATTCCAGGGACAATCTCCTTCCATTCCAAAACCAGTCACCAGCTATGACTCTGTTTGCTTCTAGCCTGGATAGAAACTCGAACAGAAACTGATTGTGGCTGATCGGCGTGACTCTGAGCCCAGCTGTGACCTGCCATCTGCCAGCGAACCATTTTTGAATCACCACAGAGTTTGGGCTAAAGTTGAAGGGGTCATTGAATTGGCCTATGAGACACGTCGACAAGAAAGTTTCATTGCCAATTTCCTCCACCATTGGATCCTGCTTTTCCCCTACTGCAGCACTTATTTCTGATGGCCATCGAGTAATCTTAGCAGCTTCCATATAGGACCTGAACTCGTCGGCAAGATAAAATCTTGGGTCCACATATGCCCCTAAATAGCCTTGTATCTTCCTTGCTATGCCTCCCTATCCTTTATTGTAACTGCTTTCTGGAATAATGATTGCAGCCTTGTATTCCCCTAAGATAGATTCGACTCTGATAAACCTCCCATAGCTGTTGAAATTCTGTATTACTCTAAAAGTATAAGCTTGTATCTTCCTTCCCCATCTCCTACACTTGTTACCAGTCTGTAGCGAAGCTTGAATCAGAGCTTCACATACCCATCGAAGGTTACTCTCGTTAATCTTAATCTTGCTTGTGAATCTCCTGCTACGCTCTGTAATAACAAACCATCTAGCAACTTCCTCATTAATACTAACTGAAAAGTTTTCTCGCTTGAAACAAAAGTGAGCCCCCGATCCATAGCTAGGCAAATATAGGTGCTTCATCGGAAAAGGCTATGCCGGAGCTTTGGAGGGGAAAGAGGAGAGAGAGGAGAAACTTGGCACATTTCCCAATAGAGAGCACTTTTATTCCTCCTTTTGGTCCTGGTAGCGGAGAGTCAAAAACATTTCTCTTTTCCCCCTAATCAAAGAAAGAAAGTAAGCAACACTTCCCATATTCCCTATTTGTTCATTCACGATTCACCTCTTTACTTTCTCCCTCTACTCCTAACTGATACAACAATCGAGGTGCAGGAAAAATTTATAAGCTTAGACAGGAAAACAAGATGTGCACATGGATGCCCAGAGATTCAGCAAAAATGATCAATTTCAATTTCATGGATGCACTGAATTTTTTTCCAAAAATGAAAGATTCAATAGAAAAAAAATTCAGCATATACAACACTAGTGGAATTCCTCTGAACAGATGAATACATGTACAAATATCAACTACCTATTCTAAGTGGGATGCCATTGAAGAACTTCAGGTTACCACATAGAATGCCTGAATTCTCCGGCGCCAGTAGAATAAAAGTAGCGACAAATTATCTGGAAGGGCTACAATAGCATAAAGAGAGTTATTAGTCTTGGCACAACCTCTGTACGGCAGATCAGATAGCCAGTCTTTGATAGCCAAGATCCTCCAGTGCCAGTTCATCAAAACAATGGAATCAGCCACCGATTACCATAAATCAAATCAGCTACCAACTACCTGGAAATTATGGGTACTCGCCCAAAATAAAGTATAATCCGTGGGGCTATAATTAAGTTTTCACCGCTGCTAATTGGAGGTTGCAGGTTCACAAGGTTCTACATGAACCTGTTAAATGACAATTAAAGGAGGTTAATGTCCCTAGGGCTTTTTTCTTTTCCCTTTTTCCCCCTATCCTATCTAAAGTCAAAAGCACAGCAAAATCATGCAAAACCCACGTAAGCAAACAGCAGGTATCAATGCAGGAAATCATCCTCTGGTCATGGAAACAAAGGCGCTTAAAGGCAATGGTGACAGACAGAATAATTTAGATGCAGGAACCATGACTTCTTTTGGCTACAATTAAATTCACACGAGAAACCTAGCAGTGCTTTTGTAACTCTCAGACCTTCATACCAGGACTTTCATCTTGGACACACTACTAGTTTCTAAATACGGAAATACACAATATAGTGATGTACAGAATGGAACTGTTTTTGGTTTAAGGTCAGAATGCAACTGTTTTCTTGCGGGACATGAATTTTAAGAGGAAGAGATAAAAGTACCTAAAGATATAGTATATACTATATAGTATTAAAAAGGACTCAATGTGAGTAACCAAAAGCTGAATCATCCGGAAATCGAAAGGATTCTCAGAACATCAGGCGGCACAGCAGCAAAACAACTTACTCACCAATATTTTGTAGGAGCAAGCTCGATAAGGTTTTCAAGTTCAGATTGTCAAACTTATATTCAAGAAATACATAATTCTAACTGGATGCTACAACCAATGTTCTAATTTATGTTACTACAGTTTGATCTGACAAAGAGCTTAAGAAAGAAACGAAGATTTCTGAAACTTGTGGTCTTAAGCATGTCAGTTTTTTTTCTTCAGGAAGTGGCCATTCTAATCTTCTCTATATTGTTCCAATTTTGTGATCATGTAGTCTTAAACATATCATAACATTTGTGTGACTCTAAAGATTTTCATTAAGGATAAAATGAGAAGGTTAAAGTTAAATTGTTTCCAAATATAGAAATGTATTTTACTCTTTGAAATGGACTAATAAGAAAGAGTGTCACATAAAACGAAATAGAGGGAGCACTAATTAGTCCCATAAATAGGTGAACCCTCATTTACTTCAATCACTAAATTCATCAACCATCCCTCCAACTAGTAGGCTTGCTATGCAAATATATGTTAAGCAAGCCGATCTCATCTCAATAGTTCATAATTTGTCTGCTAAGACAACTAAAATATAAATTGGAGTTCTCTATAACTAGAGATTCTTCAACCAGTATATGACAAAAAAAAATCTTCAACCAAACTTGAAATTCTCTCAACAAGTATGTGGCCGAGTAGAAGTATAATGAAAATAAACCTGTACCACAACTAATTAGTGCTGACTAAATGGATTCTCTGCTTCCATTGTGTTTGTTCTTCGGGAAATCATGCATGGTTTATGAGAAAATTATAAGTTTTTTGAGACAACTTTTTTCCATGTGAGTTAGGTCTATCTTGTCTCGGTTTAACTTTTCAATCGTCACAGTATTGTGCTAAAGGACCAATGTATTTGGAGGTTTACGGAAGACAACAATCTCAAGCGACATTCTCTTAGTGTATACTCTATGTGATATTTGCGTCCTCTGTAAAACAACGAAGCAATAACACAAAAAATGCTAATAGGGGTCATAATGTCAATCTCTTCGGTCCAAAATGCACAAACCATGAGTACGAGCTCCAAAAAGCCACATAATTTTCTAAAAGTAGAAGATTTTCAGAGCACGAAAGTTAATTACATTGGTCTTGGAACTGGTCCGAACAAAGTGGGTTGTTGTTGTTGTTGTTGTTGAAAGTTAATTACATAATAGCAGCAGCAAAAAAAACATATCTATGCATGCACAGACAGAATAAGTACTGTTACTTGAACTTGGAATTAGTCGTATGGTTATATTTTGTACCTTCACGCCTTGGAACTGGTCCGAACAAAGTTAAGGTGAGCGAGATAATTACTTTCAGCAAAATCATGTAATGTACGTGGTGCTCGTGCCCCATCATGACCTAGCTTACCACATTCTTCCTTCAACAAACTCCTACCTTCATCAGCCTCCTACAAAAGATATTCCAAAACTGTAAATATGCAATCGCATAAACAAGTTCCCAGTTGGATGATCTCAATTTCCTCTTCTTCTTCCAGTTTAGCTTTTCTCTATTCTCCTCTTTATTCACTTCAATGATTGTGCTGCTCTCTTTTCCATTTTCTGGCTTTCTTGTTCTTCTTTATTAGACTACTGCTTTGATTTTCCTTTCTTCTATTTTGTTTTTTATTTTTACTGATATGAGTACTGTAATGGATTCTATTCCTACTGTAATCCTTAATAATATTAGTAAGACATGCTGAAATTAAAACTGCAGACTGAAATTAACGATAAATTAACCTCGGGACTGGTATTTCATGCTTAGTTTGATGTTTTATGGGACATATATAACATGCTGAACATAAATTGTAATTGATCTTACTTGCTTAAAGTTTTATTTTCCATGAGACTAATTGATGAAGCACTTGTAAGAAAGGTGTAATTATTAGGTTTATATTATAGACATCTTAAAGTTTTAAGTCCTAAACTGTAGTATAGGCCAATCTTTTGTATTCTCAGTGGATTGCATCTTTCACTTCAATGAAATCTGTGTGTATGCTTGAAATGTTAGCTGCATTGTCACATTTAAGCTCTTCACTTAGAAAAACACTGGACTCTAACCATTTTCTAAGAGAATACATAAGTACACCAACTTATCACAATACACACAACTAGGCTCTATACACAAAGTAGGTTTTGGACCATATATTAGGTGAAGGTGAAACAAAATATTTGAAGTAGAAGTTGAGAAAACAACAACAACAAAAAATCCAGTAGACTCTACTTAGTGAAGGTAGAGAGGCGGTTTCCAATAGACCATTGGCTTAGAAAGAGTGAGAAGAAGAAGAAGAAACCGGGGGGGGGGAATTAGTAGTACTAAACACTAACAACAGGAAATACGATAACGATAACAGCTAACTAAATCACATGACGAAGTAACGATCTACTAAAGCATATGCAGGAACCTGAGTGCTACTAAAGTAACTGGTAAGAAAAGGAGAAACTTACAACTACCTACTAACCTCCTACCATAATCCTCGACCTCCATATCTTCCTATCAAGGTTCATGTCCTCAGTAAGCTGAATCCGCGCCATATCATGTCTATCTCTCCCCAATATTTCTTTGGCCTAACTCGACCTCTTCTCAAACCCACCATGGCCAGCCTCTCACATCTCCTGACAAGAGCATCAATGCTTCTCCTCTTTACGTGCCCGAACGTCTCGACTCCCGCATCTTGTCCTCCATGGGGGCCACGCCCACTTTAGAAGTTGAGAAAAATGTTTTTTTTTTAGACAAAAATCTATGGAAAATTGTGTTTGAACATGAACTTCACTTGGAAAAAAGTTTGTGAAAGCTGAAAATTTGTGAGTGGAATCAGTATCTCAAGTGAAATACACCTTAAAACCACTCAACCAGTATTTAGCTTTTGGGGTTGAGTTAGGCCCAACATCCATTTCTTCTACACGGTATCAGAGCTAGACCCATCCCAATTCATTGTTTACCCGATGTTGGGCCCCCATATTACGTTGTCCACGCTGGGGTGGGGGTGGGGGGTTGTTGGCTACATCGGTGGGGATGAGGTTCTTTGGTCTCCTTACATGATCTCGGGCAACCCTCACGATTTTGGGATTGAGTTAGGCCCAAGGTTCATTTCTTTATCACATAATCATTTACTGAAATTTAGTAGCAAATACCCATGGTTAAAAACTAGTTTTTGCAAATACTGTAGTTCAGATTCATGCTCAAATGGGTTATTTGAGTTTTCCTGTTATGGAAGGAGTATTAATTGGAACAGACATCCAGATTAAAAAAAATTCAAAATTTGCTAGGGCAGAAAATCTAGCAAGGAAATCACCCACAATATCGTTTAGTCTTCTGCATACCAATAAGGCAATAACCACCCTATACGTTGATCATAATAATAAAATGGGACTTCTGATGTATGAACTAAGAAATCAGAATGATATCAGTTTGGCAAATGAAATTAATGCAGATCACTGATCAAAGGATTAATCCAAATCACTGTAACGTTCATTAGAGACAGAAAATAATACCTGTAAGAACTTCAACATTTGCTCCTCAATTGTGCCACTCATCGCCAGTGTTTCCACGTGAATAGGGCGTATAGCACCCATCCGATGAGCACGACTGATCACCTGTTCCTCCATACTGATAAGTATCACGAAAAGTCAAATAATATTATGTGTTAGAAAGCTGTCCAGACACATGGCAGGCTAGCTTCTTTATTCTCAGAGAACAATAGCAAAATAAAGTATAAGAGCAACGGGTTGAACTGTTTATTCAAAAAAAAGAGGTTGGTTGAACGCAAGCAGATTCATTAACATACTCAGAGTTTTTTGCCTCCCCCCCCCCAGGGGGTGGGGGTGGGTAGGAGGTTCACTGTATGGAACTTTTTCCCCCCAAGAAAGGTGTGGATTTCCAGTTCAGTTACTAGCAGATTTTTCTTTAAAACAAAAAATTCTGCATCTGTATCACCATGGGCTTCTTCCAAAGGCATTACAAGGAAACAAACATGAAGTCTAGTCATAAGGTCAGAACAGGCTTAATGTATCTATTACCTTTTGTCCCATATTGGTTCCATTAAATAGACATGTGTTACAAAGCTCAGATCAAGACCTAAAGCTGCACTTCCATCCATTAATAGAGCCATGCAGTCAACATCATGCTGAAATGTCGCCAGTGCTTTCACCTGAATCATGCGAAAATAACTAAATTGCCACGGAAATACCTAATAAAGACAATCATGAAAATCATGAGTGGTTAAACTGCAATACCTTGTTGACAGAAGGCATTGGACTATACAAACTGGCAAAACGGATACCAGCAACGGCTAACTACCAGGAGAAGAAAATGGAATAATCAGACCATCACATAATAATAAACATACTAATCAGAAAATCTCACAATTAAGTAAGAGTTACCTGCTGTTCAATTACATGTATGTGCTCCAGAAACTGAGAAAATATGATAACTCTCTCTGGAATTAAATTGCAGAAATCATTTGATGACCCAACCAAATACCCTTGGGATGAAAACTTGCTGAAATTGCTTTTCCCATGAGATCCACTAACAGCCTCGACACTTCCGTCCTCGTTGGAGTTAATAATCATCCTATTAGCTTCCTGTATTTCTTTTAACCTTTCAACAAGGTAAGCAACTTTACTGCTCGATGTTGATTGCCAATCAGGATTCCAGTCATCCTTCAGAAGAATAATGATAACATTAGAAGTAGTTCGCTATGGGATAAATAAAAAAATTAACTACAAACTAGGCCACCAATCAGTATGTCCTAAAAATTAGACCTACCTGCTTATAAGATGGCTGTAACTCAATCAGATCCTTTGGAACAGGCCACTTTGGATTAGGATTTTCAGGACGCGTCAGTATTTCAGGACTTTGCATCTCATACAAGTTACCACAGCCAGGAATTGTACACTTCTCACTATTTAAAGAAACACAATCAAGGCATAATAGATGCTTACAAGGTGTAACCACAGGTAGACGACACCATGCTTGACACCTACATATATTATTTTAGAAAACGTCAAAATCATGATGCATTTAATCTAACGAAATCATGCCACAAATGATCTCAGAGGTTGTGACTTACCTCATGCAATTCCCACCATATAAAAGGTGATATCTTATCAGCGCATACTCCTGTGAAGTCGGATCCAGACCATCCTCAACTAAAATATCCATAGTTTCTTGAATATCATCACCTGCCTCTGTCACTCTGATATGTCCTGCTACACAGCACGAGAGTCTTACATTTCTGATGGTAGTACTTCGGAATTTCCACTGTTTAGGGTTCAGCAAACTCTCAACATGAGAAGGATCATTCCAGTCTGCCATTAGTATATTCCTCCGCACGGTTTCTACCAACTCATTGTAACTTCTCGCATGTTCTTCAGTAAAATTTAAGAATATCATTTTCTTGATGCATGGGGGAATATTCTGCAAATCTTTTTTCCTGGCACTGATCATGCACCTGTGAAGTAATTGTAGCAAACGTGACCGGCCCTCTTCCATCTCTGCTTCAAATGGCCTAAGAATACCAGCTTCCCAGGCTTTCTGATTCTGTCCATAAGTTTCATCATGGAGGAACTTAAGCAAGGGTTGCAGATGAGAAAGCTGGCTACTAGGGGTGTTAGGAGTTGGTGTTCCAGTTAACAACCAGCGATTTGTAGCCCGCAGGGAAACAGCCATTTGCAATTTGTTGGTCAAACTTAGACTTGAACCAAGGGTGTGACCTTCATCTAATATAATTCTCAGCCAATGAACTTGCATCAATACACTTCTCTTTTTGGGGCTCCACTCAGCACTTAGACGACTGAATGTAGTTATAACTATATCATAATCCCAAGCAAGATTATGTGCAGAAGGCCTTTTATAATCAGTCCAGACAAAAACTCTCAACTGCCCTTGTCTTACATGCCTCTCAATTTGACCTCTCCAATGATCAACTAGATTTGAAGGAACAACAACTAAAGTAGCTCGAGACAAATACATCCTAAATGAATCCAGAGGCTTACATAGAGCTACCCTTAACGCATCTAAATCAAATACCAGGTTCACAAGACCTCTAGGATAGTACCACTTAGTTGTACCCTTTTCATCCTTCTTGACAAGACCAAAGGCTTGAAATATTTTATGATAGGCATAAGGAACTCCTACTGAGGTCTGTATGACGGGTTGCCCCACCCCAATTGTTTCCATTTCTAACAGCTTCTGCGGTGACAGCTTAGCTAACCAAATTAGAGCCTTCTTTGCTTTTGAATCCATAACTGAGCAATTATCCTTCAGCACACTGGTAAAAAATGATATATTTTCTTCCAGTCCCCCAGGTGTTCCTTTGGTATGGAATCCTGGAAGGCAAGTGATATGCTGCTTATGATCCCAAGAGTCTTCTGCAACACGACAACTCTGATATAATGGATCAGTATTCATACTGCAGAACCATGCAGTAGTAGCATCTACAACACCAGCTTCTGTAAGCCTCCGCCATTTCTGACAAGCATCACATTGGATCCAGGTTTCGTTGATCACATAGTTCTCAGCAGAAGGCTCACAAAACCTCTTACTACCACGAGAATTTTTTTTTGAATAACCAGGTTTCGCATATGTCAAGCTTCTTTGTTGGTTGTTGGAAGCACGCTTTCTTTTTTTCGAGTCTTTCCTAGAATTCCTCTCAGGAAAGAGAGATGTCCCTTCATTTTCATATGCATACATAAGATTTTTTTTTATCTGGCTAAAGTTACTGGTGCACCTCACAGCATACCTAGCTGGAGTGGAGCGCATGACTGTACATGAACTAATTTCTGCAGCTGCTATGTGATCAGCTGAATTAACAACCGTGGATCCAATTGAAGTGGGGAAGTCTAAGCTTTTTGTTGGGGTTAGTTTATCTAAAGATAAATGTCCCCTACGGCCATTGAGTCCAGTAGCTCTACTTGCTGATGAAAACCCCGAACTGATTGTATTTTCACTACTAAGCTCATAATAACCACACCTCTGGTCAGTATTATGCATACACCAGATAATTTGTGCACCATCTGGTGGCTCTGGCAGTGTTCCCTGAGTCTTCAGAATGAGAGAAAGAGCAGTAATAGTTTTACCGAGGCCAGGCTCATCACAGAACATTCCCCCATGGAAATCCTTGATTTTAGGAGCCTGACCTGTGGCTATTTGACCAGAAACAGCATTTATATAAAAAGCAAACCCATCTTCAGTGACAAAATCCATGTACAGTGGGTGCTGTAATAATTCAACATTGTGCTCACGCTGTAACATCCAGTCAACTGCAGCCTGCTGATGAGCAAACAATTTAAGTTTCATACATGGCATGATTGATGCAGCAAGAAATCTTAAATGCCGACATGTTGCAGAGACCCTTAGAAGATCAACAGGACAAAGTGAAGAAAGAATATTGATCAAAATATCATCTGTTACCACCCATATACCCGATCTACTACTATCAAGGGGATTCACTCTTAAAGAATCGGGATTTCCCCTCTTTGCTACACTTGGTAAGCTCTTAAAAATTTCATGGAGCTCAAAGAGCTTTTTCTTGGAAGGGTCAGGTGCACTGCAGTGCTGTTTGCATCCTATAACATGACAGTCAGACAGATTCCAAATACTAAAATCCTTTTCAACACCAAGCTTAGCAGACTGAAGCATAGAACTCCTAGCTTCCCAGTCACAACTGTAAAGAAATATTTGAACATTCATTAGCATAGTCAGCACAGTTACAACAAATATTTAAGACGTAAATTAGCATTAGCTGCACAGACAATTAAATGCTACTCAATTTTGAAAAACTCCAAACTCACCAAGAAATTCTACGTACCACTGGTGAAAGCTTATCAGTTCACTGGGCGTAATGGTGTTAAAATAATTAATCATTTACTTTACTGCAAATTCGGACAGCCTAATACTTAATAGAAGAGAATATCTTAGTCCATCTCTGTAATTACACTTTTTAAAATTATTTTTTAATAAGATCTTGGCTGCAATTGCACAGTGAAGTCACAATTACTCCAACTATAATAAAGCAAAAATAAAACGGAAAGTTTTTTCCTCTTGATTTTGTCAGATTAAAGCCTTCATCACCTAAAAAGGAAGGAACGAAAAAGAAGAGAAGTCATTAGCACCTATTCTACACTGCTAATGTACTGCTGATATTCTGAATTTCTGAAAAAATGATTGACTATCGTGTCAATGGTATATTTAAACGTTAATCATCCATTATTGTTCCCTAATTACCCACATGAGCAATCAGTAGCTTGACTAGCGATAGAGCTGAATAGGTCCTTCCACTAAACTTACAGTTTTCTATCAATTAAAAGGACCAATAACGGTATAACCAGGAGAAAATGAGAACCTCAACCATATATTCTTTTTGGATGATCCTGGCTTGGCACAAAAATTAATAGTTCACTAAGTTTATAAGTATTTTTTTAAAAACATAGTATAGTTCCCACTTAATAAATAAATTAATTGTATCCTTGCACATCAAAAGTATAGAGTACACAATTAGAATGCCTTTGTAAAATATGAACCCGATCTTGCTTACTCATAAAATTGACGCCTCACAGGAATTCATCTATAAAACTTGACGTCTCTTGGATCTCTATCTCTAGTTTTTCTTTGGGGCATCCAAAAGGGTGTAGCCCTCTCATAGAAAATAGTACAATGTGGTTAAATTTTCTGACACACATGTTGCAATTGCTTTTATGTGCAAGTTGGATTTTCCATTTTGTGCTCACAAAGTTTTACACATTTCATCCTTTAGTCAGAGGCTCATTTAAGGTGCGATGAAGCTAAGAAAAGCTCAGGGAGGGCGCTTTGCCTTGCTTAAGTTGTGCTTCAATGTAAGGCTAGGTATTAAGACATGCGCCTCATTGCCCATGAGTTTTATTGAATTAAGCGGCACTAAACAACAAATATAATCGGCAAATAAGTGTATTAGTTGTTAAGGAAAACACTATGAATAGATTTGTTACTTTTTTCTTGATTACATATATATTTTTGTTTTTTGATAAGTACAAATATATTTTTTTAGGGTATAGGGTCTAGTGGGATGTAGCAAGTACCCGTAGATTTAGTCAGGTGCGTGCCAGCTGCCAACACAACTAATTCTTGGATATTTAAACTTTACAACACCTAGAGATTCCTTCTTTCCTAAGAACATCTTCTATTTCTTTCCAGCTAAATTGTACATTTGAACTTTATCTTTTTTTCTTTTCTTTTTGTTTTATGACAGTGCTACACATGCCAGCTTGCACGCACTTCGACTAATATACCGAGCTGGTCCCACGATAATTATATAGAGGATTAATTGCATTGTCATTGATTTGAACGTTTCTCCGATATCCTAATCAAAATCATATTTTTTCCATTAATATTCTTTAAAGTTTTGATGATTTAGTATTTAATATGTAGAAAAATATGCAAAATGGTTGATGGTGTCAAATAACACTGTTATGCGGCTGCAAAAACATGCTATGTAGGTGCAATGTAGGGTGTTGGGCTGTACTTTTGTGCAAATCTCTCAAATAACGGCAGGAACATGCGCACCTGACATGGCGGAAAAGCGCGGCAGCAGCAGGACCAGACTTAGGGAACTGCCAACCGGACCACAAAGCAATAGGCAAGTATACGTCCACTAAAACAACAACCCTAACTTCATCATCATCATTATCATCACCACCGCCGCGATCCACAACCTCAACAACCCTAGCAACAATTCTCAAGCATTTTTGCATTACAAGCTTGTGTAACTGGTGCACCACGCTTAAACTACCATGAACCATTCCAATTCTCCTCCACTTCTTCGTCGTCGGAACGGTGCCGTTTTGCTCCTCCCGAGAACCGATTGGGGACAATACGACGTCGTTTTCAGACACAAAGTGGACATTGGAACCGTCGCCGGCTATATGGCACTTGGAATTTACAGGGGGAGTGCGACGGAGCTCGGAGGAGTGCGGTTGTGGTGAAATTTTAACTGCAGTACGGAAGAAACCGCAGAGCTTGTGGTCGGCAATTGAATTTTCGACCTCCATTGTTGGAACTGGAAGCTTATGGACTAAGAATTCATGCAGAAGTTAGGGTTTTGGAGGTGTAAGCGAGAAGGGGATCCATGGAGGATTGGAAATAAACGAGGGAAAACAGGAGCAGCCGTTGTTTCACGTGCCCCCCCAGTTTTTTCGTAAATAATGTATAAACCAAAGCCAAATTAAAACTGGATTTAAATTACGGGAAAATGACATTATAGCCGCTCTTAAAATATAGCCGAAAAAATATATATTTTGTATATGTATATATTCTGTATGTTATATATATATATAAATTATATAAATTTTATATATTTTTTCAGTTAGTGAATGTAAATAATATCGGACGCAGACTAAAAGTGAAAAAAAAACCTTTAATTACACTAGGTCGCGATGGTCTGCGCCAAGCACGAGCCCAATACTATAAAAGTTAAAAGTATTACTCCCTCCGTCTCATATTAACAGTCGTAGTTACTAAAAATAGTTGTCTCCAAATTATTTATCATTTTAGAACTTCAAGACAAAATTAATTATTTTTTCCTTTTTTACCCTTATTACATTGTTTTTGAAGATGGAGATAACACATAAATAAAATAAATATTCAATGAAGAAAGTATATCTTAAGATATAAATAAGGGTAGAATAGTCCAATCTATTTTCTAATTAATATTTCTTAAGAGGCGTGTAAAAGAGAAACACGACACATAATATGAGACAGATGGCGTATTTTTTATTAACCTTCTCTTATATGAAATTTCAAAGTTGTTAATAGGCTAAATATAATTTAGGCAAATATATAGGACTCGTTTGTCCGTAAAAAATCGAATTTATTTTTTTTTAAAATGTGTTTGTCTATGAAATTTTGTAAGTTTTTGAAAAAATTCCGAAAATAAGTTTTCAAAATTTTCAAAAATAAAATTTTCCTCACTCACAAAATTGTAACATTTTTCAAGTGAAATACATGTTCATACATAATTGCAAATTTCAAACACTATTTTTCAACTTAACTACAAATACTATTTTTTTCAAAAAAAAAAAATAATCAACTATGTCCAAACGCCTACATAGTTTACCCCTGAACTATGGACCAAATACCTGCGATATACTTTTTGGGGACAAATTTATTTTACACACTCAACATTTTCAATGTGTGTCTAAGACACACTACTTTTGCCAAATGACCCGCGCGTAGTTCACAAAAAAGACTAAGTGCATAAAACCTCTATATATTCTGTCCAACTCCTTATATAAGCCCACGTGTCAAGATTTTATTCGATTTTCTTTATTTTTCTTATTTTAATAGATAAAAAGAAAAGAGAAAAAAGGTATCAGGCCCTTCATCCCCCAATTCGTTGTCCCCCACCTGAACACCGTCGTCCCCTGTTAGCCTCTGCCACACCCTCTCCCTCACGTCTTCCTCTTTCTTAAATCCTTTTCCCTTTTTCTATACCTCCCTTAGTCTTCTACCCAAATTTTCTTCCTTTTCGTTTCTTCCCAATAGCTATTCCATAGCTACATTTCTACGCTAGTGACTCCATTGTTACCACATACTCCTTACTAAATTCTTCTTAAATCAGAAGCTAAACAGTGGCTTTATTAATTAAATGGAATCGTAATCAGGGCGGGCAGAAATTGAACAATAATTTTATTGATTTTGTTTCTGGTTTTTGGTAATTAGCTTAAATTCTTAGATATTGAATTGTGATTTTAATATCATTGTGGTAAAGATTTTGTTTTTACGGAAATTAGGGTTGTGTGTTTGTGTAGCACCCCGGAAAAATTTCGAAGTGCTTAAGCTCTATTAAGAAAGTTGATGTGTGCTTATTATATTATTTTGTATGTAGGTGAGGACTATTAATATGATGGATATTAATTGGATATAATAATAAGTGTACGAGACATATCATAAGTGATATAGGGTCTAAGGATAGCCCTAAGTCCAAGTCAAGTTGGAAATTACTTAATAGACTAAAGTTCCAATTAAGTACGCACATGACCTAACTTTAGATGAGAATATCTAGATATATATAAGGAGTAATGTGTATTACAACCTATCAAATAAAAGTTCTTCGAGTCTAGTTTCTAATGCTTCAAATCGTTCGTCATTTGGACATTCCTACAAGAAGTTATGATCAAATTACCGAAGGCTGGCAGTGAAGTACTACAATAGAGTCCGAGTCCACATCCGAGCTTCGAAGAGGAGTGAACTGCGGATGCGAAGCATCTGGGGCCGCATCCGAAACCCAGAAATCTGGGCCTATAAGTACAAAATCGAGGGAAGAGAGTATTTTGAGTATTAGGGGTTAGGGTTCATGAGGTGAAGGGGCGATTTTAAGCTCAAATCAAGTCCAATCAACTAAGGTAAGTTGTTAATGATATTTTGGTTTGATTCTTACTCAATATACATGAGTTCTAAAGTCATTCTTACATCCAAATACTATATTTCATCATTAAATCCTCAAGAACACAAAAATCACCAAAGTTGTGATTTTTCAATATTGATCTACTAGAGGTAATTTCAATGCTTCAAACTCGTTTATTATGAGTAGTTAGAAGTATTTGAAGCATTTGTTACAAGTTTTAATGGTTAAAAGATTGGATTATAAAATTCTAGTTCATTGCATGAATAGTACTTTTGAGAAAATAAGAGAGAAGATGAATGGTGAATCTTGGGGATAAAATTGATTGAATACAATGAACCTATGGAATTATTTGTTAGCAAAAGATGGAAGTGATCAACTAAGTAATCACCCCAATTGTATATTATGCAAGTTTTGAGTATGGAAGATGATAAATAGTAACTTGGTGGCATTGGACAACTGATGTAGTATCATTAATGACTTTGAATGGGTATTAAAATATGAGGATGAAGTTGAATGGTCTAGCTTGTAAATCTATTTGGCGATTTGAGTTGTTGGAGGCTTGTAGCCAATTTATGAGTCATATATGGATATTGATCAATATTTTGATGTAAGTAGGATATCGACTTGTTGGTGATGTTTGAGTATTTTAATTAATATTGGAATGATGGAAGAGGATTGAAAGCTTGTGAATGTTAATAAAGCGAAAGCGAGGTAAGTTGATTAAAACATACTCTTCTTGAGGGACTTTCCCTAAAAGCATGTTTCGAGTTAATACTTAAGTTGTTTGCAAATGTGTTTGCGTGCTTGTGGGGACAAACAAGCACGGATGTCTCCATGCCCTAAAATATTATGTTGCATATGTAGCGTCATGCTATTTTGTAAAATTTTATTTTAAATCTTGTTGGCAAAATGACACTCAAGGTAAATGTTATAAGTTTTTATCAAAACTTATGTATTGACAAGAGTATACATATTTGAATGCCAAAGATAAGTTTTCATGGAAAGTATCTCTTTTGGAAATTGATGAGCAGAATAGCACTTGTGGTATCTTTTAAGATTGATGTTAAATTGCTAAAGGTTTTAGCATGTAAAAGATGGTTTATTTAATTTTTGTTCAAATGATTTAGATTTTCTACAAATGTTATGATTTGATAAAAATAGATCTTTTGAAGTCACTATGCTATGAATCTATTTTTGAAGTATCAAATGTTTTGGGAGTTACTTGTGTTCACCGAGATTGAATTCAGATATATTGTGTTCGTTGTCATGAAACTACACATGCCGGCATAAGCGTAGATGGCCACTTTGTGGTATAGAGTACGGCAGAGTGCTCTCCCTAGAGAGAGTACTATTTTGTGCTATTATTAGCATGACTGAGTCAATTCGTACAACACTACGATGAGATGACCTGAGCAAGTAGGGTATATGATACTTGCCACTACGTACATAACTTAGTTGACCTTCTTATGTCGGTGATGATATAGTACTCCCAGTGAAAGGTAAGGATGCTTTTTTTAATGTTTAGGCTTAAGGAGTCGAAAGTGATTTCAATAACTTAAAGAAAATGGAATGATTTTGTATGATTTTATCCAAAATCTTGGATTGATGTAAATATTTTAAAAGTTTATATTGTGGGTTATATTTTACTTGGCTTTTATTTAAAATGACAAGGGTCATGAATTGATAAAATTTCTTATCGTTTTATATCAAATATTGGTGCATTATTTTATAAAGTTTGTCCCAAGATCTTAAGTTAGAGAGAGTCTATGACACTTACTGAGTGCTGTTGTGGTGTACTGTGCCCTTATAGGGCCCTCCTCCAGGACCTTGCTTACTTTACATATTTCAAGATAAGGTATGATACGTGGCATGCGGTCAGGACTAGGATGACTCTCTTCTTGAGATATATGGTAAGGCACCACCTCTATTTTGTGGTAGCTATCATGTTATTTTTCTTAATTTATGCTATCCGGGTATTAGCCCAAGTGTTTAATTCTATTCTTTGGTATAAAGGCTCCATAGATAGTTGTAAAAGATTGCAGTAATGGGGTTGTATACGACATACATAAAAATATTTTATTTTACTTAGTCTCATTATTATTATCATGAAAGGTGTCATGTGTGATTTCGAATTGAAAAATATTTTATCATTTAACTTGAAAATGTATATGATTTTCAAGGAGCTTCCGCAGTTAAATTGGTTTTCATGCATATGATTTGGGTGCATCATATGGTTGGTTCACTTGGTTCGGGTAGTGTGCCGTGGTGTCGGTCACCTAGATTTAGATCGTGACAGTTTGTTTATTGCTATATCATATAGTCTTATTGTTTCGCTATGAGCTGTACGAATTTCTAGGTTATTTTCTCCATATTTTTTTGAGATTTTGTTCTTAGCCTTTGTTGGTGGTTTAATGGGTCTTGATTGTAGTTCTGACAACTGGAGATGAACTTTGTATTTGGGATAGAGGTGGATTTATGAAATAATTAGTGCTTTCGGAGGTCTTGATGGTGGTGGTGCCATCACCATGGTTTAGTGGTAGCCGGAGAAGATGAAGAAGATGGAGTAATTGAAAATATTTTGATAGTTAGGGGTAGAATTGTACTTTTAAGTATTTTTTATATAATAATGTGTGTTACAATCTTATTGGTGCGTACTATGCACCTCCCTAAAAAAGTGATCAAAATAAAAAAGGTGTGTCTTAGCTACATTAGAAAGGTTGAGAGTGTAAAATAATCTTTGTTCGCAAAAAGAGTGTCACAAGGATTTGGTCCATAGTTTAGGGGGTAACTTATGTATTTTGCCTAAATTTACATACATGTTGGAATAAAATATGTGCTAATACCTGTTGTATGGTTTCCCAAAGGCAAAATACATAAGTTACCCCCTAAGCTATTGACCAATTTTCTATTACACACTTTTTGCAGAAGAAAATCATGTTACGCACTCAATCTTTTCAGAATATGCTTAATACACGTCTCTTTTGTGTTTGACCAATTCTTTCTAACAAGTGTATACCACGCACCGGTAATGATATGACACGTGTTATTAACTTAAAAAGGAAAAATTAAAATCCTCATTTTTCAAAAGAAAAAGAAACCCCGTGACTCGTCGGAACCCTCATCGGCACCATCTCCATCTTCTTCTCAGTCACCTCACTCAATAAAACTCATAAATTCCTCCTAATTATATCTTATAACAATCATCGAACTGTTACGCTATCTCTTTCCTATTTTTCCATAAGAATCAACTATATCAAGACTCACACCTAGACAACAATTCATATTGTGGTTGGCAGTTCAAAAGAGGTTAGCAACAGTTTATCGACTAATAAAATAAGGAATTCAGGTACCAAATGCTTGTGTGTTATGCTTTAATGGTACTGAAGAAACACATAACCATATATTTTTTGAGTGCTCATATTCTAAGGATGTATGAGATAAACTACTAAACTGGATGTGCATTAATAGATAGATCAATTATTGGGACAATGAAGTAGCTTGGCTCTCTCATAAGGTGAATAACAGAAGCTCCACTGGTGCAATACCGAGATTCTTATTTGTAGCAACAGTATATCACATATGGGTGGAGAGAAACAACAAGGGATTCCAGAAAATCAGGCGAGAGAGCTGTGATAGACTTAGGGAAATAACACTACACTAACATATTGTAGGGCAACGACAATATAAATGGAAGCAAACATTCGAGAGGCTATTCCTGCAAGTCTACTTTAATTGATTTTTTTTACCTTTTTTGTAGTTCACAGTATTTGATTTTTTCATATATCAAGAAGGAATTAACTTCTTTTTTTCTAAGTTGCCCTTGGAGTAATGAACAAATTAATAAGGTTAGTATGCTCAATTTTATGTTAATTAATGTTAAAAAGTGGATCCTTTAATATGTGTGAAAATAATTAAAAAATTAATTAAAGTGGACGAAAAATAGTTATCCATGCTAATGCTCTAGCTTTGGAGGCAGCTAATATGCTTAGACCCTTCTTAGAAGGTGAAAAGTATAGCTAGCCAATAGGAATACATAATCGTTTTATTTGGTTATTTTTAAATGAACCTAACTCTAGAGTCTAATGAGCATGTAGTAGTGTATATTGATACTTTGGTTAATAAAATTTTATATTTTTAACTAAAATAATTGAAGCTTGGACGACAAAGAAGCGTCTGGTGCAAAATCTACACAATTAAGTGCTACAAATAATAGAAGCTTTGACATTGAAATTGGAAGTAGTGGTAATGGTTTGCTCTCTTCTTTATTGTATGTCTGAAGCGCAAGTATGACATTTGCCCTATTCGGTTACAATTTAAATACTTTTGGGAAAAGGGATAGATTTTTCGGAACCGAAATATTATCTTTTTGGACTCAAAATACTTAAATAGGTGGAAAAAAATTTAGTGACCAAAATATGTAAAACGCAGTTATGAACCACGTTTTACATAAAACGCCTTTTAATACCGCGTTTTACCTGGAAGCTGATAAGACGGCTATGTAAAGCACGATTTATTAACGCTTTTTATATAAAACGCAGTATCAAACCGCGCTTTACATATATAAGTACTCGTCCCTTTCCCTTTCCCCCCACGTTCTGGCAGAAAACCTCCCCCCCCTCCCCTTCCATTTTTAAAAACCTTCAGTGGTCCCCCTCCCAATTAACTTGATAAAAAACTCGAGTGGATCTCACCCATCTCACAAAAACTAATCAAAGTTGGTCCCACATTCTAGCTAAGCCTTCTATTGTTGTGGGTTGCTTGTTTCGGAGTCAAATTTTTAATTCTTTAACTTTCCGAAAAACATAAATCGAGGTATTCCGATTTAATTTATGTCGAAACTCGTATAAATAATGCATATTAGTTGTTTTGAATGTGTTCCATGTTGTTTTGTGTTTTTTTCCCGATTAAATTGGTATGTTATTTTTATCCGGACTAAGATATTAATGTTCTAAAAAATATGTAAAAATTACGAAATTGTTATTATTTGTTAATAAAAATGTTAATAAATTACTATTACTTTTTATATGTATTTTGTGAATGTTTTGTGATTAAAATATATTTGTTGTGTTTTATTTGGTTTATATTATTTATTTGCGTAAAAAATAGTAATATAGTGCCCTTTTAGGGTAGTAAAATGTAATGCCTTTTAGCGTAGTAAAATGTAGTGCCTTTTAGCATATTATAATATAGTGTCTTTTAGCGTAGTTTCCCTATAGTTTAAGTATCCCTTATACTAAAAAATACGTCAAAATAACTGATAGATCAAACAAAAACTCTGTTCAATTATAGTCAACATATAATTGGTGCTACTGGGCCGCAAATATCGAGCCTGAAACCCATATATGAATATTTAATAATTAAATACTGTATAATTATAAAATTAATTATTTAATTTACAAATAAACATATAAAATTATAAAACTAATATGTAAAATAATAAAACTAACGTATAGAAGAATTCTGGATAAATTGGTGCTACTGGGCTCCAAATATCGAGCGTGGGACCCATATGTGAATATTTAGTTATAAAAAATAATTATTTAATTTACAAACTAACATATAAAATTATAATAAAACTAACACATACAAGAATTTAGGATATTTTGGTGCTACTGGACCGCAAATATCGAGCCTGGAATCCATATGTGAATATTTAATTATAAAAATTAATTATTTAATTTACAAACTAACATATAAAATTATAATAAAACTAGCACATACAAGAATTCATGATATCTTGGTGCTAGTGGGCCGCAAATATCGAACCTAGAACGCATATGTGAATATTTAATTATAAAAATTAATTATTTAATTTATAAACAAACATATAAAATTATAAAACTAACATGTAATTAATATTGTTTAATTTACAGTAGATGACATGGAGGTGCCGCCTATTCATCCCGGACCTTCCAACGATGAGCTACTGTTGTTACAAGGCGATCATAGGTCCACCCACATATGGGAGGAAGAGTTACTGACTTTGACTCTCCGCGTCAGGAGAGTGGATGACATCTGGGACTTTCTGTATGATAGAGTTCTCCATTCCCGTGTAATCACACGCCTGTGGGAGGCGGGTTTCTACAGGATTTTGGAGATCGGACGGCTGCAGCTCGATTGATCTTTGATCACAGCCCTGATAGAGCGGTGGCGACCGGAGACGCACACATTCCACTTGCCCATTGGTGAGGCCACCATCACACTGCAGGATGTGAAGGTTTTATATGGGCTGCCCGTTGATGGACACCCCGTTGCTTTGCCACATGGCATGAGAGAGATGACACGTGTACAGTACCTAGACATGATGCATCGGCTCACTGCTTTCCGGCCAGAGGATGAGAATGTACTGGCCGGGACCAGTCATTTTCCATTGACGACTATTTGATAGTGGTTGGAGGCATTGCATCCTGATATCGATGGCGATACATTGGATTATCATGTTGACAAGTATACGAGGTTGTTGCTACTCCTTAAGTTTGGAGGGGTCTTGTTCCCGAATACTTCGGGGAACCTAGTCAGCTTGAGATTTCTTCATCATCTTGAGCTGCTAGATGATTTACCCTAGTACAGCTGGGGTGCTACTGTTCTTGGCTACTTGTACAGGCAGATGTGTCTGGCGAGCATGGGCACCCAGCGTGACATTGCTGGATTTTTGCTGCTACTACATGTGATAATATATTCGAACACTCTATTCATTTTAACATACATAATAAAAATATATCTTAAATTTTACGTCAACTTTTTATGTTAGGTTTGGGCCTGGGAGTGGTTCCTGTAGTTGCAACCACATGTACCACCATTAGATCCAGATGTACCACCTTCATTGCTCCCTCCAGCTAGGAGGTGGGTTCTTCGGCGGGGACATACGCGCGAGTACGAGGCTCGGCATAATCTCTCCTTGTGCAGGGATATCTTGGATTTGCTGGATGGCACACATGTAAATGTATATCTAAGTTTACTTGTCATAGCTTCAAACACAAGTTGTATATACTGATGTTTTCTGTTCTTACTTAATAGTTCATCTGGACGCCATACAATGATGCGGCCGACTTATGTGGGGCTCTTTCGTCCCGTTGATTTGCCTTGATATTGTGGAGCATTATGCCACCGAGCAGGTACTTCGCCAGTTTGGTCGTCCGCAGCTCGTACCGACATCGCCCACACATTACCAGCAGGATGATCGTACCAGGGTAGACGATGCATATTTGGCATGGCTAGAGGGGCAGATATTTACTTGGGACCGGCGATTTGACCTGATTCCACCCCCTTCACCGAGTCGGCCGGATACTGAGAATGATTATATGGGATTTTACCGCGGGGTTACCCGACTTTTCGTTAGGAATCCCATTCATCGAGCTAGCGGTTGGTACGTTCCATACGCTGGGAGGCACGAGGCACTAGTATGTTATTTGGTATTCTTACTTATAACTGTGATCTAGCGTTTCGTAATTATATTTTAGATGGTGTGCATGCTATTGGCCTACATTTATTCCACCAGTTAGGACTGCAGATGCAGCAACATGCCGGCAAGGGAGCGGTCACTTTGCACGAGTATGGCCAGTAGGTTACAAAGCTGGCTGCTCGGACACTACATCGAGCCAGAGAGGACGAGTGCTTAGAGCACGTCCCTGCTTATATGGTGCCAAAGCACTACCATCGAGGTAGGACTATCCCACGAGCGAGTGAATCATGAGGCAGGGCTATCCCACGAGGCAGGGGTGCCCAACAAGGCAGGGATATCCTACGGGGTCGTGGGGGCTGGTGAGGAGGTGGTCCCCAACAATAGGGCGTTGAGGCACCTGTTCAGGCACATGTTGAGGATGTTGGAGCTGATCTGTGGTCGCAACAAACTTGACCTCACACAACGGTAGGAAGAGCGGGCGCTAAGACTTTTACTCGAATAGTGGTATCGGGGTCAATTTCCACAGGGAGCTTGGAATGGAGTTGCGTATTTGTTCAGACTATGAATGCATGTTTGCTCCTAATTGTACTTCTAACATTTTTTGGGGTTTTTGTTTAATAACTACTATTATCAACTACAAGTTTAAGCTAATTTATGCTTAAGGGATATGTTCTAAGTTGTGATTAATATAGAGAAAGGCACTAGGGTCTGTCACACCTCCTTTTTGCGCGCCCGTCCCCGAAGGGTTAAATGCGCGAGTGGAGTTTTTCCAATTTAAGTGACAATATTCGAAATGGGATTATTTATTTAATTCAGAGTCGCCACTTGGGAAAGGTTTGGCTTTTGGTGTCCCAAGTCACCGGTTTATCTCGAATCCCAAATCGAGGAAATTTTAGACTTTTCCAAATGAAGTCTGCGAACCAGAAATTCTAAGTAAGGAATTCTGTTGACCCGAGGGAAGGTGTTAGGCACCCCCGAATCCCGTGGTTCTAGCACGGTCGCTTAAATTGTTATAATGGCTAAATATCTGATTTAAATACATGTTGTGACTTATGTGCTTTTATTAAGCTTAAACCGCTTCTATTATTATCATTTATTTTTATGGAATTGCAACGTCATGAAAATGCATCTCGGACCACGTCACAATCAATGCACCCGTAGTTGTTAACACATTTTGACTCCGTTGAGACTTGGATTTGGGTCACATCAATGTGCACCCGATTTTAAGAATATAATTTACTTAAAGTCGCGCTTAAAGAATCTAAACGCGTTATTATCTTTGGGGAAGGCAGTGGAATTCACTAAAACCGTCCCTCCCAAACTCTAAATATTTATCATTGTCAATTATTGAGGGCCCCGCAATTTGTATTTTTATTTGGCGAGGCTCGTCTCATTATTTTAGAAGGGCATCCTACAGTGACTACATTTCTATTATTTTGTTTCCAGAGATAAAAGAACGAAAAATATATGCTAATTGAAGTATATGTTTTGGCCTAAATCGGACTCCTATCAATTTCTGATTAATTACTTATAAAGTAAAAAAAACATCATGCCTTACGAAAATACTTTGGTCGAACAAAAGATTACATATGAGATTGATGAAATGCAATACTTAATCCGAACATTACATACGAAAAGATTTCTTGTTGAACTTAACTGAACTTATTTGGGCTAGATTAAAGGATAACTGGAAAAGTAAAATGTTTTAATTTGACAAAGAATCATGTACGAGTTAACGAAATACAACACTTAATCCGAACACTTCTCGAGTTGAACTTAACTAAACTTACGTGGACTAATCTTGACTAAAAAAAAACTAAATGAAACAGGAACAGTAATGTATAAGGTCGAAATATACATGCCCATATTAACAAACAAACTACCGAGCTAAAACACAACAGGATAAACTTAGTCGAATATCAGCACATGCTTTCGAACTGTTGAATTATAAACTAATCAATTTTCACAGGCCTGTTAATGTACTATGAATATTACAGCAAATGCTTGAACTTCTTCAACCTTTTTCATTTCATGCTTTCAAACTGTTTCAATTACATCAATATGGGACTTGAAATGTGTACCTGAAAATGCTGAAAGTGCAAAGGAGAAGAAGAAGAAGATGGGGAATCAGCAGCAACAAAAAGCAGAATTAACAGTAGCAGCAGGACAAAAATGTAGCAGCAATAGTGAGCAAGATACCAGCAACAATCAGAACAGCACAACAGAAAGGATTCTGTTGCGAGATGGAACTAGAGTTGAAGAAGAAACAGCCAGATGAAACAGCACACAGTGTGATGCTCCAGACAATCCAATTCCGGAATATACCAAATGCAACAAAACACTAACAATAATCTCGATTGAAATTTAGAAGAAAGAACACTGCCTAACGTATTGACAATAGATGAACTTCAGACAAACAAGACCAAGTTTCTGATTTCTTAATCTGTTTTTATCTCTTTCTTGCTCTCTTTCTATTCCTGCCAACTCTTTCTTTTTCTTTTCTATCCTCACAATGTATGTATTTCAAGCTTTCTCTTTCAAAACTCCTCACAGTGTATTTTCCTTCTCCCTGTATTTTTAGATCTCCTCCCCTTCTGTATCTCCATCTCCTTATATCTCTCAATATGCTTCCCCTTTTATAAGCCCCCACACCACCCCTTTTAACAGCCTGTTTTAGAATGTCACAGTACCTTCCCATGTGCCTTCCATTTTCAGTTCCACTTTAGCTAATTAGGTATTAAAAACCCCATCATTCCCTGGTAGATTTAACTTTTCCATTCTATTAACTAAAAACAAGTATGGGCAGTAGGATATGTCTGACAGCATATGCTGTCAAACCATGTAAAAATTAAAAGCCCTTTTATGCAGGAAAACAGGCTGTGCACAAAACACATGAGGTGCACCAATGCACATGCTGTGCACAAGTGCACATGCCCTCTGATTCAGAATTTAAGCACTACTGATCCAATTCAACAGCTATAAGTAAACAAAACTGATTCTTAATTGATCCAGGCAAATGTTCATCAGAAGCAAATCGATTTACTTTGTTCAGACAGTTGAAACTAATTGACGACACATGTCGACTCGACTATATTAGTATTAACATACACAATCGTAGCCAAAAATCAGACATTTAAACAGTATCGATACATGGTTCGAATTATACTGACTAAGCAGAAATGCACTCGAGGAGTCAACTAGTCAGTCCAAACTTGAAAATCAGCTACTTGCACAACATTTACATACACATTATCAGAACAAATGGAAAGACTCATTCAAACAAACAGAAGTTCAGGCAAAGTGGACAAACAGAAGTTGGTAAAATTAAAACAAATATGAACAGACTTTTAAAAACAAATCATACGGAATAAAACAAAAATAAAGAAAAGAAAACAAGACTCACCTCAAATCTTTGAAAAATCAAAACCTTGACTCGGATTTGGACAAACCTTTCTTAAGGCTGAATGGACTTTAGTCGAAGTGTTTCTCAGATGAGAAACACTTTGATTAAAGTCCATTAGACCTTAATCTCTTCGGTTGAACCGGTATGAACCAGTGACGAAGAACTACAAAATTTCCCAAAACTCAGATCCGGGATTCATGCTTCCCTGGTCAGATTCGGACCAAACCAAGTATGGTTTGGTCACGAGGAGGGTCTGGGGAGTGTCTGGTGTGAAGCTGGGGTTGGCTGGTGTAGATCGAGTTTTGACTCGAATCTTCAAATAAAGATTCGAGGACCTGGAGGGTGATTCGAACCAAACGGTTAACAGGTCTATGTTCAGGGTGGTGAGGGGGTTCTATGGTGTTCAGGGGAAAGTCACCAACGTTCATGCCGCCGGTTTTCATGGTGGGGGATACAGGGGCGGCTCTAGGGTTTGATGAGGATGAGGTTGAAGACGGAGGCTGGGGTGTCGGATGGGGGGCAGGGTAAGGATCTAGGCTTATATAGTTAGTGGGTGGGTTGATCTCAACCGTTAGATCAATCTAGATCTACGGTTTGGATCTGATGGTCTTAAGTGAAACGGTGTCGTTTCAAGTGTTGAGGGTTTGGGTTCGGTCCGGGTGTAAACGGGTCGGGGCCATTGGTGGGTTATGGAAATGTGATCTTGGCCGTTGATCAATCTGAGATCAACGGCCCAGACCACACTGGGTTAAAACGGTGTCGTTTAGACACCCTCGGTATCAACCTGGACTGGACTGGGCAAGCCTGGGTTTTGGGCTGTTTGTTTGGGCCAATTTTATTAAATTGGCCCAATCCGGAAGAAGAAGGGGTCTTTTCTTTTCTTTTTTTTTATTTTTTATTTCTTTTCCTTATTTATTTTAAAAACAAAACTAAACAAAAAAATCAAAAGTAAATACACACTCAATACAATTATTCGCACACACACTAAAATATTTCAAAACAAGTAAAATCAAACAAAACAAAATCACGGACAAAGATGCCTGTTTATGCCTTTCTATTTAAACCATGTTACGGTTCAGATTATGCATGACACGTACACATTTTTTTTAATTTTGTTTTAATAAAGTAAATAAATAAAAATGGGCCAAAGTCACAAATAAATCAACAAAGTGCCGCACAAAAAATCCAAAAATTGTACAGCAGGACCAATTTTTATTCTTTTGGAGCGACTGTCGCGCAAAAACAAAAATCACGTGCTCACAGCTGCCCCTCTTTGTTCGGAAACATGAAGAATTTTCGTGCAAAGATAAAGTGAGCGCATATGAGCGATTTTTGCCTATGGACCACTCCGTATGAAGCATGTTTTTTGAAAGATCTGACCGAATCTTGCTTCAAAGATTTCCTACATATCCTGGGCTAAACAGGAATCAGGTCAATGTAGTTCGAGAAGTTTTGGTAGCTGGGACTACCATGGGACTGCAATGCTTGCTGTTACTGCTGCTGCTATTGTCACTGCTACGTCACTGACCACCTTATTACAACCAAACGAAAATTGGAAACTGAACTAACTACTTATATGCATGTCAACTGCTAGTTACAAGATTCCTATCTATGATTCTTTTACGACTTGATCTTGGGTCTTAGCTGATTCTGCTTGTAGACTCCGATCTGAATCTTGATGCTTGCGAGTTGCGGCGACTTGTTTAATCTCTGGGATACTGAGTGAGACGCGATTGGCAGGGTTTAGGACTTTAGTCAAATGTTGGAGTCGATATGCTCTCCATTCACTCTGATATCTCGGGATGTGTCCTTTTGTCTTTTTCTTCTTTGATTCTGAGTTGAGACTCATCTCGTGGGTCATTTCGATCCGTGTGGCTCGAGGTTAGACCTGCGGGAGAAAACAAACGAACGAAATTTTCTGCCCCAGTTTCACTAGGAAAAATTTCGTTAATTATTCAACAGGAAGTTCATAAAATTGATGAAAGAGGATATGCATGCTCAGTTCAGGGTTGGAGCCCTAATATCGACTAGATGGGGAAAGGTTCAGTTTAGGGTTTAAAACCCTAATGCTCACTAAAAGGAAAAAGTTCAGTTTAGGGTTTAAAACCCTAATGCTGACTAAAAGGAAAATTCAGTTTAGGGTTTAAAACCCTAATGCTGATTGCATGAAAAAGCTCAGTTTAGAGTTTAAAACTCTAATGCTGGCTGAAAGGAAAAAGTTCAGTTTAGGGTTTAAAACCCTAATGCTGACTAAAAGGAAAATTCAGTTTAGGGTTTAAAACCCTAATGCTGATTGCATGAAAAAGCTCAGTTTAGAGTTTAAAACTCTAATGCTGGCTGAAAGGGAAAAGTTCAGTTTAGGGTTTAAAACCCTAATGCTGACTAAAAGGAAAATTCAGTTTAGGGTTTAAAACCCTAATGCTGATTGCATGAAAAAGCTCAGTTTAGAGTTTAAAACTCTAATGCTGGCTGAAAGGAAAAAGTTCAGTTTAGAGTTTAAAACTCTAATGCTGGCTGAAAGGAAAAAGTTCAGTTTAGGGTTTAAAACCCTAATGCTGACTAAAAGGAAAATTCAGTTTAGGGTTTAAAACCCTAATGCTGATTGCATGAAAAAGCTCAGTTTAGAGTTTAAAACTCTAATGCTGGCGGGAAGGAAAAAGTTCAGTTTAGGGTTTAAAACCCTAATGCTGACTAAAAGGAAAATTCAGTTTAGAGTTTAAAACTCTAATGCTGGCTGAAAGGAAAAAGTTCAGTTTAGGGTTTAAAACCCTAATGCTGGCTGAAAGGAAAAAGTTCAGTTTAGGGTTTAAAACCCTAATGCTGACTAAAAGGAAAATTCAGTTTAGGGTTTAAAACCCTAATGCTGGCTGAAAGGAAAAAGTTCAGTTTAGGGTTTAAAACCCTAATGCTGATTAAAAGGAAAATTCAGTTTAGGGTTTAAAACCCTAATGCTGATTGCATGAAAAAGCTCAGTTTAGAGTTTAAAACTCTAATGCTGGCTGAAAGGAAAAAGTTCAGTTTAGGGTTTAAAACCCTAATGCTAACTAAAAGGAAAATTCAGTTTAGGGTTTAAAACCCTAATGCTGATTGCATGAAAAAGCTCAGTTTAGAGTTTAAAACTCTAATGCTGGCGGGAAGGAAAAAGTTCAGTTTAGGGTTTAAAACCCTAATGCTGATTAAAAGGAAAATTCAGTTTAGGGTTTAAAACCCTAATGCTGATTGCATGAAAAAGCTCAGTTTAGAGTTTAAAACTCTAATGCTGGCTGAAAGGAAAAAGTTCAGTTTAGGGTTTAAAACCCTAATGCTGATCGGCTGGGGATAAAGTTCGAGAATACTACACGATCTATTTTTTTGAGTTTTCTTGTTTTAATAGAAGATAAAAGGGAGTTTTGTGGGAACTTACCTTTTGAGTGAATTCTTTATTGCCAAAATGTTTCTTGTACCCGTGTACCTTCTTCTTTGGGCGACAGCTGCTTCTTGCACGGTTGTCTTGGATTAGACCTGTTTCAACCTTTCAAACAAAGAATCGTTTGTTAGTTCGGAAATGACGGTCGGTTTGGTGACATTGATCGTTCCCAGTCGCTTTCTTGCGTCTTTATTTCTGTTGTGAAGTTTCGCCATTGATTTGATTCGAATGGCGAAACCCTTCTAGGCTGTTCAGGCTTGTATTTCCAGATTCTGCGATGATTTGCCTCGTAAGGCCTTTTTTCTATTGTCCTGTTTTGATTGAAGGTTCTCAACGGGGATTTTATTGGAGGTGTTCTGTGGGGATTTGTACAAAAGGAAGCTCTGTGGGGGGAATATTTACAAAGGGACTCGCTGGGGACGTGCTGGGGATTTGTTTCAAAGCGGGCTTTCTAGGGTTCGTTGGAGTAAGCTTGTTGGGGAATATTTACACAAGGACTCGCTGGGGATGTGCTGGGGATTTTTTTTTTTTTTTTTGGGAGACCCTGCGGGGGATTGTTCAAAAGGGGAGACTCTGTGGGGATTTGTACAGAAGGAGACTCTGTGGGGGTTTGTCCGAAGGCGGACTTGCTGGGGAAGATTTCAAGATTTCTCTCTTTCCTCTTTACTCTGAAACACCATCAAACGTCATGATTCATCATGCTTGGGTAATCATACCAACGAGATGAGGCGCTTTCCTTCATGAGACGGGATTCCGTGCAAACAAACCTGCCACCTGCCCTTTCCGGTGTGTCCTGGACTTGGGATTAAAACACAAAAGGGATTGAAGGAAACAAAGAAAGGAGAAAACAAATCAGAAAACAGAGTGTCCTTTTCAGGACGAGAAAGACTTATCTAAGGAAGATAATGCTGGCTTTAAATGACATGACATGCTCTTTGGACTGGACGTCTGACCTTCTAAGAGCTTGCATTTTCCTGAACCAGAACGGATCTTTGTGATTCCAAACCGGTGGCACTCTGCCGAAACTTTCTTGGGGTGGCGTCATTCTTTTCGACCAACAGCGCCCTTTGCGGGTTTTCGCTGGCTGACCTCTCTCATTTCTCTTCCTGTCATCGCTTGATAGCACTCTTTGCGAGTTTTTACTAAACAAGCTCTCTCATTTTGGTTTCTCTACTCCCGTCGCCTCGTGGTGCCCGAAGGTTTTCACCGCCGAGGACTCTCTCATTTTATCTCTCTCAATTCAGAGTGTGATGGTCTTCGTTTGTGACGCTTATTGATTCCCCACCATATTTGGTAATTGATTTGAAGGCTTGTGCTTGGTAAAGAGAGGTAGTGATACTAACTTCTCAACTGCTCGACGTGCCCCGGTTTTCAATTTCAGGGTGGATGGGATTTTATTGTTGGTGTGACTGAACCTCAGGGAGAGGCTGCCTACGTATCCTTTCGGAATCAAGTCAAACGTAGTTCAGGCCTCAATCAATGTTTTGTTTTGTTTTTTCTTTTTTTTTTTTTTTTTTTGTTTTGTAAGCGGCTCAAAAGTTGGTAGAGAGAATTGGGTAGTGTTTGGGGAGTAGTGGGGAATAAAACCTTCGCCATTTTCAAACGTGTCAGGACCACTGGAGTATGATTTAGACGTAGTACCTCTTGACTGCATCTGCATTTACTGCTGTGTCGGGGTCATTTCCTTCGATATCACCTAGATACAATGCTCCTCTTGGCAATATTTTCCTTACGATGTATGGGCCTTTCCAATTTGGGGCAAACTTTCCTTTTGCTTCTTCATGATGCGGCAGAATACGCCTCAGTACCAATTGTCCTACTTCGAAATTCCGAGGTCGGACTTTCTTGTTGTAAGCACGGGCCATCCTTCGTTGGTATAACTGTCCGTGACAAACTGCAGCCATCCGCTTTTCATCAATCAACGTCAATTGCTCCAGTCGAGTCTTAACCCACTCGCTGTCCTCGATTTCTGCTTCGACAATGATTCGAAGTGAAGGAATCTCTACCTCTGCCGGTATTACGGCCTCGGTCCCATAAACCAAAAGATAAGGAGTCGCTCCCACCGATGTGCGTACCGTAGTGCGGTACCCCAATAATGCAAAAGGTAACTGCTCATGCCACTGTCGGGAACTTTGTATTGTTTTCCTCAAAATCTTCTTGATGTTTTTATTTGCAGCTTCCACAGCACCATTGGCTTTCGGCCGATAAGGAGTAGAATTCCTATGCGTTATCTTGAACTGCTCGCATACATCTCCCATCAAGTGACTGTTCAAGTTTGCTGCATTATCTGTAATGATAGTCGCAGGAATACCGAAACGACAGATAAGATTTGAGTGCACAAAATCTACTACAGCTTTCTTAGTGACCGACTTGAGAGTGACAGCTTCTACCCATTTTGTGAAGTAATCGATGGCAACCAGTATAAACCTGTGTCCATTCGAGGCCTTTGGTTCAATTGGTCCAATGACGTCCATGCCCCAGGCGACAAATGGCCAAGGCGCAGACATGGGATGCAGTTCCGTGGGAGGTGCATGAATCAAATCACCGTGCACCTGACACTGATGACATTTCCGAACGAAGCTGAAGCAATCCTTTTCCATGGTCATCCAGTAATAACCTGCTCTAAGGATTTTCTTCGCTAAGACATACCCGTTCATGTGAGGTCCGCACACACCTGCGTGTACTTCGTGCATGATCTTTCTCGCTTCCTCGATATCGACACATCTTAGGAGATTGAGGTCCGGGGTCCTCTTATACAACAATTCGCCGCTCAGAAAGAAACCACTTGCATGTCGCCTAATGGTCCTTTTTTGATCTCCAGTAGCGTGCTCGGGGTATTCTTGTGTCTTCAGGAATTTCTTGATGTCATGGTACCAAGGCTGCGTATTTGATCCCGCCTCGATTACACTGCAGTAACCGTGTCTTTCCTTGATTTGGATTTCCAAAGGATCGACGTGGGCGTTGCCCGGGTAGGGTAACATTGAAGCCAAAGTAGCAAGTGCATCTGCCAGTTCATTGTGACACCTCGGAATATACCTGAACTCTATTGAGGTAAAGCGCTTGCTGAGGTCCTCCACATGTTGTCGGTATGGGATAAGTTTGACATCCCGAGTTTCCCACTCGCCTTGAGCTTGCCGGATGATCAGGTCAGAATCTCCCATAATTAGCAAGTCTTCGACATCCTGATCGATTGCCATATGCATGCCCATAATGCAGGCTTCATACTCGGCTGTATTGTTTGTGCAAAAGAAACGCAGTCTAGCTGTGGCGGGATAATGCTGACCGGAAGGCGAGATCAAAATTGCCCCAATCCCTACACCCTTGGCGTTCACGGCTCCGTCAAAGAACATCTTCCAAACATGAGCTTCTTCCGAGATCACTTCTACGGTGTTTACCTCTTCATCTGGAAAGTAGGTATCCAATGGCTGGTATTCCTCATCGACCGGATTTTCGGCCAAATGATCAGCTAACGCCTGGGCTTTCATGGCCGTGCGAGTGACATAAACTATGTCGAATTCCGTAAGCAAGATTTGCCATTTAGCCAGTCTCCCAGTAGGCATTGGTTTCTGAAATATATACTTCAAAGGATCCAACCTGCTTATGAGGAATGTAGTGTGGGCTTGGAGATAATGTCTCAGCTTTTGAGCAACCCATGTGAGAGCGCAGCATGTCCTTTCCAGCAGAGTGTATTTGGCCTCGTAGCCGGTGAATTTCTTGCTCAAGTAGTAAATTGCTTGCTCCTTCTTTCCGGTTACGTCATGTTGCCCGAGGACGCAACCGAAAGAGTTCTCCAAGACTGTCAGATACAAGAAAAGTGGCCTTCCCGGTTCTGGAGGGACCAAGACCGGGGGATTCGAAAGGTATTCTTTGACTTTATCAAAGGCTTCTTGACACTCAGTTGTCCACTTAATCGCCGCATCTTTCCTTAACAGCTTGAATATGGGCTCACACGTGCTCGTCAGCTGGGCAATAAACCGACTGATGTAGTTTAACCTGCCCAAAAGACTCATCACGTCTTTCTTTGTTCTTGGGGGAGGCAGATCTCTGATGGATTTTATCTTAGTTGGATCTAGCTCGATACCTCTCCTGCTTACGATGAAACCCAAAAGTTTGCCCGACGGAACTCCGAAAGCACGTTTGGCTGGGTTTAGCTTCAAGTCATACTTCCTTAGCCTCTCGAAGAACTTCCTCAAATCTTGGATGTGATTATCCTGCGTCCTAGACTTGACTATCACGTCATCCACGTACACCTCTATTTCCTGGTGCATCATGTCATGGAAAATGGCAGTCATGGCCCTCATGTAAGTAGCCCCAGCATTCTTCAGACCAAATGGCATGACCCGGTAACAGTAGGTGCCCCAAGGCGTGGTGAAGGCAGTTTTCTCGGCGTCCTCTTCATCCATCAGTACCTGATGATACCCAGCATAACAATCTACAAAAGACTGTATCTCGTGTTTGGCACAATTATCAACGAGGATGTGGATGTTGGGCAGCGGGAAATTATCTTTAGGACTTGCTCTGTTCAGATCTCGGTAATCTACACATACCCGAGTTTTCCCGTCCTTTTTCGGTACTGGAACCACATTCGCCAACCATGTTGTATATTGGACTACCCGGATCACTCCCGTTTTCAGCTGCTTGGTGATCTCCTCTTTAATCTTGTCACTGACCTCCGTTTTGAACTTTCGTTGCTTCTGTTGAACTGGAGGACAATCAGGATGAATCGGCAATTTATGAACCACTAGATCAACACCTAGTCCCGGCATGTCATCATATGACCAAGCAAACACGTCTTTGAATTCAAAAAGAAGTTGAATTATCGCCTCTCGCGTTTTCTTGTCCGTGTGAATGCTTATCTTGGTCTCCCGGATTTCTTCCGGGGTTCCTAAATTTACCGGTTCAGTGTCATTCAGATTTGGCTTAGGTTTATTCTCGAAATATTCCAACTCTCGGTTTATCTCCCTAAAAGCCTCTTCCGCATCATATTCTGGTTCTGGGTTCATTAATTCGTAGTTAAATAACTCATTGTGATTTGGGCGTGAAGTCCGCAAGCATGTCATATTTAGAGCCGCGTTGTTAGGACTGAAAAGAAAGATAAAAGGCAAAATAATAAAAATCAGAACAAAAGAAAGAATGGGAAAGCAATGATGATTTTTTTTTATATTTTCTTTGGAAAATTGGAAGACAACAGTGTTTACAACTAGGAATTCAAAGCAATAATTGAAAAGAAGAAAACATTCAAGTTATGTCCTGGAGACAACTTGTGACACAGGAAAGGTGGCAGGACAGGTCTACCCGGACTTCCATCTAGTCGGGAATGGCGTAGCCTCCCAGTTTTGGAGTTGGGCGCTCGGCCCCATGTACAGCATCTCAGCAGTGCTCGTTCCTTCACCTGGCTGAACCATGTGGATCTCGTAGAGCATTTCCCTCATTGCCCCACATATCTCCTCGATTTCCTCAGCTATGAAGACCTCATCATCTCCTTCTCCGATGTACCTTGGCCAGATGAAAGTCGCATATAAATTCGGCAGCGGTCGAGGTAACTTCCAACCCTCATTTCTTCTCTTCTTTGCCCATTCTTCGTCTGCTGGAGTAGGTTTAAAACCTAGTCCAAAAGGTTTCTTGATGACTGGCAAAGTAACGGGTTCTGTTATTCCCTGAAGGGTTCGTCCGAGTCCCTTCCCTGGCCTAAATCCGTGCCGGATCATCTCTTTGGCTACCATAAACGAAGCGTTAGACAAGAAAGGTTGGGGGCAGGGTATTCCCTCTTCGCGCTGCTCTGCCAGTACAACCTCAAAAGCTTGATAGACCGTATGTTCGCTTCCTTCTCTTGGTTCAAGGTACGGGATGGATGGATCCCGATAAATGGCATGCTCATCTTCCCCGTGGACCACGATCTCTCGGTCTTCGTACTCGAACTTCACCATCTGGTGAAGAGTGGAAGGCACGGCTCCTGCCGCATGGATCCAAGGTCTGCCAAGGAGAAAATTGTAGGATGTGTCCATGTCGATCACCTGGAAGGTTACTCGAAATTCGACTGGTCCTATGACCAACATCAGGTCTATTTCTCCCATGGTATCTCTTTTGATGCCGTTGAAAGCTCTTACGCAGACATTGTTGGGTCGGATTCTTCCGGTCCCAATTTCCATTCTCTGTAGCGTGGAGAGCGGGCAAATGTCAACGCCTGAGCCTCCATCCAACATTACCCGCTTGACATAGTAGTCCTCGCATTTAACTGTTAAATGCAAGGCCTTGTTGTGTGCTACTCCTTCTGGGGGTAAATCATTCTTGCTGAAAGAGATTTGATTGACGGCGAAGAATCTTTCTGTCATCCGCTCTAGTTGCTCCACCGAGGTTTCAACCGGTACATATGCTTCATTCAGGGTTTTCAGCAGGATCTTTTGATGCTCGGTTGACCTCATTAATAATGACAGCATGGATACTTGCTCAGGGTGCTTGCGCAGCTGATCTATCACTTCGTAATCCGGCATCTTCATTTGTTGGAAGAACACTTCCGCTTCTTCAACACTCACAGGCTTCTTTGGAGGGAAGCGCCTTTGTGTGGCGTTGTTCAGTTCTTGGGTATTTGAGTACCCTCCAACGAAAGTATTTTCTGGAAGTTCTCCCATGACCTCTTTACCTTTGTACATCACCAAAGTCTTTTGATAATTCCACGGCACTATGGACGGGTTGGTCATTGGCTTTTGTGGCACGCGTCCGATAACCACTGGCTCATTCAGCCGAGGTGGTTGAATCGTCCCCCGGACCACATAGGCCCCTTTCGGCACGTGCATAGGTTTTGTCTTTTTGATCCCGAAGTTCTGCGTCTTCTTGGCTTGACCTCGTGGTATGTAAAGAACTCCACCCTTTGCTGGTACCACTTTCTTCTCCACCTTCTTTTCAGGCTTGCTCTTTGTAGCCTTGGCCTCTTCCCCCTTTTCTGGTTTCTGGTCCATTTCGGGCCTCTTCCCTGCGTCGACAATGGCAATTATGGCTTTCAGAGCAGGGTCGAATTCTTTGTCTTCACAAATCATTCCGATCAGCGGCCCGTTATTGTGAGCAGGTAGTGGATTGTTAGTTACATTCGGGATCTCCTCGTCCCTTAGCACTATCTTCCCTTGCTCTATCAGATTTTCGACCACTCTTTTCAATGACCAGCAGTCGTTCGTATCATGTCCCTCGGCCCCTGAATGATAGGCGCATCTGACTCCGGCTTTGTAAGAAGGCGATGTTGGGTTTTGCCTCGTTTGGGGAATTGGTTGCAAGAAACCCAACTGGACTAGCTTAGGGAACAAAGTAGAGTATTGTTCACCGATGGGCGTGAAAGTCCGCCGTCGAGGTGGCTCCTGGGGGCGGTAGTTATTCTGCGGGGGTTGTGGGTTATAGTGGTTGCGGTAAGGAGGCTGATTTCTGGGAGGTGGAGCTGGGCCTCGGTTGGCTTGTTGTGGTGGATGGTTATAAGGTTGGGCATTCATGACCATATAAGGCTGATGAGCATATGCCAAATTTGAGTGGGGGTAATAGTGTTGTGGGGCTCTTTCCGGAAAATGGGGCCTGGGATGACGATACTCCCTTGCTTCAGAGGCCGCCATAGTCGTTTCTTCCTTCTTCTTCCCCCTTGTCGTTCCTCCAGACCCGCTTTGGATGGCCTGAGAGGTTGCCCTTATGGCTGCTTGACTCAAAATCCTTCCCGTTTTCAACCCATTTTCCACCATCTCTCCAATCTTGATCGCTTCCGCGAATGGCTTACCCATGGCCGACATCATGTTTTGGAAATAGTCAGACTCTTGAGCCTGGAGAAAGGTAGTGACCATTTCCACTTCATCCATGGGAGGCTTCACTCTCGACGCCTGTTCACGCCACTTAATAGCATACTCTCTAAAGCTTTCTGAAGGCTTCTTCTTCAAATTCGACAGAGAGTTTCGGTCTGGCGCAATGTCGATGTTATACTGGAATTGTTTTACAAAATCTCTGGCGAGATCATCCCATATATGCCATCGGGACATTTCCTGATCCATATACCATTCCGAAGCTATCCCTACTAGACTTTCCCCAAAGTATGCCATTAGCAGTTCTTCTTTTCCGCCGGCTCCCCGCAATTGGTTGCAGTATTTCTTAAGATGTGCAATGGGGTCACCGTGCCCATCGTATTTCTCAAACTTGGGGGTCTTGAAACCCGTTGGCAGGTGCACGTGAGGAAACATGCACAGGTCGGCGTAAGAGACGCTCTTTTGTCCGCTCAATCCTTGCATATTCTTCAGACTTTGTTCAAGGCTTCTCATTCTCTTGGCAATCTCATTTTGTTCTGCAATTCTGGGGTTCTGATCCTGCCCAGGTGCAAGCTCGCACTGAGGCAGTAGAGGATTGGTACTGGTAGCGAACCTAGTTGGTTCCATTGAGAACGATGGTGCTTGGAATGTAAAAGAGGATGAGTCAAAGCTTGGCTTGTACGTGGTGGGCTGTGCCGTAACCGGGCAAGGCGATGCAGCAAAGATGTTCATGCTTGCATCAGTGGCTGACATTCGGGGATGAGGCTCAGAAGGTGATCCAGCAGAGAAGGCGGAGGTGGCTGGGTAACCAAATGGGGTAGCAGGATAATTTATGGGGACATTAGACGTTCCACTTGACCTGGAGAATAATTCAGGGAATCCGGGGACGACACTTGGCGGCTCTTTCCCATTATTCCAATCGTCCAGCATTTCCAGCATGCGGAGCCGTAGGATTCTATTTTCCTCCGCAGTTGCGGATTCAGGTGTGAGGACGGCTGAGATTGAGCTTTCCTCAGAAACAGGGATCGTTTACAATGGAATTTCTGAAAACATTTCCACACTTCCTTTTGACCTGGTGAAGTAAGTGTGAGTGCTGCTTCTGGCCCTAACAACAGGTAGTCGAACACTTCTCCTTGACCTCGTGAAATATGAGTGCGAGGCCAGACTTTCACCAAACCAACCGTCTTTTCAAAAACCCTGAAAAAAATGCTCAATGACAAACGCACGGTTAATTTGTAGCAAATAACAGATAGTTAATCTCACGTTGGGCATGATGCACCTATACAGCTAAGTGGATTACTATATGTTTTCTACGAGAGCATGCGTCATTCCGGCATTCTTATTAGTTTCTTCCCCTTTTTTTTTCTTTCTTTTCTTTTCTTTTTCTCTTTTGTTTTTCCTTTATTTATTTTATTTATTTTGCAGTAAAAGAAATGCGACCGGATCCGATGAGGATTGCCTACGTATCACGATGCCTACGTGAATCAGATCATTACGTAGTTCGAAAAACACAAATGAGCGTGAAAGAAGCAAACTCTTTATTATTGAAGCAGTCTATTACAAACTACATTCTGCAAAAATCAAACTTTGAAAAATAAACCTAGACTCAAAAACAGACTAAAAATCACCCTGATGGAAAAACAAACAGAAGACGCTAAGATACAGGCTTGACTTATGAGTGCATTATGGTTTTGAAAATTGGTGTCCGCGGGGCATCGTTCTGCCTTGCCGCGGTCCTAGGCGTGAGATCCCTCTCAAGTTGCTCCAGCTCGTGCATAGTCTACTTGACATAAACCATTACTGCCGAGGGGAAGGTAACACTGGACATGTTCTCACATCGCAGACATCGTCTGGTGATGGCATGGGCAATGGCCTTGATCCTATCTCTGGTTTGCTTCTTTTCTATGAGTAGGCGTTTTATCTGATCGCTGCATATCTCGAATACTTGAATATCCTGTATATGCTGATGCTCCAATCGCCGTACTTCCAACTTCATCTGGGCTATTGAGTCATACCAGTATCTGCTCTCAATTTGGAAATCCTTGGCTGACTAGCTGCTTTGATCTCAAGTGCTGCCATCTCTCTCTTTATCTTAGCAACAGTCTTCTCGTGGTCGCCTTCCAATTGATTCAGGTATCTGCGATGCTTATTTGCTCTTGTATCCCACTGTGCCCTGAGCTCTGCTATGATGTTTTCAGATTTCTCCAAACCATCTCACCATTCCCTGATTTCACCTTTTAGCCCTTTTATCAGCTGCTCGTCCGATTGACGCCTTGGTTGTCTATCTGCATCCAACCTTATCTGTTTGATCTGGGCTCTGAGCATTTCATTTTCTTGAATTAACCTGTTCCGCTCTCCCAGATCGGTAGCAATTTGCACGCTGTGCTCGTATTTCATGCCTTCTACTTGTTGCTTTAATCTGCTGATTTCGGCACAATAACCTCTTTCCTTTGCTAACCAATCCCAATGCCTTTGCGATGACTCGGTGAAATCCCGGATGTGGGGTCTCTTAGCTGGCCTTTCATGCTCGAGTTCCCTTCTATACCATGCAAGGTAACCTGGCGCCGTTTCTCCTTTGGCTCGATCCCGCACGCAAGTATCTGATTTCAAAAGTTGACCCTCATTCCAGATTTGGCGAATCTTTGCTTCTGGGAACTGTCCGTTAGGACTTATCTCAACTGTTTGAGCGCTAAGATCTTCCTCATGAGGTACTGTCTGGCATCTTCCGAATTGTCTCAAAACTCGGCCGGGTGCGTAAGGTTGAATGCTCTTAAGCCCCATCAGCAAGAAATGAGTTTTAGCCGCCGACATATATAAGATCTCATCAACAGGCAACCATCCCAACGTCCATTGTATTTGGCTGGCAGTAAGAGCTTGCAAGAACGAGGTCCATGCCAGGACTCCTTTGGGCCAAATGATCTCTTTGGTTCTCGTGTAAGATTCTTCTATGCGGGTCTTTTTCGGGGAACCATGGCTCAAAATCTCGGAATGATGGCAGAGGTGCTCGGTCATCCATATCTGTAGGAGCAAATTACAACCTTCGAAGAAATTTCCCCCAGCTTTACAAGCTGTGAGAGCTCGAAAGATGTCAGATACCACCATTGGCGCGAGAGTACTGTCACTTTGCGTGAGTAAAGTGCTGACGACCCCAGATATCTTCAAATCAATGTTTCCATCTTTCCTCGGAAATACCAGAAGACCCAGGAACATTATCATGAACGCTACCCGTCTGTGCTCGTCCCACTTCTGACGAACTCCTTTGCTGCACAGTTTGTTGATTGGATTATTGAATCCCCCCTCGTGACCGTACCTATCATATATGAAGCATGGAGTACAAAATCCGGCTGCCAGATCCGGGTTGTGGACTGTTCTAGGTATCTTCAATGAATCTAGTAATCGATGTACCGTGACGACTCTTGGGGCGACCAAGTATTTTTCCCTTAAGGGAAACTCAGTATTCCCGATGTATCCGGCCATTTCTTCCAAAGTCGGGGTGAGCTCAAAATCAGAGAAATGGAAAACATTGTGCGCCGGGTCCCAATAGGTAACCAAAGCTCTTATGATATCTCCCCGAGGCTGGATTTCCAACAGACCCACAAGACCTTTCAGATATTTCTTAACCTCATTTTGTCCTTCAACACCTAGATCATTCCACCATAGCCGTAACTTGACAGGGATTTTGGTCATTATTGAAAAATGTTCATTTTGCATCGTGCTCATCCTGCACATTTATTAAGGTGATTTTAACAAAATGACTGACTCAAAATATTTTAAACAGAGAGGATCAAGTTTTGAACACGGCCTTTAAACACTTCGGGGATGAAGAGTTTAAGGCTGTGCGGGTCAACTGGACAAAAATGCTAAACAAGACCCAAAAGGTGGCTGTTTATGCAAAGTCAGCCTTCCGGCGTCCCTTTCGGGAACGTTTGGCTATTTATGACAAAACAGCGTCACCTGATTTATTTATGACTCTTTTAAAATTTGACACACATTTTTTTTATTTATTTATTGATTTTGGCTGTTTTAGCAAAAATGGGGGTTGAACCCGACGAGGGTTGCCTACGTATCTCACATCCGGTGAGAATCAAACTGGCGTAGTTCGGGCTATCGTAAGATAGGAAAAAATCGAATAAACCTAGAAATCAGGAATGCGTATTTTTGTTTTACATTTTTTTTTGAAAAGAGATAAAGATTAAAGAAACTATTTATTTTTATATTATTTTTTTTTAGGAAAAATTTGGACTATTAGTCTGAATTCATAAAAGGGGTACTACGAAAGAAACAACACATTTTTTTGAATTATGAATTTTCGATTTTTTTTTTACTTTTAAAATAAATACCTTTTTTTTTGTTTTTTGATTTTGAAAGTGATAAAAGAAAATTTTTATATTTTTTTTAATAACTCTCAATAAACAAGACAGTTTTTTTTAGAAAAATTCCGGCGAGGTTTTGACACTACTTGGACATTGGTTTTATTTTCCAAAAATAAGTAATTATCTCCCCTACGCTGCTATTTTCCCTCTTTTTTTTTTTAGGAACCGGTCGACATGCGGAACCGAAGCAAATAAATGCACAACACAGATAGGAATGCAGCATGATGGTCTTTTCCATTTCAGGTTGTCTGTCCTAGACGGACCCAACCCCTGTGTTGAGTCCCCTAAGTCAAATGCAATATGATGCAAATAAGCGTTCCTACTAGGGATCCGGCATGAAGTTTCGTTATACTAGGTTTAAACCTTGGTATTTGTTCTAGACTGTGTACCCGAGCGGACAACTCGAGTCGAGGAGGGGGCTACGTACCGGGGACCCGCGAGATCGTCCGGCTTTGTAACTTGTCCGACCTCTTTCTTATTTCAGGTATTGACACTAACAGAATAGGGAGTCTCGACCAGCGAGCTTCTCCCCGGAGGTAAGAAAAGAAGGGTTTCGGCACAGTTTATATACAGTTCAGATAATATCAAAAGCGGTAAAAGACAACATTTAGCACTTTTATGCAAAACATGTAATAAAGATCAGATAATAAAGCCAAATATAACAATTATTCTAAGCTCGACTTCTTGGACCCTGAACCAGTGGTTCTGGGTCAATTATCCCCAGTAGAGTCGCCAGAGCTGTCACACCTCCTTTTTGCGCGCCCGTCCCCGAAGGGTTAAATGCGCGGGTGGAGTTTTTCCAATTTAAGTGACAATATTCGAAATGGGATTATTTATTTAATTCAGAGTCGCCACTTGGGAAAGGTTTGGCTTTTGGTGTCCCAAGTCACCGGTTTATCTTGAATCCCAAATCGAGGAAATTTTAGACTTTTCCAAATGAAGTCTGCGAACCAGAAATTCTAAGTAAGGAATTCTGTTGACTCGAGGGAAGGTGTTAGGCACCCCCGAATCCCGTGGTTCTAGCACGGTCGCTTAAATTGTTATAATGGCTAAATATCTGATTTAAATACATGTTGTGACTTATGTGCTTTTATTAAGCTTAAACCGCTTCTATTATTATCATTTATTTTTATGGAATTGCAACGTCATGAAAATGCATCTCGGACCACGTCACAATCAATGCACCCGTAGTTGTTAACACATTTTGACTCCGTTGAGACTTGGATTTGGGTCACATCAATGTGCACCCGATTTTAAGAATATAATTTACTTAAAGTCGCGCTTAAAGAATCTAAACGCGTTATTATCTTTGGGGAAGGCAGTGGAATTCACTAAAACCGTCCCTCCCAAACTCTAAATATTTATCATTGTCAATTATTGAGGGCCCCGCAATTTGTATTTTTATTTGGCGAGGCTCGTCTCATTATTTTAGAAGGGCATCCTACAGTGACTACATTTCTATTATTTTGTTTCCAGAGATAAAAGAACGAAAAATATATGCTAATTGAAGTATATGTTTTGGCCTAAATCGGACTCCTATCAATTTCTGATTAATTACTTATAAAGTAAAAAAAACATCATGCCTTACGAAAATACTTTGGTCGAACAAAAGATTACATATGAGATTGATGAAATGCAATACTTAATCCGAACATTACATACGAAAAGATTTCTTGTTGAACTTAACTGAACTTATTTGGGCTAGATTAAAGGATAACTGGCAAAGTAAAATGTTTTAATTTGACAAAGAATCATGTACGAGTTAACGAAATACAACACTTAATCCGAACACTTCTCGAGTTGAACTTAACTAAACTTACGTGGACTAATCTTGACTAAAAAAAACTAAATGAAACAGGAACAGTATTGTATAAGGTCGAAATATACATGCCCATATTAACAAACAAACTACCGAGCTAAAACACAACAGGATAAACTTAGTCGAATATCAGCACATGCTTTCGAACTGTTGAATTATAAACTAATCAATTTTCACAGGCCTGTTAATGTACTATGAATATTACAGCAAATGCTTGAACTTCTTCAACCTTTTTCATTTCATGCTTTCAAACTGTTTCAATTACATCAATATGAGACTTGAAATGTGTACCTGAAAATGCTGAAAGTGCAAAGGAGAAGAAGAAGAAGATGGGGGAATCAGCAGCAGCAAAAAGCAGAATTAACAGTAGCAGCAGGACAAAAATGCAGCAGCAATAGTGAGCAAGATAGCAGCAGCAATCAGAACAGCACAACAGAAAGGATTCTGTTGCGAGATGGAACTAGAGTTGAAGAAGAAACAGCCAGATGAAACAGCACACAGTGTGATGCTCCAGACAATCCAATTCCGGAATATACCAAATGCAACAAAACACTAACAATAATCTCGATTGAAATTTAGAAGAAAGAACACTGCCTAACGTATTGACAATAGATGAACTTCAGACAAACAAGACCAAGTTTCTGATTTCTTAATCTGTTTTTATCTCTTTCTTGCTCTCTTTCTATTCCTGCCAACTCTTTCTTTTTCTTTTCTATCCTCACAATGTATGTATTTCAAGCTTTCTCTTTCAAAACTCCTCACAGTGTATTTTCCTTCTCCCTGTATTTTTAGATCTCCTCCCCTTCTGTATCTCCATCTCCTTATATCTCTCAATATGCTTCCCCTTTTATAAGCCCCCACACCACCCCTTTTAACAGCCTGTTTTAGAATGTCACAATACCTTCCCATGTGCCTTCCATTTTCAGTTCCACTTTAGCTAATTAGGTATTAAAAACCCCATCATTCCCTGGCAGATTTAACTTTTCCATTTTATTAACTAAAAACAAGTATGGGCAGTAGGATATGTCTGACAGCATATGCTGTCAAACCATTTAAAAATTAAAAGCCCTTTTATGCAGGAAAACAGGCTGTGCACAAAACACATGAGGTGCACCAATGCACATGCTGTGCACAAGTGCACATGCCCTCTGATTCAGAATTTAAGCACTACTGATCCAATTCAACAGCTATAAGTAAACAAAACTGATTCTTAATTGATCCAGGCAAATGTTCATCAGAAGCAAATCGATTTACTTTGTTCAGACAGTTGAAACTAATTGACGACACATGTCGACTCGACTATATTAGCATTAACATACACAATCGTAGCCAAAAATCAGACATTTAAATAGTATCGATACATGGTTCGAATTATACTGACTAAGCAGAAACGCACTCGAGGAGTCAACTAGTCAGTCCAAACTTGAAAATCAGCTACTTGCACAACATTTACATACACATTATCAGAACAAATGGAAAGACTCATTCAAACAAACAGAAGTTCAGGCAAAGTGGACAAACAGAAGTTGGTAAAATTAAAACAAATATGAACAGACTTTTAAAAACAAATCATACGGACTAAAACAAAAATAAAGAAAAGAAAACAAGACTCACCTCAAATCTTTGAAAAATCAAAACCTTGACTCGGATTTGGACAAACCTTTCTTAAGGCTGAATGGACTTTAGTCGAAGTGTTTCTCAGATGAGAAACACTTTGATTAAAGTCCATTAGACCTTAATCTCTTCGGTTGAACCGGTATGAACCAGTGACGAAGAACTACAAAATTTCCCAAAACTCAGATCCGGGATTCATGCTTCCCTGGTCAGATTCGGATCAAACCAAGTATGGTTTGGTCACGAGGAGGGTCTGGGGAGTGTCTGGTGTGAAGCTGGGGTTGGCTCGTGTAGATCGAGTTTTGACTCGAATCTTCAAATGAAGATTCGAGGACCTGGAGGGTGATTCAAACCAAACGGTTAACAGGTCTATGTTCAGGGTGGTGAGGGGGTTCTATGGTGTTCAGGGGAAGGTCACCGGCGTTCATGCCGCCGGTTTTCATGGTGGGGGATACAGGGGCGGCTCTAGGGTTTGATGAGGATGAGGTTGAAGACGGAGGCTGGGGTGTCGGATGGGGGGGCAGGGTAAGGATCTAGGCTTATATAGTTAGTGGGTGGGTTGATCTCAACCGTTAGATCAATCTAGATCTACGGTTTGGATCTGATGGTCTTAAGTGAAACGGTGTCGTTTCAAGTGTTGAGGGTTTGGGTTCGGTCCGGGTGTAAACGGGTCGGGGCCATTGGTGGGTTATGGAAATGTGATCTTGGCCGTTGATTAATCTGAGATCAACGGCCCAGACCATACTGGGTTAAAACGGTGTCGTTTAGACACCCTCGGTATCAACCTGGACTGGACTGGGCAGGCCTGGGTTTTGGGCTGTTTGTTTGGGCCAATTTTATTAAATTGGCCCAATCCGGAAGAAGAAGGGGTCTTTTCTTTCTTTTTTTTTATATTTCTTTTCCTTATTTATTTTAAAAACAAAACTAAACAAAAAAAAATCAAAATTAAATACACACTCAATACAATTATTCGCACACACACTAAAATATTTCAAAATAAGTAAAATCAAACAAAACAAAATCACGGACAAAGATGCCTGTTTATGCCTTTCTATTTAAACCATGTTACGATTCAGATTATGCATGACACGTACACATTTTTTTTAAATTTTGTTTTAATAAAGTAAATAAATAAAAATGGGCCAAAGTCACAAATAAATCAACAAAGTGCCGCACAAAAAATCCAAAAATTGTACAGCAGGATCAATTTTTATTCTTTTGGAGCGACTGTCGCGCAAAAACAAAAATCACGTGCTCACAGGGTCGTGGCATTACCTAGGTGGTTAACTAACGGGTAGAGACTACTAATAATAGATTGACATATTTGGGATCATTGTTATAACCGTTGCACAATTATACCCACTCTCACACCTCTCGGTAGGGAGAGTGAATTTGCCCAATTGACTCTCTAGAGACCAATTGGGTAGGCCAATTAGACCAAGCAACTTGGGTTCAAGTAGGGTGATAACTCTCTCGAGATTTAACCCGTTAATTGGGACTACCATTTCTCATGGGTCCACCCCAATTCCTTGTTGGGTCAATTTTGGGGTCATAGACTCTCTTTCTTAAGAAGAGTCAAGACACACTAAGGTAGAATCAATGTTTGCAACCATCAATCCTTAATTAACCCAAATAACAAACACCCAATATCAATCTATCATTAAGAAGCAACACCCATTAATTACCCACACTAGGGTTGAGCTATAACCCTAGTTAAAGGGTTTAGCTAGATATAATTAAAGAAGAAACTGAAGAAATAGAAGATGAAACAACCATATTAATTAATTACTAATGTTAAACTACAACAATCTATGATGAAACCAAGCTATAAATGCCCAAAATAGGCGAAAACATAAGTCTCACGAGTGCAACAGCTATCAGATGTACCAAACTTAACCTAAAAATGGTAAAATGTTCTATTTATAGTGGGCTGGAAAAACTGGACAAAAATGCCACTGGAGGGTTAGTGCGGACCGCACTGGGTTGCTTGACCTCTAAATCTTGCTCTCTGAAGATGGTGATGTGGACCGCACAAAGTTGGAATGCGGCCGCATGAAGACTGGCGCGGACCGCACAAAGTTGTTGTGCGGCCGCATGAATGGTTTTGGCAGCTTCTCTGAACTTCACTGATGCGGACCGCGTGACCATAGAGTGTGGCCGCATGGAGAGGGACGCGGGCCACATGAAGTGGGACGCGGCCGCGTGGTTTGCCTCTAGAATATGACACTCTCTAAACTTCTTGGACACGACCGCATAGCAAGATTGTGCGGCCGCATGAGTGAGACGCAGGCCACATGAAGTGGGACGCGGCCGCATGAGTTTGACTTGTAGTTTCACAGTCTCTGAACTCCTATAGTGCGGCATGACATGATGTTGCAGTCCGCACCAAGTTCTGAATGTCCTTACTTTAATGATCTTTGACACTTGAGTAGGTTTCACTCCGATTTGAGCCGATCTTTGATGATTTGTCACTTTATAGCTCAAACTTGCAATCAAGCGCAATCTGTAAGCATTTTGGGACTATTTTGTAGCAAATTACACTCAAAGCGCAGGCAAGTATGGGTATAAAACATGTTAAAATCCTACTTATCAACTCCCCCAAACTTAAACCTTTGCTTGTCCTCAAGCAAACAAAATAAGACCCACCCTTCAAAGGCAACATCCAAGCAATTTCAGCTTATCCTAAAGTAACCTCAACAAGCATCAATTGGGACTAACAATTGCCCTCAATGCGAATGCATCATTAACACATTTAAACTTTGAAAACTTGTGGATCAAGTGTGACACAAGAGCATCAAGAGTTGACACATTTCATCAAAGAACTTTTCTCAATTACTTTGGTCATTGTGGAACCCAAACTCACACATCCTCAACTCTCCCTAAGTGAACCTCACCTTTTAGAGTATTGACACACAAACCAAGGTTGATGGATTTTCACTCATCTCTCTCATGGAAGAGGCCACAAGTCCGGCTCTAAGTACCATATACTTGCCCCTTATGTAAGTATCCACTAATGTAGGTTCCCTTCAACTCAAAATCATGTAGGGCTTTTGTGGAGTCATTGTGAAGGCTTTTGGGTAAGGGTAGGACATATTTTTGTTCAAGTGGGTTCAATCTTCCCTTAAGCACTTCTTTTGATTCATTTTGGCACACTTTCTTGACTCATTTGAGTATTCACTTCTTTTTCAAGGGGTTAGAGAGACACATTGTCACTCTTTCTTATGCAATTCAACACATTTCTCCTTTTTCTACTTTTCCCACACCCTTCTTCACTTTTGTTTTCTTTGAATCCCCTTTCTGACCTTATTCAATTTGGTCTTTCTTTTTATCTTATCTTTTCTTTCTTTTTCATTAACTTTCTTTTCTTTTGCTTTTGTACCTTTTACCACATTGTTTCCTTTCTTGTCTCCACCCCCAAACTTAAACATTTGCCATCTACTCAAGGGAAGATTTGGGTGTCAAGAGAGGGTATCATTAAGAACGGGTATAAGCTTGTAGCTTTGGTTCTTGAAAGAAGAAGGTTCAAGGCTCAAAAGGGTTAACTAGGGATCATTGCATTGGTAGGTCATGGAATTGTTCAATCTTAGCATTTTGGATCAAGGAGAGCCTACAATCACTTCTCAAGCCAAATTTCACCTAGGATTTCGCCTCAACAAACATTCGGGGCAAGTTCTAGACCATCGGCGCGGGACTTGGACTCGCAAATCGAATTCTCACCATACACACTCAAGGATTGCTAAAGATATCGAGTCGAGGGCCCACAACGACCTTAGTTACGATTCAAGCGCAAAATGGTCCAATACGACCACATGATGACTGTTTGGTTAACACAAAAGTCTCAAGGCCACGACTTTCACCATCCTGAGCACAACATTATGTATTTGACCATGGGATCAAAGGCAATTGTGTTAGGCCCAAGTGAAGCTTTGCCTGAGGTACCCTTGACTGCAAAACTTGAAAATCAAAAAAAATAAAAATAAAAAATGGACTCAAACCCTTAAGAAGGTTGTCACGCCATCTATCATTGGGAAGAGCCACCCGGTTCGCACAACACTCTACCCTTGGAAAAAACCGTGGCATTATGAAAACAAAGGGCTTATTGCAAACGCCAAAATAAAACAAAAAGGCTACGAGCCTACTATGAAGCTAAAAACGAAATTTTTTAACGAAAATAGAAAAACCGAATGAATATGTACAATAAGTGAGTAGAATATACAACGGGGGGAATGAATATGTACATAAAGTAGAAAAGTAACTAGAATGAAAAGTTATATACATGCCAACTAGCAACTAGCAACATAAGCTAAGAGTCAAATAAATATGTACAATCATCCCAAATATATCAACCATCAATAGGGCATACCCCCACGAATAAAAGCTGGCATTGTCCCCAATGCCAACTACCAAAATAAACATATAAACAGATAAAGGATATAGAGTGGCTCCTCAAGCGTGATCCGTCTCCATGGGCTGATCAGTGGTCCCCTGGTCCTCTGTACTGACGTGAACCTCAGACTGGTTCCCGGCCTGCTGCTGCTCTGCTGCTGGGATAAGGGCCGGGTCATGGGCCGGCTGAACATCTGGTGGAGCACTGGAAGTATCCTCCTGAACCTGTGCTACCTCTATCACAACACCCTCAGTGCTAGGAAGCTTCCTCTTCTTCCTTGGGTGCCTAGGCTCCTCCTCCTACTGTGGCTCCTGTACAACTACTGCTGGTGGAGGTGCTGACTCATCAAAAAACAAGTCTAAAGGCAGCTGGTCTGCCTTTAGCTTGTCAGACTCAGCTCGGAGCACCTTCACCTCTTCCTTAGATGCCCGGGATTTTCTCATCTTCTTGTGTTCTCTGACAAGCTCCTTTAGAGCTTTGCCCTGTGCATCAACTGCCTTTGTCAAGGCAGCCTGAGTAGCCAAAATCTTCTCCTGGTTGGCCAGGAGTGTCTTCAATGTCTCCTCAATGGACTGAGGAATCTCAACGGTGGCTGGAACAGACTGGGCCGCAACTGTGGTAGCCAAAATGGACAACTTGGATGTCGAGACTGACATCCAGTTGTTCAAACTGGCTAATGTCTTTGCTAACTGCTGGGCCGTGAAGGGGTTGAATTTGGAGGTGGGAACCACTGGGCCAGTTGAAGAACTGGGACCCGCAGAGGAGGATGGGTTGTTCGGAATAGTAGTGGCAGCAGAAGTAGGTGGCTCAACCGAAGCCTCTACCGCAACTAGCTCCTTAGACTGGCCAGTCGGGGCAAAGGTGGATGTTTTTCCCTTCTTTTCCCTTTTCGGGTTGTCTGTCCCCTGAATACTAAACCATGAAAACAGGGACACCGGCCGGACTCCAACATCAAAGGGGTATTTCTTCACCTTTGCATCTTCAAAGTACATTGTGAGGGTGTTCTGGTAGGGGTAGTTTCTGTTCGTATCAATGCCAATAGATGTGATCACACTGTACATAACATTTCCCACATTGATGGGGAAACCTGCCATAATGGACGCAATGAGAACCGCTCGGGCGATTGGAATGGTCTGGTCATGGGACGAAGGGTCCAACCTGTTGCATACAAAAGTTAACCATCCTCTCGCCTCAAAATTGAGGTCTTTTCGCAGTATTTTCTTCCCCACCTGAATCCACTCCGGAACAGTACCCGGCTGAGCTAAGAATTGTGCCACCCAAGGACGAGCTTCCTCTTTCAAGTCTAACTTCTCTCTATACAGAGAGTTATCCTCCTCATTGAAACCCAAATACTCGTTCAACGCCTCTCCCGAGAACACTATCTTCTTATCTCGTACTTTGGTTGCAATTGACCCTTCTTTGGTGTGGGCCACATTGCTGTAGAATTCCTTTACCATATGTTCATTTGTATCGACCAACTAATATTTGAAGAAATCCCACCCCACTCTAGTAATAAATTGTTCATGGACTCGGGGAAGGTAGGGTAACAAATCCCGGGTGACTACTCTTCTTTCTGGAATCACCTTCTTTTTGGGCCACACTTCCCGGAATTTATGAAAGGCCACCTCGCTGACAAATCTATCCTGTCATACAACTGGGTTTCTAGTTCTTTCAATTCCCCCAACTCCAAGTACCCCACTGTCCGGGACCTCCTCATCACTCTTGTTTTTATCTTCTGCACCCTCCCCGGATTCTGAAGCTGTGGGGGAGGTGGAGTATTTGGCACTACCTGCTTCTGAGCCCTCAGACGACTCAGGTTGTATAACAGTTGGAGCTTTAACTGGTCCTGTGGGGGCTTTCCCCAAATCAGTTGAGACATCCTGGGAGGGGAGGTACTCACTCCCCGACTGCTCCTCATCAGTCACCACATGCTTTCTTGTTTTTAGCTTTGGTTGGGGAATGAGTTTCTTCAATTTTGCTTTACCTCCCCGGGAGGGGTCACCTCCTCGTCCGGGTTGTTTAGCTCCACACCCTCGTTGTTTAACCATTTTCTGTACACAAATAATTCTAACATTGTTAGTTCAGGCAATTGCAGAGTTTAAGTACAGAACAGAAACACAGACAGAGAACAGATGATAGCAGTGCGGACCGCACAAACAAGGCATGCGGACCGCACTGACCAAGTTGGGAAATGAACACCTCTCTGATTAGGAAACATGCGGATCGCATGAACAAGGGGTGCGACCGCGTGTGGGCCAACGCGGTCCGCACAAACTGTTCATGCGATCGCATTGGCCATACTATTAAAAACTGGTGCCCTCTGAACCTCACCCACGCGGATCGCGCAAACATGGGATGCGGCCGCATGGGGCATGGAGCGGACCATACAAACCAGGTATGCGGCAGTGCTGGGAAGTATCAACCAATAGGCTCAAGGCTTACATGGACCGCGTAACAGAATGATGCGGCCGCGTAAAAGGCATGCGGACCGCATAATCAGGGAGTGCGGCCGTGCTGGGCTTTCATTACAGGGGCAATTAGGGTTTTACAAAAAAACTCAAGTCTTTCATGTTTTAGCATCCTACTTTGTCCCTACTCATTTATAACATGCCCATCATTTCAAAGAACAATAATAACAATATAAAACTATCCTAATCATGAAACGACGAAGAACAAAAAAAACGAAGAAGTTATGAATAGGGAGACATGTATAAAGTTTAAATTAATACTAAGTAAAGACTAATGTGAGAGATATGTTACTAGGAAAGCGAAGAAATGCTCTTGATATTAACACTAAGAAGGGTCTCTGATGTGAACAGTAACTTTTATGGCTCAGCGGTCAATTTTTGCGAAAAGTTCTAATGAAGACCCTAATGGCCTATTTATAGGAAACACAGCGGGGCCCAGCACTTACTGTCCAGTGCGGCCGCGTGAACATGACTGCGGGCCGCGCTGGGACTTTACCATTTACCTGTTGCTGAATCGAAGGCATGCGGACCGCATGAGACGGGCCGCGGCCGCATGAGAACCACGCGGGCCGCTCAAAGTGGGTCGCGGCCGCGTGAACGCAGTTTAGAGACTGATCATTCTTGGCCTTTACCGGTGCGGACCGCACAAGCAAGGGTGCGGCCGCACGGTCACTGTTCAGAGACTGTGCACTTTTTTCACAGTTCTTTTGCACTGGTTCAATCACAATTCCTGAAACATCTCACAAACCATTAGCTCAAAAATCCTAATCTACAACAGAAATCAAAAAGAAAGAAAAAGACATGGATTGCCTCCCAAGAAGCGCCTGATTTAACGTCACGACACGACGCATGTTACTATCAAAGTCACTTTAAATGAATGAGTGCCACCACGTGGCTGTCATCAAACTTTCCCAAGTAATGCTTGACACAATGCTCATTGACCCGGAAAACTTCACCATTTTTGTTCTTGAGATCAATAGCACCAAATGGGGTTACACCAACAACTTCAAATGGACCACTCCACTTAGACTTAAGCTTTCCTGGGAATAACCTCAATCAGGAGTTGAACAGAAGAACCATGTCACCAACTTTGAATTCCTTCCCTCGGGCATACTTATCGTGAAGGTACTTCATCTTGTCCTTGTACAAGGACGAGCTGGAGTAGGCATGAAATCTAAACTCGTCTAGCTCATTGAGTTGCTCAACCCGGAAGATTCGCAACGACATCCCATTCTAAGTTCAATTTTCTCAAGGCCCACATAGCCTTATGCTCCAATTCCACCGGAAGATGACAAGCTTTCCCAAACACCAACCGGTACGGAGACATACCAATCGGGGTCTTGTAAGCTGTCCGATAGGCCCAAAGAGCATCATCTAATTTCTTCGACCAATCGGTCCTATTGGCATTGACAGTTTTGGACAAAATACTCTTGATCTCTCGGTTGGAAACCTCAACTAGACCACTCGCTTGAGGATGATAAGGAGTGGTAACCTTGTGGTTTACACCATACTTGGCAAGCAATGAATCAAAAGCCCGGTTGCAAAAATGAGAACCACCATCACTAATGATAGCACGTGGAGTGCCAAACCTTATGAAGATACTCTTTTTCAAGAACACCACCACACTTCGAGCTTCGTTGTTGGGCAAAGCGACGACTTCGACCTATTTCGATACATAATCAACCGCTACCAAGATATAGGTGTTCCCGCATGAACTCACGAACATCCCCATAAAGTCGATACCCCACACATCAAAAATGTCCACCTCTAGAATTGTATTGAAAGGCATCTCATCCTTTTTTGAAATCCCACCGGCTCGTTGGCATTCATCACATCTCTTGACAAAATCACCGGCATCTTTAAACAAGGAGAGCCAATAGAAACCGCAACTAAGCACCTTAGAAGCCCGTCCTCACCCCGCCATGATGGCCACCATAGGGAGAGGAATGACAAGCCTCCAAAATACTTAATTGTTCTTCTTTCGGGACACATCGGCGAATCACACCATCGGTGTAAATCTTGAACAAATATGGCTCATCCCAATAATAATCCAAACTATCCCGCTTGAGCTTCTTCCTTTGGTTATAAGGGAGCTCATACGGGATTATACCGGTCACAAGATAATTTGCCACATCGGCAAACCACGACATATCATGCATAGATACCGCAAGGAGTTGTTCATCCGAGAACGCATCATTGATCTCAAGGCCGTCAGAAGGCCTCCCCTCTTCCTCCAAGCGAGACAAGTGGTCCGCCACTTGATTTTCACTTCCTTTCCGGTCCACAATTTGTAGATCAAACTCTTGAAGAAGTAGCACCCATCTCATCAACCTTGCTTTTGAATCTTTCTTTGTTTTCAAATACCTAAGGGCGGCATGATCGGTATGGATAATCACTTTGGCCCCCATAAGGTATGGTCGGAACTTTTCCATGGCAAACACAATAGCTAGCAACTCCTTCTCGGTGACTGTATAGTTTCTTTGAGCTTCATTCATCGTCTTGCTTGAGTAGTACACCAGATGGAACATCTTGTTGATTCTTTGGCCCAAGACCGCCCCTACCGTAATATCACTAGCGTCGCACATGAGCTCAAATGGCAAGCTCCAATTGGGTGCGATAATGATAGGGGTAGTTGTCAACTTGTGTTTTAGAAGCTCGAAAGCCTCCATGCATTTCTCATCAAAGACAAACTTGGCCTCCTTCTCTAACAACTTGCACAACGGGTTAACTACCTTAGAGAAATATTTGATGAACCTTCGGTAGAAACCCGCGTGCCCCAAAAAGCTCCTCACCCCTTTGATAGAAGTAGAGGGAGATAACCTTGAAATGACTTCAATCTTGGCTTTGTCAACTTTAATACCTCTCTTCGAAATCTTATGACCCAATACAATACCCTCTTCTACCATAAAATGGCATTTTCCCAATTGAGAACTAGGTTTGTATCTTCACATCGGGCCAACACACGGTCCAAATTTGTCAAGCATTATTCAAAGGAGTCCCCTACCACGCTAAAATCATCCATAAAGACCTCCAATATATCTTCCACCATATCGGTGAAAATTGCCATCATACATCGTTGAAAGGTCGCTGGGGCATTACACAATCCAAACGGCATCCTCGAAAATGCGAATGTGCTGTAGGGACAAGTAAATGTCGTCTTTTCCTGATCTTCCGGGGTAATGAGAATCTGATTGTACCCCGAATACCCATCTAAAAAGCAATAGAACGACCGACCCGCAAGACGATCAAGCATTTGGTCGAGGAATGGCAACGGGAAATGATCCTTTCGAGTCACCTTGTTAAGCTTTCTATAGTCCATACAAACTCTCCATCCCGTCACCGTCCGAGTAGGAATCAACTCATTGTTAGCATTGGTTACCACAGTCATCCCGCCCTTCTTCGGTACGTATTGCACCAAAGAAGTCTATGAGCTGTCAGAAATAGGATACACCACACCGGCGTCAAGCCACTTGATAAATTCCTTCTTGACCACTTCTTGCATAACTAGTTGAGTCTCCTTTGGTGGTAAAGTGAGGGCCTCGCATCCTCCTCCAATATGATCTTATGCATGCAAAAGGCGGGGCTTATACCCTGAATATCCGCCAATGTCCATCTGATCACCCTCTTGCACTTTTGTAGAACCGCCAAAGTGGCGTCAACCTGCACGTTAGTCAAGCAAGACGAAAGAATAATAGGCAAAGTGAAATTAGGGCCCAAGTATTCATACCTGAGGTGAGGAGGAAGTGGTTTCAACTCCAACACCGGCGGCTCCTCAATAGATGGCTTGGTTGGGGGAGTTTTGCGATTCTCAAGGTCCAAGGATATCTTCCTAGGCTCATAAGAATACGATCCCATACCATGCAAAACGTTTACACATTTAACTCTCCCGGCATCATCATCAACATCCATGTTCAAGAGCACGGCCTCAAGTGGGTCCTCAACATTCACCATTGTGCTTGTGTCATCCACTATCACCGTTGTGACAATGTCAACAAACGAGCACAGCTCGGTGCTATTCGGTTGCCTCATATATTTGCACACATGGAACACCACCTTTTCATCACCAACACAGAAGGTCAACTTTCCCGCTTCGACATCTACCAAAGCCTTTCCAGTAGTTAGGAAAGGTCTTCCAAGGATAATTGGCACCTCAAAATCCACCTCACAATCCAAGATAACGAAATCGGCCGGCAATATGAACTTATCAACACGAACAAGGACATCATCAATAATCCCCAAAGGCCACTTCATTGACCGGTCCGCCATTTGAAGCCTCATAGAAGTTGGACGAGGTTGTCCGATTCCCAAGGTCTTGAAGATTGAATATGGCATTAAATTGATACTTTCCCCCAAGTCACAAAGGGCTTTTGCAAAGTCGGCACTTCCAATGGTACATGGGATAGTGAATGCACCGGGGTCCTCAAGTTTCAGAGCCATAGAATGCACAATTGCGCTCACTTGATGGGTCATCTTGATTGTCTCACACTCCATTGATCTCTTTTTTGTAACCAAATCTTTCACGAACTTTGTGTACCCCGACATTTGCTCTAGTGCCTCCACCAAAGGCACATTGATAGTCAAACTCTTTATCATCTCAATGAATTTCTTAAATTGGTTGTCACCTTTTTGCTTGGCCAACCGTTGAGGATAGGGCGGACGAGGCCGAGCTAAGGGTGTTTTGGCTTTGGGCACCACCGGCTCGGGCATGTCAATCACGTGTTCCCTAGACGGGTTCACGGCCTCTTGTGTCTCCTCTTCAACCTCATGAATATCAATCTGCACATCATCTCTCACACTTGGTTCAACTATATCTTCAACCACCAAAGGCATTTCATCATCTCGTAACTCATCTTCATCCACCATAACTTGGTTTCCTCTTGAGGCATGCACATCACCGCCTCTTCCACTTCGCGTTGTCACCTTCATCACATGATTATTGTGCCCACACTTGGGGTTTACTACCGTATCACTTGGTAAGAGCACCCTTTGGGAGAGTATTTAAAGACTGAGAAATTTGGCCAAGTTGTACTTCCAAGTTACGGATAGAAGTGTTGTGGGAGGCCAATTGAGCTTCGGAGTCTTGGTTCTTCTTCATCATTTGCTCAAACATAACTTCAATTCTACCAAATTCATTTCCCGAAGAACTAGACCCTTGAGATTGAAACGGCGGTAGGTTGTTGGGTTGTTGAAACATCGGAGGCCTTTGAAAGCCTTGCCCCTGATTTCCTTGACCACCATTGTTATTCCACCCACCTTGCCCATTGTTGTTGTTCCAATTGTTGTTATTGTTTCCGCTCCAATTCCCTTGATTACCCGAATTGTTGTTCCCTCAATTTCCTCATTGGTTGTTGTTATTGTTCCAATTACCACCTTGTTGATTGCCCCAATTTCCTAGGGGTCTCCATTGTTGGTTCCCTTGATTACTTCTATTCCCTTGATAGTTGTTGACGTATTGGACTTCCTCACTGTGATCATCATAGCATTCATTCAAATAGCCACCACCATTATCATAGTTATCAAAATTTCCTTGAGGTTGTTGCCCTCTTTTCCTCCTTTTCATCATATTCACTCCTTCCATGGCGTTGACTTGGCGCGGGTTTTGAACTTGTTATAACTATGCTTTAGCCAACTGATTCATTTTTGTTGTAAGTTCGGCAATGGCTTGGCCGTGATCATGTAACTCCTTATGCAAATGTATGACGTTAGGATCACCTTGAGGCACATTAGCCCGGCTTTGCCATGCCGACGATGTTTCGTCCATCTCATCTAACACATCACAAGCTTTATTATAAGGAAGCTTCATAAAATTTCCTCCCGTCAGTTGGTTCACAATACATTGGTTGGTTGTGTTGATACCCCTATAGAATGTTTGTTGGATCATCACATCATTCATATCATTGTTAGGGCATTCTTTCACCATTGTTCTAAACCTCTCCCATATCTCGTGTAACGGTTCGGTCGGCTCTTGCTTGAAGGCTAGAATCTCGTCCCATAGAGCCGCCATGTGACTTGGAGAGAAAAACTTAGCAATGAACTTGTCCCTCAACTCATCCCATGTAGTGATGGAATAATTGGGGAGCCTCTCCAACCAATCTAACGCCTTGCCCCGAAGTGAGAACGGGAAAAGTCAAAGTCTCAATGCATCCTCCAAAACATTTGTCTGCTTGCTACCCCAACAAGTATCCACGAAGCCCTTCAAGTGTTTATAAGCATTTTGATCAGCGGCCCCCGTGAAATAACCTCGTTGTTCGAGCAAGGTGAGCATCACATTTGTAATCTGGAAGTTCCCCGCCCGGATTCGGGGAGGAACTATTGCATTTGCGTACCCTTGATTGGGAAGAACTCTTGGTGCCACTCTTGGTGGAGGTGGAGTAGGGTCTGGTATATTCTCATTTGCATTGGCATTTCGACCTCTCCTAGGAGCTTGAGGTAATACGTTTTCTTGTTCTAGATCCTCAACCTCCTCCCCCACGACCACATTGCCAAGAGGGTCATTTGTGTTTAAAGCCATGTGTACCTGAGTGAATTGACACAAATAAAATTAGTAAAAAGAAGGAAAGAGAAGCAAAACACAAAACTAGCTACACAAATAGTCAACACCTAAGCTCCCCGGCAACGACACCAAAAAGTGGTCGCACCAAACTCATCCTCACACAACGGTAGGAAGAGCGGGCGCTAAGACTTTTACCCGAATAGTGGTATCGGGGTCAATTTCTACAGGGAGCTTGGAATGGAGTTGCGTATTTGTTCAGACTAGGAATGCGTGTTTGCTCCTAATTGTACTTCTAAAAATTTTTGGGATTTTTGTTTAATAACTACTATTATCAACTACAAGTTTAAGCTAATTTATGCTGAAGGGATATGTTCTAAGTTGTGATTAATATAGAGAAATGCACTAGGGTCGTGGCATCACCTAGGTGATTAACTAACGGGTAGAGACTACTAATAATAGATTGACATATTTGGGATCAATGTTATAACCGTTGCACAATTGTACCCACTCTCACACCTCTCGGTAGGGAGAGCGAATTTGCCCAATTGACTCTCTCAAGACCAATTGGGTAGGCCAATTAGACCAAGCAACTTGGGTTCAAGTAGGGTGATTACTCTCTCGAGGTTTAGCCCGTTAATTGGGACTATCATTTCTCATGGGTCCACCCCAATTCCTTGTTGGGTCAATTTTGGGGTCATAGACTCTCTTTCTCAAGAAGAGTCAAGACCCACTAAGGTAGAATCAATGTTTGTAACCATCAATCCTTAATTAACCCAAATAACAAACACCCAATATCAATCTATCATTAAGAAGCAACACCCATTAATTACCCACACTAGGGTTGAGCCATAACCCTAGCTAATGGGTTTAGTTAGACATAATTAAAGAAGAAACTGAAGAAATGGAAGATGAAACAACCATATTAATTAATTACTAATGTTAAACTACAATAATCTATGATGAAACCAAGCTATAAATGCCCATAATAGGCCAAAACATAAGTCTCACGAGTGCAGCAGCTATCAGATGTACCAAACTTAACCTAAAAATGGTAAAATGTTCTATTTATAGTGGGCTGGAAAAACTGGACAAAAATGCCCCTGCGGGGTTAGTGCGGACCGCACAAAGTTGCCACGCGGCCACACTGGGTTGCTTGACCTCTGAATCTTGCTCTCTGAAGATGGTGATGCGGACCGCACAAAGTTGGAATACGACCGCATGAAGACTGGCGCGGACCGCACAAAGTTTTTGTGCGGCCGCATGAATGGTTTTGGCAGCTTCTCTGAACTTTACTGACGTGGACCAGTGACCAAAGAGTGCGGCCGCATGGTGAGGGACGCGGGATGCATGAAGTGGGATGCGGCCACGTGGTTTGCTTCTGGACGCGACCGCATAGCAAGATTGTGCGAGCGCATGAGTGAGACGCGGGCCGCATGAAGTGCGACGCGGCCGCATGAGTTTGACTTGTAGTTTCACAGTCTCTGAACTCCTATGGTACGGCCGCATGACATGATGGTACGGTCCGCACCAAGTTCTGAATGTCCTTACTTTAATAATCTTTGACACTTGAGCAGGTTTCACTCCGATTTGAGCCGATATTTGATGATTTGTCATTTTATAGCTCAAACCTGCAATCAAGCGCAATATGTAAGCATTTTGGGACTATTTTGTAGCAAATTACACTCAAAGCGCAGGCAAGTATGGGTATAAAACATGTTAAAATCCTACTTATCAACTCCCCCAAACTTAAACCTTTGTTTGTCCTCAAGCAAACAAAATAAGACCCACCCCTCAAAGGCAACATCCAAGCAATTTCAGCTTATCCTAAAGTAACCTCAACAAGCATCAATTGGGACTAACAATTGCCCTCAATGCGAATGCATCATTAACACATTTAAACTTTGAAAACTTGTGGATCAAGTGTGACACAAGAGCATCATGAGTTGACGCATTTCATCAAAGAACTTTTCTCAATTACTTTGGTCATTGTGGAACCCAAACTCACACATCCTCAACTCTCCCTAAGTGAACCTCACCTTTTAGAGTATTGACACACAAACCGAGGTTGATGGATTTTCATTCATCTCTCTCATGGAAGAGGCCACAAGTCCGGCTCTAAGTACCATATGCTTGCCCCTTATGTAAGTATCCACTAATGTAGGTTCCCTTCAACTCAAAATCATGTAGGGCTTTTGTGGAGTCATTGTAAAAGCTTTTGGGTAAGGGTAGGACATATTTTTGTTCAAGTGAGTTCATTCTTCCCTTAAGCACTTCTTTTGAATCATTTTGGCACACTTTCTTGACTCATTTGGGTATTCACTTCTTTTTCAAGGGGTTAGAGAGACACATTATCACCCTTTCTTATGCAATTCAACACATTTCTCCTTTTTCTACTTTTTCCACACCTTTTTCACTTTTGTTTTCTTTGAATCCCATTTCTGACATTATTCAATTCGGTCTTTCTTTTTGTCTTATCTTTTCTTTCTTTTTCATTACCTTTCTTTTCTTTTGCTTTTGTACCTTTTACCACATTGTTTCCTTTCTTGTCTCCCCCCAAACTTAAACATTTGCCATCTACTCAAGGGAAAATTTGGGTGCCAAGAGAGGGTATCATTAAGAACGGCTATAGGTTTGTAGCTTTGGTTCTTGAAAGAAGAAGGTTCAAGGCTCAAAAGGGTTAACTAGGGATCATTTCACTGGTAGGTCATGGAATTGTTCAATCTTAGCATTTTGGATCAAAGAGAACCTACAATCACTTCTCAAGCCAAATTTCACCTAGGATTTTGCCTCAACAAACATTCGGGGCAAGTTCTAGACCATCGGCTCGGGACTTGGACTCGCAAATCGAATTCTCACCACACACACTCAAGGATTGCTAAAGATATCGAGTCGAGGGACCATAACGACCTTAGTTACGATTCAAGTGCACTATGGTCCAATACGACCACATGATGACTGTTTGGTTAACACAAGAGTCTCAAGGCCATGACTTTCACCATCCTGAGCACAACATTATGTATTTGACCATGGGATCAAAGGCAAATGTGTTAGGCCCAAGTGAAGCTTTGCCTGAGGTACCCTTGACTGCAAAACTTGAAAATCAAAAAAAATAAAAATAAAAAATGGACTCAAACCATTAAGAAGGTTGTCACGCCATTTATCATTGGGAAGTGCCACCCGGTTCGCACAACACTCTACCCTTGGAAAGAACCGTGGCATTAAGAAAACCAAAGGCTTATTGCAAACGCCAAAACAAAACAAAAAGGCTACGAGCCTACTATGAAGATAAAAACAAAATTTTTTAACGAAAATAGAAAAACCAAATGAATATGTACAATAGGGGAGTAGAATATACAGCGGGGGGAATGGATATGTACATAAAGTAGAAAAGTAACTAGAATGAAAAGTTATATACAGGCCAACTATCAACTAGCAACATAAGTTAAGAGTCAAATAAATATGTACAATCATCCCAAATGTATCAACCATCAAAATAGTAGGGCGTACCCCCACGAATAAAAGTTGGCATTGTCCCCAATGCCAACTACCAAAATAAGCATATAAACAGAGAAAGGATATAGAGTGGCTCCTCAAGCCTGATCCGTCGTCATGGGCTGATCAGTGGTCCTCTGGTCCTCTGTACTGGCGGGAACCTCAGACTGGTTCTCGGCCTGCTGCTGGGACAGGGGCATGGTCATGGGCCGGCTGAACATCTGGTGGAGCACTGGAAGTATCCTCTTGAACCTGTGCTACCTCTATCACAACACCCTCAGTGCTAGGAAGCTTCCTCTTCTTCCTTGGGTGCCTAGGCTCCTCCTCATGCTGTGGCTCCTGTACAACTACTGCTGGTGAAGGTGCTGACTCATTAAAGAACAAGTCTAAAGGCATATGGTCTGCCTTTAGCTTGTCATCCTTAGCTCGGAGCACCTTCACCTCTTCCTTAGATGCCCGGGATTTTCTCATCTTCTTGTGTTCTCTGGCAAGCTCCTTTAGAGCTTTGCCCTGTGCATCAACTGCCTTTGTCAAGGTAGCCTGAGTAGCCAAAATCTTTTCCTGGTTGGCCAGAAGTGTCTTCAATATCTCCTCAATGGACTGAGGAATCTCAACGGTGGCTGGAACAGACTGGGCCGCAACTGTGGTAGCCAAAGTGGACAACTTGGATGTCGAGACTACAATCTAGTTGTTCAAACTGGCTAATGTCTTTGCTAACTGCTGGGCCGTGAAGGGGTTGAATTTGGAGGTGGGAACCACTGGGCCAGTTGAAGAACTGGAACCCGCAGAGGAGGGTGGGATGTACGGAATAGTAGTGGCAGCAGAAGTAGGTGGCTCAACAGAAGCCTCTACTGCAACTAGCTCCTCAGACTGGCCAGTCGGGGCATAGGTGGATGTTTTTCCCTTCTTATCCCCCTTCGGATTGTCTGTTCCCTGAATACTAAACCATGAAAACGAGGACACCGGTCGGACTCCAATATCGAAGGGGTATTTTTTCACCTTTGCATCTTCAAAGTACATTGTGAGGGTGTTCGGGTAGGGGTAGTTTCTATCCGTATCAATGCCAATGGATGTGATCAAACTGTACATAACATTCCCCACATTGATGGGGAAACCTGCCATAATGGACGCAATGAGAACCGCTCGGGCGATTGGAATGGTCTGGTCATGGACTCGGGGAAGGTAGGGTAACAAATCCCAGGGGACTACTCTTCTTTCTGGAATCACCTTCTTCTTGGGCCACACTTCCCGAAATTTATGAAAGGCCACCTCACTGACAAATCTGTCCTGCCATACAACTGGGTTTCTAGTTCTTTCAATTCCCCCAACTCCAAGTACCCCACTGTCCGGGACCTCCTCATCACTCTTGTTTTTATCTTCTGCACCCTCCCTAGATTCTGAAGCTGTGGGGGAGGTGGAGTATTTGACACTGCCTGCTTCTGATCCCTCAGACGACTCAGGTTGTATAACAGTTGGAGCTTTAGCTGGGCCTGCGGGGGCTTTCCCCGAATCAGTTGAGACATCCTGGGAGGGGAGGTACTCACTACCCGACTGCTCCTCATCATTAAGGTTGCATATGTAGCGTCATGCTATTTTGTAAAATTTTATTTTAAATCTTGTTGGCAAAATGACACTCAAGGTAAATGTTATAAGTTTTTATCAAAACTTATGTATTGACAAGAGTATACATATTTGAATGCCAAAGATAAGTTTTCATGGAAAGTATCTCTTTTGAAAATTGATGATTAGAATAGCACTTGTAATATCTATTAAGATTGATGTTAAATTGCTAAAGGCTTTAGCATGTAAAAGATGGTTTATTTAATTTTTGTTCAAATGATTTAGATTTTCTACAAATGTTATGATTTGATAAAAATAGATCTTTTGAAGTCACTATGCTATGAATCTATTTTTGAAGTATCAAATGTTTTGGGAGTTAGTTGTGTTCACCGAGATTGAATTCAGATATATTGTGTTCGTTGTCATGAAACTACACATGCCGACATAAGCGTAGACGACCACTTTGTGGTATAGAGTATGGTAGAGTGCTCTCCCTAGAGAGAGTACTATTTTGTGCTATTATTAGCATGGCTGAGTCCATTCGTACAACACTACGATGAGACGACCTGAGCAAGTAGGGTATATGATACTTGCCACTAGGTATATAACTTAGTTGACCTTCTTATGTCGGTGATGGTATAGTACTCCCAGTGAAAAAGGTAAAGATGCTTTTTTTAATGTTTAGGCTTAAAGAGCCGAAAGTGATTTCAATAACTTAAAGAAAATGGAAAGATTTTGTATGATTTTATCCAAAATATTGGATTGATGTAAATATTTTAAAAGTTTATATTGTGGGTTATATTTACTTGGCTTTTATTTAAAATGATAAGGGTCATGAATTGATAAAATTTCTTATCGTTTTATATCAAATATTGGTGCATTATTTTATAAAGTTTGTCCCAAGATCTTAAGTTAGAGAGAGTCTATGACACTTACTGAGTGTTGTTGTGGTGTACTCTGCCCTTATGGGTCCCTCCTCCAGGACCTTGCTTACTTTACATGTTTCAAGATAAGGTATGATACGTGGCATGCGGTCAGGACTAGGATGACTCTCTTCTTGAGATATATGGTGAGGCACCACCCCTATTTTGTGGTAGCTATCACGTTATTTTTCTTAATTTATGCTATCCGGGTATTAGCCCAAGTGTTTAATTCTATTCTTTGGTATAAAGGCTCCATAGATAGTTGTAAAATATTGCAGTAATGGGGTTGTATACGACATACATAAAATTATTTTATTTTACTTAGTCTCATTATTATTATCATGAAAGGTGTCATGTGTGATTTCGAATTGAAAAATATTTTATCATTTAACTTGAAAATGTATATGATTTTCAAGGAGCTTTCGCAGTTAAATTGGTTTTCATGCATATGATTTGGGTGCATCATATGGTTGGTTCACTTGGTTCGAGTAGTGTGCCGTGGTGTCGGTCACCTAGATTTAGATCGTGACAGTTTGTTTATTGCTCTATCATATAGTCTTGTTGTTTCGCTATGAGCTGTACGAATTTCTAGGTTATTTTCTCCATATTTTTTTGAGTTTTTGTTCTTAGCCTTTGTTGGTGGTTTAATGGGTCTTGATTGTTGTTCTGACAACTGGAGATGAACTTTGTATTTGGGATAGAGGTGGATTGCTGAAAAAAATTAGTGCTTTCGGAGATCTTGATGGTGGTGGTGCCATCACCATGGTTTAGTGGTAGCCGGAGAAGATGAAGAAGATGGAGTAATTGAAAATATTTTGATAGTTAGGGGTAGAATTGTACTTTTAAGTATTTTTTATATAATAATGTGTGTTACAATCTTATTGGTGCGTACCATGCACCTCCCTAAAAAAAATGATCAAAATAAAAAAGGTGTGTCTTAGCTACGTTAGAAAGGTTGAGAGTGTAAAATAATCTTTGTTCGCAAAAAGAGTGTCACGGGGATTTGGTCCATAGTTTAGGGGGTAACTTATGTATTTTGCCTAAATTTAGATACATGTTGGAACAAAATATGTGCTAATACCTGTTGTATGGTTTCCCAAAGGCAAAATACATAAGTTACCCCCTAAGCTATTGACCAATTTTCTATTACACACTTTTTGCGGAAGAAAATCATGTTACGCACTCAATCTTTTCAGAATATGCTTAATACACGTCCCTTTTGTGTTCGACCAATTCTTCTAACAAGTATATACCACACACCGGTAATAATATGACACGTGTTATTAACTTAAAAATGAAAACTTAAAATCCTCATTTTTCAAAATAAAAAGAAACCCCATGACTCGTCGGAACCCTCATCGGCACCATCTCCATCTTCTTCTCATTCACCTCACTCAATAAAACTCATAAGTTCCTCCTAATTATATCTTATAACAATCATCGAACTGTTACGCTATCTCTTTCCTATTTTTCCATAAGAATCAACTATATCAAGACTCACACCTAGACAACAATTCATATTGTGGTTGGTAGTTCAAAAGAGGTTAGCAACAATTTATCGACTAATAAAATAAGGAATTCAGGTACCCAATGCTTGTGTGTTATGCTTTAATGGTACTGAAGAAACACATAACCATATATTTTTTGAGTGCTCATATTCTAAGGATGTATGAGATAAATTACTAAATTGGATGAGCATTAATAGATAGATCAATTATTGGGACAATGAAATAGCTTGGCTCTCTCATAAGGTGAATAACAGAAGCTCCACTGGTGCAATACCGAGATTCTTATTTGTAGCAACAGTATATCACATATGGGTGGAGAGAAACAACAAGGGATTCCAGAAAATCAGGCGAGAGAGTTGTGATAGACTTAGGGAAATAACACTACACTAACATATTGTGGGGCAACGACAGTATAAATGGAAGCAAACATTCGAGAGGCTACTCCTGCGACTCTACTTTAATTGATTTTTTTTTACCTTTTTTGTAGTTCACAGTATTTGATTTTTTCATATATCAAGAAGGAATTAACTTCTTTTTTTCTAAGTTGCCCTTGGAGTAATGCACAAATTAATAAGGTTAATATGTTCAATTTTATGTTAATTAATGCTAAAAGGTGGATCCTTTAATATGTGTAAAAACAATTAAAAAATTAATTAAAGTGGACGGAAAATAGTTATCCATGCTAATGCTCTAGCTTTGGAGGCAGCTAATATGCTTAGACCCTTCTTAGAAGGTGAAAAGTATAGCTAGCCAATAGGAATACATAATCGTTTTATTTGGTTATTTTTAAATGAACCTAACTCTAGAGTCTAATGAGCATGTAGTAGTGTATATTGATACTTTGGTTAATAAAATTTTATATTTTTAACTAAAATAATTGAAGCTTGAACGACAAAGAAGCGTCTGGTGCAAAATCTACACAATTAAGTGCTACAAATAATAGAAGCTTTGACATTGAAATTGGAAGCAGTGGTAATGGTTTGCTCTCTTCTTTATTGTATGTCAGAAGCGCAAGTCTGACATTTGCCCTATTCGGTTACAATTTAAATACTTTTGGGAAAAGGGATAGATTTTTCGGAACCGAAATATTGTCTTTTTGGACTCAAAATACTTAAATATGTGAAAAAAAACTTAGTGACCAAAATATGTAAAAGGCAGTTATGAACCACGTTTTACATAAAATGCCTTTTAATACCGCGTTTTACCTGGAAGCTGATAAGGCGGCTATGTAAAGCACGGTTTATTAACGCTTTTTATATAAAACGCAGTATCAAACCGCGCTTTACATATATAAGTACTCATCCCTTTCCCTTTCCCCCCACATTCTGGCAGAAAACCTCCCCCCTCCCCTCCCATTTTTAAAAACCTTCAGTGGTCCCCCTCCCAATTAACTTGATAAAAATCTCGAGTGGATCTCACTCGTCTCACAAAAACTAATCAAAGTTGGTCCCACATTCTAGCTAAGCCTTCTATTGTTGTGGGTTGCTTGTTTCGGAGTCAAATTTTTAATTCTTCAACTTTCCGAAAAACATAAATCGAGGTATTCCGATTTAGTTTATGTCAAAACTCGTATAAATAATGCATATTAGTTGTTTTGAATGTGTTCCATGTTGTTTTGTGTTTTTTTTTTCCGATTAAATTGGTATGTTATTTTTATCCGGACTAAGATATTAATGTTCTAAAAAATATGTAAAAATTACGAAATTGTTATTATTTGTTAATAAAAATGTTAATAAATTACTATTACTTTTTATATGTATTTTGTGAATGTTTTGTGATTAAAATATATTTGTTGTGTTTTATTTGGTTTATATTATTTATTTGCGTAAAAACTAGTAATATAGTGCCCTTTTAGGGTAGTAAAATGTAATGCCTTTTAGCGTAGTAAAATGTAGTGCTTTTAGCATAGTATTATATAGTGTCTTTTAGCGTAGTGTAATGTAGTGTCTTTTAGCGTAGGTTTCCTGTAGTTTAAGTATCCCTTATACTAAAAAATACGTCAAAATAACTGATAGATCAAACACAAACTCTGTCCAATTATAGTCAACATATAATTGTGCTACTGGACCGCAAATATTGAGCCTGGAACCCATATATGAATATTTAATAATTAAATACTGTATAATTGTAAAATTAATTATTTAATTTACAAACAAACATATAAAATTATAAAACTAACATGTAAAATAATAAAACTAACATATAGAAGAATTCTGGATAAATTGGTGCTACTGGGCTCCAAATATCGAGCCTAGGACCCATATGTGAATATTTAGTTATAAAAAATAATTATTTAATTTACAAATTAACATATAAAATTATAATAAAACTAACACATACAAGAATTTAGGATATCTTGGTGCTACTGGACCGCAAATATCGAGCCTGGAATCCATATGTGAATATTTAATTATAAAAATTAATTATTTAATTTACAAACTAACATAAAAATTATAATAAAACTAGCACATACAAGAATTCATGATATCTTGGTGCTACTGGGCCGCAAATATCGAACCTAGAACCCATATGTGAATATTTAATTATACAAATTAATTATTTAATTTATAAACAAACATTTAAAATTATAAAACTAACATGTAATTAATATTGTTTAATTTACAGTAGACGACATAGCGGTGCCGCCTATTCATCCCGGACCTTCCAACGATGAGCTACTGTTGTTACAAGGCGATCATAGGTCCGCCCACATATGGGAGGGAGAGTTACTGACTTTGACTCTCCGCGTCAGGAGAGTGGATGACATCTGGGACTTTCTGTATGATAGAGTTCTCCATTCCCGTGTAATCACACGCCTGTGGGAGGCGGGTTTCTACAGGATTTTGGAGATCGGACGGCTGCAACTCGATTGATCTTTGATCACGGCCCTGATAGAGCGGTGGCGACCGGAGACGCACACATTCCACCTGCCCATTGGCGAGGCCACCATCACACTGCAGGATGTGAAGGTTTTATATGGGCTTCCCGTTGATGGACAACCCGTTGCTCTGCCGCATGGCATGAGAGAGATGACACGTGTGCAGTACCTGGACATGATGCAGCGGCTCACTGCTTTCCGGCCAGAGGATGAGAATGTACTGGTCGGGACCAGTCATTTTCCGTTGACGACTATTCGATAGTGGTTGGAGGCATTGCAATCTGATATCGATGGCGATACATCGGATTATCATGTTGACCGGTATACGAGGTTGTTGCGACTCCTTAAGTTTGGAGGGGTCTTGTTCCCGAATACTTCAGGGAACCTAGTCAGCTTGAGATTTTTTCATCATCTTGAGCTGCTAGATGATTTACCCCAGTACAGCTGGGGTGCTTCTGTTCTCGGCTACTTGTACAGGCAGATGTGTCGGGCAAGCATGGGCACCCAGCGTGACATTGCTGGATTTTTGCTGCTACTACATGTAATAATATATTCGAACACTCTATTCATTTTAACATACATAATAAAAATATATCTTAAATTTTACGTCAACTTTTTATGTTAGGTTTGGGCCTGGGAGTGGTTCCTGTAGTTGCAACCACATGTACCACCATTTGATCCATATGTACCACCTTCATTGCTCCCTCTATCTAGGAGGTGGGTTCTTCGTTAGGGACATACGCGCGAGTACGAGGCTCGGCATAATCTCTCCTTGTGCAGGGATATCTTGGATTTGCTGGATGGCACACAGGTAAATGTATATCTAAGTTTACTTGTCATAGCTTCAAACACAAGTTGTATATACTAATGTTTTCTGTTCTTACTTAATAGTTCATCTGGACGCCATACAACGATGCGTTGATAGCTGGCTTGCCCTGTTATTGCTCGGCCGACCGACTTATGTGGGGCTCTTTCGTCCCATTGATTTGCCTTGATATTGTGGAGCATTATGCCACCGAGCAGGTACTTCGCCAGTTTGGCCGTCCGCAGCTCGTACCGACATCGCCCACACATTACCAGCAGGATGATCGTACCAGGGTAGACGACACATATTTGGCATGGCTAGAGGGGCAGATATTTACTTGGGACCGGCGATTTGACCTGATTCCGCCCCCTTCACCGAGTCGTCCGGATAATGAGCATGATTATATGGGATTGTACCGCGGGGTTACCCGATTTTTCGTCAAGAATCCCATTCATCGAGCTGGCGGTTGGTACGTTCCAAACGCTGGGAGGCACGAGGCACTAGTATGTTATTTGGTATTCTTACTTAACTGTGATCTAGCGTTTCGTAATTTATATTTTAGATGGTGTGCATGTTATTGGCCTACATTTATTCCACCAGTTAGGACTGCAAATGCAGCAACATGCCGGCAAGGGAGCGGTCACTTTGCACGAGTATGGCCAGTAGGTTACAAAGTTCGCTGCTCGGACACTGCATCGAGCTAGAGAGGACGAGTGCTTAGAGCACGTCCCTGCTTATATGGTGCCAAAGCACTACCATCGAGGTAGGACTATCCCACGAGCGAGGGAAGCATGAGGCAGGGGTATCCCACGAGGTAGGGGTGCCCCACAAGGCAGGGATATCCTACGGGGTCGTGGGGGCTGGCAAGGAGGTGGTCCCCAACAATAGGGCATTCAGGCACCTGTTCAGGCACATGTTGAGGATGTTGGAGCTGATCTATGGTCGCAACAAACTTAACCTCACACAATGGTAGGAAGAACGGACGCTAAGACTTTTACCCGAATAGTGGTATCGGGGTCAATTTCCACAGGGAGCTTGGAATGGAGTTGCATATTTGTTCAGACTAGGAATGCGTGTTTGCTCCTAATTGTACTTCTAACATTTTTTGGGGTTTTTGTTTAATAACTACTATTGTCAACTACAAGTTTAAGCTAATTTATGCTGAAGGGATATGTTCTAAGTTGTGATTAATATAGAGAAAGGCACTAAGGTCGTGGCATCACCTAGGTGGTTAACTAACGGGTAGAGACTACTAATAATAGATTGACATATTTGAGATCAATGTTATAACCGTTACACAATTGTACCCACTCTCACACCTCTCGGTAGGGAGAGCGAATTTGCCCAATTGACTCTTTAGAGACCAATTGGGTAGGCCAATTAGACCAAGCAACTTGGGTTCAAGTAGGGTGATTACTCTCTCGAGGTTTAACCCGTTAATTGGGACTACCATTTCTCATGGGTCCACCCCAATTCCTTGTTGGGTCAATTTTGGGGTCATAGACTCTCTTTCTCAAGAAGAGTCAAGACCCACTAAGGTAGAATCAATGTTTGCAACCATCAATCCTTAATTAACCCAAATAACAAACACCCAATATCAATCTATCATTAAAAAGCAACACCCATTAATTACCCACACTAGGGTTGATCCATAACCCAAGCTAATGGGTTTAGCTAGATATAATTAAAGAAGAAACTGAAGAAATAGAAGATGAAACAACTATATTAATTAATTACTAATGTTAAACTACAATAATCTATGATGAAACCAAGCTATAAATGCCCAAAATAGGCCAAAACATAAGTCTCACGAGTGCAGCAGCTATCAGATGTACTAAACTTAACCTAAAAATGGTAAAATGTTCTATTTATAGTGGGCTGGAAAAATTGGACAAAAATGCCCCTACGGGGTTAGTGCGAACCGCACAAAGTTGCCACGCGACCGCACTGGGTTGCTTGACCTCTGAATCTTGCTCTATGAAGATGGTGATGCGGACCGCACAAAGTTGGAATGCGGCCGCATGAAGACTGGCGCGGACCGCACAAAGTTGTTGTGCGGCCGCATGAATGGTTTTGGCAGCTTCTCTGAACTTCACTGAAGCAGACCGCGTGACCATAGAGTGCGGCCACATGGAGAGGGATGCGGGCCGCATGAAGTGGGACGCGGCCGCGTGGTTTGCTTCTGGAATATGACACTCTCTGAACTTCTTGGACGCAACCGCATAGCAAGATTGTGCGGCCGCATGAGTGAGACGCGGGCCGCATGAAGTGGGACGCGCCCGCATGAGTTTGACTTGTAGTTTCACAGTCTCTGAACTCCTATGGTGCAGCCGCATGACATGATGGTGCAGTCCGCACCAAGTTCTAAATGTCCTTACTTTAACGATCTTTGACACTTGAGCAGGTTTCACTTCGATTTGAGCTGATCTTTGATGATTTGTCACTTTATAGCTCAAACCTGCAATCAAGCGCAATCTATAAATATTTTGGGACTATTTTGTAGCAAATTACACGCAAAGCGCAGGCAAGTATGGGTATAAAGCATGTTAAAATCCTACTTATCAACTCCCCCAAACTTAAACCTTTGTTTATCCTCAAGCAAATAAAATAAGACCCACCCCTCAAAGGCAACATCCAAGCAATTTCAGCTTATCCTAAAGTAACCTCAATAAGAATCAATTGGGACTAACAATTGCCCTCAATGCGAATGCATCATTAACATATTTAAACTTTGAAAACTTGTGGATCAAGTGTTACACAAGAGCATCAAGAGTTGACACATTTCATCAAAGAACTTTTCTCAATTACTTTGGTCATTGTGGAACCCAAACTCACACATCCTCAACTCTCCCTAAGTGAACCTCACCTTTTCGAGTATTGACACACAAACCGAGGTTGATGGATTTTCACTCATCTCTCTCATGGAAGAGGCCACAAGTCCGGCTCTAAGTACCATATGCTTGCCCCTTATGTAAGTATCCACTAATGTAGGTTTCCTTCAACTCAAAATCATGTAAGGCTTTTGTAGAGTCATTGTAAAGGCTTTTGGGTAAGGGTAGGACATATTTTTGTTCTAGTGGGTTCAATCTTCCCTTAAACACTTCTTTTGATTCATTTTGGCACACTTTCTTGACTCATTTGAGTATTCACTTCTTTTTCAAGGGGTTCGAGAGACACATTGTCACCCTTTCTTATGCAATTCAACACATTTCTCCTTTTTCTACTTTTTCCACACCCTTTTTCACTTTTATTTTCTTTGAATCCCCTTTCTGACCGTATTCAATTCGGTCTTTCTTTTTGTCTTATCTTTTCTTTCTTTTTCATTAACTTTCTTTTCTTTTGCTTTTGTACCTTTTACCACATTGTTTCATTTCTTGTCTCCCCCCCACCAAACTTAAACATTTGCCATCTACTCAAGGGAAGATTTGGGTGCCAAGAGAGGGTATCATTAAGAACGGGTATAGGCTTGTAGCTTTATTTCTTGAAAGAAGAAGGTTCAAGGCTTAAAAGGTTTAACTAGGGATCATTTCATTGGTAGGTCATGGAATTGTTCAATCTTAGCATTTTGGATCAAGGAGAGCCTACAATCACTTCTCAAGCCAAATTTCACCTATGATTTCGCCTCAACAAACATTCGGGGCAAGTTCTAGACCATCGGCGCGGGACTTGAACTCGCATATCGAATTCTCACCACAGACACTCAAGAATTGCTAAAGATATCGAGTCGAGGGCCTACAATGACCTTAGTTACGATTCAAGCGCACAATGGTCCAATACGACCACATGATGACTGTTTGGTTAACACAAGAGTCTCAAGGCCACGAATTTCACCATCTTGAGCACAACATTATGTATTTGACCATGGGATCAAAGGCAAATGTGTTAGGCACAAGTGAAGCTTTGCCTGAGGTACCCTTGACTGCAAAACTTGAAAATAAAAAAAAATAAAAAAAAAATGGACTCAAACCCTTAAGAAGGTTGTCACGCCATCGATCATTGGGAAGAGCCATCCGGTTCGCACAACACTCTACCCTTGGAAAGAACCGTGGCATTAAGAAAACCAAGGGTTTATTGCAAACGCCAAAACAAAACAAAAAGGCTACGAGCCTACTATGAAGCTAAAAACGAATTTTTTTAACGAAAATAGAAAAACCGAATGAATATGTACAATAGGGGAGTAAAATATACAGCGGGGGGAATGGGTATGTACATAAAGTAGAAAAGTAACTAGAATGAAAAGTTATATACATGCCAACTATCAACTAGCAACATAAGTTAAGAGTCAAATAAATATGTACAATCATCCCAAATGTATCAACCATCAATATAGTAGGGCGCACCCCCACGAATAAAAGCTAGCATTATCCTCAACGCCAACTACCAAAATAAGCATATAAACAGAGAAAGGATATAGAGTGGCTCCTCAAGCCTGATCCGTCGTCATGGGCTGATCAGTGGTCCCCTGGTCCTCTGTACTGGCGGGATCCTCAGACTGGTTCCCGGCCTGCTGCTGCTCTGCTGCTGGGACATGGGCCGGGTCATGGGCCGGCTGAACATCTGGTGGAGCACTGGAAGTATCCTTCTGAACCTGTGCTACCTCTATCACAACACCCTCAGTACTAGGAAGCTTCTTCTTCTTCCTTGGTCCTCCTTTAGCTTGTCAGCCTCAGCTCGGAGCACCTTCACCTCTTCCTTAGATGCTCAGGATTTTCTCATCTTCTTGTGTTCTCTGGCAAGCTCCTTTAGAGCTTTGCCCTGTGCATCAACTACCTTTGTCAAGGCAGCCTGAGTAGCCAAAATCTTCTCCTGGTTGGCCAGGAGTGTCTTCAATGTCTCCTCAATAGACTGAGGAATCTCAACGGTGGCTGGAACAGACTGGGCCGCAACTGTGGTAGCCAAAATGGACAACTTGGATGTCGAGACTGACATCCAGTTGTTCAAACTGGCTAATGTCTTTGCTAACTGCTGGGCCGTGAAGGGGTTGAATTTGGAGGTGGGAACCACTGGGCCAGTTGAAGAACTGGGACCCGTAGAGGAGGATGGGATGTCGGGAACAGTAGTGGCAGCAGAAGTAGGTGGCTCAACAGAAGCCTCTACCGCAACTAGCTCCTCAGACTGGCCAGTCGGGGCAGAGGTGGATGTTTTTCCCTTCTTATCCCCCTTCGGGTTGGCTGTCCCCTAAATACTAAACCATGAAAACAGTGACACCGACCGGACTCCAACATTGAAGGGGTATTTCTTCACCTTTGCATCTTCAAAGTATATTGTGAGGGTGTTCGGGTAGGGGTAGTTTCTGTCCGTATCAATGCCAATGGATGTGATCACACTGTACACAACATTCCCCACATTTATGGGGAAACCTGCCATAATGGACGCAATGAGAACCGCTTGGGCGATTGGAATGGTCTGGTCATGGGACAAAGGGTCCAACCTGTTGCATACAAAAGTTAACCATCCTCTCGCCTTAAAATTGAGGTCCTTTCACAGTATTTTCTTCCCCACCTGAATCTACTCCGGAACAGTACCCGGCTGAGCTAAGAACTGTGCCACCCAAGGACGAGCTTCCTCTTTCAACTCTAACTTCTCTCTATACAGAGAGTCATCCTCCTCATTGAAACCCAAATACTCGTTCAACGCTTCTCCAGAGAACACTATCTTCTTATCCCGCACTTTTGTTGCAATTGGCCCTTCTTTGGTGTGGGCCACATTGCTGTAGAATTCCTTCACCATATGTTCATTTGCATCGACCAGCTCATATTTGAAGAAATCCCACCCCACTCTAGTAATAAATTGTTCATGGACTCGGGGAAGGTAGGGTAACAAATCCCGGGTGACTACTCTTCTTTCTGGAATCACCTTCTTCTTGGGCCACACTTCCCGGAATTTATGAAAGGCCACCTCGCTGAAAAATTTGTCCTGCCATACAACTGGGTTTCTAGTTCTTCCAATTCCCCCAACTCCAAGTACCCTACTGTCCGGGACCTCCTCATCACTCTTGTTTTATCTTCTGCACCCTCCCCGGATTCTGAAGTTATGGGGGAGGTGGAGTATTTGGCACTGCCTGCTTCTGAGCCCTCAGACGACTCAGGTTGTATAACAGTTGGAGCTTTAAATGGGCATGCGGGGGCTTTCCCCAAATCAGTTGAGACATCTTGGGTGGGGAGGTACTCACTCCCCGACTGCTCCTCATCACTTACCACCTGCTTTCTTGTTTTTAGCTTTAGTTGGGGAATGAGTTTCTTTAATTTTGCTTTACCTCCCCAGGAGGGGTCACCTCCTCGTCCGGGTTGTTTAGCTCCACGCCCTCGTTGTTTAACCATTTTCTGCACACAAATAATTCAAACATTGTTAGTTCAGGCAATTGCAGAGTTTAAGTACAGAACAGAAACACAGACAAAGAACAGATGATAGCAGTACGAACCGCACAAACAAGGCATACGGACCGCACTGACCAAGTTGGGAAATGAACACCTCTCTGATTAGGAAGCATGCGGACCGCATGAACAAGGGGTGTGGCCGCGTGGGGGCCAACACGGTCCGCACAAACTGGTCATGCGATCGCATTGGCCATACTATTAAAAACTGGTACCCTCTGAACCTCACCCACGCGGACGCGCTGGGAAGTATCAACCTTTAGGCTCAAGGCTTACGCAGACCGCGTAACAGAATGATGCGGCCGCGTAAAAGGCATGCGGACCGCATAATCAAGGAGTGCGGCCGCGCTGGGCTTTCATTACAGGGGCAATTAGGGTTTTACAAAAAAAACTCAAGTCTTTCACATTTTAGCATCCTACTTTGTCCCTACTCATTTATAACATGCCCATCATTTCAAAGAACAATAAGAACAATATAAAACTATCCTAATCATGAAACGACGAAGAACAAAAAGAAAAACGAAGAAGTTATGACTAGGGAAACATGTATAAAGTTTAAATTAATACTAAGTAAAGTCTAATGTGAGAGATATGTTACCAGGAAAGCGAAGAAATGCTCTTGATATTAACACTAAGAAGGGTCTCTGATGTGAACAGTAACTTTTAGGGCTCAGGGGTCAATTTTTGCGAAAAGTTCTAATGAAGACCCTAATGGCCTATTTATAGGAAACACAGCGGGGCCCAGCACTTACTATCCAGTGCGGCCGCGTGAACACGACTGCGGGCCGCGCTGGGACTTTACCATTTACCTGTTGCTGAATCGAAGGCACGCGGACCGCATGAAAACCACGCGGGCCGCTCAAAATGGTACACGGCCGCGTGAACGCAGTTCAGAGACTGATCATTCTTGGCCTTTACCGGTGCGATCCACACAAGCAAGGTGCGGCCGCACGGTCACTGTTCAGAGACTGTGCACTTTTTGCACATTTGTTTTGCACTGGTTCAATCACAATTCCTGCAACATCTCACAAACCATTAGCTCAAAAATCCTAATCTACAATAGAAATCAAAAAAAAAGAAAAAGACATGGATTGCCTCCCAAGAAGCGCCTGATTTAACGTCACGGCACAACGCATGTTACCATCAAAGTCACTTCAAATGAATGAGTGCCACCACGTGGCTATCATCAAACTTTCCCAAGTAATGCTTTACATAATGCTCATTGACCCGGAAAACTTCACCATTTTTGTTCTTGAGATCAATAGCACCAAATGGGGTTACACCAACAACTTCTAATGGACCACTCCACTTAGACTTAAGCTTTCCCGAGAATAACCTCAACCGGGAGTTGAACAGAAGAACCATGTCACCAACTTTGAATTCCTTCCCTCGGGCATACTTATCGTGAAGGTACTTCATCTTGTCCTTGTACAAGGACGAGCTGGAGTAGGCATGAAATCTAAACTCGTCTAGCTCATTGAGTTGCTCAACCCGGAGATTCGCAGCGACATCCTATTCTAAGTTCAATTTTCTCAAGGCCCACATAGCCTTATGCTCCAATTCCACCGGAAGATGACAAGCTTTCCCAAATACCAACCGATACGGAGACATACCAATCGGGGTCTTGTAAGCTGTCCGATAGGCCCAAAGAGCATCATCTAATTTCTTCGACCAATCGGTCCTATTGGCATTGACAGTTTTAGACAAAATACTCTTGATCTCTTGGTTGGAAACCTCAACTTGGCCACTCGCTTGAGGATGATAAGGAGTGGTAACCTTGTGGTTTACATCATACTTGGCAAGCAATGAATCAAAAGCCCGGTTGCAAAAATGAGAACCACCATCAATGATAGCACGTGGAGTGCCAAACCTTGTGAAGTTACTCTTTTCAAGAACGCCACCACACTTCGAGCTTCGTTGTTCGGCAAAGCGACGACTTCGACCCATTTCGATACATAATCAACCGCTACCAAGATATAGGTGTTCCCGCAAGAACTCACGAACGGCCCCATAAAGTCGATACCCCACACATCAAAAATGTCCACCTCTAGAATTTTATTGAAAGGCATCTCATCCTTTTTTGAAATCCCACTGGCTCGTTGGCATTCATCACATCTCTTGACAAAATCACCGGCATCTTTAAACAAGGAGGGCTAATAGAAACCGCAACTAAGCACCTTAGAAGCCGTCCTCACCCCGCCATGATAGCCACCATAGGGAGAGGAATGACAAGCCTCCAAAATACTCAATTTTTCTTCTTCCGTGACACATCGGCGAATCACACCATCGGTGCAAATCTTGAACAAATATGGCTCATCCCAATAATAATCCAAACTATCCCGCTTGAGCTTCTTCCTTTAGTTAGAAGGGAGCTCATACGGGATTATACTGGTCACAAGATAATTTGCCACATCGGCAAACCACGACATATCATGCATAGTTACCGCAAGGAGTTGTTCATCCGAGAACGCATCATTGATCTCAAGGCCGTCAGAAGGCCTCCCCTCTTCCTCCAAGCGAGACAAGTGGTCCGCCACTTGATTTTCACTTCCTTTCCAGTTCACAATTTGTAGATCAAACTCTTGAAGAAGTAGCACCCATCTCATCAACCTTGCTTTTGAATCTTTCTTGGTCATCAAAAACCTAAGGGCGGCATGATCGGTATGGATAATCACTTTGGCCCCCATAAGGTATGGTCAGAACTTTTCCATGGCAAACACAATAGCTAGAAACTCCTTCTCGGTGACTGTATAGTTTCTTTGAGCTTCATTCATCGTCTTGCTTGAGTAGTATACCAGATGGAACATCTTGTTGATTCTTTGGCCCAAGACCGCCCTTACCGCAACATCACTAGCGTCGCACATGAGCTCAAATGGCAAGCTCCAATTGGGTGCGGTAATGATAGGGGTAGTTGTCAACTTGTGTTTTAGAAGCTCAAAAGCCTCCATGCATTTCTCATCAAAGACAAACTTGGCCTCCTTCTCTAACAACTTGCACAACGGGTTAACTACCTTAGAGAAATATTTGATGAACCTTCGGTAGAAACCCGCGTGCCCCAAAAAGTTCCTCACCCCTTTGATAGAAGTAGGGGGAGGTAACCTTGAAATGACTTCAATCTTGGCTTTGTCAACTTCAATACCTCTCTTCGAAATCTTATGACCCAATACAATACCCTCTTCTACCATAAAATGGCATTTTCCCAATTGGGAACTAGGTTTGTATCTTCACATCGGGCCAACACACGGTCCAAATTTGTCAAGCATTCTTCAAAGGAGTCCCCTACCATACTAAAATCATCCATAAAGACCTCCAATATATCTTCCACCATGTCGGTGAAAATTGCCATCATACATCCTTGAAAGGTCGCTGGGGCATTACACAATCCAAACGACATCCTCAAAAATGCGAATGTGCCGTAGGGACAAGTAAAGGTCGTCTTTTCCTGATCTTCCGGGGCGATGAGAATCTGATTGTACCCCGAATACCCATCTAAAAAGCAATAGAACGACCGACCCGCAAGACGATCAAAATTTGGTCGAGGAACGGCAACGGGAAATGATCCTTTAGAGTCACCTTGTTAAGATTTCTATAGTCCATACAAACTCTCCATCCCGTCACCATCCGAGTAGGAATCAACTCATTGTTAGCATTGGTTACCACATTTATCCCGCCCTTCTTCGGTACGCATTGTACCGGAGAAGTCCATGAGCTGTCAGAAATAGGATACACCACACCGGCGTCAAGCCACTTGATAACTTCCTTCTTGACCACTTCTTGCATAGCTTTGTTGATTCTCCTTTGGTGTTCAAGTGAGGTCCTCGTATCCTCCTCGAATATGATCTTATGCATGCAAAAGGCGGGGCTTATACCCCGAATATCCGCCAATGTCCATCCGATCACCCTCTTGCGCTTTTGTAGAACCGCCAAAGTGGCGTCAACCTGCACGTTAGTCAATCAAGATAAAAGAATAACAGGCAAAGTGAAATTAGGGCCCAAGTATTCATACCTGAGGTGAGGAGGAAGTGGTTTCAACTCCAACACCGGCGGCTCCTCAATAGATGGCTTGGTTGGGGGAGTTTTGCGATTCTCAAGATCCAAGGATAACTTCCTAGGCTCATAAGAATACGAGCCCATACCATGCAAAGCGTTTACACATTCAACTCTCCCGGCATCATCATCAACATCCATGTTCAAGAGCACGGCCTCAAGTGGGTCCTCAATATTCACCATTGTGCTTGTGTCATCCACTATCACCGCTGTGACAATGTCAACAAACGAGCACACCTCGGTGCTATTTGGTTGCCTCATAGATTTGCACACATGGAACACCACCTTTTCATCACCAACACGGAAGGTCAACTCTCCTGCTTCGACATCTACCAAAGCCTTTCCAGTAGCTAGGAAAGGTCTTCCAAGGGTAATTGGCACCTCAAAATCCACCTCACAATCCAAGATAACGAAATCGGCCGGCAATATGAACTTATCAACACGAACATGAAGATCATAAATAATCCACAAAGGCCGCTTCATTGACCGGTCCGCCATTTGAAGCCTCATAGAAGTTGGACGAGGTTGTCCGATTCCCAAGGTCTTGAAGACCGAATATGGCATTAAATTGATACTTTCCCCCAAGTCACAAAGGGCTTTGCAAAGTCGGCACTTCCAATGGTACATGGGATAGTGAATGCACCGGGGTCCTCAAGTTTCGGAGCCATAGAATGCACAATTGCGCTCACTTGATGGGTCATCTTGATTGTCTCACACTCCATTGATCTCTTTTTTGTAACCAAATCTTTCATGAACTTTGCGTACCCCGGCATTTTCTTGAGTGCCTCCACCAAAGGCACATTGATAGTCAAAATCTTCATCATCTCAATGAATTTCTTAAATTGGTTGTCACCTTTTTTCTTGGCCAACCGTTGAGGATAGGGCGGAGGAGGCCGAGGTAAGGGTGCTTTGGCTTTGGGCACCACCGGCTCGGGCATATTAATCACGTGTTCCCTAGACGGGTTCACGACCTCTTATGTCTCATCTTCAACCTCATGAATATCAATCCGCACATCATCTCTCACACTTGGTTCAACTACATCTTCAACCACCAAAGACATTTCATTATCTCGTAACTCATCTTTATCCACCATAACTTGGTTTCCTCTTGAGGCATGCACATCACCGCCTCTTCCAATTTGCGTTGTCACCTTCATCACATGATTGTTGTGCCCACCCTTGGGGTTTACTACCGTATCACTTGGTAGATCACCTTTTGGGCGAGTATTTAAAGACTGAGAAATTTGGCCAAGTTGTACTTCCAAGTTACGGATAGAAGTGTTGTGGGAAGCCAATTGAGCTTCAGAGTCTTGGTTCTTCTTCATCATTTGCTCAAACATAACTTCAATTCTACCAAATTCATTTCCTGAAGAACTAGACCCTTGAGATTGAAACGGCGGCAGGTTGTTCGGTTGTTGAAACATCGGAGGCCTTTGAAAGACTTGCCCCCGATTTCCTTGACCACCATTGTTATTCCACCCACCTTGCCCATTGTTGTTGTTCCAATTGTTGTTGTTGTTTCCGCTCCAATTCCCTTGATTACCCGAATTGTTGTTCCTCCAATTTCCTCCTTGGTTGTTGTTATTGTTCCAATTACCACCTTGTTGATTGCCCCAATTTCCTTGGGGTCTCCATTGTTGGTTCCCTTGATTACCTCTATTCCCTTGATAGTTTTTGACGTATTGGACTTCCTCACTTTGATCATCATAGCATTCATTCAAATAGCCACCACCATTATCATAGTTATCAAAATTTCCTTGAGGTTGTTGCCCTCTTTGCCTCCTTTTCATCATATTCACTCCTTCCATGGCGTTGACTTGGCGCGGGTTTTGAACTTGTTAGAACTATGCTTTAGCCAACTGATTCATTGTTGTTGTAAGTTCGGCAATGGCTTGGCCGTGATCATGTAACTCCTTATGCAAATGTATAACGTTAGGATCACCTTGAGGCACATTACCCCGGCTTTGCCATGCCGACGATGTTTCGGCCATCTCATCTAACACATTACAAGCTTCATTATAAGGAAGCTTCATAAAATTTCCTCCCGCCAGTTGGTTCACAATACATTGGTTGTGTTGATGCCCCTATAGAATGTTTGTTGGATCATCACATCATTCATATCATTGTTAGGGCATTCTTTCACCATTGTTCTAAACCTCTCCCATATCTCGTGTAACGGTTCAGTTGGCTCTTGCTTGAAGGCTAGAATCTCGTCCCATAGAGCCGCCATGTGACTTGGAGAGAAAAACTTAGCAATGAACTTGTCCCCCAACTCATCCCATGTAGTGATAGAATGATTGGGGAGCCTCTCCAACAAATCTAACGCCTTCCCCCGAAGTGAGAACGAGAAAAGTCGAAGTCTCAATGCATCCTCCGAAACATTTGTCTGTTTGCTACCCCAACAAGTATCCACGAAGCCCTTCAAGTGTTTATAATCATTCTGATCAGCGGCCCCGTGAAATAACCTCGTTGTTCGAGCAAGGTGAGCATCATATTTGTAATCTAGAAGTTCCCCGCCCGGATTCGGGGAGGAACTATTGCACTTGCGTACCCTTGATTGGGAAGAACTCTTGGTGCCACTCTTGGTGGAGGTGTAGTAGGGTCTGGTATATTCTCATTTGCATTGGCATTTGCATTGGCATTTCGACCTCTCCTAGGAGCTTGAGGTAATACGTTTTCTTGTTCTAGATCCTCAACCTCCTCCCCCACGACCACGTTGCCAAGAGGGTCATTTGTGTTTAAAGCCATGTGTACCTAAGTGAATTGACACAAATAAAATTAGTAAAAAGAAGGAAAGAGAAGCAAAACACAAAACTAGCTACACAAATAGTCAACACCGTAAGCTCCCCGGCAATGACACCAAAAAGTGGTCGCAGCAAACTCAACCTCACACAACGATAAGAAGAGCGGGCGCTAAGACTTTTACCCGAATAGTGGTATCGGGGTCAATTTCCACAGGGAGCTTGGAATGGAGTTGCGTATTTGTTCAGACTAGGAATGCGTGTTTGCTCCTAATTGTACTTCTAACATTTTTGGGATTTTTGTTTAATAACTACTATTATCAACTACAAGTTTAAGCTAATTTATGCTGAAGGGATATGTTCTAAGTTGTGATTAATATAGATAAAGGCACTAGGGTCATGGCATCACCTAGGAGATTAACTAACGGGTAGAGACTACTAATAATAGATTGACATATTTGGGATCAATGTTATAACCGTTGCACAATTGTACCCACTCTCACACCTCTCGGTAGGGAGAGCGAATTTGCCCAATTGACTTTCTCAAGACCAATTGGGTAGGCCAATTATACCAAGCAACTTGGGTTCAAGTAGGGTGATTACTCTCTCGAGGTTTAACCCGTTAATTGGGACTACCATTTCTCATGGGTCCACCCCAATTCCTTGTTGGGTCAATTTTGGGGTCATAGACTCTCTTTCTCAAGAAGAGTCAAGACCCACTAAGCTAGAATCAATGTTTGCAACCATCAATCCTTAATTAAACCATAAAATTAACCCAAATAACAAACACCCAATATCAATCTATCATTAAGAAGCAACACCCATTAATTACCCACACTAGGGTTGAGCCACAACCCTAGCTAATGGGTTTAGCTAGACATAATTAAAGAAGAAACTGAAGAAATAGAAGATGAAACAACCATATTAATTAATTACTAATGTTAAACTACAATAATCTATGATGAAACCAAGCTATAAATTCCCAAAATAGGCCAAAACATAAGTCTCACGAGTGCAACAGCTATCAGATATGCCAAACTTAACCTAAAAATGGTAAAATGTTCTATTTATAGTGGGCTGGAAAAACTGGACAAAAATGCCCCTGCGGGGTTAGTGCGGACCGCACAAAGTTGCCACGTGGCCGCACTGGGTTGCTTGACCTCTGAATCTTGCTCTCTAAAGATGGTGATGCGGACCGCACAAAGTTGGAATGCGACCGCATGAAGACTGGCGCGGACCGCACAAAGTTGTTGTGCGGCCGCATGAATGGTTTTGGCAGCTTCTCTGAACTTCACTGACGCGGACCGCGTGACCATAGAGTGCGGCCGCATGGAGAGGAATGCGGGCCGCATGAAGTGGGACGCGGCTGCGTGGTTTGCTTCTGGAATATGACACTCTCTGAACTTCTTGGACGCGACCGCATAGCAAGATTGTGCGGCCGCATGAGTGAGACGCGGAAGTGGGACGCGGCCGCATGAGTTTGACTTGTAGTTTCACAATCTCTGAACTCCTATGGTGCAGCCGCATGACATGATAGTGCGGTCCGCACCAATTTCTGAATGTCCTTACTTTAATGATCTTTGACACTTGAGCAGGTTTCACTCCGATTTGAGCCGATCTTTGATGATTTGTCACTTTATAGCTCAAACCTGCAATCAAGTGCAATTTGTAAGCATTTTGGGACTATTTTATAGCAAATTACACTCAAAGCGCAGGCAAGTATGGGTATAAAACATGTTAAAATCCTACTTATCAACTCCCCCAAACTTAAACCTTTGCTTGTCCTCAAGCAAACAAAATAAGACCCACCCATAAAAGGCAACATCCAAGCAATTTCAGCTTATCCTAAAGTAACCTCAACAAGCATCAATTGGGACTAACAATTGCCCTCAATGCGAATGCATCATTAACACATTTAAACTTTGAAAACTTGTGGATCAAGTGTGACACAAGAGCATCAAGAGTTGACACATTTCATCAAAGAACTTTTCTCAATTACTTTGGTCATTGTGGAACCCAAACTCACACATCCTCAACTCTCCCTAAGTGAACCTCACCTTTTAGAGTATTGACACACAAACCGAGGTTGATGGATTTTCACTCATCTCTCTCAAGGAAGAGGCCACAAGTCCGGCTCTAAGTACCATATGCTTGCCCCTTATGTAAGTATCCACTAATGTAGGTTCCCTTCAACTCAAAATCATGTAGGGCTTTTGTGGAGTCATTGTGAAGGCTTTTGGGTAAGGGTAGGACATATTTTTGTTCAAGTGGGTTCAATCTTCCCTTAAGCACTTCTTTTGATTCATTTTGGCACACTTTCTTGACTCATTTGAGTATTCACTTCTTTTTCAAGGGGTTAGAGAGACACATTGTCACCCTTTCTTATGCAATTCAACACATTTCTCCTTTTTCTACTTTTTTCACACCCTTTTTCACTTTTGTTTTCTTTGAATCCCCTTTCTGACCTTATTCATTTCGGTCTTTCTTTTTGTCTTATCTTTTCTTTCTTTTTCATTACCATTCTTTTCTTTTGCTTTTGTACCTTTTACCACATTGTTTCCTTTTTTGTCTCCCCCCCAAACTTAAACATTTGCCATCTACTCAAGGGAAAATTTGGGTGCCAAGAGAGGGTATCATTAAGAACGGGTATAGGCTTGTAGCTTTGGTTCTTGAAAGAAGAAGGTTCAAGGCTCAAAAGGGTTAACTAGGGATCATTTCATTGGTAGGTCATAAAATTGTTCAATCTTAGCATTTTGGATTAAGGAGAGCCTACAATCACTTCTTAAGCCAAATTTCACCTAGGATTTCGCCTCAACAAACATTCAGGGCAAGTTCTAGACCATCGGCTCGGGACTTGGACTCGCAAATCGAATTCTCACCACACACACTCAAGGATTGCTAAAGATATCGAGTCGAGGGCCTACAACGACCTTAGTTACGATTCAAGCGCACAATGGTCCAATACGACCACATGATGACTGTTTGGTTAACACAATAGTCTCAAGGCCACGAATTTCACCATCCTGAGCACAACATTATGTATTTGACCATGGGATCAAAGGCAAATGTGTTAGGCCCAAGTGAAGCTTTGCCTGAGGTACCCTTGACTGCAAAACTTGAAAATCAAAAAAATAAAAATAAAAAATGGACTCAAACCTTTAAGAAGGTTGTCACGCCATCTATCATTGGGAAGAGCCACCCGGTTCGCACAACACTCTACCCTTGGAAAGAACCGTGGCATTAAGAAAACCAAGGGTTTATTGCAAACGCCAAAACAAAACAAAAAGGCTACGAGCCTACTATGAAGCTAAAAACGAAATTTTTAATGAAAATAGAAAAACCGAATAAATATGTACAATAGGGGAGTAGAATATACAGCGGGGGAATGGATATGTACATAAAGTAGAAAAGTAACTAGAATGAAAAGTTATATACAGGCCAACTATCAACTAGCAACATAAGTTAAGTGTCAAATAAATATGTACAATCTTCCCAAATGTATCAACCATCAAAATAGTAGGGTGCACCCCCACGAATAAAAGCTGGCATTGTCCCCAATGCCAACTACCAAAATAAGCATATAAACAGAGAAAGGATATAGAGTGGCTCCTCAAGCCTGATCCATCCTCTGTACTGGTGGGAACCTCAGACTGGTTCTCGGCCTGCTGCTGCTCTGCTGCTGGGATAGGGGCCGGCTGAACATCTGGTGGAGCACTGGAAGTATCCTCCTGAACTTGTGCTACCTCTATCACAACACCCTCAGTGCTAGGAAGCTTCCTCTTCTTCCTTGGGCGCCTAGGCTCCTCCTCATGCTGTGGCTCCTGTACAACTACTGCTGGTGGAGGTGTTGACTCATCAAAGAACAAGTCTAAAGGCAGTTGGTCTGCCTTTAGCTTGTCAGCCTCAGCTCGGAGCACCTTCACCTCTTCCTTAGATGCCCGTGATTTTCTCATCTTCTTGTGTTTTCTGGAAAGCTCCTTTAGAGTTTTGCCCTATGCATCAACTGCCTTTGTCAAGGCAACCTAATTAGCCAAAATCTTCTCCTGGTTGGCCAGGAGTGTCTTCAATGTCTCCTCAATGGACTGAGGAATCTCAACGGTGGCTGGAACAGACTGGGCCGCAACTGTGGTAGCCAAAGTGGACAACTTGGATGTCGAGACTACAATCCAGTTGTTCAAATTGGCTAATGTCTTTGCTAACTGCTGGGCCGTGAAGGGGTTGAATTTGGAGGTGGGAACCACTGGGCCAGTTGAAGGACTGGGACCCGCAGAGGAGGATGGGATGTACGGAACAGTAGTGGCAGCAGATGTAGGTGGCTCAACAGAAACCTCTACCGCAACTAGCTCTTCAGACTGGCCAGTCGGGGCAGAGGTGGATGTTTTTCCCTTCTTATCCCCCTTCGGGTTGTCTGTTCCCTGAATACTAAATCATGAAAACGGGGACACCGGCTGGACTCCAACATCGAAGAGGTATTTCTTCACCTTTGCATCTTCAAAGTACATTGTGAGGGTGTTCGGGTAGGGGTAGTTTCTGTCCGTATCAATGCCAATGGATGTGATCACACTGTACATAACATTCCCCATATTGATGGGGAAACCTGCAATAATGGACGCAATGAGAACCGCTCGGGTGATTGGAATGGTCTGATCATGGGACGATGGGTCCAACCTGTTGCATACAAAAGTTAACCATCCTCTAGCCTCAAAATTGAGGTCCTTTCGCAGTATTTTCTTCCCCACCTGAATCCACTCCGGAACAGTACCCGGCTGAGCTAAGAACTGTGCCACCCAAGGATGAGCTTGCTCTTTCAACTCTAACTTCTCTCTATAAAGAGAGTCATCCTCCTCATTGAAACCCAAATACTCGTTCAACGCCTCTCCCGAGAACATTATCTTCTTATCCCGCACTTTGGTTGCAACTGACCCTTCTTTGGTGTGGGCCACATTGCTGTAGAATTCCTTCACCATATGTTCATTTGCATCGACCAGCTCATCTTTGAAGAAATCCCACCCCACTCTAGTAATAAATTGTTTATGGACTCGGGGAAGGTAGGGTAACAAATCCCGGGTGACTACTCTTCTTTCTGGAATCACCTTCTTCTTGGGCCACACTTCCCGGAATTTATGAAAGGCCACCTCGCTGACAAATCTGTCCTGCCATACAACTGGGTTTCTAGTTCTTTCAATTCCCCCAACTCCAAGTACCCCACTGTCCGGGACCTCCTCATCACTCTTGTTTTTATCTTCTGCACCCTCCCCAGATTCTGAAGCTGTAGGGGAGGTGGAGTATTTGACACTGCCTGCTTCTGATCCCTCAGACGACTCAGGTTGTATAACAGTTGGAGCTTTAGCTGGGCCTGCGGGGGCTTTCCCCGAATCAGTTGAGACATCCTGGGAGGGGAGGTACTCACTCCCCGACTGCTCCTCATCACTCAGTTTGCATATGTAGCGTCATGCTATATTGTAAAATTTTATTTTAAATCTTGTTGGCAAAATGACACTCAAGGTAAATGTTATAAGTTTTTATCAAAACTTATGTATTGACAAGAGTATACATATTTGAATGCCAAAGATAAGTTTTCATGGAAAATATCTCTTTTGGAAATTGATGAGCAGAATAACACTTGTGGTATCTTTTAAGATTGATATTAAATTGCTAAAGGCTTTAGCATGTAAAAGATGGTTTATTTAATTTTTGTTCAAATGATTTAGATTTTCTACAAATGTTATGATTTGATAAAAATAGATCTTTTGAAGTCACTATGCTATGAATCTATTTTTTAAGTATCAAATGATTTGGGAGTTACTTGTGTTCACCGAGATTGAATTCAGATATATTGTGCTCGTTTCCATGAAACTACACATGCTGACATAAGCGTAGATGGCCACTTTGTGGTATAGAGTACGGCAGAGTGCTCTCCTTAGAGAGAGTACTATTTTGTGCTATTATTAGCATGGCTGAGTCAATTCGTACAACACTACGATGAGACGACCTGAGCAAGTAGGGTATATGATACTTGCCACTAGGTACATAACTTAGTTGACCTTCTTATGTCGGTGATGGTATAGTACTCCCAGTGAAAAAGGTAAGGATGCTTTTTTTTAATGTTTAGGCTTAAGGAGACGAAAGTGATTTCAATAACTTAAAGAAAATAGAATGATTTTGTATGATTTTATCCAAAATCTTGGATTGATGTAAATATTTTAAAAGTTTATATTGTGGATTATATTTTACTTGGGTTTTCTTTAAAATGACAAGGGTCATGAATTGAAAAAATTTCTTATCGTTTTATATCAAATATTGGTGCATTATTTTATAAAGTTTGTCCCAAGATCTTAAGTTAGAGAGAGTCTATGACACTTACTGAGTGTTGTTGTGGTGTACTCTGCCCTTATGGGGCCCTCCTCCAGGACCTTGCTTACTTTACATGTTTCAAGATAAGGTATGATACGTGGCATGCGGTCAGGACTAGGATGACTCTCTTCTTGAGATATATGGTGAGGCACCACCCCTATTTTGTGATAGCTATCATGTTATTTTTCTTAATTTATGCTATCCGGGTATTAGCCCAAGTGTTTAATTCTATTCTTTGGTATAAAGGCTCCATAGTTAGTTGTAAAAGATTGCAGTAATGGGGTTGTATACGACATACATAAAAATATTTTATTTTACTTAGTCTCATTATTATTATCATGAAAGGTGTCATGTGTGATTTCGAATTGAAAAATATTTTATCATTTAACTTGAAAATGTATATGATTTTCAAGGAGCTTCCGCAGTTAAATTGGTTTTCATGCATATGATTTGGGTGCATCATATGGTTGGTTCACTTGGTTCGGGTAGTGTGCCGTGGTGTCGGTCACCTAGATTTAGATCGTGACAGTTTGTTTATTGCTCTATCATATAATCTTGTTGTTTCGCTATGAGATGTACGAATTTCTAGGTTATTTTCTCCATATTTTTTTGAGTTTTTGTTCTTAGCCTTTGTTGGTGGTTTAATGGGTCTTGATTGTAGCTCTGACAACTGGAGATGAACTTTGTATTTGGGATAGAGATGGATTGCTGAAAAAAATTAGTGCTTTCGGAGGTCTTGATGGTGGTGGTGCCATCATCATGGTTTAGTGGTAGCCAAAGAAGATGAAGAAGATGGAGTAATTGAAAATATTTTGATAGTTAGGGGTAGAATTGTACTTTTAAGTATTTTTTATATAATAATGCGTGTTACAATCTTATTGGTGCGTACTATGCACCTCCCTAAAAAAAGTGATCAAAATAAAAAAGGTGTGTCTTAGCTACATTAGAAAGGTTGAGAGTGTAAAATAATCTTTGTTCGCAAAAAGAGTGTCACGGGGATTTGGTCCATAGTTTAGGGGGTAACTTATGTATTTTGCCTAAATTTACATACATGTTGGAACAAAATATGTGCTAATACCTGTTGTATGGTTTCCCAAAGGCAAAATACATAAGTTACCCCCTAAGCTATTGACCAATTTTCTATTACACACTTTTTGCGGAAGAAAATCATGTTACGCACTCAATCTTTTCAGAATATGCTTAATACACGTCTCTTTTGTGTTCGACCAATTCTTCTAACAAGTGTATACCACACACCGGTAATGATATGACACGTGTTATTAACTTAAAAATGAAAAATTAAAATCCTCATTTTTCAAAAGAAAAAGAAACCCCGTGACTCGTCGGAACCCTCATCGGCACCATCTCCATCTTCTTCTTAGTCACCTCACTCAATAAAACTCATAAGTTCCTCCTAATTATATCTTATAACAATCATCTAACTATTACGCTATCTCTTTCCTATTTTTCCATAAGAATCAACATATCAAGACTCACACCTAGACAACAATTCATATTGTGGTTGGTAGTTCAAAAAAGGTTAGCAACAGTTTATCGACTAATAAAATAAGGAATTCAGGTACCAAATGCTTGTGTGTTATGCTTTAATGGTACTGAAGAAACACATAACCATATATTTTTTGAGTGCTCATATTCTAAGGATGTATGGGATAAACTACTAAACTGGATGAGCATTAATAGATAGATCAATTATTGGGACAATGAAGTAGCTTGGCTCTCTCATAAGGTGAATAACAGAAGCTCCACTGGTGCAATACCGAGATTCTTATTTGTAGCAACAGTATATCACATATGGGTGGAGAGAAACAACAAGGGATTCCAGAAAATCAGGCGAGAGAGCTGTGATAGACTTAGGGAAATAACACTACACTAACATATTGTAGGGCAACAACAATATAAATGGAAGCAAACATTCGAGAGGCTACTCCTGCAAGTCTACTTTAATTGATTTTTTTTTACCTTTTTTGTAGTTCACAGTATTTGATTTTTTCATATTTCAAGAAGGAATTAACTTCTTTTTTTCTAAGTTGTCCTTGGAATAATGAACAAATTAATAAGGTTAATATGTTCAATTTTATGTTAATTAATGCTAAAAGGTGGATTAATATGCTTAGACCCTTCTTAGAAGGTGAAAATTATAGCTAGCCAATAGGAATACATAATCGTTTTATTTGGTTATTTTTAAATGAACCTAACTCTAGAGTCTAATGAGCATGTAGTAGTGTATATTGATACTTTGGTTAATAATTTTTTTTATTTTTAACTAAAATAATTGAAGCTTGAACGACAAAGAAGCGTCTGGTGCAAAATCTACACAATTAAGTGCTACAAATAATAGAAGCTTTGACATTGAAATTGGAAGTAGTGGTAATGGTTTGCTCTCTTCTTTATTGTATGTCTGAAGCGCAAGTCTGACATTTGCCCTATTCGGTTACAATTTAAATACTTTTGGGAAAAGGGATAGATTTTTCGGAACCGAAATATTGTCTTTTTGGACTCAAAATACTTAAATATGTGAAAAAAAAACTTAGTGACCAAAATATGTAAAAGGCAGTTATGAACCACGTTTTACATAAAATGCCTTTTAATACCGCGTTTTACCTGGAAGCTGATAAGACGGCTATGTAAAGCACGGTTTATTAACGCTTTTTATATAAAACACAGTATCAAACCGCGCTTTACATATATAAGTACTCATCCCTTTCCCTTTCCCCCCACATTCTGGCAAAAAACCTCCCCCCTCCCCTCCCATTTTTAAAAACCTTCAGTGGTCCCCCTCCTAATTAACTTGATAAAAATCTCGAGTGGATCTCACTCGTCTCACAAAAACTAATCAAAGTTGGTCCCACATTCTAGCTAAGCCTTCTATTGTTGTGGGTTGCTTGTTTCGGAGTCAAATTTTTAATTCTTCAACTTTCCGAAAAACATAAATCGAGGTATTCCGATTTAGTTTATGTCGAAACTCGTATAAATAATGCATATTAGTTGTTTTGAATGTGTTCCATGTTGTTTTGTGTTTTTTTTTTCCGATTAAATTGGTATGTTATTTTTATCCGGACTAAGATATTAATGTTCTAAAAAATATGTAAAAATTACGAAATCGTTATTATTTGTTAATAAAAATGTTAATAAATTACTATTACTTTTTATATGTAATTTGTGAATATTTTGTGATTAAAATATATTTGTTGTGTTTTATTTGGTTTATATTATTTATTTGCGTAAATGGAGACGCACACATTCCACCTGCCCATTGGCGAGGCCACCATCACACTGCAGGATGTGAAGGTTTTATATGGGCTGCCCGTTGATGGCCACCCCTTTGCTTTGCCACATGGCATGAGAGAGATGACACGTGTGCAGTACCTAGACATGATGCAGCGGCTCACTGCTTTTCGGCCAGAGGATGAGAATGTACTGGCCGGGACCAGTCATTTTCCGTTGACGACTATTCGATTGTGGTTGGAGGCATTGCATCCTGATATCGATGTCGATACATCGGATTATCATGTTGACCGGTATACGAGGTTGTTGCTACTCCTTAAGTTTGGAGGGGTCTTGTTCCCGAATACTTTGGGGAACCTAGTCAGCTTGAGATTTTTTCATCATCTTGAGCTGCTAGATGATTTACCCCAGTACAGCTGGGGTGCTACTGTTCTCGGCTACTTGTACAGGCAGATGTGTCGGGCGAGCATGGGCACCCAGCGTGACATTGCTGGATTTTTGCCGCTACTACATGTGATAATATATTCGAACACTCTATTCATTTTAACATACATAATAAAAATATATCTTAAATTTTACGTCAACTTTTTATGTTAGGTTTGGGTCTGGGAGTGGTTCCTGCAGTTGCAACCACATGTACCACTATTAGATACGGATGTACCACCTTCATTGCTCCCTCTAGCTAGGAGGTGGGTTCTTCGGCGGGGACATACGCTCGAGTACGAGGCTCGGCATAATCTCTCCTTGTGTAGGGATATCTTGGATTTGCTGGATGGCACACAAGTAAATGTATATCTAAGTTTACTTGTCATAGCTTCAAACACAAGTTGTATATACTGATGTTTTCTGTTCTTACTTAATAGTTCATCTGGACGCCATACAATGATGCGTTGATAGCTGGCTTGCCCTGTTATTGCTCGGCCGACCGACTTATGTGGGGCTCTTTTGTCCCGTTGATTTGCCTTGATATTGTGTAGCATTATGCCACCGAGCAGGTACTTCGTCAGTTTGGTCGTCCGCAGCTCGTACCGACATCGCCCACACATTACCAACAGGATGATCGTACCAGGGTAGACGACGCATATTTGGCATGGCTAGAGGGGCAGATATTTACTTGGGACCGGCGATTTGACCTGATTCTGCCACATTCACCGAGTCGGCCGGATACTGAGCATGATTATATGGGATTGTACCGCGGGGTTACCCGACTTTTCGTCAGGAATCCCATTCATCGAGCTGGCGATTGGTACGTTCCATACGCTGGGAGGCACGAGACACTAGTATGTTATTTGGTATTCTTACTTATAACTGTGATCTAGCGTTTTGTAATTTATATTTTAGATGTTGTGCATGCTATTGGCCTACATTTATTCCACCAGTTAGGACTGCAGATGCAGCAACATGCCGGCAAGGGAGCGGTCACTTTGCACGAGTATGGCCAGTAGGTTACAAAGCTGGCTGCTCGGACACTACATCGAGCCAGAGAGGACGAGTGCTTAGAGCACGTCCCTGCTTATATGGTGCCAAAGCACTACCATCGAGGTATGACTATCCCACGAGCGAGGGAAGCATGAGGCAGGGCTATCCCATGAGGCATGGGTGCCCCACAAGGCAGGGATATCCTACGGGGTCGTAGGGGCTGGCGAGGAGGTGGTCCCCAACAATAAGGCATTGAGGCACCTGTTCAGGCATATGTTGAGGATGTTGGAGCTGATCTGTGGTCGCAGCAAACTTAACCTCACACAACGGTAGGAAGAGCGGGCGCTAAGACTTTTACCCGAATAGTGGTATTGGGGTCAATTTCCACAGGGAGCTTGGAATGGAGTTGCGTATTTGTTCAGACTAGGAATGCGTGTTTGCTCCTAATTGTACTTCTAACATTTTTTGGGGTTTTTGTTTAATAACTACTATTATCAACTACAAGTTTAAGCTAATTTATGCTGAAGAGATATGTTCTAAGTTGTGATTAATATAGAGAAAGGCACTAGAGTCGTGGCATCACCTAGGTGGTTAACTAACGGGTAGAGACTACTAATAATAGATTGACATATTTGGGATCAATGTTATAACCATTGCACAATTGTACCCACTCTCACACCTCTCGGTAGGGAGAGCGAATTTGCCCAATTGACTCTCTCGAGACCAATTGGGTAGGCCAATTAGACCAAGCAACTTGGGTTCAAGTAGGGTGATTACTCTCTCGAGGTTTAACCCGTTAATTGGGACTACCATTTCTCATGGGTCCACCCCAATTCCTTGTTGGGTCAATTTTGGGGTCATAGACTCTCTTTCTCAAGAAGAGTCAAGACCCACTAAGGTAGAATCAATATTTGCAACCATCAATCCTTAATTAAACCATAAAATTAACCCAAATAACAAACACCTAATATCAATCTATCATTAAGAAGCAACACCCATTAATTACCCACACTAGGGTTGAGCCATAACCCTAGCTAATGGGTTTATCTAGATATAATTAAAGAAGAAACTGAAGAAATAGAAGATGAAACAACCATATTAATTAATTACTAATGTTAAACTACAATAATCTTTGATGAAGCCAAGCTATAAATGCCCAAAATAGGCCAAAACATAAGTCTCACGAGTGCAGCAGCTATCAGATGTACCAAACTTAACCTAAAAATGGTAAAATATTCTATTTATAGTGGGCTGAAAAAACTGGACAAAAATGCCCCTGCGGGGTTAGTGCGGACCGCACAAAGTTGGCACGCGGCCGCACTGGGTTGCTTGACCTCTGAATCTTGCTCTCTGAAAATGGTGATGCGGACTGCACAAAGTTGGAATGCGGCCGCATGAAGACTGGCGCGAACCGCACAAAGTTGTTGTGCGGCCGAATGAATGGTTTTGGAAGCTTCTCTGAACTTTACTGACGCGGACCGCGTGACCATAGAGTGCGGCCGCATGGAGAGGGCCGCGGGCCGCATAATGTGGGACGCGGCCGCATGGTTTGCTTCTGGAATATGACACTCTCTGAACTTTTTAGACGCGACCGCATAGCAAGATTGTGCGGCCGCATGAGTGAGACGCGGGCCGCATGAAGTGGGACGCGGCCGCATGAGTTTGACTTGTAGTTTCACAGTCTTTGAACTCCTATGGTGCGGCCTCATGACATGATGGTGCGGTCCGCACCAAGTTCTGAATGTCCTTACTTTAATGATCTTTGACACTTGAGCAGGTTTCACTCCGATTTGAGCTGATCTTTGACGATTTGTCACTTTATAGCTCAAACCTGCAATCAAGCGCAATCTGTAATCATTTTGGGACTATTTTGTAGCAAATTACACTCAAAGCGCAGGCAAATATGGGTATAAAACATGTTAAAATCCTACTTATCAATCTGCCAGGTGACTTCCATCAGCCAGACGAGCATCACAGCAGCATGCCGTCATACAACCTTCAGCTGGCGTTCACTCCAGTAGCATCGCAGGTGACCCCATCAGATCTATAGTTGATCATAGGCACGAGCATTATCGGAGATGATTGGGAGCAGTTCTTTTCAGGCCCATTGACCGCTGCTGAGGATCGACCGATCCGAGATGTGGATGGTGGGCGCCGGATGAGTTATGGCTCATCGTCGATGGGTGTTGTGGATCTTTTACAGGCGCAGGTATATTTGTATTACTATTAAATTTAAATTTGTTTTTATCTCATTGATTCACCATAAATAACTTTATAATTTTCTTATTAAGGCTTTATCCCAGCCCGTCACGGAGGCCACTTTGTACGATGCTGAGCAGGATGCGACGGATACTTATATTCAGGAGCACGACGAGACCATGGTAAGACAATTTAATTTTTTTTTGACTTAACACGTACATTACTAATATATATTTTCATATACTGAGCTGACTTATTCTTTTGTAGGTTGCTGATGGACCAACAGCCCCTGCTACTGATCCTGCCAGCATTACTGACGATCATGTTGTACCGCATCCTGCGATAAAGAGGTGACGTGATGAGGATGATCCTGATAGAGTATCCGGGCGGGATGGGATGCGCCTTAGGCCAGCGGCTGCATTTAAGGACACAGGCTGTGGAACACGTTGATTTTATTTTATTATTTTTTTGTACGCTATGTAAATATTATTTTATATAAATAATAACAACAATTTTTTATGTTTACATAATATGCGCCTTATGTTTTTATTTCCCCGTTTTTTCTTTATTTTAACACTACAACACAAACAAAACATAGCAACTTAACATAATTTAAATTCAGTACAACTAATGAAAACACATGACACAGGAAACATAAAGATAAAGTACTACACTCAACATATATATGTCATTGTTTAGTCACCACCGCATATTATTCTCTGCTCCAACCACTTAAATTTCTCTTCCAGATTATTTTTTTCTTCTTCCACCTCTTTTAGTTTCTCCTTCAACTCCGCAATTTCTCGTTTATATTCTCATTCATATTCCCACTTTTTTTGGTCAAATCATGAAGATACTGCAAAGATCATTTGTAGCATTCCTGCTCACATGGTTCATCAAGCCATGCCTCAAAATTGCAAAAATTTCCGTTGTTACCTCCAAACCTGTTCACACACATCCAGTATTTGTGCCCAACTTGACCATCATCCCAACAGTCTGCCATCATACATCGTTTGCCATATTGGCACATACATGCGTTCAAACATTTGTTAAAGCGAAAAAAAATCTTGCTTGTATGGAAAGTTTTGCTATTTGTTATGGTTAAGCACAGAAAATGACTAGAATGCACCCGTTATTTATAGGCAAGGAAACACACATAACGTAATATTTAACCACGCTATGCTAACACATAACATAGCATTTAACCGCGCTATACTTCGCGTGTTAAAGATTCTTTCGGATACAAAATAACTTTTTCGTAGTCAGGCAGCTTTTCAAATCGACAAGACAATACACATAACGTAGTATTTAACCGTGCTATATATATTCACACAAAACGTAGTATTTAACCGCGCTATGCTTCACATGTTAAAGATTTTTTTTGATACAAAACAACTTTTTCTCAGTCGGGCAACTTTTCAGATCGACAAGACAACACACATAACGTAGTATTTAACCGCATTATATATATATTCACTTATTTATCAAACATCTTCCTCCTCTGACAATGTAGTTTTCTAATAATTTTAGAGTGAAACTCGAAAGTGAACGTAAAAAAATTCTATTTTTTAATCCAATACTATTTTTGATTACATGAATGGGAGGGAAAATTCAATAATTTACTCAATTGAAAAATGTTAAATATCAATAAGATTTAACAACAATGGAAACATAATTTTATTTGATACATCTTGCAACATAAACAAGTACATACACTTATTACAAAAAATATTACGAAAACAAAACACTACGTGTATCCTTGATAGTTGGGCACATTAGATGAACTTACACCAGGAGATGGATTACCACGCCTACCCAAACCAGTTGAAGGACATTTATGACGGTCGTAACTTGTTTGCGAGCATATGCCACATTTACGCGCATAACCGATATCACCAACATCCATTTGGTTCTTTATAAGCTTTCTTTTTTGCACTTGTAGCTTACGTAAATAGTCTTTGTTACACACCATTTTAAATGGTTCCAGGCGGCCAATAATACTCAGCACCCACTGGCAACTGCCCACTATATGTGTTTAAGTATGCATCAACACTGTATTGCCTATCAACATAGTTGGTTGGCCCTAAACATGTATGTTGAAAGCACTTGATGGCATGTAAGCACGGCATATCGTAGATGGACCATTTTCCCACAAGAACACAACCTGCTAGCTTCATTTATAGTGTGTACATTATTCCCCCGGTGTTGATGGATAGCGGTGCAAACTTCAAAAACACCCCGGTCGTGATCATACTGTAAAATGAATGCCAATGTGCTCGCCTCCTGTATTTCTCAAATCTTCTAATTGGTGTTGGCATAAATTCAACACCCATGTCCATCAATTCTGATACACCTCTATGCCTTTCAACAAACCTCTCCGCCATCTGTTTGAATGGCATCCGGACCATGGCAGTGACAGGCAATCCATGTGCAGACTTCAATAACACATTGAAAGACTCCGACACATTTGTAGTCAGAGTTCCCCATCGCCAGCCACTATCCGCATGCAATGTCCACTTGTGAAGCTCATGTCGCATCAACAAATGATAGGCTCTTTCGTCTAACTGCCAGATCGATTCCATGCGCCTCCTGAATTTGCACTGCTGGTGATCAGTTGCAGCCACCCACATTAAATCATGCAAGTCCTTGTTGGGATATTTCTTCTCGAAATTGGCCTTCATGTGCTTCACACAGTAACGGTGGTATGCATAGGATTCCTGCCATTCAGGAAAATGCTCTACAGAACTTAATATACCACCATGCCGATCAAATATTAGACAAATATCTGAACGTTGTTTGACAACATGCTGCTTCAAGTGGTTTAAAAATAGCGTCCACGTCTCTTGGCTTTCATTGGCACAGATGGCAAAGGCTAGTGGAAATATTTGTCCATTGGCATATACTGCAACGACGATCAACAACTTAATATCATACCTTCCATAGACATGAGTACCGTTTATGGAATTTACCGGACGACAATGCACAAAACCATCAATTGCTAGTTTAAATGCCCAGAACACGCATCTGAATATATATTTCGGTCTTCCTGCACTCTTCTCAAGCTTCCATTCAACAACAGTCCCGAAGTTAAAGTGTTTCAATGCGGTTATATACCTAGGTAGAGATGCAAATGACTTATCCCAGTCACCATAAACAATTTCAAATGCACGTTTGCACTCGAGATATGCCTTTATTTTGGTAATAGTACACTCATATTCCTGGTGGACAGATGTAATATACTCTTTGATCTTGTACCTAATGGACGCTTCAATGTGTGGAATCAGTTGAAGAGAAATCAAGTCAACATCCAAGTTGAAGTGATTCCCATTGAATGTGTCCTTTTCATAATTGTGGGTGCCAATATATTTACCCACTTTCCACAACCCTTTTTTTCTTGCTCGCACGCAACATCCAATGACAATCCGTAAACCATCTACGGCAAACAACCTTGTATACATCGGGACTTGACTCCCATACCACCATTTTATGACACTCTCTTACGTTGTACATTTTTGCAGCCCTGGTTAGGCAAGCTTTATCGGGAAAAACCATGCCCTTTGCCAGCACCATTGGTCTAGACTCATCCCACATTGCTGTCTGAATTTTGTCAAGATCCCTTGTGAGGGCATCCACATCCGGCATACTTGGCAAATTATCAAGGTAGGGAATATGCCTTGAATGAAACGACATGTGGGAATCATACACTCTTGGTCTAACGAGAGGTGGAGCATGCTCCCTCGTCAGCTTAGGTTCGACATTCTCTTCCTCCTCATCATCACCCTCGTCAGGGAAGGGTGTGTCATCTCCAGACTCGTCGACATTGTTGTCATAATCACTATTATCTTCTTGACTCTGCGCATCTGCCAAATCCCAAGTAAATACGTCGTTTACGGGCAACTGAGTGAGGACAGGACCATCATATTACTCGTTATCATTGCACAAACAACAAAATAATAAGCTACTGAAATTGATAAATGTTTTACATATAGCTATATCACTTCACTTACAAGTCGTAATGTGTTGACGTTCCATGATGGACATTATCTTCTTGGTGATGACTCCCGAATGGACCACCGTGATCCAACACACCAAAACTACGCATATTCCAACTAGGCGCGGGTTCATAACTTGTAAAATTCATATCTGGACGGTACCCCTATGGAATATATGAGTGTTAATACAAATTCAATATGACAAAAATAAACATCGTAACACAAAGGAAAATTGAAGTTTATCAGTCGTCTTGTGGATTATGTAAAGTAGGGGAGAAATTATTTCCTCGCTCCTTGTTCGCCCATGGAGATAAGTTTAGATCCGGCCAAACTCTTTCAGCCGGAACCTGTTAGGCTAAAACTGCTCTAGAATAACCACTCAATGATTGAGGGTTATCCCTGCTTTGTGCAACATCATTATTGCGAACGTCTTCAACCTTCACGTACATTTCCAACATTTTTATCAAAATAAGTTCCGGTATTTATTCGGAGTCCCCAAAAAATCTCTTAGAAATCATCCTCGATGTTAAACTCAGCGTGACAAGCAATACTTTGCGGAGTCACAAAATACGGATATCTTCCGGTTATTTTAAGATTCACCGAACATTTGCTCAACCTCATTTTATTGTATAACAACGATACCAGTCTATCGTACTCCATTGTAAATGGCAACTTAACATATGACTCTATGGAGATAAACTATAGCTCACTGAGTTATTCGCCACCACAACCTCGCCCTACAATATAATAAAACCCTTACTTTTCGCTCATCAGACATTATGAAAAAAAGCTTGAGAATTTAACAAAAGAAAATTTATCAGGAGTTGAAACTTGTTTCTGAACGAATTTTTGCAAAACCCTTAACACCTTTAAATAAGGCAATGCCTAATCCGGGGGGTCAAATTTTTGCAAGTAAATCGCGTTTTACATATTTGAATTACTGTTATGTCAGTTAAGGCAGAATAGTTACTGGTGGGCTTACAAAACAGGTAAAACGTGGTATTAAAAGACGTTTTATATAAAACACAGTATTGAAACGCGTTTTACCTTAACGTCCCAAATGGCCAATAAGGTAAAACGTGGTTCAAAATTGCATTTTGTATATTTTGGTCACTAAGGTTTTTTAACCTATTTATGTATTTTGAGTCCAAAAAGATAATATTTAGCTAGCGTTTGGCCATATATCCCAAATTTATTTTGAAAAATCTGATTTGGGTGAAGTTTGGTTTGAAGATGAAAACGTGTTTCGACATGTTTTTTCAGAACATATTTCACTTTTTATTTGAAAAAACATGAAACATTAACTTATATCCACAAGTTCTAAAAACTATAAAAAATACCCAACAGTACCAAACAAATAAACTTGCTATCTTGTATTAGCATATTTTAGCAAATTACCTTCAATTTCTTATTTGCTGTGGATTGCAATCGATTGGCACAGAGAATTTGCGGTGGAGTTCTCTTCTGTTTATAGAGGGCAAAACAGATGCGTGGGTTTAATGAGGGCAAAGCAGATGCGTGAGTTTAACGAGAGACAAGTGAGCAGACATGGTTTAGTTGGGCTTAATAAATGTGGGCTCTTTTATAAAATATAAAAGTTTGAGGTAATATTGAGAATTTTAAAAAAATATAATGGTCATATTTTGGCCCAAAATCAGCTTGGGATTTGAAATAAGGGATTTGAGTTTTGGTCAAAATGTGGGCAAAATTTATGGCCAAATATGGATTTTGAAAATAAATTTCAAATTTATTTTTGGGAAACGGGGCCTTAGGTTCCGGACTCTCTTTAAAACCGGCTACGTGGTGCAAATCCTACTTTCATTTATCTCCATTTCTGCATACAAAACCCTAAACCCAGGTGAAATTTGAAATCTTCGCACTGTTGGTTAATTGAGCTTTATGCCGTACTTCAACTCTCTCAATCATAACTGTAACCCGATGTTTTTTGTTTAATTAATAAAAACATTTTCTACACTTCTCTTCGAGATTCTTGTGGAGCTCCACTTGTATCACTGATACTTATCTTTGGGATTTTGTTTCCCAATTTCACATAGGTTAGGGAAAATGGTGGAATTGGATAAGAGCAAGTGTGATTTTTGATTTTTGCTAGGAAAAAGACAGCCTTTTTCTCTTGCGCTTCTATCGTAAGGTTCTTCCCCTTTATTATTTCAATTCTCTCATATATTTCTTTCAGCTGCATACATACGCTTTCTCTTCCCCGATTAGCAAATCTGTTGTATTCCTATCTAATTGTCGACATTCATTTGTTTATTTTGTTTCTCTTAGATGATTAACTTGGGAAATTGACTTTCCTATGAAAAATATGGAGCCTTTTGGGCTTATCATTTCAGTGATTCGATTCAATGATAACTAATGTTATTGTTGTCCTTTTACTAGTGTATTCTGTAGAATAATAATTATCAGGTCCAAATTGACAAGAGGGGTTGCTCTAATGGCAAGCAACCTCCACTTCCAACCAAGAAGTTGTGAGTTCGAGTCCCCCAAAGAGCAAGGTGGGGAATTCTTGGAGGGAAGGATGCCGGGGGTTTTATTTGGAAACAGCCTCTCTACCCCAGGGTAGGGGTAAGGTCTGCGTACACACTACCCTCCCCAGACCCCAATAAGTGGGATTATACTGGGTTGTTGTTGTTGTTGTTGCAGGTCGTTTTTTGAAAAATTTCATATTTCGTTGATTTCTTATATTTCTTGTTGATTCCCTTAAACGATCATCAAAACTCACTATTTTTTGTTGTGAAGAAGCACAACTTCCTAGTTATATACTGCTTCTGCTTCCATTTCCACACACACACACCGCGGGGTGTGTGTGTGTGTGTGTGTGTGTGTTTATATATGAGAGCATATACTAGTTTGTAGTAGTAGTTATAGTAATTTTTTAATTTATTGGGTATTTTAAGAGGGTTATATCTTAAAAAGTATTTAGAATTGAAATTTACATTTACTTTATATACTTTTTAATTATATAGGTTCTTTGAGAAGGTTAGAACTTAGAATACAATTTGAAATTTTGTGTTTAAATTTCTCTAGCTTAACCAATATTAGTGTCTGGGAATTACGGAAAAATTGTGTTTTGGGATGGAGGGAGTAGTAGGGGATGCTTTTGAGGTTTACTTGTTTAGAATTTAGATGTTTCTCTTAAAATTTTCTTAGGTTTTCTAATTGGATGTCAATTTAAGATTTTGCGTTTATTGCTTATTTGTCTGTTCTCTATTCATGAATTACTCAAAAAAAGGGAGGTCAACCATCAGCATTTAAACATAAGATAAAATATTGCGCAGCCTTTTTTTTTCCTAACGTTTTTCATGGGCAGAGAAGTATAAAAACTGGGTGCAACATCACTAGCCTAATGTGTCCAAGGCAACTTTTTGACGGACTTAAACCTAAATGATGAACTGCCTTGTAAGTGCTGTTCCCTGAGGATGATTGCTATTTTATTCTCAGCAAAGCACAGATATATTCTTAAATAGATGCTTAAGGATAACTCATATGGATATCAAGTTTTTGTTAATGTTCTGTATCTTTCTTCTCGTCTGGACTTATTATGATCATGTTATAGGGCTGATTATTGCAATGACAATTTATGAATAGTGGTAGCTTGTATCTTTCGTGTGTCTGCGGAATAAAAGGTCATTAATCAAGTAAAGTGATTTTTGATCGTGTAACAGGTCCTTGGAAGTGTTATGTCAGAATTCTCATATTCACACTCTAATAATTCATTTTTTCTTTAGGTCCTTGACTAACATACATATTACAAACATACTTGGTGTGCTCCATCTCAAGCAGCTTGAGAGGAATGGCTGCATCAGCAAAGACACTAGCTCATGACAAGCCTAACCCAGCTGAAGGCTGGACAGTTGTATTGCCTCGTCGTGGGAAACAGAAAAGGAATTTTCATAAAGTTATCATCCACGAGCGGAAAAAGCAAGAGGAAGTGTGGACTCCGGCGGATATTGAGACCAGTTCGGAGAGAGAATCTAAATTGATGCAGAAGATGCAAAACTGCGTAAAGAAACTTGAGAGCTCCTCCTTCTGGTTAACATTTTCAGATCAGTTACAAACCCCTGAAATACTTGATCAGTTTCTAAAAGCTCTGTGCTCAGAAGGAAAGATGCCGATGGTAATATATGGAATTGGTAGCATAGAATTGTATGAGCCTCCTCGATTACAGCTTAGTCTTGCAATCTTAATGAAAAGAATGTTTAGTTGGATTGGGGATGTAGAGGTATTTGATCCAGTGATCTCTGTGGCAGAATTTAAGGTACTGGAAGCTCTTGGCTGTTCTGTCCTAACAGTAAATGAACAGGGTCGACGGCGAGCTATGAAACCTATGATGTTCTTCATGCCACATTGTGAAGCTGAACTGTATGACAATCTTCTGGAGGCAAATTGGAGGCCCGATCTATTGAATAATGTTGTATTGTTTGGGAACAATTTTGAGGCATATGAGCAACACTTGTCAGTGTGCAAAAACCTTACTCTTGCTGATTCTAGGAAGCATATCCTGGCAATCAGGCAGTTCGTAAAAGAGCATGCAATCGACTCTTTTTCAGATGATTTTTTTCGAGCATTCCATGGTTCGAGTTGGCATTTTTTCGATATTGATCCTCATACAGATTTATGTGATGCTAAACTATGAATATCAAATTCGTATTAAAATGTAGGAAAATTCTCTTCTTCACCTTTTGTTTTCTGGAATTAAAGCCTGCTGTCAAGCTCTAAACATTTTTTTTTGGTTACGTCTGCTTCATTGATGCATGATAGTTCCTCTATGTGCATGCCTTTGGAGATGCCTCTTTTAAGTGTCCAAAAGAAATATATTCAATTTTATAAAAAGCCTGGTTGTGTAATGTGTAAAACATCCTATCTGCTTTATATCCCAGTAACTGCATTTTTTCTGATGTTTCCAAAGCAATGCGTGAATCTCAAACATGGAGGTTGGAGAGTTGTGCTGTGTTTTCTGACCTCGTGCTTCTTTATGACTTCTATCTGAAGGTGAGTGAAAGTGAATATTTCGCTTTTGCATCAAATGTTGTAAATGCTGTCTTGATGAATTGAATTTTAGTATCGTGTTGAGAATAAATGCTATAGTTGTTGTAATCAATAGATATGGCTGGGATCAACTGTAGGTGGGATTTGATTATTTCAGTTCCATTTGAATTGTAATTTGTCCTTCTAGTCCACATGGATCTGTGATACTGTACTGATACTTGCTCTCATACCTGGTTATTATTTTGCTTGTGCCTTAGCTACTTTATATTTGTTAGCTTTCTTCACACTTCGTTGACTTATATCGCGGAAAGACCTGTCACATTGAGAAAGGCATACAAGTTTATCATGCTTCCCTAATTAATGCAGATTATAAGCTTCTTGTCTTTGTCCTTTACTTAATTCCAAAGAACATACTTTTAAGGGAGTTGTTGAATCTTCACCTTCTTTTCTTGTATTACTATACTTCCAATCCAACTTGAGAGATGTCAGTGTGCTTTTCTTCAATTATACTCATTTATGAATCCTCCAAACTTTGTGCAAACCATAAGGTTACTCAACGCCAATGAAAGAGTAAATTTCGTTCATTCGCCAGTGTACTAAATTGGATGCTTAACACAGTGCTCCTTAGTTGTTATTTGATTCAAGAGTAAACAGTTGGTTTGAGGAAATTCATTAAATCTTCAGTTGATCTTCCCTTTTCTATGGAGAAAATAACTAAAGTCCAAGTTGCAACTTGGTCTGTCGAGAACTTTTCATTCCTCATTCTCCTGTTGTTAACCTGCAGCACCTACTTAATGTTCTTGCCTGGGTTTGTTGAATCAGAAATAGAACCAGGGGTGGCTTTTATGGTAGAGCTTTCTCTTCCATCTTTCTCCCCTCCATGTCTTTTTTTGGTTTAACCATATGGTATCAGGCATAGTGGAACCCACCTGATTAATTCAGATTTGCGCTGCATAGGGCTAATTTAAGGGAAGGAGCGCGCTTCCTATTAGGAATTTTTCCATTCACATGGCTAGAACCCGAAATCTTCGATTAAGGGTGAAAGTATTACATCCATTCCACCACATCCCTCCCTCTTCCCTCCTCCATGTCTATTGTGGGCACAGTGGAAGGTAGAAGAGAATATTGGCTATTACTGTTTTATTCTTATATCCGAAATTTGTTAGATTGCCAAGGTTGAGTGGTTAACAGTTTCTGTAAAACGAACGAGACACATGTGAATTTATTATTTTAGATATGTACTGGATATAACAAGTTTTTCGGTTTCTTCAACCGTAACTATTCTATGACCATCATTTTTTATTATTGAAGTTTTATTGGATGTCCACTAAGGGACAAGAAAGGTCAGAAAATCTATATAATATAAATATAAATATATAAAAGAGGGACTTGATAAGATGATGTGGTACCTCCCATAGTGTAGGAATCCTATTTATCTTTTTCCTCAATTTTTTGACTTTTTTCTTTCGTTAATTATTTATCTTATTTTAAAATCCACACCCATAACTCACACCTCTTCATTTAGAGTTGTGACTTTCAACTTCATATAACCCCCAATTGTTTAATGAGTTATAAATTGCATTTATTGACAGACTTTTTGAACAATTACATCTATTTTGTTTAGATTTTAACTAACATATGGGAGAGGGCAAATGAGCGTTGCCACCTCTTGGAAACTAGGATTCTTATTTATCTTTTTTTTCTTAGATTTTTTCCTTCCTTATTTTCCCTGCTAAAAAGGTAATTTACTTTAATGTTCACTTACGGTAACCATTGCAACCTTTCAGATTCTTTATTTATGGAGAAAAACTATTCAGGTAATCATTCATGCCTAATACTACCGTTGCAACCTTTCAATATGACTTTATTTAAGGACGAAAAACCTACAGATCCTTATGCTTTCTCAGCCTTCCCGCTGTGTGAATCATTCATCTTTAGCAACATACATTACTCGTGTTATAGAGATTAAGTGACAGTCACAAATTCTCAGGGAAATCAGGAAATAGTTTTAAGACATTGTCATTTCAAGGGTGATTTCCGCATTCTGAAATCTCTCCATCACTATTACTTCCTTTTCTATCTGTAAGTTCTTTTTTTCTTCATAACATGTAAATTTTATGTTCATTCATACGAAAAAGTGAAATCATGAACAAACAGTACTGGATATTCGCATCACATCGCCAGAAGGAAGGAAGGCAGATTATTAAGCTTTCCGCTTTTGCTTAAGAATTATAAGAAGGGAAAGAAGCAAAGAGAAGAAAGAAATGGAATGAGAAAAGAAAAAATAAGGAGAAAAGAAATGGGGAAACGAAGGAAAAACTCAAGAGAAGGAAAGAAAATGAGAAGTTGAAGGAGATTGCAAATTTCATTCATTCACTGACGATATGGCCGAGATTGGATTCTTTTTTTTTTTTAATTTAATTTTTACTTTTCAGAATTCGATAAAATGAACTATGATATCATGGTGATAAGAAGAAAATAATTTAAATGCCAATCAAAGCACACATTGAAAGGTGCAAAAGAAGAATGAAAAGAAGAAAACATATTCCGTTAGGGAAAGATGGACGTGCAGTAGAATATCACCAGATGGCTTGAGAAGACGAACATTTATTCCTCCAAATCAAGTTTGTCATAAGTTCTTACTCCAAAAGAATAACTAAACTAATTTCAGCGTTAAATCAATTATTATTATTTTCCGTAGCCTTCAACAAACGAAAAGCTAAATATGTATAACTATTGTAAATTGGAGGATTCAACCACATTTTTACATTTTATTATTAGTTATTAATTAAGTTTACCTCTACACACTATGAACTACGTTCAAACAATTGGAGCAGACGACATAATTTACAATTTTACCTATAAAATGACTGTTAACTTCTTTTCCCCATTAGAAAGGATTTCTTCTCAAGTACTCTTGCCATTATAGAGCTACAAAAAGAGTGATTGGATTTGTTATATATATATATTGAATTTGCCAATAACCAGATTTTAAATCAAATTTTGAAAATATATTGGCGTCATATAACCTAGATAGCAAGTCCCTTTTATTAGGGATAGGATACCTAATCCATTTTAGATGTTTATTTAATGGTTTATAATTTATAACTAAGCGAGGAATACCTCGTTCCTTTTCTGCCGCATTATTAACATAAAAGGCAGAACATGACCAAGGAGATTTTGAGGGTTTTATCAAACCCTTTTGTAACAAACTATCAATCTCGTTTTTGCAGAATTCAACTAGCTCAGCATTCATCTGGCAAGGTCGAGATTTAGTAGGAATATCATCCTCAGAGAAGGTTTCTTCGTATGGAAGAGTTACAATATGCCTTTTCCTGTTCCAAAAGGCACTAGGGTGATCGGCGCAAACATCAACGGCCATTTTTTCAGCAATCAATTTAATCTTCTGCTGAACTTTTGCAGATTGTATAGTATCGAATATATTCATACTAAGAATTTCTAATTGTAATGAATCAACATGCCTTTGTTTCATATTAATCAAGGCATTAATATCTCTAGTTACGGGATCTGTAACAAAGGAATAGCTTATCCTTTTATCTTGATAATTAGCAGAAAAACCATGTTCATCTATATTATTAAACGGATAAATAGCATTAATAAAAGGTGTTCCAAGTATGATTGGAGGGTATAACTGGTTTTTTACCAAAAAGAAGAAATGTGGAATACAGACTTTATTCTGGCAAATATGAGTATTAGGCAATTTGTACTCTATATCTAAAGCATGACCAGAAGCGGATTTCACCAAATGAGTAGTCTTTTGAAAATATCTAGTAGGAATCAATCCTTCCTGAATGCAGCTTACATCTGCACCACTATCAATCATAGCTATATCAGTTATAGAAAAATTATTATCAATCAAAATAGTACATTTAATATACCATTTGTGTGCAGTAATAATTTGCATCATACCTAAAAATAAATCAGATTTTTCATCAGAAATTTCTTTTCCTTTATCATTAGAAAAATCAGAAAATCCTTTAGTCGAAGATTCAGGTAGAGAATTATTCTTCTCAATTTGAGTAATACGGTGATCGCAAATCATTTGATTTTGCTTAAGAGACTTAATATCTCTTTTCAAATTTTCTATTTCTTCTTTTAAATCATCAAAAGAAGTATCTCGACTAGGAGTAGTGGACTTTTGAAGTCTTCTATTTAGCCGCCAGGACCCACTTAAACAGTAGATACACTGTTCATCCACAGTAGAAACACTGTTTATCTACAGTAAAAACACTGTGTAGGGACCCAGATGTGGGACCCATTTTACTATTCAAGATTCTTTTTTTTGTTATATAAGGATGCTTCTTCATTTGAAGAAGGAGAGCCGAAAAACCCCTCTCTCTCTACTTTCTCTCTCTCTCTCTCAACCAACCCCCTTTGTAAACACTTAGTTCATAGCTTAGTTTATAGTTTGTAAATCAAGTTCAAGAATTAATAAAAGTTTTGAAGTTCATCTTCAGGGCCTTGCTTCTCGGCCTACAAGGTACATATTTTTATTCTTCTTTTTAGTATTTTTAGTCTCTCTCCCTAGCCGTGACTATGTCCGGCTAAACGGATTCATATCTATGTTGAAGAACTAATTTCTCTTGCATATTAACCATGAAGAATCCAGACTCTTTCAAAATATAAAGAAATTTTAATATAGTTTCTTGATTTGGTTCCAAGATGGTGGTACAGTCGGTTCTGGTACTACTCTTATTGGCTTTGCCTTAGTGGCTACGTCTAGCCAGCTGTGACATTAAAGCCCGCTGAAGTTGTCAAAAGGGCTACCTCTTTCACAGTTAGAACTGCTAGACACATGGGCTCAGTAAGAGTATGTATCGGGCTTAGACAGGCCCCTTGCTTGGGTAAATGGATATAGATCCTTCCATACAGTCATTAATCTATAATAGAATTTCCGTATATTTCGAATCCTTATTGGTCGTGCGGACTACTGCCAACCTCTAAAGTGTACTAAAGCAGCTAGATCTGGATGGCCGTGCGGACTACCGCCCGCCTACCTAGATCCTGGTGTTAAATGGTATCAGAGCCTAGGAATTTTCATGGTAAATGTGTAATAGATATGAAAGATTCAACATAGATATGAAGCTTTTGGAATGGATCTGGGAGAAACAAGTACTAAAAGTACTAGACTTGAAGAGGTAGATATACCTCAAAACCTTGATTTATTAAATAAATGGACAATTCCTAAAGTTTCTATAAAAACCATTTATGATTATGGTTGGTTTGATAAACTTTCTTCTAAACAATTGATAAAAACGACTGAACAGTCTTTAGCATTAAATTCGTCTGAACAGACTATTCGTTTGTTAAACAAGCATGATATAGATTTATATAAACATCATTACCATTATGTGCATATTGGTATGGTTCAAATTGCATTTAAACCTTTAACCCTTAAAGGATTACCAGAGACCTTTTTAGCAGCTCTTAGAGATGCTAGAAATCTGAATTTCAGACAGTCTCTAATGGGTTCGATAGAATCTACAGTGGCCTATGGTCCGGTATATTTTAATACTCAACCCAATCTGCAATTATCTCTTTCTGATGTTAATATTCTTGATGCTTTGACTTTAAATGTGAAAACGCATGGTTATAATTATGTGCCTGGTTCTGAACTTATATGTCTGTCCTATAGGATTTATTTCAAACTATTATCTACTTTGAATCCTAGATGTAAGTTATACGATACTTCGGATCAGACCATATTGGTCGAAACCAATTTTGCAAAGTCCAAGGTTACCACTAGGAGACCTATCAGGTGGGAGGAAATTAATTTTCCAACTACATGGACTTTAAATTCAGTCATATCCCCAAGTCAGATTACTAACGACTTGTCAAATACTGAATTTTCGCATGTTACTCAAAATCCAGATGGTAGGATTTGTATTCAATTTGATGATAAGTCTACTATTTATAATAGACATTCATTTTCTAATCATAGACTTCTACCTGCTATTCAACATATTTCCCCTGTTGAACCAGTTTACGGTCCAGCTCGCAATCGTGCGGCTTCTTTACACACTATTGCTAGTGATAAGCCTGATCAAAAGGTTAAAAGGGTTGAAAGGGTTAAGATTAACCCTCAAACAAATATTGTTCAAGATAATGACAATATTTCAGATAAGGATATTCCTTCTTTATCCGAGATGGATTTCGACCCCAATAATATTTAATGATTCCACACCAAATTGATTTTAGCCCCGGTTCTCGGGCCCGTATTTATATTCAAAAGGAATTTTTTAGTGAAAAATGGAACCAGTTTAAAACATGGTTTTTTGATACTTATAGTAAAGATGATTTAAATAATATATCTCAAGAATTTTATGAAGCTTGTGCCTTGCATAATCAAATTATGTATTTTGTTCCTTGGTTTATAACAACTTATTTACCTCTTTATATAAAGGTATTAGAAAGATCTTATAAAGACGGGAGTGGTAATATTACTAAAGCAATTTATCCTCCTCAGGCTCCCTTTATTTTACCTAATAATACTGGTATTACTTTCACTGCCTTTCAAAAATTTATTGATGATAATGTGGCAGCTATTAGTATTGCAGAAATTAATAAATTGATTTCTCAAAACAATTATTTGGGTTTATATGTTAAAATTTTAGGAGAACATATTGGTTCTCTTGATAAAAAACTTGATGATTTGACTATTTTAATAAAAGAAATGGGTATTAAGAAAGGACCAACTGATATTGCCTCCACTTCAGGAAATAAAACAGTTGATCAAAACATTCTTACTCATATTCAAAGACCTCCTGAGATTCAGGATTTTAAATTTAAATCTCTTGATGACTTAGCTCAGCTTTTAGATAAAAAGCTTTCTGGTTTAAATATTAGACCTATTGATTTATCAAAAAATTTTGCTGATAAAATGGAGACCGTTTCTGATTATAAAACTGAGACTTGGTCAGAGTTTAATAAACTCAAAGGGATTGTTAAACAAAATCATAGGTATGCTGATAAACCAAGAATGCAGACCTATTATTATCCTCGTCCTACTCCTCAAGATGTGTTGATTGAGGAACGAGACTGGAATCAGACTAATACGTCTTATAACGGTTCCGAAATTTATGAATGGAATCTTGATGGTCTAACTGATAGACAATTAACCATTCTCGTACACAGAATGCTTATGTATTCGACTATCTGTAAAAGTGTTAAAAATACAGATAGAACTATTTGCAAAATGATTATTGCAGGATTTACTGGCCAACTTCGTGGCTGGTGGGATAATCATTTATCCGTAGAGGAAAATGCTTTCGTTATAAATGCTACTGCAACCGACGAAGGTGTTGATAACATAGGAATGGCTCTAGTAGTGGGTAGAGAAGATGCAGTTTATACCCTTATACTTACAATTTTAGAGCATTTCAATGGTAGATTTACCTCAAATCATCAGACCGTCCGAACTTTACTTAATGGACTTAGATGTAAGACCCTTAGTGAATTTAGATGGTATAAAGATACTTTTATGAGTAGAGTTATGGAACTACCCGAGAATAGATATGAACACTGGAAAGCCAAGTTTATAGACGGCCTCCCTTCCTTATTTGCTGAAAGAGTAAGGAATGTGTTAAAGGGTAGTTGCGGAGAGATTCTGTATAATAATTATACCTATGGTAAGCTTATAGGTGTTTGTACAGAAGAAGGTCTTAAATTATGTAATGAGCTAAGACTTTCTAGACAGCTTAAGATAGATAAGCTTAAAGAAAGGTCCCAAGTAGGTGACTTTTGTACCCAGTTTGGTTTACCCGGAACTTCCACTCAAAATAGGAAGAAGAAAACCAAATATCATAGGTACCCTAACCCGGATAGCCCGTATAAGAAAAAGAGGTCTAGATATAGGCCTAAGGAAGAACGTGATACTAGAAAAGCGAACAGGAAATCTACTCGATTTGCGAAGAATAGATCCAAACGTGATCTCGCTGATATTAAGTGTTATAAGTGTGGAAAGTTTGGTCATATTTCTCCAAACTGCAAGCTTCAAAAGCTAAAAACCTTAGAACTCGATGATGAGTTACACGATAAGGTTTATGGCTTGTTATACACTTCGGGATCAGAATCTGACTATTACTCAGAGACTGAATCTGAAGCTGAAGTTGAGTTAATTGATTTTTCTGATAATAATAAAAATGTAGATATTTCTTGCACTACATGCAAAAATGATATTTGTGCTTGTGATAGTGATGAATTTTATAAATTGAAATCACAATTTGATGATCTTAATATAAAAACTATTACATCTGACAATGTAATAGAACTTTTAAAAGAAGTTACTGATGAAAAACTTCGTGAAAAAATTATTACTTTAGCTGCAAGTTCAAGTTCTAGTAGTTCAAAATCTGTTGAAAAATACAAAAACGAATTTGAACACTTTGCACCATATTCTTTATCTGAAATAAATAGAAGACTTCAAAAGTCCACTACTCCTAGTCGAGATACTTCTTTTGATGATTTAAAAGAAGAAATAGAAAATTTGAAAAGAGATATTAAGTCTCTTAAGCAAAATCAAATGATTTGCGATCACCGTATTACTCAAATTGAGAAGAATAATTCTCTACCTGAATCTTCGACTAAAGGATTTTCTGATTTTTCTAATGATAAAGGAAAAGAAATTTCTGATGAAAAATCTGATTTATTTTTAGGTATGATGCAAATTATTACTGCACACAAATGGTATATTAAATGTACTATTTTGATTGATAATAATTTTTCTATAACTGATATAGCTATGATTGATAGTGGTGCAGATGTAAGCTGCATTCAGGAAGGATTGATTCCTACTAGATATTTTCAAAAGACTACTCATTTGGTGAAATCCGCTTCTGGTCATGCTTTAGATATAGAGTACAAATTGCCTAATACTCATATTTGCCAGAATAAAGTCTGTATTCCACATTTCTTCTTTTTGGTAAAAAACCAGTTATACCCTCCAATCATACTTGGAACACCTTTTATTAATGCTATTTATCCGTTTAATAATATAGATGAACATGGTTTTTCTGCTAATTATCAAGATAAAAGGATAAGCTATTCCTTTGTTACAGATCCCGTAACTAGAGATATTAATGCCTTGATTAATATGAAACAAAGGCATGTTGATTCATTACAATTAGAAATTCTTAGTATGAATATATTCGATACTATACAATCTGCAAAAGTTCAGCAGAAGATTAAATTGATTGCTGAAAAAATGGCCGTTGATGTTTGCGCCGATCACCCTAGTGCCTTTTGGAACAGGAAAAGGCATATTGTAACTCTTCCATACGAAGAAACCTTCTCTGAGGATGATATTCCTACTAAATCTCGACCTTGCCAGATGAATGCTGAGCTTAGTTGAATTCTGCAAAAACGAGATTGATAGTTTGTTACAAAAGGGTTTGATAAAACCCTCAAAATCTCCTTGGTCATGTTCTGCCTTTTATGTTAATAATGCGGCAGAAAAGGAACGAGGTATTCCTCGCTTAGTTATAAATTATAAACCATTAAATAAACATCTAAAATGGATTAGGTATCCTATCCCTAATAAAAGGGACTTGCTATCTAGGTTATATGACGCCAATATATTTTCAAAATTTGATTTAAAATCTGGTTATTGGCAAATTCAAATATTTAAAGAGCATACTTATAGAACTGCTTTCAATGTTCCATTTGGACAATATGAATGGAATGTTATGCCATTTGGTTTAAAAAATGCCCCTTCTGAATTTCAAAAAATTATGAATGATATTTTTAACCCATATTTGAATTTTATCATCGTTTATATTGACGACATATTAGTATTTTCCAAAACTTTGGAGATGCATATCAAGCATCTTGATATTTTCAAGAAAATTGTTATACAAAACGGTTTAGTAATTTCTAAATCTAAGATGAGTCTATTCCAAACAAATGTTCGTTTTCTAGGTCATAATATTTGCCAGGGAAAAATTACCCCAATACAAAGATCTATTGATTTTGCCTCAAAATTTCCTGATGTTATCACTGACAGGACTCAATTACAAAGATTTTTGGGAAGTCTGAATTATATATCCCCTTTTTATAAAAGTTTGTCACGAGATCTAGCCCCTCTATACGATCGGCTGAAGAAAGATCATAAACACCCTTGGACTAACCAACATACTGAGTTAGTCAAAAGTATTAAAGGGCGTGTTAAATCTTTACCTTGTTTAACCCTTGCCAATCCTACTTGGCAAAAGATTATCGAGACAGATGCGTCTAATGTTGGATATGGAGGGATTTTGAAACAAGTAAATCCCAATAATAAGAGTGAATACTTAATAAGATTTCACTCTGGTAAATGGACCGAAGCCCAGAAGAAATACGCTACTGTGGCGCATGAAATGTTAACAATTGTTAAGTGTGTATTAAAATTTCAAGACGACTTATACAACCAAAAGTTTTTGATAAAAACTGATGCTCAATCTGTTAAATACATGTTTGACAAAGATTTTAAGCACGATGCTTCAAAATTAATATTTGCTAGATGGCAGGCTCAGCTAGCACCTTTCGATTTTGAAATACAATACAAAAAAGGAATTGATAATTCCCTTCCGGATTTTCTATCCCGGGAATATTTAGAATAGATTATGAATTATTATACCATGTTTTTTGATGATAAGGTACTGATCACTATTCTTAAAGTGATTAAATTAAATAGAGACTTACAAGAAGTTATACTTGATATTATTATGGCTAACATTATTAAAACAAGGGAAGAAGAACACTCTAATTTTCAAGAAGTTATTGATATTCTTCAGTTAATTGAAAATGTGTGTCCCTTCGGTCAAGATGATATCAGCACTAGAATTATGCTATCCTTTTTAATTAATAATGATTTGCAATCACTTTTTAATTAATAATGATTTGCAATTTCCGCAGAATGGACCCTTCATGGGTCACCAGGGGCAGAGGTAGGGGAAGATCTTCCCCTAGTAGGACTTATTCTCAGGGATCGTCATACGGATCCTCATCAAACTCTCCAGTAATACAAAGAGGAAAAAAGAGTTTGATAAACTCAAAGGTGCCGCATACAGGAGAATCCTCAGGACATTCTATACATCTGGAAGATATTCCAGAAGATAGTCCGTTATATGGACATCTGCAGGCTTATTTAGCATCCAAAAAGCAAAGTGATACTTTTGCTTCAATTGCTAAAGAGGAAGACAATGACGATATCAAGTCATATGAAAAGTTACCAAAGAGAGAAATGATATTTCTCCTTGAAAACTCTGAGATTCAGAGAAAAGAAGAACCGTGGAAAATATTTCAGAGATATCTGATTAATGGATTATACTATCCGGGTGAATCATATAAAACCCGCACCTATTATGAAACTATCCTGATCAGTACAGGTAGTGCAGAATTCCAGCACTTTTCGGGTTATAACACGAATGAAAATGTTTATAACTTTTCAAAAGTCATTATCAAACAGATTATATCTGTTGAAGAATGGGGTATTTCAACAATGAAAGAAAGGCAGATAAGCCTTAATAAATCACCTATGAATTTCACTTATTGGGATTATATTCAAGCATTTGATAGGGTGCTTTATTATAACAATGAGAGACATAAGCATACTTGGTTTATCAAAGTATGCGCAAAGGTATTTACAGGACCTATCCCTAACTGGTTTTTAAACTGGTGGTCATACCACGGTCCTACTACCAAGATTTTGCCCGAACCATTTCTAAAGTTATACAAAGAATGGACAAAAGCTTCGCCGTTCTTAACAGAGTTATACCACGCAGATCATATCTGCTACCTAGAAAAAATTGATCAAATCTACTTCTTTATTGAATTTTCAATCCCCTGGATCCATAAATGGACTCCGGAATTAGGTTATACGGAAGAACAAATCCCTTGTTTATATAGGGTATTCTACAATAATTTTTGGGACAAATTGATGAAGACTGATCCCAAAACAAAGACGTTATATGGACAAGAATTATTAGATTCTATTAAAACACAAGTCCATTTATATGTAACGGCCCCTCAAAAGAGGATAATAGAAGAAAGCACTGTTAAACATATTGCTCGGAGAATATCAATCCAAGACGGAGATAAAATTGATTTGATAAATCAATACTTAGAAGGATTGAAAAGAAATCTGCTCCAATCACTAGATCAGTGCGAAAAATCAGACACTTCGATGAGAAGTGTACGAGAATGGTTAATTGTCTATCAGTTAGACCATCAAGATTCCATTCATAAATTTCGGAACCGTTATAAGACGTATTAGTCTGATTCCAGTCTCGTTCCTCAATCAACACATCTTGAGGAGTAGGACGAGGATAATAATAGGTCTGCATTCTTGGTTTATCAGCATACCTATGATTTTGTTTAACAATCCCTTTGAGTTTATTAAACTCTGACCAAGTCTCAGTTTTATAATCAGAAACGGTCTCCATTTTATCAGCAAATTTTTTTGATAAATCAATAGGTCTAATATTTAAACCAGAAAGCTTTTTATCTAAAAGCTGAGCTAAGTCATCAAGAGATTTAAATTTAAAATCCTGAATCTCAGGAGGTCTTTGAATATGAGTAAGAATGTTTTGATCAACTGTTTTATTTCCTGAAGTGGAGGCAATATCAGTTGGTCCTTTCTTAGTACCCATTTCTTTTATTAAAATAGTCAAATCATCAAGTTTTTTATCAAGAGAACCAATATGTTCTCCTAAAATTTTAACATATAAACCCAAATAATTGTTTTGAGAAATCAATTTATTAATTTCTGCAATACTAATAGCTGCCACATTATCATCAATAAATTTTTGAAAGGCAGTGAAAGTAATACCAGTATTATTAGGTAAAATAAAGGGAGCCTGAGGAGGATAAATTGCTTTAGTAATATTACCACTCCCGTCTTTATAAGATCTTTCTAATACCTTTATATAAAGAGGTAAATAAGTTGTTATAAACCAAGGAACAAAATACATAATTTGATTATGCAAGGCACAAGCTTCATAAAATTCTTGAGATATATTATTTAAATCATCTTTACTATAAGTATCAAAAAACCATGTTTTAAACTGGTTCCATTTTTCACTAAAAAATTCCTTTTGAATATAAATACGGGCCCGAGAACCGGGGCTAAAATCAATTTGGTGTGGAATCATTAAATATTATTGGGGTCGAAATCCATCTCGGATAAAGAAGGAATATCCTTATCTGAAATATTGTCATTATCTTGAACAATATTTGTTTGAGGGTTAATCTTAACCCTTTCAACCCTTTTAACCTTTTGATCAGGCTTATCACTAGCAATAGTGTGTAAAGAAGCCGCACGATTGCGAGCTGGACCGTAAACTGGTTCAACAGGGGAAATATGTTGAATAGCAGGTAGAAGTCTATGATTAGAAAATGAATGTCTATTATAAATAGTAGACTTATCATCAAATTGAATACAAATCCTACCATCTGGATTTTGAGTAACATGCGAAAATTCAGTATTTGACAAGTCGTTAGTAATCTGACTTGGGGATATGACTGAATTTAAAGTCCATGTAGTTGGAAAATTAATTTCCTCCCACCTGATAGGTCTCCTAGTGGTAACCTTGGACTTTGCAAAATTGGTTTCGACCAATATGGTCTGATCCGAAGTATCGTATAACTTACATCTAGGATTCAAAGTAGATAATAGTTTGAAATAAATCCTATAGGACAGACATATAAGTTCAGAACCAGGCGCATAATTATAACCATGCGTTTTCACATTTAAAGTCAAAGCATCAAGAATATTAACATCAGAAAGAGATAATTGCAGATTGGGTTGAGTATTAAAATATACCGGACCATAGGCCACTGTAGATTCTATCGAACCCATTAGAGACTGTCTGAAATTCAGATTTCTAGCATCTCTAAGAGCTGCTAAAAAGGTCTCTGGTAATCCTTTAAGGGTTAAAGGTTTAAATGCAATTTGAACCATACCAATATGCACATAATGGTAATGATGTTTATATAAATCTATATCATGCTTGTTTAACAAACGAATAGTCTGTTCAGACGAATTTAATGCTAAAGACTGTTCAGTCGTTTTTATCAATTGTTTAGAAGAAAGTTTATCAAACCAACCATAATCATAAATGGTTTTTATAGAAACTTTAGGAATTGTCCATTTATTTAATAAATCAAGGTTTTGAGGTATATCTACCTCTTCAAGTCTAGTACTTTTAGTACTTGTTTCTCCCAGATCCATTCCAAAAGCTTCATATCTATGTTGAATCTTTCATATCTATTACACATTTACCATGAAAATTCCTAGGCTCTGATACCATTTAACACCAGGATCTAGGTAGGCGGGCGGTAGTCCGCACGTCCATCCAGATCTAGCTGCTTTAGTACACTTTAGAGGTTGGCGGTAGTCCGCACGACCAATAAGGATTCGAAATATACGGAAATTCTATTATAGTTTAATGACTGTATGGAAGGATCTATATCCATTTACCCAAGCAAGGGGCCTGTCTAAGCCCGATACATACTCTTACTGAGCCCATGTGTCTAGCAGTTCTAACTGTGAAAGAGGTAGCCCTTTTGACAACTTCAGCGGGCTTTAATGTCACAGCTGGCTAGACGTAGCCACTAAGGCAAAGCCAATAAGAGTAGTACCAGAACCGACTGTACCACCATCTTGGAACCAAATCAAGAAACTATATTAAAATTTCTTTATATTTTGAAAGAGTCTGGATTCTTCATGGTTAATATGCAAGAGAAATTAGTTCTTCAACATAGATATGAATCCGTTTAGCCGGACATAGTCACGGCTAGGGAGAGAGACTAAAAATACTAAAAAGAAGAATAAAAATATGTACCTTGTAGGCCGAGAAGCAAGGCCCTGAAGATGAACTTCAAAACTTTTATTAATTCTTGAACTTGATTTACAAACTATAAACTAAGCTATGAACTAAGTGTTTACAAAGGGGGTTGGTTGAGAGAGAGAGAGAAAGTAGAGAGAGGGGGGTTATATATATATATATATATATATTAACTGCGCGAAGCGCGGATAAAATAACTAATTTTAATTATATACTACAAATTATATCCAAAGTAAGGGATACACAAACTTCTAGAAAGATAAAATCTCAAATCAAATACTCTTTTCCATCCTGCACAACTCAATATGCTCAACGTACAAAAACATCATTTTTGTACCATTAAATTATTCAAAAAAGAAAAATTCCTCTTGCACTGACAAAAGCTATTTTGCACCATTTTTCTAACAAACATTTTAGTATAGATATAACTTCGTCATAAAGCTATCCCACCACCCTACGCCACCCCTCCTTCACCGTCCCTCATCTTCACCATTTTTATCCAAAACTCCATTACCCCTTTTCTCCCACTCTCTCTATATTCATCATTCAAAATTTTATTTTGATCTTCACAATTTTTAATTTTCCTATCAACAATTTCTATCATATATTTATATCATTTCCAGGATTTATTGCTTTTATTCCCCACTCCTTTCTATCAAGTATCCTTAACTTACATTGATCTTTGGATCATTGGTAGATTGTTAAAAGGTAACCCCTGAATTTGTTACGTGAAAAAAACACAAAGAATTCTCAAATTTTGTAATGGATCATCATCATCATAATCATAATCAAACGAACAATGATTTTGAATACCAAGAAATCAACAAGGCAAAAACATCATCAAAATTCAATAGATCAAAGACTATACACAGCCCCAGAAATCCAATTGAATTCCCTGAAAAGACCTTATATCTTTACCCTTCTCCTCCTTCCATTGAACGTAATGGCTCCATTAAAAAGCTACATTGCTCACCTTTAGGCTCAATGGTGGGAACATCTTTTAAAGGAAAAGTGAAAAAATTATGTTCAATTTTCGATTCTCGTAAGGAAACTCATCGACCCTCAATTCCAAAACCTCAAACCAAGCATTCAAAGTCATTTAATTACAATTCTTGTACATTGCCTGGGACAGAAGATCGTGTGGTAATTTATTTCACGAGTATACGAGGAGTACGAAGAACATTTGAGGATTGTTATACGGTGAAAATGATCATAGGAAGCTATCGTGTTAAAGCTGATGAAAGAGATGTTTCTATGCATATCGCGTATAGGAAGGAATTACAAACTGTTATGGGCGAAAAGAATAATGTGACATTGCCACAAGTTTTTATAAAAGGGAAATATATTGGAGGAGCTGAAGTTATCAAACAATTGAATGAAATTGGTGAATTGCCAAAATTATTAAGAGGTATTCCTTTAAGGCCAATTGGATATATTTGTGAAGGTTGTGGGGATGTAAGGTTTTTGCCTTGCTCAAATTGTGATGGCAGCAGGAAATTTTTTGATGAAGATGAAGGACAAGTTAGAAGGTGTCATGTTTGTAATGAGAACGGACTGGTTCGGTGCTCTCTTTGTTGTTCTTGATCTGTATAATCTGTAAATTGTATTTTACATTTTCGTATTAGCCTGTTGCCTTATAGTTTTTAGTTCGTGAGGCAAGGGCGAATCCAGAATTTTAAATGAGTGTGAGCTAAACTCTTTTGCGTCAATGGGTGCAGTTTAATAAGTATAAATAAACTTTTGAAATTATATAGTTATATGAAAGTAGTACTCTGAGTGAAATGAAGGGGGTAGTTAGTGGTATCTCATCTCTTGTTTATCTAGAGGTTATGATGTTCTTATGGTGTTCATGAGTTCAATTAGTTTAAAAGAAAATGATACTTTCAACTTTCAAGTTGTGTTTGGAAAGATCTTTTCTTTACATTCTATGTGCCACTCTAAAAAAAAGAAATTCAATATTTACGGTAGAGAGGAGAAGGAAAAAGATAACATAAGGATAAGTTGAAATAGTTATTTTTACGGAGTGGGGTCGCGCCCCTTCCTTCTTATAAGAGAGAGCGATAGATACTAGGCACACTCTTATTTAAATCTTTTCAATCTCTCCTAGCTCCCGACATAATTTTCTTTATCTCAAGTAGTATTTGGCACTTTGTTTTTGCTCTCCCACAGGAGAAAAATGGTATTCCAATTACATAGACTATGTAACATATATCTACTCAAGGTTTATACGAGTAGAAATATATATTAGAAGTGTTTTTTTCTTTTAAATTGTGCTAACTGCTAAGTATCTAAATTAAATTTGTAGTCATTATATTTAAGAAGACATTATTATTCAAGTAATATGGGGTTCTTCTCAATTTTCATACAATCAAGAAAATGTATTCTCTTTATCATTTGCAGGGTGTCTTGTATCGTTAGAACGACGAGATATTCGTTTTATATATATACTAGATGGAGATACCTACAGCTTGCTCACTCTTATTTGTTTATGAATTGTTCTCTCAACTCACAGCGCTTGCAAGCTTTGCAAAATACTTTCCTAGTCTCATAATTGTTGATTCCCAACGACATGTCTATCATTAGACTGTGAATTACAACATGATGGACCATGGCAAATTGTTTTGTGCCAAAAAATAAACACGCGAGACTGTTCCTATCTTAAAGTACATCAAAATCGACTGAATCTAAAAAATAAACATGTGAGACTGTTCCCATGGCACTGAATCTATCATTTTCATGACTACAAACTTTGAACGAAATCTTGGAACTGCAGGTTGAGCATCATCACTCCTAGTTTGCACTAAATTGGCCAACTCTTCATCATGTAAGAGTAAGAATATCACATCACATCCCCCCTCTGCTCTCGAATAAACTTTACTTAAAGTAGACAAAGCTAAACAGACACCAATATTCTAGGATCGGCAAAGGCAAAAAGAAGCTGCACTATTAGCAAGGACATAAAGTACACAGTGAGAGTGTCAAATTACTTCGAGAAGCTAACTAGTAAGTATTACACAAGGAACAAATGAACAGAAAATACATGCAAGATTCAATGAGTCAATATACAGATTATTGTTGTATTCTTCACAAGTCAATGAATCCTAAAAAAGATTATGGCTCTCTCGAATCGATCAATTACTCTTCCTCTCTTTTCTAACAAATACTAGTGAAATTCAAATGACATTGCTCCAACTGTCCAATTTTGCCTGTTAAGTTCTAGCCACCATGAAGATCTAATCAAAGATATTTATGCAAGTCAAAGTCAAGTGAGACATACATCTGTTATCAAAATCAATTGGTGACCATTTGACCCAACACCGCTGCCCCATGTCACTGTTTCTTTCACTATTAAATCACTATTAGAACTCCGGAAAAAAGCGACCACAAAAAGCGACCAAAATTGGTCGCTTATAGGCCTAAAAGCGACCAAACATGCCTGGTCGCAATATTGCTGGTCCCTTTATTCTAGGGACCAAAGTTGGTCTCTAAATGTAAAATACGTTTTTTTATTTATTATTAATCATAAAAAAGCGACCAACTTTGGTCTCTAATCCAAATATTATATTTTAAAATCTGAAAAATAGAGACCAAGATTGGTCGCTTTTTTATTAATTTTTTTATTTTTTTTAAAATAAGCGACCATAGTTGGTCGCTAACTTCAAAAAATATATTTTTTTAATTATAAGCGACCAACTTTGGTCGCTATATTTCCAGAAATTATTTTTTTAAAAATGGAATAGCGACCAAAGTTGGTCGCTTTTGAGAAATCTGGGTTAAATAGCGACCAAGGTTGGTCGCTATTGCCCAGAAAATTATTTTTTTAAGGGAAAAACGACCAACTAGCGACCAATGTTGGTCACTTTTCTTGGTATATTTTTGGCAGAAACTGCCTGTTTTGGCAGCTACACCACCTGCCAGCTTACCAAAAATCCTAAACAGGCATTTTATGCCAACAACAACAACAACAACAACAATAAACAACAACAACAACAATAAAAAGCAATAAAGTATAAAGTTCAATAGAACTAACACATTAAGCTAACAAAACTAAGTTAACGCTTATTACAAGTCCATTCGAAAACTGGTTCTATTGTGTAGTTCAAAGTATATAAAGTACTCAAGGAGTGTTCTTTCAACATCCTCGTCCGAAAGTTGGATTGCCTTGCCCGACTCATTAGGTGGCTGACTGCGTATGAATTCCCCCACATCAGCTGTGAAGCGAACCTATACGAAAACTTATATTAAATTAGTATTTCAAATTTATATAAAAGTAAATCAAAATACTTAATAAAAAGTAAAAAACTTACATGTATAGTCGAGGCTCGACCCTCGACCCACCTTTCTGGATCAGTCTCTTTCTTCTTTACAATACGAGTCTCATTGAATAGCCCATCTTGCTTCATTGGCATCATAAAGCTGTATGGTGGCTTTGGTGATTATCCTTGTGGTACTATTACTCGGGATGAACTTGGATACAGAGAATAACTTGGATACAGTACCTGACAGGGTGTGTCTTTGATCAATTGTTGTTCTCATTAGCGACAATGATGATGAGAAGGCAATGGCATGTGTTTCAAACAGTGATGGTGTAGGTAGGAATTTAACATTTCCTAAATAGATAAAAAAGATGTTATAGAGGAATTTCTACTTCATTTTTCAAGAGGAAAAGAAGTTTAATTGAGAGTGACAAGGTTGATGGTAATGGAAAGTTGTCCGTTGCTCATGGTAGTTCCCATAAAACGGGGATCATAAGACTTTGTGATGACAAATACGAAAGGAAGTTTTATTCTCAACTTTCTTCCGAGTCTGATCCGTACAAGCTTAATGGGATTGGTGATATTTCTTCAGATTCAGACAATGATTTGAGTGGTAAAAGTATGAAAATGCTAATAAAAAAAATTAAAAGTAAAACGTTTTTCTTGGAAGAGAAGGATGCTGAACTCTGCATGAACGTGATATGTGCACTATAAAGAGCATATAAAGTGCACATATCACATTCATGCAGAGTTCAACATCCTTCTCTTCCAAGAAAAATGTTTTACCTTTAATTCTTTTTATTAGCATTTCCATACTTTTGTCACTCAAATCATTGTCTGAATCCGAAGAAATAATCACCAATTCTATTAAGCTTGTACGGATTAGACTTGGAAGAAAGTTGAGAATAAAACTTCCTTTCGTCTTTGTCATCACAAAGTCTTATGATCCCCGTTTTATGGGAACTACCATGAGCAACGGACAACTTTCCATTACCATCAACCTTGTCACTCTCAATTAAACTTCTTTTCCTCTTGAAAAATGAAGTAGAGAATTCCTCTATAACCTCTTCTTTTATCTATTTAGGAAATGTTAAATTCCTACCTACACCATCATTGTTTGAAACACATGCCATTGCCTTCTCATCATCATTGTCGCTAATGAGAACAACAATTAAAGGCACACTCTGCCAGGTACTGTGTCTAAGTTATTCTTGGTGGAAGTTCCATTGCATGTCTAATAAAGTCATCAACCCCTTTTACAAAATCCTCCCACAATCCTAAATTTCAATTCATATCCACAAAAGTTCAATTCATATCCTAAAGGCTCAATTCATATCCTAAAAGTTCAATTCATACACAAAAATTTCAATTCATATCCTAAAGGTTCAATTCATATCCTAAAAGTTCAATTCATACACAAAAATTTCAATTCATATCCTAAAGGTTCAACTCATATCCACAAAAGTTCAAGTCATATCCTAAAATTTCAATTTATAAACTAAAATTCCAATACATAAACTAAAAGTCCAATTCATATCCTAAAGGTTCAACTCATATCCACAAAAGTTCAAGTCATATCCTAAAATTTCAATTTATAAACTAAAATTCCAATACATAATCCAAAAATTTCAATTCATATCCTAAAGGTTCAATTCATATCCTAAAGGTTCAACTCATATCCACAAAAGTTCAATTCATATCCTAAAATTTCAATTTATAAACTACAATTCCAATACATAAACTAAAAGTCCAATTCATATCCTAAAGGTTCAATTCATATCCTAAAGGTTCAACTCATATCCATAAAAGTTCAAGTCATATCCTAAAATTTCAATTTATAAACTAAAATTCCAATACATAAACTAATATCCTAAAGGTTCAATTCATATCCTAAAGGTTCAACTCATATCCACAAAAGTTCAAGTCATATCCTAAAATTTCAATTTATAAACTAAAATTCCAATACATAAACTAATATCCTAAAGGTTCAATTCATATCCTAAAAGTTCAACTCATATCCACAAAAGTTCAATTCATATCCTAAAATTTCAATTTATAAACTAAAATTCCAATTCATATCCTGAAGGTTCAATTCATATCCTAATGGTTCAACTCATATCCACAAAAGTTCAAGTCATATCCTAAAATTTCAATTTATAAACTAAAATTCCAATACATAAATTAAAAGTCCAACTCATATCCTAAAGGTTCAATTCATATCCTAAAGGTTCAACTCATATCCACAAAAGTTCAAGTTATATCCTAAAATTTTAATTTATAAACTAAAATTCTAATACATAATCCAAAAATTTCAATATCATATCCTAAAGGTTCAATTCATATCCTAAAGGTTCAACTCATATCCACAAAAGTTCAATTCATATCCTAAAATTTCAATTTATAAACTAAAATTCAAATACATAATCCTAAAGATGCAACTCTTAGGGTTTCTTCTCTTCAAACAATTTCTTCCCCAAATTAGTAGGTAAAACTAAATATTTTGGACTGAATGTATTAATAAGAACCCTAAAAATTGCAAATAATATATAACTTTTAACCCTAACATGGTTGAGCTAACTTTGAACCCTAACATGGAGAAATTAAACCCTAACATAGAGAAATTAACTTTAAACCCTAACATGGTTGAACAAATAATATATAACATTGAACCCTAACATGGAGAAATTAAACAAAATCAGTGTATTTCGAAAAAAACAAAGAAAGGAGAGAAACCTACCTTGGGAATGGAGGTCGCCAGCGATGGAGCTGCTGTCGTCGGTGGTCGTCGGTGGCGTGGGTGGCGCCGCTGCTGCTGGGAGTCGGAGGGAGGGAGGGGTTTGAGTGTGAGAGAGAAAAGAGAAATTTTGGGGAAATTTTTTGAAAGAATTAGAGGGGAAACCCAGTTTGACACTGGAATTAAAAATAGCGACCAACTTTGGTCGCTATTTTGGTAGCTAAATAAGTTTTGACTTTATGACCAAAATAGCGACCAAAATTGGTCGCTATTTTTGACCGTTTGACCAAAATAGCGACCAAAGTTGGTCGCTATTTCTAAAAAATAAATAAATTACTTTTAATTCAATTTAAAATTATGTACATATGCAGTATAAATTTAGGATTTTAATTCAATTTAAGCTATATATATATATATATATATATATATATATATATATATATATATATATATATATATATATATATATTTTAAAAATAAAATAAATATATAATATTTTAAAAAATATTATATATATATTAATTGATATAAGTCGAGACGTTTTAATTTATTGTTAATATATATACATGCATATGAGTAGATTATAAGTCGATGAATCAATTTACAAGTGTATCAATACCTAAAAGAACCCGTCCCTGTTTTTCGAGCGCTTCATGTTCTTATATATATATATATATATAGCTTATATACTATATACTATATTGTACTATATATATCGAATATACCTTGATATATAATACACTATACTATATATATAGTATAGTGTATTATAATACACTATATTATACACTTAGTATATATAATACACTTAGTATATATATATATATACACTATACTATACTATACACTAAGTATTAGTGCATTAGCTAATATTATATCGAATATAACTTATATATATATATATATATATATATATATATATATACATATATTAATTGATATAAGTCGAGACGTTTTAATTTATTGTTAATATATATACATGCATATGAATAGGTTATAAGGCGATTAATCAATTTACAAGTGTATCAATACCTAAAAGAACCCGTCCCTGTTTTCCGAGCGCTTCATGTTCTTATATATATATATATATGAATGTGAGTAGGTTATAAGTCGATGAATCAATTTACAAGTGTATCAATACCTAAAAGAACCCGTCCCTATGTTCCGAGCGCTTCATGTTCTTATATATATATATATATATATATATATATATATATATATATAGAGAGAGAGAGAGAGCTTATATACTATATACTATATTATACTATATATATCGAATATACCTTGATATATAATAAACTATACTATATATATATTATAGTGTAATATATAATACACTTAGTATATAATACACTATACTATACACTTAGTATATATAATACACTTAGTATATATATATACTATACTATACTATGCACTAAGTATTAGTGCATTAGCTAATATTATATCGAATATAGCTATATATATATATATATATATATATATATATATATATATATATATATTAATTGATTTAAGTCGAAACGTTTTAATTTATTGTTAATATATATACATGCATATGAGTAGGTTATAAGTCGATGAATGTGACGACCCGACCCGTCGTCTCATGAGTTACCGCCCCGTTTTCCCCATTTTCTGTTTCTTCATGCTTCGTTATACGTATCTTGTGTGATCGAGTTGATTTGGAGTGGTTTTGGTAGGGAATGAGACACTTAGTCTCTTTTAAGAAGGCTTAAGTTGGAAAAGTCAACCGGACATTGACTTATGAGTTAGAGGGTTCGGATGTAAATTCCGATAGTTCGGTTAGCTCCGGGAGGTGATTTGTGACTTAGGAGTGTGATCGGAAGTAGTTTTGGAGGTCTGGTGTAGAATTTGGCTTGAATTGGCGAAGTTAGTATTTTGGTGATTTCCGGTTGATAGACGAGATTTTGATCTGGGAGTCGGAATGGAATTCTGAGAGTTTCTATAGCTTCGTTAGGTGATTTGGGATATGTGTGCAAAATTTCAGGTCATTCGGACGTGGTTTGGTTGGGCTTTTGATCGAATGCGTGTTTTGGAAGTTTTAGAAGAACTTAGGCTTGAATTCGATGTAATTTGATGGTTTTGGTGTTAATTGAGGTGTTTTGATGATTGGAACAAGTTTAGATGATGAATGTGTTGGTGCTTTTGGTTGAGGTCCCAGTGACCTCGGGTGAGTTTCGGGTGGTTAAACAAACTATTTCATCTTTGGAAAAGTTGCAGATTTTTGTTTAGCTTCAGCTGTGCACCAGAAAATTTCTGGTGCGATGAGTCCAGTTTGGAAGCTCATATCTTGAAATATATAAGGAATCAGAAAAAGTGCAAAACATGAAAGTTGTAGCCCTTGTATTCTCGTTTCCTAAAAGTTAAACCATTCATGATTTGGATATTCTATCAGAAAGTTATGATGAATCGAATATGGCTGGTGGATCAGTTTTGACAGAATTTTCTGATGCACTTTAGAAGCTCATATCTCGGAATATATAAAGGGTTATATGGTTTAGAACCTATCAAATGAAAGATCTTCGAGTCTAGTTTTTAAATATTCAAACCATTTGTCATTTAGATATTTCCACAATGAGTTATAGGCGTTTTAACAGAAGGTGTACAGAAGGGAAAATGGTAAGAGGATGTACAACCTGCACAACGCAAGGTACACCTCGATGAAGCCTGGACATAATGTTTTTAAGTCCTCTTGTCCGCGATTTGGGTCCATTTTTCAGCTATAGTTGATCATTTTGAGAGCCTTTTGAAGGAGATTGAAGAGGGATTCAAGGAGAAACGTTTGGAAGTAAGAATGTCGGACCTAAAACTCATTTATATTGTGAAATCCACCTAGAAAATCATTGAATTCTTGCTAAAAATGGAAGAAAAAGGGCTTGGGATTTTGAGATTTTGATTGGGGATTTGGAGGACCATTTGGGATCGGATTTGAGAACTTTTAGTATGTATGAACTCGTGGGGAGATAAGGAACCCATTGATGTAAAAATTTCTGAATTTCGAGAAGTGGGCCCGGGGCTCGGGTTTTGCCAATTTCGAAAATTTTGATATTTTTCGATTGTTTTCGATTGGGTATTGTTTCTTTAGCATAATGTGACATGTTCGTTGTGATTTTGGTCAGATTCAACGCGTGAGGAGGCCAATTTGAGAGGCAAGGGCATAGCGAGCTAGAGCTTTGGCCAGTTTAAGGTGAGTAATGATTTTAAATGATGTCCTGAGGGTTTGAAACCCCGAATTTTGCACAACATAGTGCTATACTGAGATGAGACACACGTTACGTGATGAGCGTGGGATTCATTGCTACTGGGGATTGTGACTTGGTCCATCCCAATTGATATTTTCACTACATTTTGACTAAGACTTATGCATTGTCATTCTGACTTGGGCTAGTTGCCATGTTTGGGGCCTTGTGCCGACTTGTAGAACCCTTATGTGATTTTTGACTGGTTTTCCTCACTTATTTGCTAAAAATCATATCCTCAGTCATGTTTCTAATTGTTTAAAAATGATATGAACCGGGTTATGAAATGTTAACCATAAATGAGAGAAATATGTGGGTTGAGATCCCTACCTTATATTATTGTGCCCGAGAGACTGTGATTATAATGACTGAGAGGGGTTGAGGACCCAATAGTGAGGATATTATATATGATATTGGATCGGGCTGCACGCCGCAACAAATACATATATTGGATCGGGTTGCACGCCGCAACAAATACTTATATGGACCGGGCTGCACGCTGCAGCAAATATGCAAATACATATATTGGATCGGGCTGCACGCAGCAGCAAATACTTATATGGACCGGGCTGCGCGTCGCGGCAAATATGTATATATATATATGGATCGGGCTGCACGCCGCAGCAATATAGCGCTTGGGCTGTAGGAGCCCCTCCGGAGTCTGCACACTCCCAGTGAGCGTAGTTGACTATTATTATTATGGATCGGGTTGTGCGCCACAATGATATATGGATCGGGATGTACGCCGCAGCGGTATATATATATGTTTTGATTTCGGTTATTGTGAGAAGTGTATGAATTGAGTATTGAGGGTAAGAAATAAGTAAATGAACAGAAATGCTCGAGGAGCAAATTTATACTGGATTAATGCCTGTCAAATTACCTATTTTCACCTGGTTCAAAGAGTTTCATTCAATTTTCTTTACTACTTGCTCTTTAAATGGTTTTACTGCTTTGATATAGAACTGCTTAGTGCCTTTACGTGATTTCATACCGTCAGCCATTATTTATTGTTATTACTCACTGGGTCAGAGTACTCACATTATTCCCTGCACCGTGTGTGCAGGTACAGGTGTCCCTGAGGTGTAGGGCGAGCTTTCCTGCCATTCAGATTTTCATCGGAGTTATCGAGGTAGATGCATGGCGTCCGCAGACCCGATTTCTCCCTCTATCTTTCTTTACTATTTCGCATTTTAGACATATTTCTGCATTAGGCTGTTGAAACCTTGTATTAGAGGCTCAGACTTGTGACACCAGATCATTGGGCATTTGTAGAGATTTCATTATGGCCTTCCACATATTTCAATCTTTTATTTCAGACTTCTACTTATATTAAATTGGTATCTATTTCTGAAAATTGGTAATGAATTCTAATAAGAAGGGATTGTGAGTGGTAATTGGTTGGGCTTGCCTAGCATCGTGTTGGGCGCCATCGGGATTGGGGTCGTGACAAGTTGGTATCAGAGCCTAGGTTACATAGGTCTCGCGAGTCATGAGCCGGTTTAGTAGATTCTCACGGATTGGTACGGAGACGTCTGTATTTATTCTCGAGAGGCTGCAGAACCTTTAGGAAAAACTTCATATTCTTGAAATTCTTGTCGTACGACTTTGGTTGATCCGAGAACTAAACTTCTGTTATTTTATTCTCTCGCAGATGGCGAGGACTCGTGCTACTGGACGAGGTGGACAACCACCAGTGCCACCCACTGAGGCCACCAGAGGCCGTGGACGCGGTCGTGGTAGAGGCAGGGTAACGAGGGCAGCACCTATTGATCCACCAGCTACCCTAGTTCCAGTCCAGGCACCGACAGTGCCTATTGTGATTCCGGGTCTACAAGAGACCTTGGCTCAGATCTTGACAGTTTGTACTAGCCTAGCTCAGGCAGTTTCAGCTACCACAGCAGCGACTACTTCACAGGCCGGGGGAGGCAACCAGACCCCCACCGCTAGCACACCTGAGCAGGTGGTACAGGGATTGCAGACCTCGGAGGCACTTCCAGCTCAGCCGGTTGCACCAGCTCAGGAGTTTGTAGTACCAGTTATGCCAGATGATGAGTAGCGCCGTCTTAGAGGTTTGGCAGGCTCCAGCCTCCGTCATTCAGTGGTGCTAAGGGCGAGGATGCCCAGGGTTTTCTTGACAAGTGTCAGCGGATGCTCCGTACAACAGGGATACTTGAGACTAGTGGTGTGGCATTTACTACTTTTCAATTTATTAGGGCTGCCTTCACTTGGTGGGAGGTATATAAGAGGTGTAGGCCGGTTGGTGCAGTGCCCCTTACTTTGTAGGAGTTCTCCACTCTCTTCTTGGAGAGGTATGTACCGCAGTCCTGCAGGGAGGAGCTGCATAGGCAGTTTGAATGGCTAAAGTAGGGAGATATGACTATGTCTCAGTATGAGGCAAGGTTTTCTGAGTTGGCTCGTCATGCTAGTTGGATGGTTCCGACCGATCATGAGCGAATCAGGAGATTTGTTGATGGACTTAATTACCATCTCCATATCTTAATGAATAAAGAGAGAGTTTTGGGTGTTTCATTTGAGGAGGTGGTTGATATTGCTCGGGAGATTGAGATGGCTCGCCGGTAGGATAGAGAGGAGAGGGAGGCCAAGAGGCCTCGAGGTTCTGGTAGTTTCAGTGGTGCTCTGTCTAGGGGCCAGTTCCAGCATGGTAGAGGCCGTTCTTTCAGGCTCGCTCAGTCGGCCCGTCCAGAGTATCACAAGGGATCTTCAAGTCGTGGTTATCATGGTTCTCAGCAGGGTCAGCCTTCACTAAGTGCCCTCCCAGCTTAGAGTTCATCTCGTGCTCCATTAGTACAGGGTTCTTCCATGGCAGGTCATTCTACTGGTCCTTCTAGTGCCAAAGGTTCCCTTCAGTCCCTACCTCCAACACCGGGTAGTTGTTATGAGTGCGAAGAGTTTAGGCATATGAGGAGACAGTGTCCTCGACTTCATGATGTTCAGTATCAGCAGAGGGGTCAGCCCTCGACTTCCGCTCCAGTTATTTCACCACCCGCCCAGCCAGCTAGGGGTGGAGGTCAGATAGTTAGGGGTCGACCCAAAAGGGGAGGTCGATCATGCGGTGGCCAGGACCGTTTCTATGTTATTCTAGGCCGGACAGATACCATTGCTTCAGATGTTGTCATCACAGGTATTGTCTCAATCTGCCACAGAGATGCTGCTGTATTATTTGATCCCGGTTCCACCTATTCTTATGTGTCCTCATATTTTGCTCATTATTTGGGTACGCCCCAGGAGATTATTTCTTTACCTGTTCACGTATCTACCCCGGTGGGCGATACTATTGTTGTGGACCGTGTGTACCAGTCATGTGTTGTGACTATTGGGGGTCTGGAGACCCGAGTTGATCTATTGCTATTGAGCATGGTGGACTTTGATGTTATTTTGGGCATGGATTGGTTATCTCCATGTCATGTTATTCTAGACTGTCATGCTAAGACAGTTACTTTGGCTATGCCGGGTGTACCGCGGATCGAGTGGCATGGTGTGACTGATTATGTTCCTAGCAGAGTGATTTCTTTCTTGAAAGCCCATCGTATGGTTGGGAAGGGTTGTCTGTCATATCTAGCTTTTGTGCGAGATGTTGGAGCTGAGACTCCTAGTATTGATTCTGTCCCAGTTATGAGGGATTTTCCCGATGTATTTCCTGCAGACCTGTCGGGCATGCCGCCGGACAGGGATATTGATTTTGGTATTGACCTGGTGCCGGGCACTCAGCCCATTTCCATTCCGCCATATCGTATGGCACCAATAGAATTGAAAGAGTTGAATGAGCAGCTTCAGGAACTCCTAGATAAGGGGTTCATTCGGCCTAGTGTGTCATCTTGGGGTGCGCCAATTTTATTTGTGAAAAAGAAAGATGGCACAATGAGAATGTGCATTTATTACAAGCAATTGAATAAAGTAACAGTGAAAAACAAGTATCCTTTGCCTCGCATTGATGACTTATTTGATCAGTTTCAGGGAGCGAGTGTGTTCTCCAAGATTGATCTCCGTTCGGGCTATCACCAGTTGAAGATCAGGGATTCAGATATTCCTAAGACTGCTTTCAGGACTAGATATGGTCACTATGAGTTTCTTGTCATGTCTTTCGGGCTAATCAATGCCCCAACAATTCATGCATTTGATGAATAGTGTATTTCAACCTTATTTGGATTCATTCATTATTGTATTCATTGATGATATTCTGGTGTACTTGCATAGTCAGGAGGAGCACGCAGATCATTTGCATGTAGTGTTGCAAAGATTGAGGGAGGAGAAGCTTTATGCGAAGTTCTCCAAGTGTGAGTTCTGGCTCGGTTCAGTGGCATTCTTAGGGAATATAGTGTCCAGCGAGGGTATCCAAGTTGATCCAAAGAAGATAGAGGCAGTTCAGAGTTGGCCTACACCATCCTCAGCCACAAAGATTCGTAGCTTTCTTGGGTTAGCAGGCTATTATCGCCGGTTTATTCAGGGATTTTCATCCATTGCATCACCCTTGACCAAGTTGACTCAGAAGGGTGCACCATTTGTGTGGTAGGACGAGTGTGAGGAGAGCTTTAAGAAGCTCAAGACAGCTTTGACCACAGCTCCAGTGTTGGTTTTGCCATCAGCTTCAGGTTCATATACCGTATATTGTGATGCTTCGAGAGTTGGGATTGGTTGTGTATTGATGCAAGAGGGTAGAGTGATTGCTTATGCTTCTCGTCAGTTGAAACCCCATGAGAAGAACTACCTTGTTCATGATTTGGAGTTGGCTGCCATAGTTCATGCATTGAAAATTTGGAGGCACTATTTGTATGGCGTATCTTGTGAAGTATTCACGGATCATCGCAGTCTTCAGCATTTGTTCAAGCAGAAGGATCTTAATTTGAGGCAGCGAAGATGGCTAGAGTTGCTTAAGGATTATGATATTACTATTCTGTATCATTCGGGAAAGGCCAATGTAGTGGCCGATGCTTTGAGCCGAAAGGCAGTAAGTATGGGGAGTTTGGCGTACATTCCAGTTGGGGAGAGACCATTTGCAATTGATGTTCAGGCTTTGGCCAATCGGTTTGTGAGACTAGATATTTCGGAGCCCCGTCGGGTGTTGGCTTGCGTGGTTTCTCGGTCTTCCTTATATGATCGCATTAGAGAGCGCCGGTATGATGATCTGCACTTGCTTGTCCTTAAGGACAGAGTTCAGCATGATGATGCCAAAGATGCGACCATCGGTGATGATGGTGTGTTGCGGATGCATGGCCGGATTTGTGTGCCCAATATAGATGGTCTTAGAGAATTGATTCTGGAGGAGGCCCACAGCTCGCGGTATTCTATTCATCCGGGTGCCGCGAAGATGTATCAAGATTTGAGGCAACACTATTGGTGGAGAAGAATGAAGAAAGATATTGTGGGATTTATAGCTCGGTGTCTCAATTGTCAACAGGTGAAATATGAGCATCAGAGACTGGGTGGCTTACTTCAGCAGATGGTTATTCCCGAGTGGAAGTGGAAGATGATCACTATGGACTTTGTTGTTGGACTTCCACTGACTTCGAAGAAATTTGATCCTATTTGGGTGATTATGGATCGGTTGACCAAGTTCGCGCACTTCATTCCTGTATGTACTACCTATTCTTCAGAGCGGTTGGCAGGGATTTATATCTAGGAGATTGTTCGGTTGCATGGTGTTCCAGTTTCCATCATCTCAGATAGAGGTACTTAGTTTGCTTCACAGTTTTGGAGAGCCGTTCAGAGAGAGTTGGGTACTCAGGTGGAATTGAGCACAACGTTTCATCCTCAAACGGACGGACAATCCGAGCGTACTATTCAGATATTGGAGGACATGTTGCGTGCTTGTGTCATCGATTTTGGAGGTTCATGGGATGAGTTTTTGCCGCTTGCAGAGTTTGCCTACAACAACAGCTACCAGTCGAGTATTCAGATGGCTCCGTATGAGGCTTTGTATGGGAGGCGGTGTAGATCTCCAGTTGGTTGGTTCGAGCCCGGCGAGGCTAGGCTATTGGGGACAGATTTGGTTCAGGATGCCTTAGAGAAGGTGAAGGTGATTCAGGAAAGGCTTCGTACAACACAGTCGCGCCAGAAGAGTTATGCGGACCGAAAGGGTCGAGATGTATCCTACATGGTTGATGAGAAGGTCTTGCTGAAGGTTTCGCCTATGAAGGGTGTTATGAGATTTGGAAAGAAAGGAAAGTTGAGTCCATGATTCATTGGACCTTTTGAGGTACTTAGGAGGATTGGGGAGGTGACTTATATGCTTGCTTTGCCACCCAGCTTGTTGAGTGTGCATCCGGTATTTCATGTTTCTATGCTCCGGAAGTATGTTGGGGACCCTTCCCATGTTTTGGATTTCAGCACGGTTCAGTTGGATGATGATTTGACCTTTGATGTGGAGCCAGTGGCTATTTTGGGTCGTCAGGGTCGGAAATTGAGGTCAAAGGATATATCTTCGGTAAAAGTGCAGTGGAGAGGTCGGCCCATGGAGGAAGCTACCTGAGAGACCGAGCAGGAGATGCGGAGCAGATATCCTCACCTGTTTGAGGCTAGGTATGTTTCTTGACTCGCTCGAGGACGAACGTTTGTTTAAGTTGGGGAGGATGTGACGACCCGACCCGTCGTCTCATGAGTTATCGCCCCGTTTTCCCCATTTTCTATTTCTTCATGCTTCGTTATCCGTATCTTGTGTGATCGAGTTAATTTGGAGTGGTTTTGGTAGGGAATGAGACACTTAGTCTCTTTTAAGAAGGCTTAAGTTGGAAAAGTCAACCAGATATTGACTTATGAGTTAGAGGGCTCGGATGTAAATTCCGATGGTTCGGTTAGCTCCGGGAGGTGATTTTTGACTTAGGAGTGTGATCGGAAGTGGTTTTGGAGGTCCAGTATAGAATTTGGCTTGAATTGGCGAAGTTAGTATTTTGGCGATTTCCGGTTGATAGGCGAGATTTTGATACGGGAGCCTGAATGGAATTCCGAGAGTTGTTGTAGCTTCGTTAGGTGATTTGGGATATGTGTGCAAAATTTCAGGTCATTCGGACGTGGTTTGGTTGGGTTTTTGATCGAATGCGTGTTTTGGAAGTTTTAGAAGAACTTAGGCTTGAATCCGATGTAATTTGATGGTTTTGGTGTTAATTGAGGTGTTTTGATGATTGGAACAAGTTTGGATGATGTTTTAGGATGTGTTGGTGCTTTTGGTTGAGGTCCCAGTGGCCTCGGGTGAGTTTTGGATGGTTAAACAGACTATTTCATCTTTGGAAAAGTTGCAGATTTTTGTTTAGCTTCAACTGTGCACCAGAAAATTTCTGGTGCGATGAGTCCAGTTTGGAAGATCATATCTTGTAATATATAAGGAATCCGAAAAAGTGCAAAACATGAAAGTTGTAGCCCTTGCATTCTAGTTTCCATAAAGTTAAATCATTCATGATTTGGATATTCTATCAGAAAGTTGTGATGAATCGAATATGGCTGGTGGATCAGTTTTGACATATTTTTCTGATGCACTTTAGAAGCTCATACCTCGGAATAAATAAAGAGTTATATGGTGTAAAACTTATCAAATGAAAGATCTTCGAGTCTAGTTTTTAAATATTCAAACCGTTTGTCATTTAGATATTTCAACAAGGAGTTATAGGCGTTTTAACATAAGGTGTACAGAAGGGAAAATGGTAAGAGGATGTACAACCTGCACAGCGCAAGGTACACCTCGATGAAGCCTGGGCAGAATGTTTTTAAGTCCTCTTGTCCGCGATTTGGGTCCATTTTTAAGCCATAGTTGATCATTTTGAGAGCTTTTTGAAGGAGATTGAAGAGGTATTCAAGGAGCAACATTTGGAAGTAAGAATTTCGGACCTAAAACTCATTTATATTGTTAAATCCACCTAGAAAATCATTGAATTCTTGCTAAAAAAAGAAGAAATAGAGCTTGGGATTTTGAGATTTTGATTGGGGATTTGGAGGACCATTTGGGATCGGATTTGAGAACTTTTGTATGTATGAACTCGTGGGGAGATAAGGAACCCATTGATGTAAAAATTTCTGAATTTCGAGAAGTGGGCCCGGGGCTCGGGTTTTCCCAATTTCGAGAATTTTGATATTTTTCGATTGTTTTCGATTTGGTATTGTTTCTTTAGCATAATGTGACGTGTTCGTTGTGATTTTGGTCAGATTCCACGCGCGAGGAGGCCAATTTAAGAGGCAATGGCATAGCGAGCTAGAGCTTTGGCCAGTTTGAGGTGAGTAATGATTTTAAATGATGTCCTGAGGGTTTAAAACTCCGAATTTTGCACAACATAGTGCTATACTGAGATGAGACACACGCTGCGTGATGAGCGTGGGGTTCATTGCTACTGGGAATTGTGACATGGTTCATCCCAATTGATATTTTCACTACATTTTGACTGAGACTTATGCATTGTCATCCTGACTTGGGCTAGTTGCCATGTTTGGGGCCTTGTGCCGACCTGTAGAACCCTTATGTGATTTTTGACTGGTTTTCCTCACTTATTTGCTAAAAATCATATCTTCAATCATGTTTCTAATTGTTTAAAAATGATATGAACCGGGTTATGAAATGTTAACCATAAATGAGAGAAATATGTGGGCTGAGATCCCTACCTTATATTATTGTGCCCGAGAGGCTGTGATTATAATGACTGAGAGGGGTTGAGGACCCAATAATGAGGATATTATATATGATATTGGATCGGGCTGCACGCCGCATCAAATACATATATTGGATCGGGCTGCACGCCACAACAAATACTTATATGGACCGGGCTGCACGCCGCAACAAATACATATATTGGATCGGGCTGCATGCCGCATCATATACTTGTATGGACCGGGCTGCGCTCCGCGACAAATATGTAAATATATATATATATATATATATATATATATATATATATATATGGATCGGGCTGCACGCCGCATCAATAAAGCGCTTGGGCTGTAGGAGCCCCTCCGGAGTCTGCACACTCCCAGTGAGCGCAGTTGACTATTATTATTATGGATCGGGCTGTGCGCCACAACGATATACGGATCGAGTTGTACGCCGCAGCGGTATATATATATGTTTCGATTTCGGTTATTGTGAGAAGTGTATGAATTGAGTATTGAGGGTAAGAAATAAGTAAATGAACAGAAATGCTCGAGGAGCAAATTTATACTGGATTAATGCCTGTCAA